>NC_140579.1:1208029941-1209229941 GCF_964204655.1 Triturus cristatus
CTGACAGGAAGGAGCGGAACCATTCAAGGGCAAGATCTTTTATTCCAGCTTCTTCTAGCTGATGCAGAAGGATCCGATGGGAGACGGTATCGAACGCGGCGCTCAGGTCAAGCAATACGAGTGCCGCTGTTTGGCCTTTGTCAAGGATGGAACGTAGGTTTTCACTCACTGCTAGAAGGGCTGTTTTGGTACTGTACCCCGCACGGAATCCATTCTGAGATCGGTCTAGGATCTTATTTTTAATTATATGGTCAGAGAGAACTTTATTGGCATGTGCCTCCGCTATTTTAGCCACCCACGGCAAGAGAGAGATCGGTCGGAAATTCTCGGGCTTGGCGGGGTCCAGAAGAGGTTTTTTCAGCAGTGGAAGCACCTTGGCCTGTTTCCAAGCCAAGGGAACCAGTGCCTTACTAAATGAGGAGTTAATGGTCGAGAGTAATGGCAAAAGAAGAACCGAAAGGCACTCTCGGAATTGGGCTGGTCTCAAGGGGTCAAGAGGAGACCCTGATTTAACTTTGATGCTAAGAGCAAGGAACTCCTCCTGTGAGATAGGAGGGATGCTCTCCAGGGAGGAATAGGATGTAGGAATTGAAAGGTGTTCTGGCACCCAGGGGCAATTGGAAAAAGACTTATAGATATTTGCAACTTTTTGAACGAAATAGGTGGCAAGTTCTTCGCATTGTTTTCCGGAGGTGATATGAGGGGTGAGTGGATCTTTCCTCTTTTTCAGGTCATTGAGGATCTTAAATCTACATTTTGTAGGATTATTGCTAGATGCAATCGATTAGTAAAGAAGGCAGTACGGGCTAGCTGTATGGCTTTGTGGTAGCTTTTGATAGCGGCCTGATATTGTTTCTTCACTAAGGGACAATAGTCCTTACGCCAGGCTTGTTCGCGTTGTTTACAAGCGCTCCGCATAGCGGCGAGGGAATCCGTGTACCAGGGATTGGAGCCAGAGTCACGGCCCTTAGACCATTTTGCCGGAATAAGGGAGTCGAGTGCCGCATATATCCACTCACGGATAGCGTTGTAGGCTTGTTCTGGGTTGAAGTTGTCAAGGGTGGGAGGGCCGGAAGACAGGAGGGCCAGAAAATCCTCCAGCTTAAGTTTGTGCCAACTGCGTTTAAACATGGCCCTAGACACAGCTCTGGGTGTGGTCGCCACCTGTGGGAGGAAAATAGTGATAAGATAGTGGTCAGACCAGCAGACTGGGCTAGGGGGTTTGACCTGGAGGGAAGGAATATTAAAAAAGACAGGATCTAATAAGTGTCCAGCCAAGTGAGTGGGTTCCCGCACCAGTTGTTTTAGTTGACAAGCTTCAAGGTCAGCGAGCAGAGAGCTGACGTCCGAATCTAGGTGGTGATCAAAGTGAATGTTTAGGTCGCCAATAAGGGTAAAGTTGGCTGTTCTGGTAGCCAAAACATGAACAGCTTCCATGATATCTACTTTAAATTCTGTGGGGGGACGGTAGACCAGAAGGCCGCAAAAAGAGAAGTTGGCATTCAGTGAAACGGAAAAACGGGCGCACTCACAACCAGCAATATCCTCACGGACGAATGTGCAGTGGAGGGGAGTCTGCAAGCTGTGCAAGTTGTCAAATTTCGACAGCTTGCAACTTGCCAGCGCTTTCAATGGAAATATAGAAGTGCTAGTACTCACTATCCAGAACTCTGCACCTTGCGGAAAGTTAGTGTGTGCACTTGGCAGGCACTAACTATTGCACGCTTTGCAACTGCAAAGACATTTGCAAAACATCTGTGCATTATCTTGCGAAGAACAGAGGGAGGAATGCTTCATGGATACATCCTTTTTCTCGTCATGGGTGCAGGATACCAAATGGTTGCATGGTAATTAATAACGCCCATTATGAACCACAAGAAACAGTTCCATATTGCAAAATCAGACGTTGTTCCCACAGACTCTTTAGTGAATCAGAGCCATAGTTTTCTACATTTTGTTGCCAATACAGTTAGCAATGAGTGGTTTGGTGGAGTGCCCTGCCTTTAGTTGCGTTCCATCTCTGTCCAGACCCAACCTCTTGCTTCCACTGTGCCTCACATGCTGTCCGAGTGGATTATGCTGCAGACATTTTGCAGCTCATGATGTTTGCTCTGGTGAAGCTGATAGACTGTCAATCAATCAGTCTTGTGTAGCGCAACTTGTCACCCCAGACTTGGCAGCTAGATAGAAGAAGCAACGACCTCCGTAGCACCCACGGATGCAGGGAATGTGTGCCAAGGTGAGGGAGGAAGAGCGCAGCTCCCTGGTAGGTCAGTGGAGGGTCAGGGGTTTTTGATGTAGGTGGGTCCGGAATTGTGGAGGGCTTTGTAGGTGTGTGTCAGGAGTTTGAAGAGGCATCTTTTCTGGATATGGCGCCAGTGCAGGCTTTTGAGATGGGGGTGGTACTGGTCCTTCTGGGGAGGTTGAGGATGAGTCTTGCTGCGGTATTCTGGACTGCCTGGAGGTGGTTGAGGAGCTGTTTGGTGGCTCTGGCGTAATGTGTTGCCGTAGTTAAAGCGGCTCGATATGAGGGCTTGGGGGACTGTTTTCCTGGTAAAGATTGGGATCCATTGGAAGATCTTACGGTAACATGTGGGGGTATAGAAGTAGGAAGAGGATATATCATTGACCTGTTACTTCATAGTCAGTTTGCTGTCCAGGATGATTCTGTGGTTGCGTGCGTGGTTGGTGGGGGTTGGTGTGGGTCTGAGTTCGGTGGGCCACCAGGTGTCATCCCAGGGAGAGGGCTTGTTCCCGAAGATGAGCACTTCTGTTTGGTCCGAGTTGAGATTTAGGCAGCTGAACTTAATCCAGGTGGCAACATCCGACATAGTGTTTGGGAAGTTGGCTCTGGTGGTGTTGGGGTCTTTTATGAGGGAGAGGATGAGCTGTGTTTTCGGCAGCATATGAGATGATGTTGAGTCCATCGGGGCAGACGATATCTGCTAATGGCGTCATGTAGGTGTTGAAAAGGGTGAGGCAGGGGGAGGAGTCCAGGGGTACGCTCCAGAAGATATTTTTGTGTACAGAGTAGAAGGGAGGTAGAGGGATTTCCAGTTGAGGGCATTGCCTTGGATGCCGATGTGGTGAAGTCTGCTGATGAGGGTGTGGTGGGAGATGGTGTCGAAGGCCGCCGAGAGGTCGAGGAGGATGAGTGCTGCTTTTTCACCTTGGTCCAGGAGGTGTCTGATATCATCTGTTGCTGCGATCAGGGCAGTCTCTGTGCTGTGGTTGTATCGGAAACCAGATTGGAAGATGTTGAGCAGGTTGTTTTCTTTGAGGTACTCTGTGAGCTGCCGGTTAATGGCTTTCTCCTGGACTTTAGCAGGGAAAGGGTGTTGCACGATGGGGTGGTAATTCTTGAGCTGGATAGGGCTGGCATAGGGTTTCTTCAAGAGCGGCTTCACCTCTGCGTGCTTCCATGCGTCGGGGACGGTGGTCGTGATGATGGAAGAATTGAGTATCTCTGTGAAGCTGCTGCTGATTTCTTTCTTTCCTAGGTTGTAGATGTGGTGCGGGCAGGGTTCAGTGGATACCCTCGAGTGGATCTGATGGTAGTGGTGTCTCTGATCGTGAGCTCTTTCCAGTCAGTGAGCTGGTGGCTGAAGGTGGCATTGGTTGGTGTGCAGGGGTGGTTGAGGTCACTGGGTTGTGGGTCGAAGATGCTGTAGATGTCTGTTATCTTCTGGTGGAAGTAGACCACCAGGCTGTCGCAGAGGACTTAATAGGGTGGTTTGTGTTCTCTTTGGTGGCTGGGGACGAGAGCTCTCTCATGATGTGGAAGAGTTCCTTGGCCTGGTTCACGCTTGCCTGGATGCGGTTGTGAGGGCATCCTTCTTGGTCTCACTGAGGTGGTGGTGGTTGTTGTTGAGGGTGGACCTGAAGGTGCTGAGGTCAGTGGGGTTTTTGTTGGAGCTCCAATGTTTTGAAACTCGTCAATGCACTCATAATTAGCACACCAATGGATTTGTTTTAAGTTTATGCTAAAAAATGTGCACTGATATATTAAAATCTAAGGTCACTGTCTTGCTACTATGCAGACACAGTATCAGTCAGACTTTCTCTACTTACTTGTGCCAAAATTAAATACTTTCTTGATGCATATGCAATTATGTTTACGTGACAACGCATCAATCCTTTATTTTGTCTTGGGGCTAAATACTGGAAGCACAGTAAAACATCTGTAGAAATGTATGTAACTCTTAGGGTTTGAATATGAAGTGTCTTATACTTTGTGAGTTTAGTAGAAATATCACTTGAATAGGACTAGATTTAGCCAGTGCTTTAATTGGGCTGGTATTCCCCACTTTATAATACCACCATAGCAGCACAATATATTGTTTTTCTCAATAAACAAGTCCTAACACTGTAACAGAGTTTCAGTAACTTATATTGCACAAGCTACAACTTACAAAAAAAACAGGTGATTATCAATCACATAGGCGAAACCTATTGCATTTATCAATGCTTGTTCTTATTGTAACTCGCTAGTGTAAATTGCTGTTTATTACTGTTCAGAATCAGTCCACCATATTCAAAATCTGCTGTGTTTAGTAAAGTGTGCTACGGTAATTAGAAGTTAACGCTTTCTGGAATTTGGTCATTGGCGGCTCCTCTGCTAAGGCAAAGGAGCTTTGCCTCACTGCTTTGAGAGCAGTGCAGCAGAAAAATAAAATGATAATAGCCATTTTATTATCATTTTATTTTTCACTTCAGGCTGAGTTAGGGCGGGGAGGAGCTTGGCTGGAGTTAGGGGGAGGAGTGGTTTGCCCACTCCAAGTGCACATGACTGCTTGGTCGTCCCTCTTGGGCCAGCCAAACAGTCCTGCACACTTTGCATCTTCCCCACCAGGCTTGCTTTACAAAGCCTGGTGAGGAACATGCAAAGCCTCACAGCCCCCTTCTGAGCGTCGAACCACGGCGCTCAGACCAATCACAGCGCTGCCTTGTAGTGTTGTGATTGGCTTAGGAGAGGGAGCCTGTGCGCTTCCTGCTTCCTTCCGCTACGAAAGCAGTGGAGAAGGCGGCTGAAGGGAACCGAAGGGGTGAGATGGCCGGCCGGCAGCAAAAGGTAAGTGGATTTTGTTTATTTTTTCTTCTTCTCCCCACTCCCAACCCTGCCCCACCACACCTGTCCCCTGCCAGCCACCACTAAATTTGGTCACTATTTGCCACCCATGTATAGCTGTGTTGAAGAATTAGTACAGATTAGGCTATCCACTGAACCTTTAGCTCTTGCCACCCTGCAAAAAACCTTTGCATGACTGGCTGTAATTTCCTCTGGACAATAGGTAACGTCCCTTCTTCATTCATTCTTGAGTCCATTTGTTTTGATTGGCCAGGCTATTTCACTTTTAGCTTTATCATTGTATCTAACTTTCTTGTTTATTGTCTCCTAATATATAGACCCATTGGTTCCAAAAAGGAATTTAGCCATAGGCTTCTAAATGTTGTCACCCAGTAAGTACATCCTTATACATAGCAACTTTCTATTTTGACTGGACTTCAGTTTACACCTTGATGAAAAATCTGATTTTAACTGAAATCTTCTTTTGATTTAAAGGTGGTTGGCCTTTCTCAAAAAGTGACCCTATCACATACTAACTTGTCAGATTCGCCAGAATTTTCTTGTCAATCGCATCAGTTCCAATCCTAACACCTCCCCATAAACCTGTTCTATGACAAATAATTCTCACACCTGGACACTTGTTCTCAATCTAATAACACAGACTCTTTGCTTCACATTCCTTGAGTTCTTCCAGGAAAAAATTACCTCCATCTATATAGAGTTTACGATTTAATTGCCCAATGAAACCCTTGCGCTCAGTGCTTAATTTGTAAAAATAATAAGTGCCAGGGCTCTTGTCAGGAGGCCACTGCAGCTTGCACCACACAATGCCCTTGCCATGCAGCCAATGATAGTAACAACGCAATTACTAACCTTCACACAAGTGTGACAATTCGGACTATTTCAGGCCGCCAGCTTGGGTGGCAGGTAATAGCCATTTTTAATGTAAATTGAATGAATTATTTACTGGTGTTGTGGTCATCTCTGAATTAACCAGACAGCGACACCTTGTGGCAGACTGTCACAAGTGTCTGTGTTGACAGTACCTAGCACTGGAAACCACCGGCTCAATTTAAACACTGCTTCCGCTACTTAATTCTTTCCCTGCTGCTGTCAAGAGGTGTCTCTTAAATAAATTTGCACCGGTAAACACTGGTGCAGTTTGCAAAACTACGTGTTTATTTAAATCAAGGTCCCGCAATAACCCATGCCCCTGTTTTCTCTTTTCCACTCCCTCCGAACGTCTCATCAAAACTCACTTTCCATTGTCTATTTTACTGATGCATAGAAGCACACTAATGTTCTCCCTTTACTAAACAAGCATTGGAAAAGCCAATAGGTATCCCAGAAGGGAAAGCTATTGGCTTTGTAAATTATTTTTAGCCATGTTGTATAGCAGTGCGGCTGCTGTGCAGCATGGCTCATAGTTAGAAAAAAAGCTCTATGACGCGGCCAACGCTGACCGCGAGTGGCAGTAATCTGGTTCCTTAGTATAGGGATGCTCTCTGCCTTGACAACAACTTTTTTGAATTATTTTATGTCCGAGCTGAAGTTCGCTGTTTTGGACCAGCATGAAGACAGCACCAAAAATGCCATTTAGAGCAGGGAGCATTGGTCAGTTTCCATATTTGTAGTATCTTGACACACACTGGTGTGACTTTTGGGTGCTTTTTTCAGGTGGGACAGGAAAGAGGAAGCAACAAAAAGGGAAGGGATGGGGAGTGGACTAGGCAAGCAACAATGGGTGAGGGGCGGACGGGACACACAACACAGCAGGAGGAGGGTGGTGGGAGCAGAGCAAGCAACAATGCAGAGCAGGGAGAGAGAGAAAGGGGGTGAAAGGAAAAGGAAAAAAAATACCTCTGAAAGCGTGGATCAGTGTGAGGACACTGGACAAGGGGAGCAGTACTTGGGCCATTCTCCAGCGTAGGGACAAACACTTGAAGAGGAAGAAACCCCCCTGGAAACACGCAATGGTAAGAGCGCTTCTAAGAAACCCACACGTTCTGAGTAACTACAGACTCATATCTCTATTACCCATGGTCTGCAAGATTTTGGAAAAACATGTCAACCTCAGTCTTTTAACCTTCCTAGAAACCCATAATCTCTAACACGATTCTCAGACCGGGTTAAGACCCCAGTTGGGTACGGAGCCAGCTCTGATTCCAGTGGTGGAGGAAGCCAAGAAGATCATGGATCAGGGAGGTGCAGCGGCCATTATCCTCCTCGACCTAAGCGCAGCGTTTGACACTGTCAATTTTGACATCCTGCTGAACCGCCTGGGGAAGGGAGGAGTAACGGAGGACACCATAGCATGGATCCAATTGTATCTCACTGGCAGAACCTTTCAAGTCTTTGCAGGAGAAGCCACCTCAAGTGGTCGTCCTCTTGGGTATGGAGTGCCTCAGGGATCATCCCTGAGCCCTAACCTATTTCATATTTATATGAGGCCATTAGCGGACATTGTTCTCCCTTTTGGGATAAAAATCATCACCTATGCTGATGACACCCAGCTAGTGATTTCGTTGAAACATCCGCATAATGCCCCCTCCGACCTAGAATCATGCTTGGGGAAGGTGGCTTTATGGATGCAACATTCATGCCTCAGGCTCAATGGCTATAAATCAGAAATCATGTATCTGGGCAATCTTCCTAACACTGACTTTAAGCTACAATGGCCTACATGCCTAGGACAAGCGACCACCCCAAAATCTAAGAGTAAAAGTCTGGGAGTGTGGCTTGACAAATCACTTAAATTTGAACAGCAAGCGGTGGAAGTGGCAGGTATGTGTTATGGTATTATAAGAATGCTGAGAAAAATTCTCCCCCTTCTTCCCAGCAGGGCAAGGAAAACGGTGGTCCAGGCCCTGGTTTTATCGCGCCTGGACTACGGGAACTCCTTTTACATAGGCGCCCCCAAAGTCACCATTAGGAAACTCCAAGTGGCCCAGTAGCGTGCGGCGTGGATGCTGCTTGGAGTGTCAAGAACGCAATCCGCAAAACCATGCCTGAAAGACATCCACTGGCTACCGATTCTGGAAAGAGTCAAATTCAAAGCACTTTGCATAGCCCACAAAACGTTGATGTGAAAAGGTCCAACTATTTTTAATTCTCTTTTCACATTTTACCAACCCAGGAGATCGCTCCGCTGCGCCATTATGAGCCTGGCCGTGGTGCCGAAAATTCAGAGAACTCGCAGCGGGGGCAGCTCCTTCGCTTACAGCATAACCAGGTTATGGAATGCTCTACCCCTGAAGCTACGCTCGGAGACTCATCTCCTCACCTTCCGGAAACACCTGAAAACATGGCTATTTCAAAACATTAGTCTGTAGACCCTGCCCCCTACATATACTCCTATTCCGCTAGCGCTGGGATGCCTCCGGGTAACTACGCGCTCTAGAAATTTTAAATAATAATAATAAGTAAAGCCAGCACTTGCTGACCAAAGAGAAACAAGGAAATGACAATTACGATGAAGCTAACCAATGGTAAGTAAAGAAAATGTCAAGAAGAAAGTGGGTATATAGTACACGCACTGCTTAGTAGTTCATTGGTTGTTTGTGGTTTGTTTCGTGCTCCAGGGTCTCGCTCTCCGAAATTGAGTGAGTGAAAACGTGAAGATGCACCCCCCAGATCTAGGGGTGTGTCCCCCGGGCACAGATATTGTCCTCTCGTAGAGGTTTCGGATGTTTGTCAAAGGATTAAACTTGAGTTTTCGTCAATTTGAAAAAACTTTATTAGTAGTTTTGGTTGGCGTTCATTTCAAACACGTTGCGGTGACAATAACATAAGTTGTAAGCTCCCAATGCATTTCGGCATGAGCCTTCATCAGGGGAAATCTACGAACAGTAAAGAGGATAATGAGTACTACGTTAGAGGTCGGGGAATCGACTGGTGATCACCCATGCAGTGTAACGCAAGTGGGGTAAACGACGTAAAATCGGTTGTGGGTTAGTGAGGGAGTGGTGAGTGGATCGTGGGGATATAGGTGGCAGGTTTATATCGGTGGGTGAGTGGCCGCGTATATGCAGCACCATCTCGGTGTGATTAAAGGGCTAAGTGTGAATAAGGTGCCACAAGAAGATTACTCCAAAAGTAAACAATGCAATCGGATCTGATAAGCGACGAATAAAGTGGTGGGGAACTACCGTGAACGTGATCAGGCCGTAACGTTTAAAAATGCTCTTACCGAGTGCTGGAAGCCTCATCGTGTCGTCCGTGTGTGGTTGTTCACGTCTAGGGTAATGCGGGAAAAGATTTAAATGCTGAGAAAAAAAGACGCTGAGAGCGTGTGACGTGATGGAGTGCTGTGTGCATAGAGATAGGACTGTGGTGATGTTGTTACGGAAACGGTGAAAAGACTAGCCCTGGTTATACGAAATTATTCATGAGAGAAGAGAACGGGAAATAACCGATGTGTCATCGCCGATAGAGTGTTAGAAAAAGTTTATGTGGAAGTGTGGAGGAAAACGTATATTATAAAGTGAAATGGCTGTGGTGATTAAACAGGTAAGAGCAGAAACGTCAGTAATAAAGGATGTTGCGAATAGCTCTGAACCTAAATGAGACATGTGGTAAGGGGCGAATGGTATATGGTTATAGGGTGTTCCGTGGTTGATCTTATGGGATGTAAAACTGAATATGCATAGAAGATTGAATCATATAAGTCCAAGTTGTTAATTATACAGTTACAAATAACATAAAAGTTCAGTGCGATCATTTAAACCATCCGGTTTCATCGAGTTTAGAAAATAAATCCAATGATTTTCTCTTTGTAGCAAAAAATTGCGATTATCTCTCCCTTCTTTTTTTGTGACAATTTCTAAAATGCAGAATTTTAGTTGGCTAACATTATGTCCGGCTTCCACAAAGTGCTGGGCAATTGATGATTTCTGCTGTTTGGTCCTGATGTTAGACTTGAGCTCGTTGAGTCTGATTTTCATTTTTCTTTCGGTTTGTCCGACGTAAATTTTGCCACAGGGGCATTTAAGCATGTAAATAACGTTAGATGTGTCACAGGTTGCCGTCGTTCTCAGTTTGATTTTATGTCCTTTCATGGGATGTGTGATGTGGTCGCCTTTTATAATGTTATTGCAACTATTGCAGTTCAAACAGGGGATAGTTCCTTTGAATGAAGAGTGTGTGGGTGGTTGATTTTGTTGTTTGAGTATTTCGCCGATGTTCTTATTTCTTGTGTAGGCGAAAATTGGTTCCTCATCATAGATGTGGTTGAAGTCCTGCTCCAATTTGAGTAGTTGCCAATGTTTTTTGATTATCCGTCTGTAGCTTGTGCTGATAGTAGAATATTTGGAAACTACTGTGATTTGGTTGCTGGTTGGTTTGGATTGGACTGTGAGAAGTTCATCACGATTTTTGGTGTTTGATCTTTCTTTCGCTTTTAGTAGTACTTGATCAGGGTAACCACGAGATTTAAATCTTTGTGTAAGAATGTTGAGTTGATCAATGGTTTTATTGGGGTTGGATACGATCCTTTTTACTCGAAGCATTTGAGAATATGGGAGATGCTGCTTGAGAGGTGGCGGATGAAAGCTTTGATAGTGGAGGGTGATTCCTGTCGGTGCTTTTCCTGTGGAGGTCAGTCTCAAATCCCGTAGATGTTTTAGTAATGGTAACGTCCAAGAAAGTGATGGTGTCAGAATGGATAAGTTTGAAGAAGCTGATGTGAAGTTCCAGGAGGTTGCTTTCAGCTGTAGGTACAAAAGATGTACCTTTCTGTAAGACTTTTAGCTCGATGTCACTGAAGTGATGATCGGAGATGTTGATGACTAAATTGTCTATTGGTTCGTTTTCTTTATGCGGTCCTTCTTGGCCGTGGTGGTGCGTGTTTGCGGTGGGTCTTTGTCCTTTTCTTTGATTTTTCCTGCGGCTCCTCCTGGGTCGTCTTGTCCTGTTGGGCCTACCTCTAAAAAAGAAACCTCTTCGTTGTTGAGAGTGGTGGTCGACGTGGATGGTGTGCCCTCTGATGTTGTTGTTACCCACAACAACATCAGAGGGCACACCATCCACGTCGACCACCACTCTCAACAACGAAGAGGTTCCTTTTTTAGAGGTAGGCCCAACAGGACAAGACGACCCAGGAGGAGCCGCAGGAAAAATCAAAGAAAAGGACAAAGACCCACCGCAAACACGCACCACCACGGCCAAGAAGGACCGCATAAAGAAAACGAACCAATAGACAATTTAGTCATCAACATCTCCGATCATCACTTCAGTGACATCGAGCTAAAAGTCTTACAGAAAGGTACATCTTTTGTACCTACAGCTGAAAGCAACCTCCTTGAACTTCACATCAGCTTCTTCAAACTTATGAGGAAACTCAGGCTACGTCACTTTTTTGACAACATCATGACATCCACAAAAGAACAAGAGGAAGATCCCTTAATGGGCTTACGTCTTAGAAGTACATTCATGGCACCAGCCAGCCACAAATGTTTGGATTTATTCGAATCAGGTGTAAAAAACGACTTATCTAAACTCAACTACAACAAAAATAGATCAAAACACAATAACCTCACCAACAAAGAGATGGGTATCTTAAGATCTATTGCACGTAAACCAGACATCATTTGCACTAAAGCGGACAAAGGCGGAGCACTGGTCGTGCTCAATACCATCTACTACAATTCTCAAATATCAGCCCACGTCCAAGATCCTAACACATACATGAAATTGGAAATTAATCCCACAACACAATATAAAGAAATCCTACAGATCATAGTGCAAGCGGCCGTCGACAACGGCACCATCAACGAGAAAGTCCAAAAATTTCTCATTCAACCGAACCCAAAAAGTCCAACCATTTTTATGGTACCCAAGATCCACAAGCATCCTACCAAACCTCCCTGCCGACCCATTGTCACCACACGAGGAAGTCTTCATGAACCAGTTGGTAAATATTTAGACCGTCACCTACAACCCAGCGTTAACTCCATGAAATCATTTCTTAAAGATACCACCGACTTTCTTATCAAACTCAACCATGTGACCATATCGGAAGACGAAAACATCATCTTATGCACAGTGGATGTCAATTCCTTATACACTTCCATCCCTCACCAGATGGGTCTGGAAGCTATCGAACAGGCATTACTACAATCTAAGCATCCACACAACCTACAAGTCTTCCTAATGGAATTAATGCAATTTACCCTTCTACACAGCTACTTTGAATACAACAACGAATGGTATCAACAACTAACGGGTACATCTATGGGAAATTGCGCCGCCCCAGCTTATGCCAACATTTTCATGAACCAATTTGAAGAAGACCACATCCTCACTATACCAACATGGATCAGCCACTTAAAACTGTACCTCAGATTCATCGACGATATTTTCATCATATGGAACGGTCCGGTCCATATTCTCAAAAATCATCTCAACAACCTAAACCAAATCGATCAACGACTACAATTCACCTTCAATATCCATTCTGACACCATCACTTTCTTGGACGTTACCATTACTAAAACATCTACGGGATTTGAGACTGACCTCCACAGGAAAAGCACCGACAGGAATAACACCCTCCACTATCAAAGCTTTCATCCGCCACCTCTCAAGCAGCATCTCCCATATTCTCAAATGCTTCGAGTAAAAAGGATCGTATCCAACCCCAATAAAACCATTGATCAACTCAACATTCTTACACAAAGATTTAAATCTCGTGGTTACCCTGATCAAGTACTACTAAAAGCGAAAGAAAGATCAAACACCAAAAATCGTGATGAACTTCTCACAGTCCAATCCAAACCAACCAGCAACCAAATCACAGTAGTTTCCAAATATTCTACTATCAGCACAAGCTACAGACGGATAATCAAAAAACATTGGCAACTACTCAAATTGGAGCAGGACTTCAACCACATCTATGATGAGGAACCAATTTTCGCCTACACAAGAAATAAGAACATCGGCGAAATACTCAAACAACAAAATCAACCACCCACACACTCTTCATTCAAAGGAACTATCCCCTGTTTGAACTGCAATAGTTGCAATAACATTATAAAAGGCGACCACATCACACATCCCATGAAAGGACATAAAATCAAACTGAGAACGACGGCAACCTGTGACACATCTAACGTTATTTACATGCTTAAATGCCCCTGTGGCAAAATTTACGTCGGACAAACCGAAAGAAAAATGAAAATCAGACTCAACGAGCACAAGTCTAACATCAGGAACAAACAGCAGAAATCATCAATTGCCCAGCACTTTGTGGAAGCCGGACATAATGTTAGCCAACTAAAATCCTGCATTTTAGAAATTGTCACAAAAAAAGAAGGGAGAGATAATCGCAATTTTTTGCTACAAAGAGAAAATCATTGGATTTATTTTCTAAACTCGATGAAACCGGATGGTTTAAATGATCGCACTGAATTTTTATGTTATTTGTAACTGTATAATTAACAACTTGGACTTATATGATTCAATCTTCTATGCATATTCAGTTTTACATCCCATAAGATCAACCACGGAACACCCTATAACCATATACCATTCGCCCCTTACCACATGTCTCATTTAGGTTCAGAGCTATTCGCAACATCCTTTATTACTGACGTTTCTGCTCTTACATGTTTAACCACCACAGCCATTTCACTTTATTATATACGTTTTCCTCCACACTTCCACATAAACGTTTTCTAACACTCTATCGGCGATGACACATCGGTCATCTCCCGTTCTCTTCTCTCATGAATAATTTCGTATAACCAGGGCTAGTCTTTTCACCGTTTCCTATCTCTATGCACACAGCACTCCATCACGTCACACGCTCTCAGCGTCTTTTTTTCTCAGCATTTAAATCTTTTCCCGCATTACCCTAGACGTGAACAACCACACACGGACGACATGATGAGGCTTCCAGCACTCGGTAAGAGCATTTTTAAACGTTACGGCCTGATCACGTTCACGGTAGTTCCCCACCACTTTATTCGTCGCTTATCAGATCTGATTGCATTGTTTACTCTTGGAGTAATCTTCTTGTGGCACCTTATTCACACTTAGCCCTTTAATCACACCGACATGGTGCTGCATATACGCGGCCACTCACCCACCGATATAAACCTGCCACCTATATCCCCACGATCCACTCACCACTCCCTCACTAACCCACAACCGATTTTACGTCGTTTACCCCACTTGCGTTACACTGCATGGGTGATCACCAGTCGATTCCCCGACCTCTAACGTAGTACTCATTATCCTCTTTACTGTTCGTAGATTTCCCCTGATGAAGGCTCATGCCGAAATGCATTGGGAGCTTACAACTTATGTTATTGTCACCGCAACATGTTTGAAATGAACGCCAACCAAAACTACTAATAAAGTTTTTTCAAATTGACGAAAACTCAAGTTTAATCCTTTGACAAACATCCGAAACCTCTACGAGAGGACAATATCTGTGCCCGGGGGACACACCCCTAGATCTGGGGGGTGCATCTTCAAGTAAAGAAAATGTCTCATGAGCGACAACGCATGTGCTGTCTTAGGCAAAACCTAAAGTATAGGGTGTGGATGTGAGGGATAAGGGAGGGCGCAAACTGTCAATGAGGCAAAGGTGCTCGCCAAACATACTGAAGGACATGAACCAACTGACAGTCCCCCCAAAACATTTATTGGCTTCAAGGGAAATCCTCATAGCCTTTACCACGTCGGACCTTTACCTTGCAGTCTTTACTATGCAGGTATGTACCACACAGATACTTTTATATAACGTTCGTTTTATTAATTTAAAAAAATGGTTTTAGGGATTGGTAGGGGTATAGGGAGGTAAGGGGGACTTTATGGTTGAGGGGTGGGTAGAGGTAAGGGACGGGCAAAGGTGATTTGAGAGTTCAGGGTTGGCAGAGGTAAGGTGAGGTGAAGGTGGTTAGAGGTAAATGGAGATGATGGTGACTTGATAGTTCAGGTATGAGTAGAGCTAATGGTAGGTGAGGGTGACTTGAGGCTTCAGTGGTGGGTAGAGGTAAAGGGAGGTGAGGATGACTTGAGGACTCATGGTGGGTTAAGGTAAAGGGAGGTGAGGGTGGCCTGAGGGTCCAGGGTAGGTTTAGCTAAATGGAGGTTAGGCTGACTTTAGGGTTTGGGTTGGAAATAGGTAAAAGTAGGTGAGGGTCACTTGAGGGTTCACTAGTGGGTAGAGGTAAGAGGTGAGGGTCACTAGAGGGTTCAGGGGTGCATAAAAGTAAAGGAAGATGAGGGGGACTCAAGAATTCAGTGGTGGGTAGAGCTCAAGTGAGCTGAGGGTGACTTCAGGGTTCAATGGTAGGTACAAGTCGAGGAAAGTGAGGGTGTATAGTATGATAAGCTATGGAATGGACTGTCATTGAATTGTATGATATGGCCTGTTATTGTATAGTATGGTATGGTATGTTATGGTATGTGCAAGAAACAAAGTTATGGTTATTGGTTGAAGGGGGTGGAAGCCCCACTGAGACAACAACCACAATCCTTGTCAGGGTGAAACACAAAAGTCACTAAATTAACTGATGGTTAACCCTCCTGGTAGCTTGGTACAAAAGCAGTCAGGCTTAAGTTAGATGCAAAGTGTTACATATTTATACAGCACACAAACAGTAACAAAGTGAAAATACAACACAAAAAAAATCACAATCCAATCTAGAAAAATAGAATATATAATAATAAATAAAAAGAGGCCAATGCATTTCTAACACGACCAGCGCATGGTCAGAGAATTTGTGCCGCAGATGGTCAACTCTAGAGGTCTGATCGAGCGCCACGTTATTCAGAAAATTGTAGGGGGGCATCATACTCATTGCTAGTCCGCACCCACATACTAATCGAAATTGTATCAAAGTGTGACTTAGAAATGTATCACTCGAATCTGCTCAAAATAGTGTGATTAGAAATGTAACCATGCTTTTCATGAAGAGCAATGTCATAGTTTACTGCAAATGTATTTTAGTCAATGCATAATGATTGGTTTTCATGTAATGTGATGCATTGGGTTTAAACGTGTACCATATTAAAGTTTGCACATGTAGTTTGCTTATTCATATATAAAGTGTAACGAAATTAAGGCTTATAGTGTGAATTCTAGAAGTGTGTGTTTAAAATGTGTAAAGGCCTGATCGCATATATGTTTATAGAGAAAGGCCTGTTCATCTCTTATGTTAGGTAAATGCTGTAGGCCGAAAATGATTTCCCTTGGTAAGGCTTTGGGTTTCAGGATGTTAGAAAATCTTAGAGAAGTGGAAAGTTTCTCGTTCTCATGTTTCTGCTGCAGGTGCAAGGACACTTAGCTCGTTAGATAGACTAGGCCTTTGTTTTAGGAGTTAGGATGGTACGAGAAGCCAATATGGGAGTACACCGGAATTTAAGGATTATACTTTCGGCAGAGCAGGTGCCTGGGACCCAAGGTCAAGATAACCATCGCTGGATGGGATACAAGTTTCACTGGAAAAGTACTGGAAGAAGACCTGGCTGAAGAGGTGTGCCGGAGGGCGTGTTCTATGTTTTTGGGATTCTGAATTAGGGACAGTGCCCCGTGGGTCGAGGAGTAGAGGCTTAGCTGGGAAGCTAGAAGGAGCATCTTAGATCGAGCTCCGACTGAGTGAGTGCACTTCCAAGGAAGTCTTCACTCCTGACACCTTTTTACTCTCTTGCCTGGAAGGGAAAATGCTAAGTAGGGAAGTCACCATAGAGATAGAGTAGGGATAGACTAACTGATTTTTTTTTTAAGCTAATGACTTCTTATATAGAGACTGGAGTAATTATCGCATTTCTGATGTTATTGGAATTGATTATTCTTCTTATTTTGAGTCGTATGAGACTCTTGCGTAGAATTTCTTTTGTATTAGTGCCCATTTATTTCCTTCACTTTGTGCTGAGGTGCTTGTATGTTCAATTATTCTTGGTTGTAATAAATTCCTAAAATTTGAAGATTCGGAGTCAGTGGTCCTTTAGAGATTAAACTCAATTTATGTGTTAAAATTTGATTTCCTCCCCTCTACACTAGTTAGCAGATAAAAAGATCCTGGCGACCTGAGAGGATTCTTAGTGATGGTAAGGTAGATAAGAATCCGGCGTCATCCGGCGAATCCGGCGTCATCAATTGGTAGTAGAGTAGGATGTTTATCTCTGATAGTGAGGGGAGATCTAGATTAAGATAAGAGATTCTAGAGGCCCATAGACTTCGAGGGATGGTGACCCATCGGATGGTGAGCGGCAGACGACGGCAGTTGATGGAGATTGATGGAAAGAAGCGGTGTGGTGGAAAGCAGGAGTTCGTGGAGGAGTGAGTATGAATAGGGTGATGTACTTTGTAGATTATGGTGTTGATTTGATTGTGTGATGTCTTGCGGAGTTGGTATGAGAGTTGAGTGATTGTGAGATCAGGCTGTGAGCGCGCGCAGCCTGGGGGTTCTTAGACTCGACGAGTAGTCTGAGAAGTTATGGTGTAGAAGACACCCAAGGTAGATTTTGTTGACCATTGAAAGGGAACTGTGAGACGTCATTGATTACCCAGACTGAGATAGGGGGAGCGAATGCGTGGGTGCGTGAGTAACCGACGCTGGTCGTGGGTTGTTGTATGTGGACAGACAGTTGCCAGGTTTAAGGTCAACAATTTTGAGAGACTGTCGTAGGCAGTCAGAAGTGATTGTCCGGTTGTTTGTGGACAGATATTTACTTCAGAGTGTGAATGGGACGAATGCAAGGGTGAGATGTGAATTGTGAAGGAGGGGTACTGCTGCGAGCGGAGGAAGTGTGACATCAGAAGGTGCCGCGCTGCGATAGGTCGGTTGGTGTGAGCCGCGCTGCTATTGGTGGATCGAGATCAGGAAGTGAACGAAAACATTGTGCGCGATCGAAAACTTGTTCATCATGAAATGTTTTAAGGTTTTCCGAGAATTATGTAGAGGAGACGAACAAGTGGTTACTCGAGGGGGAGAAGAAGCCCCTCCCGAGGATATTCCAGCGCATTATATGGCAAAGAATGTGGGATTGCATACTATAATTTGGCTTGAAAATTGGCATAAAATGACTTACGACGAGGGAGAACTGACTTTCCCACGATATGGTACTTTCAGGTTGGAGGTGTTGTATCATTGAAATCTGTAATGTCTTCGTTGCGACCTCTGCCGAGACCAACTCAGTTCGAGGCATTACATGCATGCATCAGAGCAGCGTATGACAGGAAAAGACACAAAAGTCAAGAAAGAGTGAAGAAGGCAATCGGGGCATTCCAGGATGCGAGGTGGGATGTGCTAGAGAAGAGGTGGAGAGTAGAAACGATTGAGGGAGATAGATTGTACCGCTATAGAGAAAACAGATAGTGCCAAGCCAAGGAGTGTAGATGAGGATGATAGTGATATGGATGACAGCTTGGTAGAGAGGTTGTTGTCCGAAAGACCGCCTCCGTTCAATCCAGATTCCTTTGAAGGAAAGTCGGTTCCAGCAGAAGGGACTAGTCGACTACAGACTCAGTCGGAGGTGAGAGTAGTAGGGAAAATCTCGACAGGAACGGAGAACATGAGAATTCAGTCTGTAACTAGTACAGAGGTTGGTAGAGGTGTGAGGTTACCAGATGCCTTAAAAGTACCAGTTACCATTGGACCTATTGTTTCAGTCTATGATCCAGACCAAGAGAGAGTTGGTAGTCTAGCACAGTCAGCTACAGGATCACAGAGTGTGGCTGAGGGAAACGGGACAGCGAGCGGGATGGAGCAGACTCTGAGACCTATAGAATGGAGTACGCCATTGCCAGCCACCGCAGACTCCTCTAGGGGACAGGTGGATGCGAGACCAACAAGACCAAGGTCTTTGGCTGAGTCGAGATCAGATTTGAGAATGTGGGTACCGCCTGCGAGGAATCCGTGTGAGAGAACTGTAGAGAGTGAGGAACAAGATAATTCAGGAAACCGACCAGTCTCTAGGAACATGGCAGAAGAAAGTAGGTCTCAAGATCAGAGCTGCGAGTATAACGAACTGAATGGTGCAGCTTGTCGAGAAATATTGAAAGGCGCCCTGAAAGGGAGGATGTTAGATGTAGTGAGATTGAAAGCAGAGGTAGACGAAATAATAAATGGAAATTTACCTCTTGAAAGGATATACGTGTATGAACAAGATGAGTTACTCTTTGTAGCGAAGGATGTGACTCGCAAGACAAGAACTGCACATGAGAAACTGACAAAGTTGGCCAAGAAGTATGAGGTGGATTTGTCCTAAACGAAGTCATTACAGGGAAACCATCGGTTGCAGTATGGTGACCAAGAACTGGAAGAGAAAAGGGTCATGGGGTTGAGAACCCATACCAGAGATTTCATTATAGCAATGCATGCATGGATCATGCTTGATAAATGGGAGGAAAGGTGGTCCAAGAAGAAGAGTTCCAAAAAGATAGTAGGAGAGATGCCACCTCCAGGTGGAGGGACGGTAGGCATAGGGAATTTCCTTTTACGAGAGGTACAGAATGTAGGGTACGTGCATGTGCCTTGGAGTAGGGGTGATTTGGCTGCATTTACGAACGATTTCCCTCGGTTGAGGGAGAAGCCTGTAGAATGGTACAAGCAGGTTGATCGCTTTGTCAAGATCTCAAAAGTGTGGTGGATTGATTTGAACACGTCGTTCGACATCGTGGTTCCAGGGGACTTATGGTCTGCATGTAAAATTGCTGTTGAATGGCCGACTTCAGAGCCAGAAAGGAATCCTATCACGAATGGCCCGTCACCCTTAGTTATGAAAAAGTTTGAACAGGTGATCACGTGTTTAAAGTCGAAAGTTTCGCCTCAGGATATTGATTGGGTTAAGATAGATCGGACAGTCCAGGAACCAAAAGAGATGGTGCACGAGTGCTATGAACGCTTCTTGCAGGCCTCCAAACAGTACAGCGGATTAGATGCCTTAGATACAAAAGACATGGGACAGTTTGTTTTGAAGTTTGTGTTGTGGTTGAGACCAGAAGTTAGCCTCATGATACAGCAACATCTGATTTGTTGGCAGAACAAGCCGGTGGATGAGATCTTGCCAGATACTGCAGTGATGAGATAGATTCTAAGCATAGGAAGTTAAAAGACAAATTGATGCTTGTTAAGATGCAAACAGCTCAAGTTCAGCCTAGTGGAGGGATGTTAGGAAGGAGACAGGGAAATAACCAAGGAGGAAATCAGAATGTCCAAGGTCAGGGAAGACCAAAGCCAGTTGATCCTAAGACAGGAATGGATGTGGTGTCATCTTTGTCACCAGATTGGACATTGGAAACGCGAGTGTCCCTTGAATACAATCAACCAAGTACAGCAAGAAGTAGAGATAGCTCAGGTACCTGTACCTGAAGCAGTCCCTACAGTGACTAGACCAAGGTCGATGAAAGGGGGGACTTTTAGTCCGCAGGTACTAGTTCCCCACCCACCTAGAGTTCAATATGTTCAGCAGGGAGCTCGGACTTATCAACAGATGCCCTTGTTCGAAGGGTATGAGGAGTTTAGCCCAGATCCGTTGGCATGACGGTGCCTGAGAGGGGAGGAAGACTGCACACTTGGAGCAGTTTTGGAGGTAGACCAGAGGGGACCATTTGCAGAAGCAGACGTTGATGGTCACCCTACCACCTTTTTGGTTGATACTGGTGCTACCCGGTCTACTGTGAGATCTGCAGTAGTCCCTAACCTACCCCTCTCGGGACAATCGATCCAAGTTGTTGGAGTAGCAAACAAGAAAATTACCTGTCTATTGACAGAGCCAAGATCGACACCAGTTCGTGGTGTGTGACTCGAGTCCAGTTTGCCAGTTAGGAAGAGATCTGTTGTGCAAACTAAATTGCACCATCTATTGTACACCCAAGGGAGTTGAATTACAGACAAAGGATGATGATGCGACCTTTAAAGTTGCAAATCAACATTTGTGCATAGAAATGTACCCAGCGCTGACAGTGGAGGAACTTCCACTTAACTTGAGGGATTCTGTGTCACCCAAGGTGTGGGACTTCACCGGAGAAGAGTTTGGGTTGATCAAAGGTGTAGAGCCAGTGAAGATTCAGGTCAAACAGAACGTAGAATTACCTAGGACGCCCCAGTACAATTTGTCACCCGAGACTATTGCAGGGATCAAATCTGTAATCGAGTCTATGATCAAGCAGGGAATTCTGAAGGAGGTCATGGGTAGCCCATGTAATTCACTTATCATGGGACTACAGAAACCGAGTGGGAAATTCAGGATCGTGCAGGACCTGCGAAAGGTCAACACGATAGTTGTTCCATGCTGTCCGGTGGTACCGAATCCATCTGTGATTCTGTTTCAGATTCCGTGTGAGCAAATTTCTTTTTGCTTTCCGGCTGGAAAACCATGTGTTAACGTGGTGTTGTATCCCCCAGGGGTACACAGAGAGTCCATCGATCTTTAACCAGATCTTGAAGAAGAATCTTGAGAGTCTTGTGTTGCCACAGAACTCCGTTCTGGTGCAATACATCTATGACTTGCTCATTGCCTCAAACAGAAGACGCTTGCAGGATTGACACCATTGCCTTATTGAATCATTTGGCAGAGAATGGACACAAAGTGTCCCCAAACAAATTGCAGTACTGCCTGAGTGAAGTGCAGTATTTGGGTCACAGAATTGAGAAGGGCAAGAGAAAGGTGTCACAGGATCGCATTGAGGCAATTATGAACATGCCTGTACCTACAAACCAGAGAGAAGTCAGAATGTTCTTGGGGATGGTTGGCTACTGTCGCCAATGGATTCTTCCCAACTTCTCATTTGAAGCAAAGCCTCTACAGAGGCTGACGCATAAGGATATGAGTAATCCGGTACCATGGGACAACAACTGTTTAATGTTGTTTTTGAAGCTGAGAGAAACCATGTGTTGTGCTCCAGCTTTGGGAATTCCTGATTACAACAAGGCTTTCTCGTTGTTCTGATGTGAGAGAGAAGGTTGTGCATTGTCAGTTTTGAATCATGGAGGTGTCCGTAGACCAGTTGCCTACTTTTCAGCTACTTTAGATCCAGTAGCTTCTGCGTTGCCCGGATGTCTTAAATCCGCCTCACCGGAGTGGACATACGCTGTGACTGATGCCAGGAGTGGTGAGCTCGGGGAGGCTGAAGTCCTTGACGCTGGTCAGCGAATTTCCGAACCTGCAAGTGGACGTTTTGCTGTTGGTTCCGGGAGTGGAGATCGAAGGAATACTGACTCTCACTATTCTGAATCCTCCACGTCTAAGTAGAATTCGTGAACTAATCCTGGAGAAGCTGGTTTTTCCAACATTCGGTTATGTACCACCGCATCAGGAATTAGTGTGACTTCGTCTTGAACTTTTGAAGCATGTTTTAGAGATTCTGGGAGCTGATCTTATCTTGGACTAAAGGTGAACTTTGTTGTAAATAAAAGTCTAAAAGTAGATAATCTAGGCCCGAGTGGAAGAAGAAAAATTTAGGGGCTTTCCGTCAAGACGATGAAAGAGGGCTAGGGAAGTCTTTTGTGGACTGTGTAAATAAGGAATTGAAATTGCAGGGGGATTTCCAGCTCTTGAAGTATCATTCGAACTGGTTAGCAAGCGACGTTTGGAGGAGAAAAGAGACTCTTAATTGTTTGCTGCTGAAACCAAGAACTTTGGGAACTTTGCGAGATCATGGATGCTGGAAATACTCATCGTAGATCCAAATTAGTAGTAGGTACACTTATAGGGTTAGTGATAGTTTCTATAATCGTAATAGTTGTAGCCTCATATATCGTTTCACATGAGCAGGAAGCGGAGGTACAGGGAACACCTACACCCACAACTTCTAGCCAAAAGGAGGTCACTATAAGAGCTAAGAGAGCTTTACTAATCGAAGAGAGTCGTAGATTTCACACAGATTTGTCTAGAAGTGATTTTAACCCCTTCAGCGCTGCGCGGATTCCCCCGCGGTGCTGAAGGGTTCGAGCGCGGGCGGGGCCATGACGGAACGGTTCCGTCATGAGCACAGCTCAACCGATGCTCATGACGGAACCGTTCCGTCATGAGCATGGAAGGGGTTAAGCTTAATGCTTATGCAAATCTGCTATATGAATATGTGGATGCGATGGATGCGAAAGACTGTTACGTGTGCATGCAGCTACCTGCCTCAGTGGACGAGGGTATCAGATATAATCATCTTCCACTGACGTATGGAATTTCTTGTAGTTTGTTGCTTAGTATCTTCTATGACAGAGGTCAATTTGAGTATTTCTTTTCCAATTACGATGCAGTGCTTCCTGAGGTTCCAGCTTACAAGCATTTGAATAAGTATGATTATTACAAGTTAGAAGACAGACTCCGGAAGTATTTCATACTGTCTTTGGAACTGGATACAGCTTATGCTCATCGGCATAATTTGACCTGTTCATTGTCAGATGTAGAGAAGAAATGTATAGATCAGGTAGAAGATAGATATAGAAAACTAACTCTAACACGACATACAGGAGACAGTCCAGTAATTGGTCTGATGAGGAAAGATTACACAGATCCAAAGGGAGATATGGTCCCATAGCATTGGACAAGGAGCAGAGAGGGAAACTGTGTGTGAGACGTTATCAGACCTATTATGAAAAGGTTCCAGTAGGACAGAGTACGTGTGATCAGGTCTTCACCATGGAAGATTCTGCTAAGATTTTCCTGCAAGGCTCAGTGCAAGTGACTCCAACCGTCTATTATGTGTGCGGAAAGAATGCCTATGTCAGGTTGCCTGCGAATTGGTATGGTACATGCTATTTGGGAATTATCTTTCCGAAAATCTACCATGTAGAAGATCTGGAGCTTTTGGAGACTGGACAGCATTCGAGAGCAAAGAGAGCCGCGAGTGCAGGAATTGTTATTGGAGACATCCTTGAAGCAATGATACCGAGTATGGGTGTGGTCTTGAATGATGTGAAGATCAGGAGATTGACGACTGTTGTTGATGAGTTGTCAATGAATACAGCGAAGTCATTGATACTTGTGGATGGAGAGATGTTATCGATAAGGACAATGGTTTTGCAGAACCCCCTTGCTTTAGATGTGTTATTAGCAAAAGAGGGCGGAGTCTGTAAATTATTGAAAGTTCAGGAATGTTGTACGTATATTCCAGATAACAGCAAGGATCTGGAGAGATATATAGACAACATTACCACGATCCACCATGAGATAGAGGATTTGACCGAAGAGGTTGTGTGGGAAAAGATCGAGTGGGAAGTTGGTTTGCCAATTTGGGAAAAGGGTTCCTTGGCTTCATGTTAAAACCACTCATCATTGTTGTGGTTTGTGTGGTTTGCTTGTGGGGTTTCATTAGAGCTTATAAGTGGTACAGAAGAAACAAAGTTGAGAGAGCTCTCAGAGCGAGTGAAATGCGAATGGCCAGACGGCAGGACAGTCAATATCAGAACCTTAAGAATAGAGAGAGACTCCAACGGGGGAGGATGGCAACAAATACTGTTTAGGTCGGTTCTTTCCCCAAGGGAGTTGTAAAATGGTGTGATGACATTTGTCAAAATTCAAAAAGGAAAGGAACCACCTCCCCAAGATTATATAAATGGGCCTTAAGATTAGGTCCCTAAATCCAGCAAACACTCAAATAGGAGCAGAACGAACAGTACGATAAATGCGTCAGACAAAAAACATAGATACAAAAATAATTTTTGATTTATGTTGTTTTTTTATACATTCAAATATTTTTAGTTGATGTTTACATACACATACATATAGAATTAAATGGTACAGACGACAAAATTACATATCTAAAATATACTAAATGTCCCACACAAAGCTCAATTCATATATCCAACATTCATTCCACAAACATACTGCAAACCAATTTCGGTCAAGATGGAAGAACTCGTCCCGATATGATAGTATGGGTGGTAAGTTCATGTACCATCAAGATATCAAGGAGGTGATACTGTATGAACAAAGAGCCAAAAGTTCAGGCGCCAACGCGCGTTTCGGTATTGGACCCAAACGTGGGTCCCACCTTCATGAGGGCGACGACCGATGGGAAGTGGGTGACAATAATAATACCTAGGGTTAGGTAAGTAACCAGCAAGAAATCAACAAAGGTGATAACCAATTTATATATGAGACATATGCATATAGTCTATAACGCTTAGTCTATTCAGTTAAGCTCCATTTGGTGTGAGCGAAAAAGCAATAGCTTGCAAAAATAAATACACAATTATATATATCAGGTCCAACAAGGTACCTAAGTGAAGACTATGTGACAGCAGGCCTCCAGTGAGGAAAAGATTTATCACCATAGAAAAACAGATCAATGTCAAAGACGCAGGAAAAGATTTGGAAAAAAGTGCACAGGAGCGTAGTTCCGTAGAAATAAATACCGCGCAGAATAGAACTTCACCAGTGGATTACCCAAAACGCAAAACCATGAGGAAATACACACATTGAGATATAGAAGAAAGTGTGCAAGGTAGCTGAAAACACTGTTTATAACATACTTAAAATCCACCCCACAGGATGGGGGTCAAAATAGCAATCATCAAAAGGTTGGGATAGCTCAGTGTATCAAGGGAAAGCTCCGCTTCAATAAAGATGGTCAGCCGGGTTCATTCCCAAATGTTTATGCGAAAGCCCAGACATGGTCAGCATAATCAGAACAAGCTACACTTCAGGAGGCTTATAAGGGTACCTTCAAGTCTAGAGACAAAACATGGGGTAGGGACAGATTAAAAAATAGGCGTTCCCTAAGTTCGACTAAGGGATATCTTAGAACTACTAAGTAAAAGGAAAACTTTACCATAAAGAACACGTACTTAAATCAGGACGTTGTCATGGTAAAAGAGCAGAGCAATTCATACGGATAGAGAGAATTTCTAGACAAAGGAGGATCGTAAGGAGACGATGGTATCGAACCTCAAAAGGAACAGGGTATCACTCAGGTCTTCGGGGGCTCCTGCAGCAAGAGAAACAAACAGGCAGGAGGTCACAAGATATATGAAGAAGTGAAACAACAGGATTAAAACTGTCGGTATTTGCAGGGCGGTTAAAGTTAGTTATGTCGAGTCATGAGGGGTGTAAAATAAAAATGGCTCACAATGCGGGTTAACCAACTAAATGAATTGGGCATATAATTAACTCCACATACTGGGGGACGAGGAGCGGGATATGCTTCTACCCAGACAAGTCGTTCAGGTCAAATAACAAAATCGCTACGTGCGACTAAGCTTAAAGAAAATGAAAACGACAGCCCTAGCGGGAAGAGGGAAATACCTCCAACAATAATTCTGGTACAACAAGATAGCCAACAGAACTCGGGGCTGCATACCTGCTGAATGATTCTGAGATAGGAGTCTGTAAATCCGTCTGCGATATGTCAGGAACACCCGTCCGGACGCCTTCGCTGAATGCCCTGACGAGGAACTTCCTTAAATGAGGGAGGGGATTCACGATGGCCAATAGAAATCAACCTGGCTGGGGGGCAGATACAAGTAGAGAGAGGACTGTAAAGGAGGGATTAGAGTGTATAGCACACGCACGTTAGAACAGAGTCTGGGGTCCGTAACAAATGTCGGATTATAAGTAAAAACACAGCGCGCAAAGGTTACCATGCCGTCAAACTCCGCAATAAAGCGAATACCGGTTTCAAATCATAAGATCTAACACGGAATTCCAGTTTGGAGTCTAGAGAGCGTGAACAACGTGCGTAGTATACTTTTGATGAGTGGCAGGAACGGGCAAAGGGATTACTTTGTTCAGCCCATGCTGCACTGAGTCAAGATAAAAAATCAAAAATGTCTCTCTCTTTTTTCTCAGGGATGCGGGATCTCTCCCAGGCGGGGTACGTATTTTTTCCAGGATGGACCATCTGAGATCCTTATCATTATGGTTTTTATCGAGCCAATGGCTGACAAGGGGGGGCAGCAGTTTTTTTTGTGCGAATATTAGATTTGTGTTCACAAATCCTCATTCGAATTTCACGGCCCGTTTCACCAATGTATATAAGATCGCACGGACATGCGATGATATAAACCACATTGGAGGTACGGCAGTTAGACATGCCTTGAACAACAATGGTACGGTTGTTGGTACAGATAGTATTACCAACAATGGCGTTGGGGCATGCCTGACAAGTACCACAGCGATGCTTTCCTTCAATGGGTTTGGATCCAGGAATAGAAGTCTGGGTTAATGTTTTGACATTTGTCATCAAAGGGGGGAAATGATAGAGCGCCACGTTATTCAGAAAATTGTAGGGGTGCATCATACTCACTGCTAGTCCGCACCCACATATTAATCGAAATTGTATCAAAGTGTAATTTAGAAATGTATCACATGAATCTGCTCAAAATAGTGTGATTAGATATGTAACCATGCTTTTCATGAAGAGCAATGTCGCAGTTTACTGCAAATGTATTTTAGTCAATGCATAATGATTGGTTTTCATGTAATGTGATGAATTGGGTTTAAACGTGTACCATACTAAAGTCTGCACATGTAGTTTGCTTATTCATATATAAAGTGTAACAAAATTAAGGCTGATAGTGTGAATTCTAGAAGTGTGTGTTTAAAATGTGTAAAGGCCTGATCGCATATACGTTTAAAGAGAAAGGCCTGTTCATTTCTTATGTTAGCTAAATGCTGTAGGCCGAAAATGATTTCCCTTGGTAAGGCTTTGGGTTTCAGGATGTTAGAAAATCTTAGAACAGTGGAAAGTTTCTCGTTCTCATGTTTCTGTTGCAGGTGCACGGACAGTTAGCTCGTTAGATAGACTAGACTTGTTTTAGGAGTTAGGATGGTACGAGAAGCCAATATGGGAGTACACCGGAATTTAAGGATGATACTTTTGGCAGAGCAGGTGCCTGGGACCCAAGGTCAAGATAACCGTCGCTGGATGGGATACAAGTTTCACTGGAAAAGTACTGGAAGAAGACCTGGCTGAAGAAGTGTGCCGGAGGGCGTGTTCTATGTTTTTGGGATTCTGAATTAGGGACAGTGCCCCGTGGGTTGAGGAGTTGAGGCTTATATGGGAAGCTAGAAGAAGCATCTTAGAGTGAGCTCCGACTGAGTGAGTGTACTTCCAAGGAAGTCTTCACTCCTGAGACCTTTTTACTCTCTTGCCCGGAAGGGAAAATGCTAAGTGGGGATGTCACCATAGAGATAGAGTAAGGATAGACTAACTGATTTTTCTTTTAAGCTAATGACTTCTAATATAGAGACTGGAGTAATTATCGCATTTCTGATGTTAATGGAATTGATGACTCTTCTTATTTTGAGTCAGATGAGACTCTTGCGTAGAATTTCTTTTGCATTAGTGCCCATTTATTTTCTTCACCTTGTGCTGAGGTGCTTGTATGTCCAATTATTCTTGGTTGTAATAAATTCCTAAAATTTGAAGATTCGGAGTCAGTGGTTGTTGGACTTGGCCCTTCTGGCAAGTTCACCCCTAGAACTTTTTGCAGTATCCTAGCCTTTTTCCTGTGTTGTACTAGTGGTTTTAGGCCTCTAGGCGCTTTCACACTGTGTCCCAGTGGAAAGCACGTGCGCTCTGTGTGGTTGAATGAGACTGACCTGCCCTTCCATAGGAATGCATGGGGGATCTGAGTGACCATGTTAGTTCCTGATGCGTGGGGAGTGCAGGGCCAAGTTTGGTATGTGCGGACTCGTGTGATGAAATGCTGCGCGATGATGATGCGTGCGGCGTCAATGTACCTAGTGTGGAAGTGCCACTTCTAGAAGTGGGCATTTCTGTGTGCAGTGTGAGATGAGTGCCTTGTCTGGCGATTGGCTGGCTGAGGTCATGTGACGGGCTAGGGAATCCCCAGAGTCAGGAGGAGTCACCCAGTGGTGAATGGGGAGATCAGCAGCTAGATGGGTGGGAGGAGTACACCTAGGACCTGAATAGGGCTGGGCTTTCCCCACACAATGCTTGCTCCGCCCCCTGTGGTGCGACTGATGACCCTGGCCTGTCCTGTGAATAGGGAGAGGGGCTGAGCAAAACAAAGTGCTCAAGAACCAGTTGCATCTGGTTCGCCCCTCCCCTGCACCTTGAGACAAAGGTATTATGTGTATAAAAAGGGGCTGTGTCCCCTTACAAAATGTTCTGCTTTGGATCCTGACAGGAGGGGGCTTGCTGCTGGTGGGGCCCAGGAGGGACCGCCATGGGGGCTGCCTCCCTGCTGGAGGGTCCTGTGTGCTGGCCCCTGGGCCCTGCATTGCCCCCTTGATGCCTCAAGGACTCTTCTTTTGGACCCTTTGTGCTTTGGCCTCTAGCGCCCTGTGAGTGCTTTGCTTGTATTTTCCTGAAAGCGCTTTCCCTGGCGCTGTGCTCCCTACAGCTGAGGAGGAGCTCTACGATCACCCTGGAGGGAATCCCCGGTGTTGGGATCCCCCCCCCGCATCGCAGCTTTATTTATTGCTCCCTAGCGGGTGCCTACCCCGTATTCCTTGCATGCCTCGCAGGTGCCCACCCTGCATCTTCAATGCCCTTCGGAATCATGCGCGGGTGCCAACCCCGCGACTTTGCCCTTATCTAGTGATTGAGCGGGTGCCCACCCCGCTTTCATATATTTAATTAAAGAGGGAGCCTACCCCTCATTGTGACAGGAGAACCGCGATCACCGCTGCGGCCCGAGTCGCGGCAAATGCGGAAGTCAGGCGTGAATGTGCCTGGCGGCGGGCGGGACTTCCGGTTTTGCAGAGGAAGTCCCGCGCACGCCCTGGCAGCCCGAGGAGACGTCTGGAGCCCCGCAGGCTCCATGCTGAAGTCCCGGTCCCAGGAGAGGGACGGGGCGAAGAGCGGAGTGCCGGCGCTGGGGGGCCGCGAGGAGGCCCAGAGGAGTTCGCGCCAGGAGTGAGGCGGGGCTCCCAAGAGCGAGGGAGAGCCCCGTGCAGCCGGCAGAAGGGAGGAGAAGTCCCGGGTCCCTGGAAGGGGCCCGGGTGAAGAGGGGAGAGAGAGAAAAGGAGATTTCCCCCCCCCCCAGTGGAGAGAGAGCCCGGTGAGTGGGATGGCTGGGGGGAGCAGAGTCGAGGCACCGCGCCGGTGCCTCTTTCCCGAGCAGCCCCGCTTGACAGAGGGCTGCTCCAACACGGTGCACAGATGTTTATTTTTAGAGCCTGTGCGTGGCTCCAACGATGTGGGAATAATTGGTTTTAGAGCCTATGTGGCTCCAACGTGGGCATGTTGTGTTTAGGCGCCCCCCGCCCCCATGTGGGCACGATTGTTTCTCGAGCCTGCGTGGCTCCCACGGGCATAGGTATATTCAGAGCCCTGAGGCTCCAACGAAGGGGGCATTATTGTTCAAGAGCCCTGAGGCTCCAACAAAGGGGCCATTATTGTTTCAGAGCCAGGAGAGGCTCCAACTTGGGGACATGTGTATGTTTTCAGAGCCCAGGGGGCTCCAGCGTGTTGGCATAATTAGTTCGAGCGCCAGTGCGCTCCACAGTACTGGGGGACATGGTGTGTGTCGAGCCTAGGTGGCTCCAACGTTTTGGATATTGTTACAGGGGCCATTGAGAGCCCATGCCTCCTATTTGCCTTCCCCAGCTGCGCAGCACTTAGTGCCAGCTGCAGCGTTTAGGCCCTGTTCTTGTCCCCGGCTGACCAGCAAGTAGTGGGCAGCTGCTACGTTTAGGTTCTGGTGCGACCTGGACCCTAATGCGATTGAGGCGTTATTGCGATTCATGCTAATGTGATTGGGTGTTAGGAAATGTACTGTGTGTAGCAGGTTTCGTGCACCCTGTGTTTTATACCTCTAAATGTGGTCATTTCTGCCTAGGAGGTTGTTTTACCTGTTTAGGTTGGTGTTAGGGAGATTGTACTTCCCTGTGTGATGTACGCCCCTAGAGTAGTTATACTTAGGAGGTAAGGTCTAATGCGTTAGACTTGCGAGAAATTGCATAATGTGTTTATGTCCCTGTGATGGATCCAGGATAGGTTTTATACCTGATGCTAGTGTGATGACGCTGAGGTCATTATTGCGCCAGTAGTTACTGGTTGTGCTCTACAGTGATAATTTGTGCTACAGTTAGTATATGTTCTACATGTACAATTGGTGATTTGTGCTGATTCTGACAGTGGTCCATGTGGCCCTGTCCCGTGTAAATAGTCCCTTGTAAAATTCTGCCCAGTGCCAGTTGGCACAGTGTAAATATTATCTAATGTGTTTTGGTACAATACAAAGGCTATTTTTATATATAACCTTGTGTGGAGTTTCCTTTGTGGTGGGCCTTGGGTGTTGTTGCTGGGTGCGCGCGCAAACGCTTTACACATTGCCTCCGGGATAAGCCTGACTGCTCGTGCCAAGCTACCAAGGGGGTGAGCAGGGGTTATCTTTGGCGTGTAACTCCCCAGCCCTGACTAGAGTGGTGGTTTCTGCCTGGCTTTGGCGCAAGCCCTAGCCAACCAGAAATCCCATTTCTAACAGTGGTCCTTTAGAGATTAAACTCAACTTATTGATTATATGTTAAAATTTGATTTCCTCCCCTCTACACTAGTTAGCAGATAAAAAGATCCTGGCGACCTGAGAGGATTCTTAGTGATGGTAAGGTAGATAAGAATCCGGCGTCATCAGGTCCATGTGTCAACATCGCACGTGGCCAGCCAGTAGTCTAAACATGACCAAGTGGTATGTGTTGGTGCAATAAAAGTGCCCTCTGCATTGTCAGTGTGTCTAACGCGCCAGAGGTCTGTAAAGTGGGAGTCTGGGAGCAAGGGACGTAACTGCACGGCCACACGCAGATGCGGTCGATTGGTCTCACTGGAGCGATCAGCTTCTGGGTCTAGAATCACAGTGAAGTCCCCCCCCATAGGACGGCCCCAGGCCCATCGTGTATGCCATTCCCCAGACCTCAGTGAAAAAGCTGGGCGTGTCTACATTGGGACCATATATTGACAGTAGTTGCAAGGGGAGGCCATGCACCGTACCAGACAGGAGGACTTACTGAACCTGGTGGTCACAGACAACCCAGCGAGTGCGCCTGGGTAATCCCTTGCGGATCAGTATTGCTAGTCCGCCGGTATAGTTAGAGTAATAGGCAACAGGAAGTTCACTTACCCATCAAGCTCACAGCCGTGTTTGAGTTTCCTCAGTGAGATGCAATTACTGCAGGAAACAGATATCTATTTGATGTGGCAGCAGGTAGGCAACCACGTGATGAGCTTTGCACCTATCATCGAGGCCTTGGATGTTCCAGGTCAGGCACTTACACTACTGAATTTGATCAATTAGTGGCAAATGTCTCCAAGTTTTGCAAAAAGTGCTTAGCTTGCACATGAGTTTGGCATATAAAGACTAAGTGACAATAAAGGGAAAAACAATTAAATATCGGGCATACAGCAGTCTGCAAACCTAAACATGCATTTAACTATCCACCCACCTCCCACTTTGGCACCCCAATCGGACCAAATCTTCCCAGTCCCTTCCTTCATTCATCTCAACAGTAGGAACTGAACAAGAAAACTTGGGAAACATTCCTTGGGGGTGAAACCAGAGTTCCAACACATTCCCATCCTGGAAACAGCTGGGTGGCCGGAGCCTCAACAGCCGATTGGCCAGGGCCCGCCTGAGCAGGGCCACGAACAGGATCAGTCCAACTGGCACCTCGAAGGGTCCATGGCAGTATATTTGTGTCAGGTCAGACTGCATCCACATCAGATTTCAAGGCCCATCGCTCTTCAGTCATTGTTGCTGAGGTGGTCAGGCACCGGGTATCCCTGCGCAGGAGACTTCTGCTTGAGTCTTGGGAAGGTGTTGAGGAATTTGGCATCCGCTTTTGGGTCTGTAAAATAGTGGTTCTTCCTCAGATGCGGGATTTGCAGTTTAGTGGGATAGATGAGGGAATGCTTGGCGTTCGTCTTCTACAGGAAATATTTAACAAGCATGAAGACCCTCCGAGTGGCCTGCACTGCTACGGTGAAGTCTGGAAAAATTGATATTTCATTACCCTGGTAATTAAGTATTCACTGCTCCATAGACATACAGAATGCCGGGTCCCAGTCTCTGTAGTTTAAAAGTCTGGCAGTTATCGGATAGGCAGGGATACTGGGTATCGGCCGTTGACCGAGCAATCTGTGCGCCCACTCGACTATAAGCATGGCGGTAAGGGCAACCTAAAACAGGGCATGGAGCATGCCCTCCACATATTCTTGCATGCAGTCCATCTCTGTTTTCTCAGGCACCCCAAGAATGCGCAGGTTGTTCTCCCTGGAACGAGCTTCCAAGTCCTTATTTTTATTGCGTATGACTTCCAGTATATTTTTCATTTATAGACGTTTCTCACTAGCTGAGTGGTACTTATATTCTATGTCAGCGGTGCGCCTCTCAATGTGGTCAAGGCATTCATCATGCTTGTCCACTTGATCCTTCAAGTGATCAACTCTATCCTTGAGTAAATCTATTTTCGTGTCAATTTCAGTGCGGCTATGTTTGAGGGCAAGCAACATAGTACGAATATCTGACTCCAGGGAGGCGCTCTCTCCGAAGAGTGGCTCCTCTGTAGGTCATCAGTAGCCAGATATATTGCTCATGTTTGCCTATGCTGGTCAAAGGAGAGAAAGAAAGAGTTGCTATTGCCGCGAATAAAGAAGCTATCATCCTATTTCTAGTTTTCCATTTACTGTGAAAATCATTGAAAAGGCCTTGAATAACCAACTGGCCAGTTTCATCCAACAGCATGAACTCCTACCCCATAATCAGTTTGGTTTCCGGAGCTGTCATAGCACTGAAACTGTTCTGATAATGGCTACAGATGAGATCAGATGTATTCTGGATAATGGAGGGTGTGCCACTCTCATACTTCAAGATTTATCCGCAGCGTTTGATACGGTCAGTCATGCTCTCCTGATTGACGGTCTGGATCATATTGGAGTCAGAGGATTAGCCATGTCCTTTTTGAGGTCTTTTTTAAGTGAGCAAGAACAGACAGTGTCCTTAAAGGAGTTTGAGGCCAAGTCCTTTTCACTACCATGCTGAGTGCCGCAGGGGTCCTCATTGAGCCAGACACGGTTTAATGTCTACGTTGTGCCTCTTTCTGCTCTGATTAGATCATTTGGCTTCTCTCTGGTATGATGTGCTATGATACCCAGATTGTGGTTTCCTTTCCTGGCTCCTCTGACACCACTGCTCATAGATTTCACAACTGTATCCTTGCCATAGATGATTGGATGGATAAATAAATACGGAGGTCCTCCTTTTTGGTAAAGATACCTCTTTCTGGACATCCTCCTGCTGGCCACAGAAACTAGGACCGTTACCATCACCAGCAAAGAAGGTTAAGAACCTTGGGTTTCCCATGTTCAACAAACTTGTTTTTGGGACAAGGTCAGCGCTACTATCTCTGCTACCTTCTACACACTTAAGTTAGTGAAAAAGATTTTCTCTTACATCCCTCCATCTCTGCAGAAAACAGTAGTGACAGCATTGGTGCTGTGAAAGATGGAATACTGCCACGGGCTCAATCTTAATATACAAGCACAGTTTGTCAACAAGCTGCAGTTTCTGCAGAATGCGGCCACTAGGCTTCTTTTGGGAATCCCCACATTTCAGTCTGCCAAACCAGCTTTACAGAAGCTTCATTGGCTCCCAATCAAACCAAGGGGCTGATTACGATGGCGGGCGGGCCGGCGGTGGCGATCCGCCTGCCATCAAAAGGTGATTTACCCACCGCTATTGTTCCGCGGAGGTCGGAAAGACCGACCGCCACGGTTCCGCAAGGCGGTCCTTTTCCACCCGCCTTGCAGAACCCTGAAACAAGCAATCATTGTGGTGGTGCCTTGAAGGCACCGCCGTAGTGATTACAGTGGGCCTCTCCGCCTGTCTTTTTGCGGCAGATTCTTGTCCGTAAAAAGGCAGTCAGGGACTGGCTTTGGGGTCCCGTTGTGGGCCTCCGGGGGGGTTCAGCTGTGCACTGGGGGGGTACCCATGGTACCCCCTCCATTTCCATGCACAAGGTGGCAGGCACTGTGTGGTGGCAGGCACTGTGTGGTGCCTGCCACGTTGTGCAGGGAAATGCACAACATGGCCCTTTTACAATGTGGCGGGTGCTGCAGCCAGCAGCACCCGCCGCTATGTTAAATCGCGAGATGGGACCGCCGTGGTGGCGGTCGCATCATAATTAGGGTGGCAGGACCGCCGCATGGCAGGCGGGCAGGCCCGTTACCGCTAGGGTGCCGGGCGGATCCGCCTGCCATCCTAATGACCCCCAAAGAGTCAATGTCAAACCCTGTGTATAAATTTCAAGGCTCTGCATAACCTTGGCCCAAATTTTCTTAAATACAGGTTTAAGTGATATCTTCCAGAAAGGTTTCTCTATTCAAGTGTGGCCAAATACATTGTGATTTCAAAGTTCGAGCACTGCCCCTGGGGTGGTAGGAGCTTTGTGAAAGGGACTTCAAAACTGTAGAACACTCTTCCTCTGCATATTCAATCTCTGCCCGACCATCTGTCCTTTCGTAAGGCACTGAAAACATGGCTTTTTACTTAATAATTTAGCTTTATAGTCTTCGCGCATCTGGGCATTTGTTCGCGCTTTTTGTTCGCGCTATATAAAACTATTTAACATAACATACCATAACATTGTGTCTCTGAGGAGGAGGGGGCCTTGGGCCAATCAAGGAGTCTGCTGGTGGTGTGATGTTTTAGTATCATCGTAGCCCGAGGGGCCTCGCCTCTCCCCCCGGGGGTTCCAGAGGGGGGGTGGGGGGGGGGCATGAGCAGGTTTGCCTACAGGGGGCCAGCAGAATGGCAGGGTGACAGTGAACTTAACCAATAGACCCGCAGTCCTCCTAGAGAGATAGCACAAGCAAGGCCCCAGTGCATCAATGGTAACACATTTAGAAAGCAAGTCCTACGCCCCGCCACTCCCTGTGGAGGGAGCCATAGGGGGCACAAGCAGACCATGATCACCAAGTTTAATGGGGAATCATCCGCCACAGCACAAGTCTCTCTGAACCTCTAAGAGCACAAACAGCAGTTCAAGTGTGCCGGATGGGAATCTCTCCTCTGGCTGCTATCAAGAGGGGCCCAGCCTCAGTCTCACTCCACGCCGACGTGCACCTCAGCAGCATGGCATGGCATGGAACAGAAAAGAAAAAATGCTGGTATTTTGGGATCACCTGTGCATCTGTCCCGTCAGAAGCTGTTTAGGGAGAGCTGGTAGGAGGCACCCTCTCTCTTTCCAAGCAAGTGACAAGGGCCCTTTCAAGGCCGGGTTTTTCAGAATGGTGCAGCAAATTTAAAGTGCCCCCGCAGCGACGGGGCGACAGCCCTCACTCATGTGAATGGATCAGAGGTGGCGGCCGCCGCTGCCTCAAGCCACATACGTCAATGCAACCACAGCTCCACAGTTTTCAGGCCTGCGGAAGAGACGTCTCACAAGTGGCCGCCAGCCTGTCCCCTCCCCCACTCTCACAATGCTCAGTTGCAGCATCCCTTAGCAGACTGCTGGCTGTCCACCTCTCTGTCCTGCAGGCAGTCTCCGATTAAGGCACATAGTTTGCCAACGGGCAGAGACTGTCCGTCCTCAGTCCCCCACCACAGTCACCTCCCAGTCGTGCAACCACAAAAAACTCATGACCCACGATTAACGTACAAGGCCATTTATTAGGATATGGTTGCACATCCTAACTTTATTGAACAATAACATCAACTTTGTAACTAAGGCACGATCCCCTATACATCACGTGGCCACTCACATCTCACACCAACTTCCATTCCCAAACGTCATACCTTGTTCCATCCTTCTCTGTTCCAGTCCTTACGTTCTTACCCTCTTCCCAGGCTCTCTTTCTTTATCTCCCAAACTCCCTCCCCTAAAATCACTCCTCACTCAACAAGGTACTGCACACTGCTTTTTTTCACCTGTACTCTGTTCTTCTTCTCCTCCGAGGGTGTGGAAGAGCCTGCATGTAACTCTCCACCCCCCCCAAGACATCCGCCTACGGCCCCTGCAACCTGTCCTAACTTTGGCAAACAACGCTGTATCACCAGAACAAGCCCTCTGGTCCCGAAACCACCTCAAACTGCAGGGTGGGCAGGCAGACACATTTTTATTGGTACTGGACCTCCTCCCCCGTGATTCACAGAGTCTGGAAGAGGCATATCACGCCTCTCCGGACCCTTATATGTTTCCCCATGGCCCGACCCTTTCCCTCAAACCACTTACCCCACTCATGTCCTGTTTTGTGAACAAATATCCCTGGTGAAAGACTAGTCTGCGACATGCTTTTCCCCGGGGGGCTATCATTGTCTTGGCACTGCGCAGAGTGTGTGCCTGTAGGCACAGTCACGAGGCAGTCCCCGCTTAGGCCACAACACACCTCAGTGCTGCTTACAATCATGAAGCGACCACCTTGTGGCACAATTTTGGGCCATCTAATATCAGTAGGGTTAGCTGCAAGTAGTTTCCCCTGGGCGAGCCCCGATGCCCCAGCCTAATTAGAATATTTTAGCAGATAAAAAGCTATGGCCGGCAGAGCCTCACAAGGTGGCGGCCAGATTCTTGCCTCAGGCTCTCGAGCGCCCTGCACAACATGGTACCTTAATTGCTAAATTGCTGCATGCTTTAGCCTTACCCAAGCAAGTAACTTTTATCAAATACAGTGGTCGTAAGAAAATTATGGATGATGTGGGGAAGGGGAATGCTTTTACTGATGCAGTAGCAAAGGAAACAGCCCAAAGGGACTGTTCAATTACATATGTGTCTTATGTATTATGGCCAGCTGAAACAGATGAACTAACTTTAAACAGACAATGTGTTGGGGTGCTGCTAAAACTGTCCACACAGGAGGAATTTACTACATGGGCAGAAACTGGGAAACAAGTATATGGAATGTGGAAGGACAAAGAGGGTTGCATAAGATTATCAAACATAATGATCCAGCAAATGTCACTATCCATTCATGACCCAGCGCATTTAGGGAGAGATGCATTGTGTGCATATTTCAGTAAATGGTAGAGTAATGCCAAGTTTAGAAAGACTGCAGAGCAGATATGTAAATACTGCATGGTTTGTACACAACATAATGCTGTAAAGGGAACTGAGACTCTACCCGGACACTTTGCACAACCTGAGGCACCTTTTAAGCACTTTAAAATGGATTTCATTGACATGCCTTTGACGACTAAGTATCGGTATGCACTGGTGGTAGTCTGTATGTTCTCTGGATGGAGAGAATACTGCGTGACAAAGAGAAATGATGCTTCAACTGTAGTTAAAAGTTTGTTAAAGGAACATTTACCTCGATTTGGTTTTCCCCATTTGATTTCCTCAGACAGTGGGACACACTTCCTGAATAAACTGGACTTGTGACAAAGGCCGTGGTCATAAAGCACAAATACATCCCAAAATCGTCAGGGGCAGTGGAAAACGGAAATGTCACCCTGAAAGCCAAAATGGCAGAAATATGTTCTGAAAGTTTGTTGACCTTGGTAGACGCGATGTTGCTAGGATATAAATTTACCTTAAAAAATTAAAAGGGAAGAGGCATTTGGTAAAACAGGAACAAGTTGGTTAATTGAATGCAGTGGCCAGGGGAGTATCAACAGAGTAGCATCTGAAGAAAGTCTCTAATTTTGCAGACGTTTTGGCCGACCATTTATACCGTTCGTGAGGTACAATAAACCGATCTGGCATTCTTGGCCTGCTCATAAACAGCAAGTACAAGCATCTGATATGGGGGCACATGTGGCTCTGGACCTCAGGGAGAGCTAGTATGAGCCAGTGTGAATGTGTCCAGATGTCCGGCATGGGGAGTGCATGATCACAACGCATGGTGTGTATGCTGTTTCCTGATTGAGTGTTCTTTACTTTATGTGGCATCTATTTTTGTTGTATTTTGGGAATGCGCACTTTTGGCTAAACGTGTTTTATTAGGGCCAATTTCCTCGGACATGTTTGTGGTGTAACTGCCTATCTGTGGGAATCGATCAGGGTTTTCCTTGGGTCCGCATTTGTCTTTGGACAAAGTGTAACCACACCTGTGACCTGTCAATCGGTAGTCTCAGGTTCCGGTCACAGGGCCTGTCTGACCACGTATTTCTGACTCAGGGCGGGGAGGTCACCTTGGGTGAATCCAACAGCAAGGACATGAGTTTGTTAAAACGTGTGCTGTTAACATGACAGTCATTAATATCATTTTTACTGACATCTTCAGTATTGTGCGCACAGTAAATATAGCGTACATCAATATTGTCTTTACTGATATTGACATTGATATGCGTGCATAGATTGTGGCATGAATTGAGATTGTTTCAACTGGTATCGACACTGTCATACATGTATAGATTATGGCATACATTGACATTGTTTCTACTGGTATCGACATTGTTATGCAAGCACGTTTTTGGGGCGTGCATCACGATTGCATTAATTGGTATTGCCGTAGTCGGACCTGGCGTGTAATGACATTGTATTTGCGGATATTAACAGCTTGACCCATTGGCCTTATTTATGCGCAAGTGCAGCGCCCCAAGCTCTGTTCATTTGTTGAGTCCTCATGAAATCGTTACCGGATGACAGATGCCAGTTTGGGGTGTGCATAGTACACTGCCAAGTTGCATCTGTCTCATGGTCTAGTGAGAGACTATTGAAAACAGCTGACTAAAATCATGCAAACATTACACCAACTGGTGAATTATGTGCTTCCCATACCTCTGACTTAAGCCAGGCGCAACATTGGTCTAGGCGAATGGGTGATGGTAAACAACTTTCAGCGATGCATTTGCCTACAGCCAGGTGAAGGGCCCAATACAAGTGCTGTTGGTGACCAACACTGGAATAAAGTGCACAGGCTAAAAGAACTGGTTACATGCTTCACATGTAAAGAGGGCACCTCCAGCAATGAGTCAAGAACAACTTGGTAAGCAAACAGATTTGCTGATAAACCCCGATACAATTTGCAACCAAGAGTGTCTTCTAAATTTGACCAACAGTAGTAAATACTGAAGGGCAGATTTACGAAAAGTGACGCATCGCTGCCGCAACACAGCGATGCATCAGAAATTTTGCGTCGCAGCTGTGACAACGCAAGTCAACACAGAAGCGCCATATCAACAAGGCGTCAGAGCGTGGCGCAACACGGCAACCTGCGTCAGAGAAACTGATGTAGGTGCCGCAAAAGTGCCGCAAATCAACCTGACGTAACTGCGGGAAAGGTCACGTAAGGCTGACTTGCGACACGCAACGCCATTCCGACGACTCTGCGATAGCGCACACTGCGTGAAGCGTCAAGGGTCAACCGGGAAAGCGACGCAAATAGAAATAAAGATATTTGTGGACAACAGAGGAGCCAAAAATGGAACCTGAAGGTCACACCAGCACCCAGGACCCACAGGCAAACACCGCCAGCAGAAGCCCTGATGCACAGGCTGAACCTGTGGCCAAACGAAAGCGCAAGTCCAACTTCAGCCATGAGGAAAACGAAATCCTGGTGACGGAGGTCACCAACCACCAGCACCAGCTGTTTGTGAATTCAAAGCTGCCTGTAGGAGAGTAGGGTCTTCTATCCTATGGTCACCCCAAATTTTTGCTTTTTGCTTCACTGGTTTTTGACATACTGAGGCTGTGGGCCTGCTAATCAGACCCCCAGCCTGCTGTTCTCTCTACTAAATTGACACTATGCACTTTAGGTGCATAACCAATTGGAACTGGATCACCCTGTGAGCCCCTGTACCAGTGTACACTAGGTACCCAGGGCATTGGTGTATCTAAGGCCTACCAGGGGCTGAAGCATGTATTGTGCCACCCCTGGCCTGGCCTAACAATTTGACACAACTGGCTGATCACTCAGCTGGGGTAAGTTGGTGTATCCACCTCTTACTTAGGTGTAGTATACCTATACCTAACCTTAAATGGGACACATGTTAACCTATAAGTCACTCCTATGGCAGGCCTTTACAATCCTGAAGGCAGAGTGCTTGGTTTCATGTGAGATGGTGCTCTGGCATGATCTGAGCCTGTCTGCAGTAGTCGGAACAACTTCCTTCTACCGTTTCCCGATATCGCCATACCATATACTCTTAAGTGCATTATGAACCTCGCAGTTAAATGCTATCTTTGGTTTGGCTTTATCAAAACATGTCGAGTAAGGTGTCATACGAATTGGAATACTAACCCCTCGCCAATTCTGGTGACGGGGTTAGCATTCCACCCTTCTAGAGGGACACGACATGTACAGATCCTGAAACCCGGGTAAAATCAGACATAGCCTCAGCTCCACAAAATGGACGCTGCCACCACCGACACAAGTCTGCCCTCCTGCTGCTGGGAGTTCTTCCAGCTTGGGAGACGTGGACAAAGGGTTTCCTGCCAGGGGAGGTGCGAGCACCACCCCAGACAGGATTTTGTGTATTGGTCAGGTAGGGCTTGTATAGAATCAGACATGCCTGAGGCTCACAAGGAGCCTCGGTGCATATGCCAGTTCAAACCGGTCCTGGGGCACACCAGCCCCAGACCTAGGGCGAGCTGGACAAATGATTGGGGGTGTAACCACCCCCCTTCCTGGTCCCACCCTTAGGGAGGGACCTAGCAGGTAGTCCGGCCCCTAGAATCCGCTTAAAGGTAGGAGCTGTGTCCTAAGACTTCAGACATCCTGGAATCAACTTGAAACTAAGAAGAAGACGGGAACTTCGACGTTCTGCTGCACAGAAGACTGAAGGAAATCTCCCCTATGGTCAGGGAGTGACCATCTTGCTAACGCAAGCACCATCCAGCAAATCTACGTCTGCTTTGCCGCCGCCTCCTGCCGGAGCCCAAGCCCAGAGACCGACAAGAACTGGACCTCCAGACCTCTCACCGCCCGATCCACAGTCCCTGCAAAGAAGGAACCCGTGGAGGCACCGAGACACGTGGAGCCAGCCATCTTGGAAGACACTCGACAAGCTGCAAGTGCGAGAACAGAGGCTCTCTCTGAGTTGTGCTTTGGGTCCTGAGAAGCCCAACATCCGAGCAGCATCTGCACCAAAGGTGAGCCCTCCAGCATCTCCACGATCTGCGTGGGGCCCCTCTGCACTTTGCGACTCGACGCGCCTACCCGGTCCCTGGCCCGTTGGCTAGTGGCCATCTTGGCGAACCTTTTTGAAAACTATGATGCTGGTCTGGTTGCTCCAGACTGGCCCCTGCTTCCCTCCAAAGGAGCAGCCCCTCTGACCTTGCTGGTCAGAGCTAACAGCTTTCTTTGATTCCTGCAACTCCTGCTTTTGCCAAGGCTTGTTTGCTTCTTCTGAGTCGCCAACACCGCCGACAGCGAGAACCTGCGTGGGACAGCTCGTGAACCGACTCCTGGACGTCGTCAACCTTCAGGGACCACGTGGCTGCAGAGACAAGCTACACCTCTTCACCTGTTTGCACCCGACATCGCCGGGTACCTACCTGGTGCCACGCCGGTCACTGGCTAGTGACTGTGAACACTGTCCCCTCTGCTTACAGGTCTTCTACACTTCCGATCCACCCTTGGATCCACCGCATCTCTTCTGGACCGACCGCCTGCAGCATCTTTGTCATCAGGCTCCATTGAACAGAAAGACGAAACCCGACGCACTTCGAGACCTATGCACCCGCTTCCTGTGGGTGAGGTAAAGCTGGCACTCCGGTGCACAAGTGTAGAGTAACATCTCTAATGTCTAGGTTTGAAGTCTTGATTTCGTAGTCCAACCAGAAGACCCTTCTAGCAGTAACTTTTGACTTTTACGCACCCATTGAAAACCTATGGGAGCCCGCGTGTAACTTTCCTCACCGCACACGCGACCCGTGGACCTCCTGGTCACCAACTAAAGTTAGCTCCGTGTAGGCCCAGCGATTCTAGAGGCCCTAGGCCTTTTCCCTTTCCTGTTCGTGGTACTTATACCACTATTTTAGTATATGGTTTGAGCGGCCACCAGGGCCTATCCATATAAAGTGCAACTTCTGTATATTGTGATACTTTCTTGTTTAACGATTTGTGCTCCTGTGCTCATAAAGAGTCTAGGGGATACTTTGAGTAATAAATACATATATATTTTGAATATATATCTGTGTGGTGTCCTTTCATTGGTATAAAACGGGGTTACATATGGTAAAACAGCTTGCTTTACATGCCTAAACGAGTTTAGCCTCAAAGACTGCTTAGCCTACGCTACCACTAGGGCAGCTGGTCCGAAAAGGTTGACTTACAACCACACCATAAGGGTTGCTTGGCATGGTACAAGTTGGTCACTTTAATTAGTGAACATCATATACCAGGCCAACTTCTCACACTGCCCATTTCCAAAAAAGTGGCGATATGGCAGCGAATTATCACGAAAATCAACAGCGTGGGCCAGGCCAAGCGGACCGTGCTTGACTGCAAAAAATGGTGGCATGACTGCAAGCGTCGCACAAAAGAAAAACTTGCAGCAAACCGCAAGGCTGCCTTACAAACTGGAGGAGGCAGCCCAGCAGACCAGGAGGTCCTTGACGACCTGGAGGAGCAGGTGGCACGAGTCATTCCAGAGGAAATAGTGACAGGAATCTCCGGACAGCACAGTGCCGCAAGAGAAACTGAAGAGCAGACAACGACTAAGTAACATTAAATGCACATATGTCAGGAAGGGGTCATGGTGGGCATAGCAGCTAGAAATTTCACTGTGCGGCAGTCTGATGTGTGCATATTGTTGTCCTGATACTTGTCCACAATTACAAAAATTCTCAATGTAAGTCAGACACATATGTCAATCACACATTTAAAATGTCAGAAAAGCACCACCATGTCCATCTCTGATGGAGCAGACATACTGGACATCATTTATGTAGAGACTTGCACCACCGGTACCTCACCTTTCAGAATGTCCAAAGTGAAGATCTGTCGGTGCAAGGTGTACATAAAAGATGTGCACAAGGTTATGTATATGCATACATGTGTAACGTAGGTAATAAGGTGCAAACTGGTGCTACATCTTGCCTGTACGTCCTTGAGGTGTGCCAGTAGGTTTGGGCAGGTTTCAAACAGTGGGTGGAGGACGTGTGCAGCGGGGTCATAGAATGTAAGCGTAGGTGGAGTGCTGTGGCCAAGGGACTCCATGATAACAGATTAGATGTCCAGGAGCCCTTTGGGATGTGGATCAATGATGGTGGTGGTGTCTGTTGGGCATGGTGAATATGTGACATTCACAATGATGGTTGGTCCATGTGAATATGCTGGTGTGGCTGGAGTTGAATCTGTCTACTGTGGAGGAGATGTGCCTGTCAATGTCTCCTGCAATGTGGCTTGGTGTTGCCAATAGCTCCCTCAGTCTGATGCCAGAAATTTCACCAAGGAGGCAATGGTGTCCTGGTCACGGGTGTTGTTCAGGTGGAACCAGAGTTCCTGAAGTAGGAAAGGGGGGGCGAGCCTGGTGTGCAATGATGTCTACAATGGCCTTGTTGAAAGGGTGTACATGGCCCGGGTGGCCTGCAAATGAAGGTGCCAATGTGGATGTTGCCTTGCCTGGTATGGCCGTTTTAAGTTGATTCGTCCCATGGTTAATGCTGGGTCATTTAAGTGTATGTTCATTTTGAGTGTTCTCCTTCCTCGTAGGATATGGCAATGCCTCATCCTTGATGGACGTGGTGGACCTTGGGGGAAATTAAATAGCCGTCACCGATGGTGATGGTGATTACAGGTCCAGAACGAAGGTTGGTGCATGTGTATGTGAAGCAGGTGACATATGAAGAGTCAACAGCAAGGTTTTGTGGCATCTCTGTAGTGGGCATATGTTGTGCCGGCAGTTTGTGGAGGATGTATTTGAGCTGGTTGTGTGTAGTGTTGTTTTGCTGGGTGGCACAAGGCACTGGTGTCCTGATGTGTAAGAAGGTCTGTCCTGAGATTAGACTTGCGCAGGGGGCAAGATAAGCATACTGTACTGCAAGATAGCAGGTGTGGTTGAGTACAGGGTGGATGTCGAGGAAGGTGCTTGTGTTGCAGTGGAGGAGTGTAGAAGAAGAATGGTCCTAGCTGGTGAGTGTGATCCTGAGGCAAATGACTGCATACGGTCTCAGCCATGGCTTCCCTCCGTCAAGCTAGATGTACATTACGACACAGTTATCACATTTGAATGTCAATTCCAAGTAACCACAGGCATGCAGTTGCCTTCACATTGCATGTTATATCAATGCATTGTGATGCAACTAATGGAGATCCATCCGTCAAAGCCTAGGTAATGTGTACCGGTGTGACATAGCAATGTAAGCCTTTTTCTTTGTGAAACATTCAGAGAAACATTCAGAGATATTGGCTGTCTTGTGGAGAAATAAGGGACAATAGTCTCTTTTTTGTGTGGTCAAAAGCAAAACAGGATGCCTTTTGTGGCAAAAAAATTAAACTAGTGTGTTTTCTGGGGTCAAACATTGCAATTTGGGTGTCGATTGTGGCTAAATTTGAATATAGGGGGTCTATGGGGGCCAGAAAATGAACATAGGGTGCCTTTTGGGGGCAAGAAATGAAAATAGGGTGTCATTTGGGGGCAACATTTGAAAAGTGGGTGGCTTATGGGGGCAATGCATGAAAATGTGGTGTCTTTTGGGGGCAATCCATGAAAATAGGGCGTCGTCTGCACCAAATATGCTATCTACTGTTGTTTCGGGGGGTCTGAGATGAATCTCAGGTATCTAGAGTTGTTATGTTTAACAAGTGTTCCTTTTAGGGTTGCACTCACTTTAGTGGTTACTGTAATTCACAAGGCTATCCTATCCAGCTCTCACCACACTGTTGTAACATGAGACCCATTGGTATGCATCATATTTGAAAGAAATGAAATGGTATGCCTTGCAACAAAAGACATCTTATGTTTGTTCACAACTGGTCTGCCTGCTGCACATGGCTGCACAGCATCTGGCAGTGAGAAATGATGTAGGGGGCACTGGACAGAAAATACACTGGAGGGGCATGGATGTGGGGGTGGGTGTAAGTGGGGGCCTTACATCACATTAAAAATGAAAATGTGCAACAAGGCCTGGCAGTGGCGTAACGAAACTGGAGGGGGCCCCCCTGCAAAACACATGGAGGGGCCACCCCCCAGCGGCCCGGCCCACCACCTACCACTTTGCCCTACCACCCAAAATTCTGGCATATTTTGATTTGAAACCTCCTAACATTTAAATGAAATACCTCTATATTGTCTTTCTCAAAGTTCTAATGAGAAAGTGGGAAACTCTCTTAACATATAAGCTACGCCATTTGTAACAATAATGTCAAAAGCAGATTATTTAACTGAGGCAGCAATCAGAACAATGCCAAGGAGCGATCCTATTGTCTCAGGAATGGCAGCAATAAGAACAATGCCAAAGAGCGGTCCTATTGTCTCAGGAACTGCCTATGGCTGAAGAATAACAATGAAGGGTCTGAATTAGAATTGATATTAATGGACAATAACATGAAACTTTGAAAGACAAACCCAAACCTGCAATTCCATCAAAACTCGACTGACAATTAATGGTGGGTGGTGACATTTGAAAGAGGTGTAGCATAAATATTCTGTGGGACAGCACTATGGCGAGCGAGCACAAAAAATTAAAAGGGGGATCAGGGGGGTTCTCCCCCTGAGAAAATTTTGAAAAAAGAGTGGGTAAATGGTGCATTTTCAAGCAAATGTGAGAAGCAAGAAGGTTAATAAAGCAATTGCAGTTATTACATTAATAAAGGGATGTCATATAACAACAGCATGGTAGCTGCTTATTCAGAATAACCACAGAGCTTCATAACAGACTTCATGATACAATGCTGAGAACCTCCCAGATTTTTTTTTATTTAAACTGCAAACAACTAAACAAACAACTAAACAGGTCACAAACTAGCAGCATTCAAGAAGAAATGTTATGATTAACGTATTTTTCACTTTCTGTAGACAAAATCTAGAGAAGTAGTCACTCTGCACTTCAAAAGGTGTTAATGTTTATATAGCAGGAACGCAATCCGAAAGTATTTGCGGCTGGCTTTACATGAGCGCGCCAGTCAGTACACACAGAGGACACAATCGGTATCACTCAGTGTCCTCCCTCCAGTTCTCATACACACAAAGTCAAGCAATGACTGGCGCGCTCATGTAAAGCCAGCCGCGCTTATACTTTCGGGTCGCGTTCCCGCTATATAAACATTAACACTTTTTGAAGCACTTCAAAGAGTCTGTTAACAAAAAAGTATGTAGTTTGTTTCATCATGGACTTTGCAAACTCACTAACAGTGTTAACAGTGAGTTTGCAACGTCCATGATGGAATGAACTACACAGGGATTCACTGGAAAGAACTACATACTTTTTTGTAAGGCATGGGGAGATTCATGATTTTTCCCCGATCCCCAGTATCACAGAATGTTGAGCCAATGACGCCTCGCCGACCTGCTCGAACCACACATCACCAATATTGAAAAAAAGCAAAGGAAAGTTGTATTTAAAACAATCTGTTCAAGAATCATTTAATGCCATCAGGGCAAGACTCTACAGAAAAGAGCAGGTTTTATCAGGGGGCCCCTTGAAAGTCTGGGGCCCTGGACCGGAGCCCACTTTGCCCATGCTTCAAAAAGTCTCTGGATGGCATCTGACAGTCATTTGGCGTGCCCTCCCCCATTTCCTCCTTTTCCACGAACTCCCTCACTACCACTCACCAACAATGCACCTCATCTCTCTATAGCACCTTTCTGACAAACATTTCATTTTTCTATAGCGCTACTCATAGTTTACTCACACTCAGTTCTGTGATGTGCAAGGTACATGTTCTTTGTAGCAGGCACATTAACCCTCTGCACTTTGTGGGTGGTAGGAGTACCCATATGAGTGCACGGTGAGTGATGCAACAGTGTGAGAGTAGGGTAAGAGGAGTGACTACAGGGTGAGTGAGGTGACCATATGAATTTGGGTGCGGATGTAAGTGTAGCGTGGGACGGAAGAATGCATGGTTAGTGATGGACTTTTTTAAGTGAGATTGCAGATTGAGCAGTGAGGGGGACAGGTGAGTGAAGTGGCACATAAGTGCAGGGTGAGTAGTGTGCTCGTGTGACTGCAGGGTGAGGTTCAGGGTGAACAGCGCAAGTGCATTCTGAGTGCAGAGTGATCTCTGCGAGTGCAGAGTGATCTTTGCGAGTGCAGAGTGAGCAGGTGAATGGTGGGAGTACATGGTGATCAGTGTAAGTGCATTGTGATTGCTGTGAGTGCAGGGTGAGCGCAAAAGTGAAGGGCGAGAATGAGGAGTGAGTTATCTGAATGCAGGGTGCCTTTCCAAACACTTGAAGTAACTCAGCATGTTATTGACAGCGGCGTAGGGTTTTCAGATATAAGTTAAACTATTGGTATTATGGCGCTAGTCAGGGATCAAGGGTGGAGGAAATAAATAATGTGCTGATCCTGCAACAAACTTCCAGTCTTATGATTAGGGTTGCCAGGTCATTATTTTGATGTCCCAGAAGGGACAAAAATAAGCATCACCTAAAGCCGTATTTTCAGCACTTATCTGTGCATACTTTGAACAACAAATATAAACAGAAAGCACTTTGAAATGTGTTCTAGGGCTGCCTGAATAACCCATGACTGATAATTAAAGTCAACAAAGATAGAAAAGTCACATTACAAATCAATACATACTTTATTTATAACCCTATTTGGGGTCAAGACTTAAAACAACACATTGCTAGCATTTTTCTTTTGGCAATCTTACTTTATATTCCTTTTCATAAAATCCATTATCACACTACAGCAGTAAATGTAAATTTCAAATGTAAGGAATAGGCAGAGTGGCGGCCCAGGGGGTACTGGAACCAGAAAAGAATTAAGTCTTGGTAACCAGTTTACAAAGGTATGTAAATATGCAAATGGCCTCTGGCCTCAAGGCAGTGGCCTTCAACCCCTTTGCCGCTGGGCCTGGAAGCTCAGGTCCCCTGCACCCACCGCACGCATTTTTGAAATTTTAAATTTGAATTTCAGTATCTAAGAACATTTAGCTGAATTGCTGAATAATGGCTCTGTTTCTCACTATAGAGTTATCCCAAATATCTGATAGGTGAGTTAATAAATAACAGCCCTTCCAAGTTGCACTCAACAGGGGGTAAACTAAAACAAAGGCATTACTATCAGCACCTTCACACAATAAAAGAAATTGTCATGCAGTTCAGAGCATCAACAGTTGATCAACGTACTCTTCCCATACACATTTTTTGCCAGTGTTACAGTGAACATGGAGAACGCTTCAGTCTGTGTTCATCCAGTGTTCAGCTTCCATTGCAGCACTGTGAATATACCCAGGGTAGTGCAAGGAATATTCAGGGTTATTGTCAGGTGAGGTACATACAGGTGTGGCGGATGCTTGGGGGGGGGGGGTGTAGTGAGCCACCCAGCTTGTACACAAGGGACTTTCACCCCCTACAGATGGGCGCGGACAAGGGGTCAAATAAATCGGAGAGAACCGCTTGTGGTTCTTCACTCAGACCAGGGCAAAGATCCTTTTATTGCTGTGCTGTTTACGCTAGGGCATGGCACATTTCAATGCAGACTAGGATGGGTCGTGGCGATTAGTGCCCAAAATCACTGGAGTACCAGCCTCTCTCTCAACTCACCCGCGCAGCAAACCAATGTGCAAGACACAAAGCTCTCCCTTCTCTGTGGCCACACCAGTGCGATGCGCTGCCACGCGCACTTTTAATTGTGCCGTACGCAATACAGATGACAATCGTCACCAGGTCAGCCCCACCCTAAGGGTGAAGACCGCGCAGCCGCGGACGTGGTGGAGACATCTGTGCACCAATATGAAGAGGCCACGGTGAGGTGCTGTCAGCTGCTGCAACGAACGACGGCGATGCGCGTAGGTTGTAGCCTTTTAATTATCAAATAAGTACCTTACGAATCTGTAGTGCCACTGCTTGCAGGCTCTGCCGAGGGGGCCCCTGGAGCGCGGGGCCCCCCCGCAACTCGGGGGCCTGTGTTACGCCCCTGCTTTCCATCCTCGCTATCTTCCTTCATTCCGTCTAGTCCAGTCCTAACTGCATCCTACCTTCCTGCCCAAGACCAGTCTTTATTTCTTCCTTTCTGTATCCTTCCTTCCTTACCAACTACTCTGCCTTCCTTCCCTCCTTCTTTCCTCCCTTCCTCTCTCCCTCCCTCTCTGTCAGTGCTCCATCCCTTTGTCAGTTCTCTTTTCCAGAAGTCAGTCCTCATTCCCAGAAGTCAGTCCTCCTCTCTTCCATCTTACTTCCCTTCCTTTTTGTAGACCGCCTTCTCATCAAGCCCTCCATTTTTAGCCCTTTGTTTGTTCATTTGTTTGTTTGCTCTTTCCTTCCTTTCTTGGTTTCTTCCTTACCGAGTCCTCATTCCTCCAATGGCCCAGTTCTTCCTCTGCCCTTTGCTAGGTCAGTCATCCTTCCTATAGTTCAGTCCTCCATTTCTACTTAATTCGTTTAAACATACCTCCCTCAATCCTTCTTTGCATTGCAGTGCTCAATGTCATTTCACCAGTCCCTGAAGCATTATGCTGCAAGAATAGTGAACTACAAACCATCACCGCTGACATACTCCGGTGAGTTCCAAAGAGAATGATGTCCTAGGGATGTGATGCAGCAAAATTAAGAAATGTATGGCTGCATGAAAACCTACAAAAATCAATTGCTAACTGAAGCTTAGGCCGTTAAAATTGTGATACGATTCTGAAAAGTACAATATACCAATTTAAGACTAGAAAGAGACGAGGGACTATAAAAGCCAAGTTACACATTTGAAAATCCTTTGCTTCTTTTGTTGTTGTGTGGCCACAGTACAGGTATTTAGATTCAGTCCTATAATGCAGGAATGTGTGCTTATTCATATGGTACACCACAGTGCTCCATTTCAATGGGACACCAGGTTCCCAGTCCTGGGTCTTTATTCAAACGACTGCAGCATTCTGGGATTTGTAGTCTAGAGTCAATTCAAATGAACGTGGCCAACTCACTTGACAATAATGATCTGTAAACATTAGGCCAAGATGTAAACATGGGTCCGCTTGACATATTGCATGTGAAGAAAGTTTGAACAGGGGTGAAAGTATGGTTGGTATCAGAAAAAATGGGTGCCCTTATGTTCCTCATACCTTTTCATCACATCCTTGTAGTATGAGCATCATAGCGATTTTGTGTTTATGCACATATAGTTATGTGTGACACCTTCTGCCAGTTGTAGGTATTTTATCAACAGTACGATGCGTACTGAGATTTTTGAAACAACATATGCAGTGTTAAAAATGAAAGTAGAAGTCTCAGAAGGAAACGGGTTTCTAGCTAAAAAGCCAGGTTTGGGCTGAATGTGTAACACAAATAGATGTCGGGACTTGCCTGTGAGATAGCGCAGCGAGCTAATGGTTATTTCTGGCATCACCATTAATGTCATGAGTTTGAACTCAGCCAAAGCCAACCCAGCATTGAGTTAAAAAAATAAATAAATAATTGCAACAACTATTAGTTACAGTGCTTAGAAAAGGCAGAAGTGCGCTATTTAGCGCTATATAAGCATTATCGGTGAAAGCAATGGTTCATTTGTTGGTTCCTTCAGCCTAACCCCTTTCCTTTTCATATGTCAAGTACCAGGATAAACCACACGGGTTCCACTTCCTCCTCCTCCAAAAAGAGGCCTCGCTGAGCACGCACCTCTACGTCAGCGCCGCAGTGGAATCAGCTCAGCACAAATTTCCAGCCAGCGCTCACAAGATTTAGCACGGAATCTGACCTACTCTACCTCACCTGAAAGCTAAAGCAGCTGATGTCAGAAATGAGCTTCCCGTTCGCTAGAAGTAAGGGAAGCTTCTCTGGAATGTTCCATGTCCTCTCCGCCGCCCATATGTTTATTTGCACTCTTTCTGCCTCTAGCAAAGCTGAAGGGGTCGAGTGTGAAAGTGAAAACTTTGCATAGAAAGTATGCTTAGAATGTCCGCAGCTACAGCAAGGGGCCCACAGATATGCGGCTACGTTGAAGAGCTTCAGACAGAGGTACAAGGCACGAGCGTGCCGGTCAGGCAGCACAGAAGAGAAGGCACTGGCAGGGCAACTGGGCAAGGCTAGCCAGGCAGGGCCCAGGGCTAGTAATAATTGAAATTATTACCGGTGACGAACGTCGGACGGTCCTTTGCAGTCTCTGGCGTAGTGTGGTGGCTGGGTCTGACCTGGGATCAGATGCCACTGCCACACCTCGGCTCACACGCACTTTTTATTGCTCGCGCCTCGCAAATTCGCAATGCGCAAGCATGACCAGTATTCAATCAGTGCATTGGTCACCAGCCCTGGCCCCTGCCACACCCTGAAAACCACGCAGGCGCGTGACGTGCCGCGGAAACAACTGCGTGCCGCGCGCACCCACCCACCACCATTTAGCCTCAGAGGCACGGCCGGGCCCGCATACCATTTAAGTATTGAAGAGGGTCAGAGGCCGGGCCAGGGCCCGCGTGTGCGCACTGCGCAGCAGTTGCGCACCATAAAATAATGAAGAGCGAGCCTCGGAGGCCCTGGCCGGTCGTGCGCACCACCATTGAATTAGAAGAGCCTCTGAGGCCCGACGGGGCCCAGGCGTGCATGCCGAGTAGTGCCGTGTGCACTATTTAATGTATTGAGGCCGGGCGTGCAGTGCACACCATTTAATTCATGATTAATAAAGTGAGGGGGCCCCTGGAGCGTGGGGGCTGTGGGGGTCTGTGTTACGCCCCTGAGGCCTGGGCATGTGTAATCTGTGCACCTGGGCCCATGAGTCTGGCTCAAGAGACAGGAAGCAGCCAGGCTACCTCACCTAAGTCAATCACAGGGCTGCAATGTGGTTTTGTGAATGCGCATGCACTCAGGGACAGTGCGTTCTGACAGGGGCTTGATGAGTGGGCATGTACTTAATGCACGCTGTAATGCTGTCTGCATTGTGAACAGGTAAGTGCACATGACTGTTTGTGCCGGACTGAGAGGACAAATGACCAGACATTGTGAACTTCAGTAGGCATACTACTGAGTCATGGGCCTAATTCTGTGTCGAGCAGCCCCAATCCCCCTCACACTCATAAAGGAAATGTAGCACCAGAACATAGATAAATGACCATCATGGTATTTGCTTCACTGTTTAGCAGTGCTCAAATTCATGGGCCCAAATCTCAAGCTCCATAAAGGATTATTCCCCAATGGGTGTCCTGCACCCACAGGTGCTACCCCTGCGCACTACCATATCATGGGCATCCTACACTACACATCACACCTTGAACATCCACACAGTGGTGATATCTGATGCACACTCACAAAGTCGGTGAATCAGCCAGCAGGATCCTCTGCTAGGTGGACTTACACAGGCCTGGGTATAGCATTCCCTGCCAAGACAGCTGGGCAATGACACGATGAAGGGAATGCAACATGCATCCCTTATGTGTGTATCTTGAGTGCCAATGCTTCATACATTAGATTCATTTCAGGGTCAAAACCCTCCACAGCGTCTGGCCACTGACCCATCCTGTGGCCTAGGATGCAGATATGCGTGGAACACTATTGGCAATATCCCTTGTGTAGCACAGTGTACTGTTGGGGCATGTTATGCAATGTGTCCCTCCATAGGTAGTTACACCGGAGAACAGGTCACATTCACAAAAACATGGGGGTACAGGGTGTATTCTCACACAAGTCTGCAACATGCCTCCATGCAACCATGCTGGCTCCAACACCAGGTAATGGTGATCACCAATGCCTCAATGCCCAACAACAGAGCCCAGCAAATAGACTGCACCTCCGCATCCCAGGTTGACTCACTAATGGCAGGCCAGCAATGGCACCATGAGCCGTGAACTCATCGGTGCCTACATGGGTTTGTATGCCATTGTGTAGTAAGATTGCCCAATGAGATGTGATGCAAAGTGGTTGCGCTCAGCAAAGTGCATGTACTCAGTAGTGTAGCCCAGACTTCTGCATTTTCCTCTGTTTCTGGATGGCCATGGCATTTGGGGGGCCTGGGGGATTTGATGCTCTGTGAGGTACTGGGGCCAGGCCAATACATTCTACATGATAACCAATGTTAGTTAAATAGTCATCATTGTAGGTTGACTCATAGGCTAATTTCCACACAGTTGATGCCAGAATAAATAGTGCAGAATAAATTGATTACATTTTTGGCTAATGTGTTTTTTTATCACTCATTGCTAGCCAACGGTGTAATTAGTAATGCTTTCTTAGCAGTGTTCCTGGTAGTCTTTATTGAAGACAACTTCAAATCTTGCCATGTCACAGTGTATTGTAAGAACTTCAGGAACAGTGTGTCCTTAGTGGGTGATAGGCTGGCACAAAACAAACTTATGCTAACTAGTGTTTGTTGTAGTTGACACCCATAGTCCGTAATGTCGCAAAAGTGTGCATGGACACATCTCATTAGTTTGTTTTTAAAGGAGGCCAACACCCTGGAATCACACACAAATGTACACTTGCAGTGTTGCCCAGAAATATCACCTACCACTAAGAGTAACATTACCATTGTGGGGTATGTACACAGGTCAGTATCAATGCATACCAATTACCAGCACCACTACTGTAACAATAAGTGGTGCTTTGTCCATTCAAGTGGCTATGAGTCTAAAGCATCAGTCTGCCTAAGGACATAGATCGCTTGAATGTGCCACAAAGATCAGCTTTGAAAAGACACATGTGATGCCTCTCACTAAACAGCAATACAATTGAACATGCAAACCCTACTAACAGATTTGCTCCTTATTTTTCAGAGAATACTGCTTCCTCATCACCACAGGTGGATGACACCAATCTGTTGGATGATATGGATGACAACCCACCCTCCATTGACACTGGCACACCGGAGGAGCCAATAGCCACTATCCGGTCACCTACACCACCTCCAGAGCGTGACAACGGTGTGATTGCTGCTCAAGCGGAACCCCACCCCCACCAGATTCTGCCACCACAAACATGAGCACCGAGTGGGAGAACACACAGCGCGAGTTCCAAAGAACCGCTGTATCTCTACAGCGGGAGCTCCTCAACGAGGTACATGTTGCAGTGGTGAGTATGGGCGGCAACATGCAAGCCATTCTACGAAGCATGAATCCGGATTTGGCTAACATCAGCACTGAGCAAGCCAGCTCCACCCAAACACCGGGACTAGCTCAATCACTGGCAAACATCTCTAATTTCATGAGTCAGAGGCATGTTCAAATGCCACCACAAAGTGCCACCAGGGATGTAGCCCAGCACCTACAAAACATTGACAACAGAATGAGAGACATGCAGCAACGGCAAGACCTCTACATGTCAACCCTCACAGCCTTTCATGGTGAGTTGCTGACTGTGATAAAAAATCAGCAACTGATGCTGAATGCCCTAATGGCTAACTTAATCTCCCCTGAACATGTGTTCCCTCACACATCCTCTGCCACTGCTGGTGGTAGCAGTGGGACAACATGCCTTGCAGCAAACGAAGAAACCAAGCCACACTCTGACGATTTGGACGATGGCTTTGCAACCCACTTCCAGAGGAAGACTGGTCACTAAATGACAGTACGTCACAGGTGTCGCATGACAACCCACAAAAAGTCACTTCAATGAGAACAAGGTCCGGCAGACAAGAGCATCATGAAAAATTGTACAACGGTGCCACACTACATATTTTCATTTTGAAAAACTGAAGTCCAATACATTGTGACTTTAACAATGTATCCATCACCAACCTCCGTTTCAAATAAAATATCTTTGTCCCGACACTCTCAAACATGTCAACGAGTGCTGTTTCCTCACTTGTGTGTCAAGAACAATGTGCCCTTGGGTCCGATTTGTACCATTCCACAATATCACTGTGTATAATGTTTGATGTGAAATCCAGACACACGTGGATAAGTACAAGATAAATGTTTGTAAGTATGACTAATTAAATGTGCAAATACATGCCGTCACATGTAGAAATAAGTGAATGTTACTCATGAATGTGCTGCAGCGCATCACCACAAGCCCTTCCTGAACACAGGAATGCCACGCATATTCAATGAAAATTTGGCATTCCTGTGCTCTCCCCTGAGCTGTTGCTGAAACATCTGCCATGTGCCTGTGTATGCACCCTAGCAGCATGCCTCTAGGATGCCTGCGTCATGGTGGGGTGATTAGTTGTGCATGAAGGTGCACCTCTACACACAAAAATTGTCTCAACTGGCTTTTGGGGAAATTAATGCATGCTGTACACTGAAGCACAACTTCAAAATCACTGAAACGTGGAGAAAGGCAAAGCATGGTCATCAATGTGCCCCTCTCTGCCACACCTAGTGAGGCGTAGCATGCTGACGCATTTGCAGGATTAGGATTCCTTGTAAAGCTGGAATGCCGTCTACTTCCAGGGTTTCGAGGTGTGAACACCCACAGCAGCCCACATGGAACGCACCATTCACAAATACAGCTTAGAGAAAAATGGCTGAAGTGACAAGTGCAGCATTGGATGATGTACGCATTTTGGCACTGGCCCCGTTGGATATCTGTGCTGCATTCGACAGGAACTCCCAACAGAACTCACTGCAAAGGTTGGAGTAGGCAGGCATAGCGGCCATTGCACTGGACTGGTTCACCTCTTGCCGTCCTGAGAGCAGCTTTCATGGAATGGATCCCCCTTTCGCCTCCATGCCTCACACTATTAAAGAGGGTGTGCCACAGGGCTCAGCTCTGAGCCCAACACTTCTTAATCCATATGTCCAAACATTAGCTGCGCTCTCCATTTTTTGAGGGCTCACAGTAGTATCACATGCAGATAATACGCACTTGCTAGTTGCACTTTCCAATAACTGGGTGCCGGACGGCCATAATTTCTGGAACAATCTTGCTGATGTTGCTGGGTGGATGACTGCCAACTGCCTCCAGCTCAATGCCAGCAAGTCTGAGGTGTTGCTGGTGAGTAAAAATCATAAGCTGTGGAGTGAATGCTGGTGGCCTTTAACCCTTATTTGGGAACTCACACATAAACAGGTGGTGAAAGACCTGTGCGTCTCGGTTGACTCGGCTCTCATCATCCAGGCCCAGACTAAGAAAGTGGCTGGTATACTAAGGGGGTTCACACTGCTGTTGGTAGCTATTTTTGTCAAGCCATCCATCAGTCAGGTTATTGTCCAGGACTCTGTTTTTCCGAGACTGTATTACGGCGCCTTCCTCCAGCTGGGGGCAAACAAGTCTGAGATTGTGAGACTGGCGAGGGTCCCAAACGCAGCTGTCAGGACTCTACTTGGTCTCCATAGATCCTGCTCCAACACCAGCGCCAGTTGTCGGCTTCACTGGCTGCCGGTGGCCAGAGGAGTGAGTACAAGTTTCTCTGCATTGCATTTAATGTCTTTAATCCATCCTCTCCTGGCATCTTGGCTAACATGCTGTCACAATACACAAGAACTCGCCAACTCGGAGCAATAGGTCAACAGCTGGCGGTTGTCGCACGGGTAAGGAGGGTGTGAGCTGGTGGGTGCTCCTTCTGCACAATAGCAGCTCAACTCTTGAGCTCATTTACTACACACATTTGCAGCATGGATTATTCTCTGGGCTTTCGTGAGGTTATCAAGATCCACCTCTTCACTTAAATGTATGCCTCCTTCTGTCACCTGCCACCTGTTCTGTCTGCTACCAGCGCTGAGAGGGTCCTTTGCTGAGGAAGCTGTGCACAATATAAGACGTCTAAACAGAACAGAACATAACAAAGTCTACACAGGGTGGCTTGGTGAGTCTCTGTAAAAATGGGGCAGAGAAAAGCGCTGCCAGTGTGTCACAAAAAGTCACGTACTGGCAGCGCAAGAGGATTATGAATCTGCACATACACCATTGATGACGTTATGTAAAAATATATTATTGTTATGCCTTCAACAAGATGGGCTGAAGTTTTGACCTGGGTACTTCATACACCATCCTTAAAACTTAACTATGCCTGTATACAGACATTGGGTTGTCCAGTCATATGAACTAGCCACTCATAACACAATGACTACTTGTACATTAACATGGTGTAGCTATTACAACCCCAAGGGAGTTAATGTTTGGTGAGTACATTCTGTACATCTGTGTAAGAGACAAGCCATATTTTACTTACATATAGCAACATCATACCCAGAAGAGACTGAATAATGATAGATATACATGCAGAGGTTGTCCAAAGACTCATGATTAGAATCCCAAACGTATGTATGTGTCAGACCAATATTGGCTACCAAAAAATCAAAGCACAGATGTTGCATGAACATGTACATCTAGTCAGACATGTAGCATCAACCTACCAGAATGTACTAATATGATGCACTTAAACATGAACCGGTGGTCACAGTCCATGTGCCCACTTACTCACACATACAACATAGTAAATGCTGACCATCAAAGAATATAGTCCAATGTAGGTAAATAAAGTGTTTATATATAAAAAAAAGGTTGAAGTAAAATCTAGATTAATAACACACGCTCTAAAATACCTTAAAAACTAGTGTTAAATCCCTACACCTATCTAAACTAACTAACCTTAACCTACCTAACTTAACTTAATGTTCCTAAGCAAAACTATGATCACGCGGGACAACTAAACATCACCCCCCACCCCCTTAACACATCAATGCACAATAGACATACACATACTTATTCTATACATGAATTAACTATTAATGAATGAAAAAACAAACATATATTTTTTGCGTATTTTGTTTTTATAAACCTATCAACACACATAACATGACCCCCCACCCCAAATTGTTAATAAAATCCACTATGATAAAAAAAATGTATTAAGCTATCAAAAATGCACACCTAACAAACCTAACTAATCTAACTATGTCTACATATAACAACGACTATATAAAATTACTAATAAAAGGAATCTTACATTTAAAAAAGCTAACAGAATAAATATTAAACACTATATACAATCAGCCCTCAGATCAGGCTGATCAAATGGTCCACACTCTGCTGCATCATGTCCAATGTTTGCGTTAATATGTCTATTTTCTTGTCCATTGATTCCATTCGCCCATCAATGTGTCAAGCTCGTTTGGCACCATGCCCTGTCCTCTTGACTGGCCAGACGTGGAGGGGGTGGTTCCAACAGCTCCTGTTGCTGTGCCTGGGGCCACGGTGGACACAGGATGCTGGGGTGTTGTCTTGCCATCCTTTGCCGCGGGGTTGGTGACCCATGTATTGGCAGCCCTCTGTTTATCATACTGCCGGGAGGTCCACCTGAAGCCCTTCGCCACCAACAATATGTGAGTATATCGGGCCTTCCTGAAGCGGAAAACCCGTTCCTCTTACGCATTCATGTTATCTGTATGAAAAGAGGGACACGTGTCAGTCCACCAGTACATGACGGACAGAAGTTAATAGGAAATGCATGCTATCATGTGTTATGTAACCAACATTCGGGGCAATCATCTGGTAACTGTGGGGCCCACACACCCCAATACAGAACTACTGATTTTGTTCATCACATACTGTGCAGTCAACTGAATGTCATGGTTGCACGTTAATCATTGTCACACTTGACATACTAACAAATTAATGAGGAGCCATAGGAATGACAAACCAGTTAACAGACATAATGGCATTTGATCATTTCCTCCAAAAACTAACATCATCTGGCTAGCCTTGTATAAGTCATGGAGTCATGTGGACATTAATCTGCAATGGATGCTAAGTTCTGACAGTGTCACAGTTTGTCATGGATGAAGACCATCTTCCCTAGACATATTTACCACTTGCACGTTCATTTTACACTCCAACAGAGTAATGCACTGTAGTGGCAATTTGCTTTTTGGGACACAGAGATGTGGTTGCTGTCTCAACACCAAGGAGACTCATAATTGATTACAATACTCAAGTTGACTGGCATGCAGCATGCCACGTAGTACTAGCAGGGTGAACTGAACGTCTGCTTTGTTTTTTACAGCATACATGCACCGAGCTCCAAAATGTAGACTATAGTTTAGTGTGTATTGTCTAATCTACGACACACACAACATATCTACTGTTTGATCGCAGCTACTTAGTCGTCATGATATAGGATCAAGGATCCGTCACAGCATCATGACATAAGTCTTACGTTGTCATGAATGTGAATGCAATTTTTGAATACAGGATGCGCCACACATGTGTGATGACACAGTTTAATATTGTCACCTATCATATGCACCAAAGCACATCAAAGCAATGTCACTATCATCCCTCATCTGTCCTATGGGAAAAAAGGGACAATCAACCAGTACAATTTCAAGGATGACATCCGAAGGACTCATGCACAGCTGTTGAAGTGTTTGGACCCCAGAAATGCTTCTCTGCAGTCCATACATCATTTTGGAACGCAACAATGCTGCACAGGGTCATCATGGCACAAGGGCATCTGAATGATTGTTACCTACATATCCAATCATCTGTGGGAACCCCATTGGAAGTCAAGTACAAACTGAAATTTTGAACGTGGCTCTGTGATACGTCTAGATATAAGATGAGGTTGTTAGCCAAATAATCAACTTGGAGGGTGATTCCTGTCTCACAAACAAATTGCTTTGTAAATTGAAAAACAAAAAGCCAGCATACTCTTGAAAGAAGCCTTGATGAAGTCCAGGAGGACAGAACGCGCATGGGCTGCCATTTGTTGTGTTACATGTAGGAAAAGTTAATGCATGGACACTACACCAGCTGTGGAACACATATTTGAACATCATCCTTGAACTGTGTGGATTGTTTTTGCCATTTTTTCAACATAAGGAAAATCATGGATACTAGTCACATTGCTTTGCTGTTATTCGGTGCATATAGTACATAGTGTCATCTAGACTCCGTCGTAGGAATAGTGGATTCATATCTAAGGTGGGTGGGTATTCTAGCACAATGGGAGCACACGATAAATGTGATGAGCTACAGATTGAATGCTAACTACATGACTCATATCCACTGGACATTTCCCTACATTACAATTTGATATTGTCATTGACCCAGCACAAGGATTTACGCAATCCAATACATAATACGCAATAAAAATCCGATTGCTCGTCATATTTGCTGGTATGACGAGCAGTGTGCGACCTACTTTGTTTATGTATTTAAGCTCCCTCGAGCGATTTGGGCTGACGAGCCTTGGTTCCGCACCTGCGCGCCGTAAGAGGTATTTTACCTTTAATATTTTGGCAGACTACTTGGCACCCCACATACCTACCTGCTCCCTGCTGACGAGAGGCAATTACCTCGAAACACGAGTCCAGGGATGGCATTATAGTGACATACTCGTGGCATAGGCGTACTCACCGTTCCTACTACATTATCCAGAGTTCTATGGGGCTATTTGCTGGTATGACGAGCAGTGTGCGACCTACTTTGTTTATATATTTAAGCTCCCTCGAGCGATTTGGGCTGACGAGCCTTGGTTCCGCACCTGCGCGCCGTAAGAGGTATTTTACCTTTAATATTTTGGCAGTCTACTTGGCACCCCACATACCTACCTGCTCCCTGCTGACGAGAGGCAATTACCTCGAAACACGTGTCCAGGGATGGCATTATAGTGACATACTCGTGGCATAGGCGTACTCACCGTTGCTACTACATTATCCAGAGTTGTATGGGGCTATTTGCTGGTATGACGAGAGGCAATTACCTCGAAACATTTTACGCTCATTTTAGAGACTTTCGCCATACCTGCATTGCACTTTTAGCGCTCTGGACATAGCACTCTCAGATCCTCCCTGGCTGCCCCCTCTCCTGCACGCGACCCTGACCGCCTCCGCTGACCGCCCCCTCCTCGCCTGGCTATCGGAGTGGGACGGGCGGGTCCACCATCTTGGGCGGGTCTGGGCGCCGCGCTGCAGTTCTTTGGCTCCCCCCCCCCCTGGCAAAGTACTTTAGGCGGTCGGCTGATCGCGCGCCTATCCCTGCATCTACCTCCAGATCTCCCGAGGCGTCTCCGGGAGCAACGCTCATTTTACAGACTTTCGCCATACCTGCATTGCACTTTTAGCGCTCTGGACATAGCGCTCTCAGATCCTCCCTGGCTGCCCCCTCTCCTGCACGCGACCCTGACTGCCTCCGCTGACCGCCCCCTCCTCGCCTGGCTATCGGAGTGGGACGGGCGGGTCCACCATCTTGGGCGGGTCTGGGCGCCGCGCTGCAGTTCTTTGGCTCCTCCCCCCTGGCAAAGTACTTTAGGCGGTTGGCTGATCGCGTGCCTATCCCTGCATCTACCTCCAGATCTCCAGAGGTGTCTCCGGGAGCAACGCTCATTTTAGAGACTTTCGCCATACCTGCATTGCACTTTTAGCGCTCTGGACATAGCGCTCTCAGATCCTCCCTGGCTGCCCCCTCTCCTGCACGCGACCCTGACCGCCTCCGCTGACCGCCCCCTCCTCGCCTGGCTATCGGAGTGGGACGGGCGGGTCCACCATCTTGGGCGCGTCTGGGCGCCGCGCTGCAGTTCTTTGGCTCCCCCCCCCTGGCAAAGTACTTTAGGCGGTCGGCTGATCGCGCGCTTATCCCTGCATCTACCTCCAGATCTCCTGAGGCGTCTCCGGGAGCAACGCTCATTTTAGAGACTTTCGCCATACCTGCATTGCACTTTTAGCGCTCTGGACATAGCACTCTCAGATCCTCCCTGGCTGCCCCCTCTCCTGCACGCGACCCTGACCGCCTCCGCTGACCGCCCCCTCCTCGCCTGGCTATCGGAGTGGGACGGGCGGGTCCACCATCTTGGGCGGGTCTGGGCGCCGTGCTGCAGTTCTTTGGCTCCTCCACCCCCTGCCACGCCCCACTGATCCTCCTCCCCCATGTGTCCCTACATCATGGCTACTCATTCCCGGCAGCGCAGCGGGCGCGACGAAGGCGCGCCGAAGTTGCGCCTAAGTTAAGCCCGTCTGCGCCCGTCCGCGACGAGCCGGGACCAGGGGCCACACACTCTGCTCCTTTTTTCGTTTACACGTCAGCCCAACTCACTGCCTTTTCTGCTACTTTCCTTCCTCCTCTCTCTTTATTGCATCACCTTGACTCATTCGGCATTCTTGCCTCTCCTTCTTCTTACCCGGTACCTGTCACTCACTGCCCCATTCACCTTTCCTCTGATCCCCCTCCTGTCCCCCGTCCCTCTCCTGCTCCTACTCTAGCCTCTGCTTACTTACTTAACACCCGTTCTGCAGTTAAACACCAGACGGCACTCTTCAATCTTTTGACCACGGATTCTCCTGATTTTCTGTTCTTGACTGAAACCTGGTTTTCCACCGATTCCCTTCCTGATCTTCTGGCCATTCTCCCCGATACCTACTATGCCCTCCGAGCTGACCGCCCGGTCGGCAAGGCTGGGGGTGGTGTGGCGATGATCATCCGGTCGACTCTCAAATTCCAACTTCTTACTCACCCCCCATATCTAACGTGGACTACTTGGTAGCCCGCTCACTTAATCTTTCTGCCCCCCTCACTGTTGTCCTTGTGTACCGTCCCCCTCAATCTATGCCTTCTTTTGTAGCTTCCCTCCAGGACCTTTTGGCCACTTTGGTGGTTAATAACTCTTCCGTCCTTCTGCTCGGCGACTTTAACTTTTGGCCGGGCGATCCTAGGGAAGATCTTTCCTCTAAAGACTTTTCTGCCACCCTTCAATGCTTGAACCTCACATCTTATATTACAGTCCCTACCCACGCACAGGGTCACATCCTGGACCAAATCTGGTCTACACGTCCTGTCATCTCACCTCCTTTTATATCCCCTTGTGTCTGGTCGGATCACTTTATTATTTCTTTTTCTATTTACTTGGGCGTGGTTGACAAGCCCCCCCTTCCGAAAAACTTTCTAGCCCGCAATTGGAATCAGACGAACCTCGATTCCCTCTCGCTCACCTTGGCCTCCTCTGCCCCGGACCTTATCGATCTTCCTCTTGAATCCCAGGCCGACGCCGTCAGTACTTGGCTTTCCTCCTCATGTGACCCAGTTGCTCCGCTAAGAAAGATCAAAGCGGTTCGCCCCTACGACGCGCACAAATGGTTCTCTCCAGAGCTAAAAGCGCTTAAACTCGATCTTAGGCGGTCGGAACGCCACTGGAGACGGAACTACTGCTCCTCCTTGCGCGTCAAATATAAACTACTCCTCACCGAATATAAAAAAGCGATCCTAGTGGCTAAAACCTCATATTTCACCGAGAGAGTGGCTCTCGCCGCTAATAAATCTCGTGAAATTTTTTCCTTGGTTCACAATCTTGCCACCTCTGATCGCTCTACCCCCAGTCTTGTCCCTTCACAGTCCCTCTGTTCCTCACTTAATGATTTCTTTATCGACAAGATTCTGAAGATTAAAGCCAATATCCCTATTGTGCTTCAACCTAGTTCCACTTGTTCCCTTCCTCCTCCCCTTCCTTCGTTCGCCCTTTTCCCTCCCATTTCCCTTGAATTATTATTTAAACTCCTGGTCAAAGTCAAGTCTGGCTCTCCCGCAGACTGTGTGCCGGCTGCCATTCTCAAAACTCTGTTCACCAACTGTCCTGCCCCTCCTCTTGCCCTTCTCAATTCCTCTCTGGCTCTTGGTTCTGTCCCCTCCTCTTTTAAATCTGCTATAGTCCTTCCTATCTTAAAAAAAAACGGTCTAGATCCCTCTATCCTTTCTAACTTTCGACCTATTTCTCTTCTTCCCTACCTTGCTAAGATCCTCGAAGCCCATGTCACCTCCTGCCTCTCCACCTATGTCGAGGAGAATGGCCTCTTGGCATCCCATCAGGCGGGTTTCCGCCCGGGCCACTCTACGGAGGCAGTGGTCCTCGCGGTCTTGGATGAACTCAAGGAGAAAGCCGACTCTAACCTCCCCCAAGCCCTGGTCCTTCCCGATTTGTCCGCCGCATTTGACACGGTCGACCACTCCATCCTTCTCGACCGTGTCAGCTCGGCTGGCATCCGGGGCGCGGCCTTTTCCTGGCTCGCGTCCTTTCTTCGGGAGAGGTCCCAGGCGGTTCATCTCTCTGGCTTCTCTGCCCCTTCCCGCCCGGTCACCTGTGGTGTCCCCCAAGGTTCTTCTCTTTCCCCCCTTCTTTTCAATCTTTATATTCATCCCCTTATCACTTCCCTTCTTGAGCTGGGGATCTCTGTGTACAACTACGCAGATGACCTCCAGCTCGTCTTTGACCTGTCTTCTTCCCCTGATTCTCTCCCTAAGTTCAGTTCCACATTAGTTTTTATTTCTGAGTGGATGAGTGCTAACAACTTGAAGCTTAACCCGGACAAGACGGAACTTGTCCTCACTGGTGGCCCCTCTAACCCTTGGTCTCCTGCACATTGGCCCCTTTCTTTTGGTCCCCCTCCTTTGCCCGTCCCCTCTGTACGCACCCTTGGTATTAAAGTCAGCCATGACTTATCTATGCACAGTCAGATTAGTTCTGTTGTGTCTTCCTGTTTCTTGTCCCTCCGTCTTATCCGGAAGATTTCGCGGTTTTTTTCCACCGACGCACTTAAAACCATAGTCATGGCCCTTGTCACCTCTCGCCTTGACTATGGGAATGGCCTGTATGTGGGCATACCTGCCTCTGAATCCCGCCGACTTCAGGCCATTCATAACCAAGCGGCCCGCCTCATTCTTTCCCTTCCTAAATCCTCTCATATCACACCTGCTCTCAAGTCCCTTCACTGGCTTCCTGTTCGTTTTAGATCTTTTTTTAAACTGGCTTGTTTAGCCTTTCGGGCTCATTCCCGCTCTGCTCCCCTTTTCGTCACTTCTCTTATCTCTTCTCACGCCCCCAGCCGCACTCTTCGCTCTTCCTCCCTGTCTCTTCTGCACATCCCCCGCTTCCGTAAATCCAGAACGGGGGGTACCCGGTTTTCAGTCCTGGCCCCTCAGTTCTGGAATAGTCTTCCCCTTTCCATTCGCTCTATTCCCATTTACACTCACTTCCGTAAGGCCCTCAAAACTTTTCTTTTTTCTCAGGCATTCCCTTCCTAGTCTCCCGGGGTGTTCTCTGTGAGCTCTGATCAGGTCCTCAGCGCCAGGAAGCCGCTTGGCCGCAGTGCGCTTTATTAAATATTTTTTTCATTTCATACTCGTGGCATAGGCGTACTCACCGTTGCTACTACATTATCCAGAGTTCTATGGGGCTATTTGCTGGTATGACGAGCAGTGTGCGACCTACTTTGTTTATGTATTTAAGCTCCCTCGAGCGATTTGGGCTGACGAGCCTTGGTTCCGCACCTGCGCGCCGTAAGAGGTATTTTACCTTTAATATTTTGGCAGTCTACTTGGCACCCCACATACCTACCTGCTCCCTGCTGACGAGAGGCAATTACCTCGAAACACGAGTCCAGGGATGGCATTATAGTGACATACTCGTGGCATAGGCGTACTCACCGTTGCTACTACATTATCCAGAGTTCTATGGGGCTATTTGCTGGTATGACGAGCAGTGTGCGACCTACTTTGTTTATGTATTTAAGCTCCCTCGAGCGATTTGGGCTGACGAGCCTTGGTTCCGCACCTGCGCGCCGTAAGAGGTATTTTACCTTTAATATTTTGGCAGTCTACTTGGCACCCCACATACCTACCTGCTCCCTGCTGACGAGAGGCAATTACCTCGAAACACGTGTCCAGGGATGGCATTATAGTGACATACTTGTGGCATAGGCGTACTCACCGTTGCTACTACATTATCCAGAGTTCTATGGGGCTATTTGCTGGTATGACGAGCAGTGTGCGACCTACTTTGTTTATGTATTTAAGCTCCCTCGAGCGATTTGGGCTGACGAGCCTTGGTTCCGCACCTGCGCGCCGTAAGAGGTATTTTACCTTTAATATTTTGGCAGTCTACTTGGCACCCCACATACCTACCTGCTCCCTGCTGACGAGAGGCAATTACCTCGAAACACGTGTCCAGGGATAGCATTATAGTGACATACTCGTGGCATAGGCGTACTCACCGTTGCTACTACATTATCCAGAGTTCTATGGGGCTATTTGCTGGTATGACGAGCAGTGTGCGACCTACTTTGTTTATGTATTTAAGCTCCCTCGAGCGATTTGGGCTGACGAGCCTTGGTTCCGCACCTGCGCGCCGTAAGAGGTATTTTACCTTTAATATTTTGGCAGTTTACTTGGCACCCCAACATACCTACCTGCTCCCTGCTGACGAGAGGCAATTACCTCGAAACACGTGTCCAGGGATGGCATTATAGTGACATACTCGTGGCATAGGCATACTCACCGTTGCTACTACATTATCCAGAGTTCTATGGGGCTATTTGCTGGTATGACGAGCAGTGTGCGACCTACTTTGTTTATGTATTTAAGCTCCCTCGAGCGATTTGGGCTGACGAGCCTTGGTTCCGCACCTGCGCGCCGTAAGAGGTATTTTACCTTTAATATTTTGGCAGTCTACTTGGCACCCCACATACCTACCTGCTCCCTGCTGACGAGAGGCAATTACCTCGAAACACGTGTCCAGGGATGGCATTATAGTGACATACTCGTGGCATAGGCGTACTCACCGTTGCTACTACATTATCCAGAGTTCTATGGGGCTATTTGCTGGTATGACGAGCAGTGTGCGACCTACTTTGTTTATGTATTTAAGCTCCCTCGAGCGATTTGGGCTGACGAGCCTTGGTTCCGCACCTACGCGCCGTAAGAGGTATTTTACCTTTAATATTTTGGCAGTCTACTTGGCACCCCACATACCTACCTGCTCCCTGCTGACGAGAGGCAATTACCTCAAAACACGTGTCCAGGGATGGCATTATAGTGACATACTCGTGGCATAGGCGTACTCACCGTTGCTACTACATTATCCAGAGTTCTATGGGGCTATTTGCTGGTATGACGAGCAGTGTGCGACCTACTTTGTTTATGTATTTAAGCTCCCTCGAGCGATTTGGGCTGACGAGCCTTGGTTCCGCACCTGCGCGCCGTAAGAGGTATTTTACCTTTAATATTTTGGCAGTCTACTTGGCACCCCACATACCTACCTGCTCCCTGCTGACGAGAGGCAATTACCTCGAAACACGTGTCCAGGGATGGCATTATAGTGACATACTCGTGGCATAGGCGTACTCACCGTTGCTACTACATTATCCAGAGTTCTATGGGGCTATTTGCTGGTATGACGAGCAGTGTGCGACCTACTTTGTTTATGTATTTAAGCTCCCTCGAGTGATTTGGGCTGACGAGCCTTGGTTCCGCACCTGCGCGCCGTAAGAGGTATTTTACCTTTAATATTTTGGCAGTCTACTTGGCACCCCACATACCTACCTGCTCCCTGCTGACGAGAGGCAATTACCTCGAAACACGTGTCCAGGGATGGCATTATAGTGACATACTCGTGGCATAGGCGTACTCACCGTTGCTACTACATTATCCAGAGTTCTATGGGGCTATTTGCTGATATGACGAGCAGTGTGCGACCTACTTTGTTTATGTATTTAAGCTCCCTCGAGCGATTTGGGCTGACGAGCCTTGGTTCCGCACCTGCGCGCCGTAAGAGGTATTTTACCTTTAATATTTTGGCAGTCTACTTGGCACCCCACATACCTACCTGCTCCCTGCTGACGAGAGGCAATTACCTCGAAACACGTGTCCAGGGATGGCATTATAGTGACATACTCGTGGCATAGGCGTACTCACCGTTGCTACTACATTATCCAGAGTTCTATGGGGCTATTTGCTGGTATGACGAGCAGTGTGCGACCTACTTTGTTTATGTATTTAAGCTCCCTCGAGCGATTTGGGCTGACGAGCCTTGGTTCCGCACCTGCGCGCCGTAAGAGGTATTTTACCTTTAATATTTTGGCAGTCTACTTGGCACACCACATACCTACCTGCTCCCTGCTGACGAGAGGCAATTACCTCGAAACACGTGTCCAGGGATGGCATTATAGTGACATACTCGTGGCATAGGCGTATTCACCGTTGCTACTACATTATCCAGAGTTCTATGGGGCTATTTGCTGGTATGACGAGCAGTGTGCGACCTACTTTGTTTATGTATTTAAGCTCCCTCGAGCGATTTGGGCTGACAGCCTTGGTTCCGCACCTGCACGCCGTAAGAGGTATTTTACCTTTAATATTTTGGCAGTCTACTTGGCACCCCACATACCTACCTGCTCCCTGCTGACGAGAGGCAATTACCTCGAAACACGTGTCCAGGGATGGCATTATAGTGACATACTCGTGGCATAGGCGTACTCACCGTTGCTACTACATTATCCAGAGTTCTATGGGGCTATTTGCTGGTATGACGAGCAGTGTGCGACCTACTTTGTTTATGTATTTAAGCTCCCTCGAGCGATTTGGGCTGACGAGCCTTGGTTCCGCACCTGCGCGCCGTAAGAGGTATTTTACCTTTAATATTTCGGCAGTCTACTTGGCACCCCACATACCTACCTGCTCCCTGCTGACGAGAGGCAATTACCTCGAAACACGTGTCCAGGGATGGCATTATAGTGACATACTCGTGGCATAGGCGTACTCACCGTTGCTACTACATTATCCAGAGTTCTATGGGGCTATTTGCTGGTATGACGAGCAGTGTGCGACCTACTTTGTTTATGTATTTAAGCTCCCTCGAGCGATTTGGACTGACGAGCCTTGGTTCCGCACCTGCGCGCCGTAAGAGGTATTTTACCTTTAATATTTTGGCAGTCTACTTGGCACCCCACATACCTACCTGCTCCCTGCTGACGAGAGGCAATTACCTCGAAACACGTGTCCAGGGATGGCATTATAGTGACATACTCGTGGCATAGGCGTACTCACCGTTGCTACTACATTATCCAGAGTTCTATGGGTCTATTTGCTGGTATGACGAGCAGTGTGCGACCTACTTTGTTTATGTATTTAAGCTCCCTCGAGCGATTTGGGCTGACGAGCCTTGGTTCCGCACCTGCGCGCGTAAGTGGTATTTTACCTTTAATATTTTGGCAGTCTACTTGGCACCCCACATACCTACCTGCTCCCTGCTGACGAGAGGCAATTACCTCGAAACACGTGTCCAGGGATGGCATTATAGTGACATACTCGTGGCATAGGCGTACTCACCGTTGCTACTACATTATCCAGAGTTCTATGGGGCTATTTGCTGGTATGACGAGCAGTGTGCGACCTACTTTGTTTATGTATTTAAGCTCCCTCGAGCGATTTGGGCTGACGAGCCTTGGTTCCGCACCTGCGCGCCGTAAGAGGTATTTTACCTTTAATATTTTGGCAGTCTACTTGGCACCCCACATACCTACCTGCTCCCTGCTGACGAGAGGCAATTACCTCGAAACACGTGTCCAGGGATGGCATTATAGTGACATACTCGTGGCATAGGCGTACTCACCGTTGCTACTACATTATCCAGAGTTCTATGGGGCTATTTGCTGGTATGACGAGCAGTGTACGACCTACTTTGTTTATGTATTTAAGCTCCCTCGAGCGATTTGGGCTGACGAGCCTTGGTTCCGCACCTGCGCGCCGTAAGAGGTATTTTACCTTTAATATTTTGGCAGTCTACTTGGCACCCCACATACCTACCTGCTCCCTGCTGACGAGAGGCAATTACCTCGAAACACGTGTCCAGGGATGGCATTATAGTGACATACTCGTGGCATAGGCGTACTCACCGTTGCTACTACATTATCCAGAGTTCTATGGGGCTATTTGCTGATATGACGAGCAGTGTGCGACCTACTTTGTTTATGTATTTAAGCTCCCTCGAGCGATTTGGGCTGACGAGCCTTGGTTCCGCACCTGCGCGCCGTAAGAGGTATTTTACCTTTAATATTTTGGCAGTCTACTTGGCACCCCACATACCTACCTGCTCCCTGCTGACGAGAGGCAATTACCTCGAAACACGTGTCCAGGGATGGCATTATAGTGACATACTCGTGGCATAGGCGTACTCACCGTTGCTACTACATTATCCAGAGTTCTATGGGGCTATTTGCTGGTATGACGAGCAGTGTGCGACCTACTTTGTTTATGTATTTAAGCTCCCTCGAGCGATTTGTGCTGACGAGCCTTGGTTCCGCACCTGCGCGCCGTAAGAGGTATTTTACCTTTAATATTTTGGCAGTCTACTTGGCACCCCACATACCTACCTGCTCCCTGCTGACGAGAGGCAATTACCTCGAAACAAAGGTCCAGGGATGGCATTATAGTGACATACTCGTGGCATAGGCGTACTCACCGTTGCTACTACATTATCCAGAGTTCTATGGGGCTATTTGCTGGTATGACGAGCAGTGTGCGACCTACTTTGTTTATGTATTTAAGCTCCCTCGAGCGATTTGGGCTGACGAGCCTTGGTTCCGCACCTGCACGCCGTAAGAGGTATTTTACCTTTAATATTTTGGCAGTCTACTTGGCACCCCACATACCTACCTGCTCCCTGCTGACGAGAGGCAATTACCTCGAAACACGTGTCCAGGGATGGCATTATAGTGACATACTCGTGGCATAGGCGTACTCACCGTTGCTACTACATTATCCAGAGTTCTATGGGGCTATTTGCTGGTATGACGAGCAGTGTGTGACCTACTTTGTTTATGTATTTAAGCTCCCTCGAGCGATTTGGGCTGACGAGCCTTGGTTCCGCACCTGCGCGCTGTAAGAGGTATTTTACCTTTAATATTTTGGCAGTCTACTTGGCACCCCACATACCTACCTGCTCCCTGCTGACGAGAGGCAATTACCTCGAAACACGTGTCCAGGGATGGCATTATAGTGACATACTCGTGGCATAGGCGTACTTACCGTTGCTACTACATTAGCCAGAGTTCTATGGGGCTATTTGCTGGTATGACGAGCAGTGTGCGACCTACTTTGTTTATACATAATACGCAATACGCAAACATGCCATCGAACTCTGGGACCTACTCGACACATCCTCCCCGGACGTCGCCTTCCTGACGGAGACCTGGATAAATGCCTCCTCTGCACCCGACATCGCCATAGCCATCCCGGACGGCTACAAGATCACCCGCAGGGACCGCACCAACGAGTAGGAGGTGGAATCACCATCATCCACAAGAACACACTCCGGGTCTCGACCAGCACTGACAACACCCTCAGCACCGCCGAACACCTGCACTTCAAGATCCACACGGACCACAACACCATCCTCAAAGTAACTCTCGTCTACAGACCCCCGGATCCCGGTCTCAATTCAGTGACACCATTGCCGACTTCGTCAGCACGCACGCCATGGCCTCCACAGACTACATCCTCCTCGGAGACCTGAACTTCCACCACGAGAACAACAAAGAGAGCAACTCTGCCACCCTGCCTGATAGACAACCTCGCCAACCTCGGACTCAGACAGCTTGTCAGAACGCCCACCCACTCCGCCAGCCACGCGCTTGACCCCATCTTCTCTGCAAGCTCCCACGTCACCTTCAGCCACACCACCGAACTCCACTGGACCGACCATCGCTGCATCCACTTCACCTTCAAGAAGCCCACCACACACCACCACACTCAACTGATACCACACCGCAGCTGGATCAAAGTCACCAATGTCCAGCTTAACACCACCCTTGCCCAGAGCCCACCCGACCGACACTGACTCCGCCGCAAGCAACCTCAGGCTATGGATCAACGACTGCGCCAACACTCTCGCCCTGATCAAAAAACCCTCCAACAGACACACTGACAAGAAGGCCGGCTGGTTCACTGCAGACATACAGGCCTCCAAACAAACCTGGCGGAAACTAGAGAAGAAATGGCACCACAAACAGACACCGGACAGTATGCGGCCCACAAGAACGCCATCCTCAGACACCATCACCTCACATAATTTCATGTTTCCATATTTTTTAGGTTTTCTAGCTATGACAACGGGTAAGAACCAAGGGTTATCACCCTCCACTTCTTCATTGATGCCACCAGTTTCCAGGGTGTCAAGCTGTCTTTCGACTTTAGTTCTAAAGTTGAGGGGAATTCATTGGTGGCTGAGTACTTCTGACTGCACTGAGTGGTCTTTATGTAGTTTAACTCTTCTTCCTCCTAGGCACTGTTATATATGGCACCATTGGTGTGGGTCTCTCCTGCATTTTTTGCCTTGACCTCCTGTGTTTTTGCTGTGTGTTGGACTCTGTTTTGCTGGTCTAGATGCTTTTGGCACTTTGCCACTACTGTTCAGGGTGCAGTGTATGTGAAAGGTAGGACATGCCCTGGTGTGTGTGAAATGTCCTGATAGTGAATTACGGCCATTTTAGTTTTTCACTATTGCAAGGCTACCTGTTCCCATAGGACAGAATGAGGAGTTTATTTATAACATCTTATAAACATAGCTTCCCCTGGGAACAAGGTAGGGAAATAAAGTTTAGTATGCCTGAACTCAGAATCTTAAAATGCATCTTTTAGTGAGAGTGATTTTTACATTCTGTGTTTGAAAATACCACTATTAGAAAGTATGTATTTTCCTGCTTAACCATCCAGTGTGCCTCTGCTAGGTTTGTGTATTGCATGTCTGGCTTTTGGATGACAGGGGCTGGGAAGGAGCAGTGGCTCCAGAGAGCATGATAAGTCAGGGCAGGGCTGAATAGACCTGGGCTGCATTTGGAGTAGGGGGAGGAGATATCCTTTCACCTGAATGGGTCTGGTCTGCCTTCCACAATGATGTCTCCTCCTCCTGCCAGGAAGCTGCACCAGTGAGGACAGAACTGGTTTTGGCTGGGCACAGACACTCTCTGCCTTCAGAGACCAAAGGATTTTTCTGTATAAAAAGAGGGGCCCAGACCCCAGACTTTTATATCACTTCTGGGAAATCAAGAGGAGCCGGAGAAGCTGAGGAGGAATACTGCCCCTGTGCTGTTTGCTGTCTGGGGTTGGCCAGCAGTGGCTACTTGCTGCCAAGGAAAGGAGAAAAGGACTTTGCTGTTTGCTTTGTCACCTGCTTGAGGAAAAGATCTCCAAGGGCTTGAAACTGAGCTTGCCTCCTGTTCTGAAGTTTCAGGGACACAAAGACTTCACCACAAGTTCCCCTGAATTCCCTTGCCGGGACTTCTAACCTGCAAAGAGGTGCTTGCTGTTGTTTTGGACCTCTAGAGACTTTTCTGCTGGGAGCTGGAAAAGTAATGCAACTTCAAAAGAAGCGAGAGGCATCCGCATCTGTTTCCGAAGCATCACCGAAGAAATTGTCGCAGCGCCTGCCGCGGCTCGACAAATCAGCGCACGCCGCATCGAGTGCACCCATCTCCGAAGTCCTAACTCACTGCACCAATTTTGACGCAAGGCCTGCTGTGCAGGTGCAAGAGTTCATGCGTCTAAGGAACCGACGCATCACCACCCCTGGAGCAAGGAACCGATGCATCACCTTTCCTGAGTGTAAGGAACCGACCCATCACCTTCCCTGTGGCCCGTTTTGTTTGTTTGTGTGACCCATCCTAAGTACTTTGGGAAAAAAGTGTCTCATCTGCAATTTGCTTTGAACTGAACTATTTCTACCATCTGAAAGTCATATTTGTATTACTGTACTGTGGATTTTTATTGTTTGGACTTGTTTCGGTTTAGATAAAGACTACTTATTTTTCTAAACTGGTGTGGTGTCTATTTGTAGTGTTTTCACTGCATTACTGTATGTGCTCACAAATGCTTTACACACTGCCTCTGAGATAAGCTTGTCTGGTCATGCCAATCTACTAAGGGGGTGAGCAGGGGTTATTTTAGAAGTGTATCCCCCTTACCCTGACTAGAAGCAAGGGTCCATATTTGGACAAAGGTGCCTACCTCTGCCAACTAGAGACCCCCATTTCTAACAGGCATCCTATAACTTTGAAGGTGCTGGCACACTCTTGCAGCATGCTGTTCACTGTTTTTTTGTATATAGAATACAAAGGCAATGAGGGATAGAGCTTCTTCTGTTGGGCACCCGTATAAGGTTTTTCCATCTGAGGCAGTTACACAGAATTGAGCTGGGAATTGCAGATGTTGTAAGGTATTATGGTGCAAAATGTACCTGTTATTTACTAACATCTTTCAGCTGCCATAAGCATACACATTGATGGTCCTGTTAATGAGGGTGGGTGAACATTGTCGAATTTCATAGTCCTATCGGGGCATGAATCACACAGTGGCGTCGGAGTCAAGGAGGCAACTGATTTTGGAGCCTTGAATGTTGAGATGACGGTGTGGTTGCTAGTGACAATTAAGCTCACTGTTGTGTCTGATTGCAGAGATGAGGAGGACATGTTTCTCTTCATACTCAAATTCACTGCATGTGTCTACAGGAGGGTGACACACAAGTTGATATTCAGGGTGCTTCTTTGCCTTTTTCTGCAGTTGGTTTTGTGGTTGTCTAAGATTCTTGCTAATGCTGGAAGATCAACAAACTTTAGCAAAATGATTAGGTTTGCCACACTCCGAGCAGGTAATTCCTTTTGCTAGATGTGGGCTGTCTTAAAGGGCTGGGTTTCTGCAGTACCCGCAGGGTTTATTGGTTTTCTTCATGCAAGTGTTAGACCTAACAGCCTTAGGGTGGGGTTCCCCCCAACTTTTTGCCTGTCTCCTCCTCTTTTCCGACCTCATATGTGCTGGTATTAGGACTCTGCACACTTTACCACTGCTAACTAGTGCTAAAGTGCTTATGCTCTCTCCCCTAAACATGGTAATATAGGCTAAAACCCAATTGGCATACTGAATGTACTTATAAGTACTTAGTAAAGTGCACTACATGTGCCCAGGGCCTGTAAATTAAATGCTATTTGTGAGCCTGTAGCACTGCTTGTGCCACCCACTTAAGTGGCCCTTTAACCATGTTTCAGGCCTGCCATTACAGAGCCTGTGTGTGCAGTTTACACTGCCATTTCGACCAGGCAAACCTTACCTCTTATATATATATGTCACCCCTATTGTAGGCCCTGGACAATCTGGAAGACAGATGCAAAGTATTTAAAAGGCAGGACATGTACATTTAAGTTTTATCTGTCCTGGCAGTGAAAAACTCTTAAATTCATTTCTCACTATTGCAAGACCTATATCTCCAATATTACATTGTATAAGTGTAATTTCCAAATGGGAATATATCAGTGATTTAAATTCAATGTATCTGGAATCCTAATTTAAATTCCTAACTTATGGGGAAATTGGAGTTTAAATTAGAATTCTGGAAATGACACTTTTAGAAGGTTGACCTTTTTTTTGCTTTAGCCATTTGGTGCATGTAGTTTATCTCCGATCACATGACTGGGTGTAGTTTGCAGTTGGGCTTTGTGGATTTCTCCTAAATATCCACAAACAATGTGGACTTGAGGATGGGAGGGAGGAGCAGGGCACAGCCTCACGTACATCTGAATAGGCTGTGTCCTTTCCCCACACTAAGGGCTGCATACCCCCCCTGTAGTACGTCTGCAGCCAGGGCAGGAAGGGAGGACCTCTGTGCTCTTCAAAGGCATGCCTTTGAAGTCTCCCTCACTTCAAAGGTACCACTGGGTATAAGTACTGGTCCTCATAAACCACCACTTCAGTACACTTCTGGACCTGTGGATATGCTGCCAGGATGAAGGACTGCTGTGTTGCAAAGGACTGCTACTCTGCTGGACTCCTGCCTTGCTGTGCTGATCTGCTGCCTGGTTCCGTCTTGCCTGGGTGAGAAGGACTGGACCTGCATCTCTTGACCCCAGAACCTAGAGTGACTCCAAAGGCTAGCTGGCTAGCCTCCTGATCTGAAGCCTCAGGAACGTGAAACAACCTTTACAACGCAGTCATTACATCGCACTTCCTTTACAACGCAGTCATAACGCAACATCCTTTACATTGCATGCCATTACAACGCAGCCATTACATCGCATGTTACTACAACACCTCATTACAACGCATGCCATTACAACACATGTCATTACAACGCAATATAAGGTAAGTAATGGGGAATAGTCATTTTTACCCCTCCCCTATCAAACATTTATCCTACTGTTGCACTCACTGGAGTGGGAATCGTAATTTTTACCCCTACACTATCCATGACTTACCCTACTGTTGCACTCACTGGAGTGGGAATAGTAATTCTTACCCCTATTCTATCCAACACTTACCCTACTGCTGCCCTAAAAGTAATATGAGTTGTAATAGTATGCGTTGTAATGCAATGCGTTGTAAATGTAGTTTCTAAAAATGCGGGGTGATGGCATGCGATGTAAAATCATGCGTTGTAATGGATGTTGTGATCTAAAAACTGCATTGTAAAGGCATGCATTGTAAATGTTTGCGTTGTATCATCATACATCCCTCAGGAACATAATAGGCTTCCAATCCTTGCACCTGGACTACCCTGCCAAGTGGTGCCACCCCAGCCTTGGACCCTTGGAAGTGGGACTAAGGTGCTTTCCAGCAGAACCAACACATCTACTCTGTTGAGCGATGCAACCCCGAGCAGAACCATTGTATCTCCTCAGCTGTGTGGATTGGACCCGACGCAAAAGACTTGCATAGCCATTGCCTCCCACATCTTGAGACCAACGCATCGCCTTAAGCAGTGCTTCTGCGCAACGCTTTCACCGGCACAAGCGCCTTGTACTCCTCATTGACGGCTGCTTCGACGACAATGCCGAAACTCTGCATCGCAGCTTCACCACTCATCGGAACCAATGAATTGCCTCTGCTGCTCCTCACATCCTCGACACCAGACTTTGTATCATAAGTCCTGTTGACAGGATCCTCAATATTGATGCACCTGGGACTCACACCGCAGCCTTGTCACATCTCGGAACTGACAAATCAACTCGACTGTGCGGCGCACCTTTGACGCGGATCCACGCAACGCTCCACAGCCAGGATTTAAGGTACTCTGTTCAGGGGGCCTAACTGGATCCATATAGCTGGCCTGCCCTCCATTGTGGTCGGTATTAACTTGTGACTTTGTCCAGATCCTGCGCACCCAGATATTCTCAATAGCACTTTGTGCTTTTTGGCATTATTTTTCACTGTAAACTTTGAAACCCAATATCTCTGGTTCTACCAAATGGTACCAATTGATGTTTGGAATGTTTGGGGTTCTGCCATGTTCTGGTCATGTGATATTAGGTGTGCTGCATATGCAGTGAGTTACTGGAAAGAGGCTGCAGCAGGACACTGCAAAAATGTAGCTGTGGTACCTCTTTTTACTATGATGGGATGTCAGCTTTCAAGAGACAATATTGTAGCTACCATGTGTCAGCTATCTGTGACCGATGTGCAATTTCAAACCAAGCCAAATTACAATAGGGAACTCCTGGTGCCCAGATGAGTTGGCCCTGCCTCATATGGGGTCCGATGCTGCCGGGAGGGAGGAGAGAAGGTGCCCACCGCATGGACTGTGGGCCGCCTGTAGGGCAGATTAGGTCCAGGCAGCCGTATAGGCAGTGCTGTGGGTACCCTCTTGGCCTAAATGGAACCTGTCATCAGGAGATGGAGGGAGTCAGTATGTGTGGCCTGCCTTGTTGCTAGATTGTTGTGTGGCCCCTCCATGCTGAGCTCGCTGTACCTTTACCCCACCTCTAGCACTGGGTGATTAACCGCTTAGATCTTTTGCATTGAGCTTCATGATCAGCACCATGGCCTGGAAGACAGAAGAGAGTGAGACTGCACTAGGGGACGCCAGCGAGCCTAAGATCTCCTTGATATGCTCCCCATGCATGGAACTGCTTTGCCAGTCTGTGTACTCACTGTGATGTGAAGGACCCTCACACCACTGCCATTGTGCCCACTCTCCAAAATTCATGGCCTAGATTTTCCCTTGCCCACATGCTATACCCTGTCCCATCTGTCTTTGATCCATTAATTGCAATGTGTAGGAAATTGGGTTACTGGTTAAGGGGGGTGAAATCGTTCTCAAGCAGAAACCACAATTCTTGTCAGGGTGAAACACAAGCAACACCAAATAAACTTGTGCTTAACCCTCTGGTAGCTTGGCACAAAAGCAGTCAGGCTTAACTTAAAGGCAGTGTGTAAAGTATTTATGCAGCACATAATTAATAATAAAGTGAGAACACAACACAAGAAAAATTTCACACCAATTTAGAAAAGCAAAGTAAAATTAAAATTATTATTTGACACCCAAAAAAATAATTAACATTCTTTTTATTGATTTATAAAAAAAGCAATACAGGTCATATTGATGTCTATACAGATAACACATTTTTACCCAAATTACCAGGTCTATTTCTCTCTGGGATCTCCCTGCAAAGCAGGCACAATCACATATTTTACAGTTCCTTGTCTTTCAACGCCATTTCAGCAGTTGGGGAGACACAGAGCTCTCCTTGGTAGATATTCAGATGTACAGTTTTAAAGATTTTGGTGAAAATAGTGCTTAAAAGCACAAGCGCCAACTGTGGTGATCTGGTCTCACTGGATTGGGACATAGTCACAAGTTCAGGCCGGCTTCGATGGAGTGTAGGCTGGGTACTGGGAACCAAGTTAGGCTCGCTGAACAAAGTACATTTAAATCCTGGTTGGGGATGCGTTAGACAGAAGAGGGTCTGAGGAGCTGCAGGACTGTGATCGAAGATGAGTAGACCAGTGGCAGGTCCAAGGAGCTGCGAGGCTGCGTTGCCAGGTCCTGTGCCGAGGATGCTTTGTGCAGTGATGGGTCTAAGAAGCTCCTGGGCTGCTATGTGAGGCCCTGCATTGAGGATGCATCATGCAACAGCAGTTCTGAGGAGCTCCCAAGTCCTGCTTTGGTGATGGGCAGCAGTGGTTCAAATGCAAAGCTGTGAGGCATCTGCTAGGACCACAGCTGGGATGGCGGAGCATCTACAGGCCCACTTCCAAGAGTCCAAGACTGTGGGTGGCAGGATTTCAGCAGGTAGAGTTCAGGTGCAGGGTTCAAGGTGATAAAAGCCTTTTCTGTCCTTGATGCTCTGATCAGGAGGCCAGCCAACTAGCTCTTTGAGTCACTCTGGTAGTCCTAGTTTGAAGATGGAGGTGCAGACCTTCTCACTCAGGCTGCAGGGCAGCGGAGTAGCAGGGCAGCGGAGTAGCAGGGCAGCGGAGTAGCAGGGCAGCGGAGTAGCAGGGCAGCAGAGTAGCAGGGCAGCAGAGTAGCAGGGCAGCAGAGTAGCAATCCTTCTTGCAGCAGAGCAGCACAGCAGTCCTACTTCTGAGTCTTCCACAGGTACAGGTGTGTACTGAAGAGTTGGGTCTGTGGGTCCAATATTTATACTTGGTGCCAGCCTTGAAGTAGGAGGAGCTTCTAGAGTCCTCCCCCTACATAAATGTCTGGAATTTTCTGCATCCTTGCTATGTTCCCTGCTTGTCTGGGGCACAGTAGACTCATATGAAATGCTTTCTGAGCATGCTGAGTCTTTGTGATGTGCAAGTATGGTAGGTGACAGCTCCTCCCCTTCATACTGACAGAGACGGCCCATTCTGCCAACACATGTTCCCCCTTTGTCTCACTGTCTGCGAGAAATGTAATATACAAAGACCAACTGTCAACTACACCTAGTCATGTGACCCAGGAGATAGGCTGCATACACCAAATGATTAGGACAAGATAATGCAAACTTTCTAAATGTGCCATTTTCAGGATTGTGACTTAACATCCAACTTTACCATTCAATAGGGATTTAACTTACAGTTCTTTAGAGAACAAACTTGACTTTCTACCTGCTCCCAATTAAACGTTATCAGTTGTTAAATGTAATAAGGTAACCCAATGTTATCCTATGGGAGAGGTATGCCACACAGCAGTGAAAAACAAATGTTGGAGTTTTTCACTACCAGGACATGTAAAACTTAAAAGTACATGTCCAACTTTTTAAATACATTGCACACTGCCCTCTGGACTGTTTAGGGTCTATCCTTAGGGTGACATATGTATTAAAAACAAGGTTTAGTCCTGGCAGAAGGTTTATTTCACCAGGTCGAAATGGCAGTTTAAAACTGCACATACAGGCTGCATCAATGGCAGGCCTGAAACATGTTTTAAAAGGTTACTTAAGTGGGTGGCAGAATGAGTGCTGCGGATGCTCTAGCATCATTTAATTTACATGCAGTGGGTACCTTCAGTACCACATTACTGAGGACCTACAATTACATTAAATATGCCAATTGAGTGTAAGCAAATCTCCCCATGTTAGAAGAAGAGAGCATAAGCACTTTAGCAATGGTTAACACTGGTAAAGTGTGCAGAGTTTTAAGGTCAACAAAGAAAATTCAGCAAAAACAGGAGGAGTAAGGCAAACATTTTGGGGAAGATCACCCTAAGGCTGACAGGTCTAACACTATTATGTGATAGAGGCGGGCAAGCCACAAAAGGCTTGAGCCAGTCTCAAGTCAGATGGCTGGTCTGGCTTTGTGTGAAGATGTCATGGGTCAGTTGCATAGGTGATACAGAATTCTCCTGTGAAGAGAATTCTAGGAAAAGAGTTACTGTATGGTGCTGAGGTGAACGGAATGTCTTTCTCTGTGCAGGAGATCCTGGATTGAAATAAAGCTACATTGAAAGAAACCTAGGAAGAGGCTCTTCTTTACATGGTGACAAGTCTCTGCGCAGGGGGCAGGTACAAGCATCGCAACACCTGGAATATTATTTCATTTTGTGCATTATAAGGAGGAGTGCCTACGTTCAACACAGTACCGAAAACTGAGACTCCTACTGTAAGCACAACTTCCTCTATTTCAGGTAATGTGACTTTGCTGATGCCTTGTTTCTGCCAGATTTAATTATTTCGAGTGTGTGAACGGATAACTGTAAATAAGCGACATTTTAATCACCAAGCAGTAGCAGTGCGGGGCACAGGTACGCGATCTGCAGAACTTTTACAGCACTGCTAGGCAACCGGAGACTTGCGGTGAGGCTCGTGCCGGAGCTCGCGCATTCAGCCTGCTGGAGCTCACGCATACCAAGTGTGTCACATACCAGCAGCTAATCAAGGACGCTGATACTTGTTTTGGGGCTCACACTTTCGGCCTGCTGGAGCTCGTGCATACCAAGTGTTTCGCGTACCAGTGAGTAATTAAGGAAACGCGTGCAAACTTAATTCGCTGTGAAACATTGAGTGAGGCTATTAACTTGTGGGACGTCCTAGGACATCCTGGAACTTGTGCATTTAGCAACCGGTCTTCATATTACACATCACGCTGCCTCATCCAGTGTCTAGAACCGGTGCTTTACGCATTTTAAACACTCCTCACAACATCCAATATAACTTTAAAAAAAAAGGAAGGATATACAAAGGAAAAGAAAAAAAGGAAAATCAAAACTTCTTACCTCCCTGGCTCTCCCACAGTTCCTAAGAACTTTGGAAGGATCTGGAAACAGGAACCAAGAAACAGGAAGTGCCTGCAAAGTAAACATAGAAGACAGACTACATTTTCGGGAAAACTAGAGTGCAATCTCTTAATTCTCTACAGAAGAAATCTGGCATATGAACTGCTATTGTTTATTATGGTAGTTTGTTACTTTTCCTAAATTATTTTAACTTTTTATTTTTTTACAGGTCAATATGTCCTCCCCACCACCATTCTTGACAACACCTGGAGAACCGATTATACCTTGGTGTTGTGTCCTGCTGGACACAGTCTAGTGTTTCTGCCAGCCACTCCCCCGAGGGCTGGCCCACACACACACCCCTCACCCATCCAACACGGACATCACCAGTCAGGTGACCCCGCTAATAAAAGGGCCCGAGTGCACGGGCTCGTGGCTAGTTTTCCAGTACTGCATTCATGTGTCCGTGTTGTCCTTCGTTCAGCATGTGGGCCTAGGGCCCAGACGTAACATTGGCGACGAGGGGGTCTGACCCCGCACGTACCATTCCTGCTTCTCAGCTGTTGCTTAAGGGGGAAGGAGCAGCCCATGTCCAGGGTACCACCGCACCTGCTGCCAGCAATCAGGTACATTGACCCCCCCACCCTCCTGCAACGCCTGCGAGGGGCGAAGAGACGGTACCGATGGTGAAGCTGCCGAAGTGCCCGCAGGTGGGAAATAGGTAGAAGGGCCCCTGTGTGCAGCAGCGGCGGCGGCGCTGAGCGTTTTGTGTGTGGGGCCCCGACTGAGGCCAACATGGTGAGTCGAGATTGAGCCGGCCCCAGGGGTGAGAGATGCACTGACACGCGCAGTTTTGTGAAAGCCTGCCGTGGCCTGTGAACAGAGACATTTGCAACGCTGCACAGAGCTTGGGCCATACTGGTTATTGCCAGAAAAGCGGCCGGCCTCCTGAATGCCAAGATCCAATGTGCCGCACCGATACTGTGACCGCCCCCTGCACCTGAAGCGCCAGCAGGGGTGAGAAAAGACTGAGCCCATAGCAACCCGGCGGCAAGCCTAGCACATCTCCTGACACCCGCCACCCATGACTGGCCCTACTGCGTTGGAGGTGCCAGGAAGCTGCCCTGCATGCTGAATTCCGTTAAGGAAGAAAGAGGGAGGAGCACCCTTCCAGCGATGAGGGAGGCTATCACCTACCTGGAATTTGACGGCAGACAGCGCTAAAAGCAGTCACTGCGGTGAGAAAGAGAAGGCTGCTGTCTGCCCCATAGCATTTTGACTGTTTTGGCCTCTGCACTGGCATCCCCAGCCCGCGCAGCTCAGTCATAGGAAAATAGCTGCAGCGAAAACTAAAGCAGCGCCACCTAGCACCTACTGGTGGCACCGCACCCAGACTCACACCGGTGCAGAAAAGAACCAAAGAAACAAAATTTCTGAAAAATCAGGCCCGTTTAAATGAGTCCCAAACACAAACTCCAGCGAGGCCCGTATGTATGCCCCCCGTTACAGAGCGGATGTCACTGACAGAACTACGCCAGTCCCGCACCCTCACTCGCCTGTTAGGCAGCATGTATGAAGGAGATGTGGTAAGCGCTGCTCTCCAAAGCCTCTGAATATCCGTAGCAGCACACCCCTGGCAGGGGAGAAGACCAAAGCTACACCTGCTCCCAGTGCCACCCCTCCTGCACATATCTTCTCCGTGAGGCCCACAATCTACAAGGAAAATTGCCGTGGCTGGAAGGAGTGGTGGCTGCGGCGCCACCTGGCGGTCATTGGATGCACTGCAATCGGCCCGAGTACTGAGGACGTGGCCCGGCCGTGAGTGTCACAACGATGCAACTAAATAAAACGGACACTACCCATCAGGTGGCATTTTGTTGAAAACTGGCACTGTGTCCCTACCTGGACGTCAGCCGGAATTCATCCTTTCATGCTGCCCACCTTGTTCCTCTCACCAATTTTCAGTATTTTTCCTGCTGCCAAGCCTTCTACCCTAGTGTGGTACGCATCCACCGTGCCACCTATCGGCTACTTAGCACACGGCATCCTGGCCTGCCCTGCGTGACTGCCCGTAGTGCACTTTCACTCAAGAAGAATCCCAGGGGAATTGGGAGAAATGCTGAAAGCCATAGGCCCATCCTGTAAGGAGGAGGGGAAGAGTCCTTCGTCTCAGTTATCATAGCATTGACAAGAGTGTCTGCAGTGCTACCTACAGGTTGACTGAGCTATTGCACCAGAGTACAGCACACTGCAAATAAACAGCCCCAATTGCACATTGATGCTGTGCTCAAAGTTTCCCTGTTGCCCTGATCGCCAAACAGCCTGCCGTGTCCTGTGACATCGCCAAGGGCAGCCAAAATAGCAGCTACTGCTGCATGCAGAGACCAACCCAAAGAGATGTTTGCACTGTTCTCCCTGCCAGACCCAGGTACCTGCAGGTCAACAGCAGTGCAGAGTGCATTGTACGCCTCATCCCCTGGGGATGCCCGTCTGCCACCGCATGCAGCCCAGGCAAAGAAGGAAGGTACTGCATGGCCCCTAGTGGCAAGCCACAGCAAGGGTGATGATACAGGCAGACAGGGTGCCAGCAGAGAACGCCCTGGAAGGGACTGTGCATGAGCACCACTGGTATTCCTCTGAAACAAGGAGGGAGTTCAGTGCTCCACAGAGGCGATACAGCACTTTTCTGATTGTCAGTGGCAGGAAATACAAGAGAGGAGCTGCAACCGTGCACAAGGTACAAGACAGACTGAGTGTTCACCCGTTTGGGCGCGCAGAAAATGATTGGCTGTACAAAGTAGTCTGTGCCAGCCAGCTGCCAGGCACCGAAAGGCCACCATTGGCTCATCAAGGAGAATTTCACAAGGAGTTACCAACCCTGCCAAGCATGAAGAAACCAAGGCAGGATTCAATGGCATTACGGCGCAATCTCAAGGTGCAAGAGCAATGCCCTCAAGCGAAGAGTAGGCGGAAGGGACATTACCCGCCATCTGAAAAGTACAAAGGAGAGAGATCGTAGTCAACCTACCTGCACCAACATCATCCAGCAGTGGGCCAGAAACTATTCAGAGAGTGCCTCCGATACTGCCTTAAGACTGTGGTGTGCAGCAGTTCTCTACAGGCATGAGGAGACTCCTGCACTCCAAGTGGCGCGCCGCCACAACTGACGTAAGAGAAGGGAGATATATACCTCCCAAGCAATCCGAAATTACAGCTGGAATACTCTGTCAAGGAGAGAAAGGGTATGGAAGGTATTACACAACGGATCCATCAAAACACACCTACCTCCACTGCCGTCCCTGAAATGGCTGACGCACCTGAGAAGAAGCGCAGTCCTTTTTGACAGGACCGGACTAGTGAGTAGTCCGTGACAGGAGAAAATGCGAAGCCCAGAGAACACAACGGAGTGAGCAGGAGGTCCCTGTGAGATTTTCGTGGCCCTATCGCCACATTTCAGAGCAGGTGTAGAAGCGACTTGCATTGCGATGCCACTGCAGCAAGATGCCACTGCAACACGATGCCATTGCAGCACGATGCTACTGCAACACGATGCCATTGCAGCACGATGCCACTGCAACACGATGCCATTGCAGCATGATGCCACTGCAACACGATGCCATTGCAGCACGATGCCACTGCAACACGATGTCATTGCAGCAAGATGCCACTGCAGCAAGAAGCGACCTGCATTACGTGGTCTGTCGACACATTTTAGAGAGGATAAGGAGTGGCGAGATATAGGACAGTGAAAGTCCTATTCCAGGAAAACGGACGACAACAAGTGAGCAGTGGAAATCAACAAAAGGGGACTAGAACAAGTACTCGCACGATCACCTGAGTGCACCTTCTAAGATACGACAGCCACTGGGGTGCGGTGACATCATTCTTCATAGTGACCGTCATCCACCTGTCGCCGGCTGCTTAAAGAAAAGGGCATCCCTGTTCTACTTACACAAATGCCAAATCAGAAGAGCTGCACCAAGTGTCCGACGAGTATCATGACTGCCAAGATTCGCCAGTCATCCCTACTCACTGCCAGCTATCACCAGATGTGGTGCGAGTCGTCTCATGGCATCCACTCCATCATCTGTCATGTGCATCACTACCATCCTTGGAGCATCAAGTACAACAACTGGAGTCCTACACCACTTGCCAGAACAATCGACGATCCGAAAATACAGTGACCATCTGTTTAACCGGCGCATGTTCTGATCCTGGTAGAGAGAGCATGTTTCTGACCAAGACACATCCACCCCTGAAGTTTGCACGAGTGACGAGGCAGTGGCTCCAGAGTCAGAGCCCATATGCAGTCCCGGGGCAACTCATCTAAGGGGCCTCCCAGAGCGTGAGAGATGGACTTTACTGTGCCCCACCAATGGATTCCAGGAAGTAGCCAGGCCATCTAACCGAGAATTTCAACAGGTCACAGAATGCCAAGTCTGTTGTCGAAGAATCAAGCGATGCAATCGTCCGGTGTTGCAGTGGACTCATCTATACGCTCCTGATGCACCCATGTTGAACAATAAGACACTAATCGCCTCACAGCAAGAGTACGCTCGACCGATAAACATCACGTAGGTGGACCATCCCTCAACAGAAGCAAAGCTGAAAGGTCCGGATATCATCAGCACCGTGTTCGTCCCCAGATATACCTGGTTAAAGTATGGACATGTGCCAAGACATCTGGGTGCTCCCAGCTGCACCTGTTCACCGCTGTCCTGCGAACTACATCTCTGAACTGTGAGGTTTTTCCATTTATGTTAGTTGTTTTTCTCTTTCCTTCCCGTAGGTTGGACTTTTGTTTGTTGTTTTTCGTTTTATTAAAATTTGGGAGGAATGTTGTGTCCTGCTGGACACAGTCTAGTGTTTCTGCCAGCCACTCCCCCGAGGGCTGGCCCACACACACACCCCCTCACCCATCCAACACGGACGTCACCAGTCAGGTGACCCCGCTAATAAAAGGGCCCGAGTGCACGGGCTCGTGGCTAGTTTTCCAGTACTGCATTCATGTGTCCGTGTTGTCCTTCGTTCAGCATGTGGGCCTAGGGCCCAGACGTAACACTTGGAAACGATAGAAAAAAATGTTTTTAACATATATTAGCTTTAGGTGGGGATAATTATGGTCCAGCACGACGTCAAGCGATATTGCTTCATCATCTGGGTGTTGAAGGGAGAAGAATTCATGAAGAATTACCAGAACATTTTCTGGGAATGGGAGATGGGCAACCCAACAATATTTATGAAATGCCAATTCAAATGCTGGAATTATATTTTACCCCAAAAACTAATCTGGCATTGGAACATCATACATTTTTCACCAGAATTCAAAGAGATGACGAAGATATTGCTTCGTATATGGCTACTCTAAGGGGTTTGGCTCTAACATGTAGATTTGAACAGTTGAATGACTCTCTAATAAGAGATCAGATAGTAGGTTGTACTAGTAGTAAAGGAATAAAAGAGAAACTTTTAATGAGAGAACATATTCTGGAAAAAGCCAAACAGGTAGTTAAAGGAATGGAACATACTGCTATGTGGTTAAAAGAAATGGAAGGCACGTTAAATATAAAACAAGATAAAATTGAAGTTGTTGAGAGAAAAATAGATGGAAAATTGTACTTTGAAGTAGGCAGTGATTCAAGGAAGCTGCAAACAGGAAAAATAAATGTTCCGGTTAGAGACATTAAGTGTTTCCGTTGTGGTTCGCCTGGACACATTGCTTCTAGTTTCAATTGTCTCGCTAGAAGTGTACTATGTAGGAGTTGTAGAAAAAGGGGGCATTTTGCAAACGTGTGCAGGACAAGGATACCGGAAATTAAAAAAATACAAGAAGTGGATGATGTTTGTGAGAATGTGCATGAAATTGTATTGACAATTGAAGAAATGGATAATGATTTCAAAGATATTATTATTATTATTTTTTTTTAATTCTTTTTAATATGTTCATTATAAACAAGGCACAACTTGCTCAAATTTTGTACATTTACGTTACATTTCAACAGTGGACATTCCCTTAACACTGGCTCATAGACATTCTTCCCAGCATGGTTATTTTCATGGCCCCCATTTTACTACCCCGTCCCAACCTCATTTTCATCATCAGTACTCTCTTCCGCCTGCATCCCTCACATATGTATCCCCTGAATTTATTCCAGTTCCCCCACACCCTGCTCCACTTTCGAGGACAACCACGATTGATGTACACTGCTCTTTCGGTCACCATGGCTGTGTCCATATCCTTGCACCATACGGTGAGTGTTTGCAATTCTGCTGAGCCCCAGTTTTGTGCGATATTACGTTTTGCGAGCATTATCCCAAACATGGCCCAATTCTGCGCTGTACGAGTAAGGTCATTTGGTTCCCAAACACTTAGCAAACATCTCCTGGGTTCAGGCACCAATGAAACTTCCTCTGCCTGTGATATTGTTCTCATCACCTTTATCCAGTACTCTATGACCTTTGGGCATTGCCACAGTGTATGGTAAAATGTACCCTCCTCCCCACATCGTCTTAGGCAATACGGGTGTGATGTTGTACCTATCTTGTAGAGGGTGTGTCTAGTGTAGTAGGTACGGTGCAGTATTTTGAGCTGCACCAACCTAAGTTTTGAAGGTATTCCCACCTCCAGCGGGGAAGCTATTATCTCCTGCCAGTCGGTGTCGTCAAGTTCCCCCACATCACGGGACCATTTTTCCCTGAGTGTCACATTAGGATCAGGCAAGTTGTTAATTAGTTTTCGATAGGTGAGAGAGGTAGCCCGTTTGTGCATGCAGTCAGTCAGTATCCTGTCTTCAAGGGGAGTGGCCTCCGGGATATCGCTATCAGGTGTTAAGACAGCTTGGAGTGCGTGTTTTACCTGATATTATTTATTTAATCGATCAAAAAATATGATCATTCACATCTTAAATGCAGTACATAATCAATAAAAACAATAAAATGTACACCAGTATAAAAACCATTAAAAAGTTATACAATACAATAAAACAAACTTCTAAAACTTTCATAATCAATGTACATGCATCTGAAAAATACCACTAGGCCTGATTAAAGTTACATTAACGATATTACAAAGATATTTAATATTAATGTGGTTGTGGAAACTCCGAATGTGAAGATGGAAAGTGTGGATAAATTAGACAAACCACATTGTAACGTTTCTTTTGGAGGAAAAGACATAAAGTTGTTAAAAGATTCTGGATGTCTTTACACACTTATATCTAACAAGTCCTATGAGGAGAATTGGCCTATGAGACGTGGTCCACATTTGTATGACCTTGACATTTGTGCTGTATGTTATCCAGGGAAAAGAATAGAAATTGTTGGAATGATGACTATAAGGTTTAAAGGGGAGGCTGTGAGAGGAAGAGTGTATAGTACACAATTTGGTTCTAATATTTTGTGGTGGCACCACCAAAAGGATCTGAACATAATAATAGATCCAAATGCTAATGAGCTGGGTATCCAAATGCTAAAGAGCCGGTAATGGTAATGGAAAAAATAAATGTTGAGGAGATGAATGATTGTACTGGAATGGCAGAAAAGTATCCCAAGGTGTTCAATTCAAAGTTAGGCTTGTTAAGAGGATTTTCACATAAAATAATCTTAAAAGATAATGCTAGACTGGTGGTCCACACTATAAGGAATGTCCCTAACGTGATGTTAGAACCACTGCTTCCAGAATTGGGAAGCTTGTTGGAACAGAAAATCATTGAGCCTATTGAAGCATCAGAGTGGTTAGCTCGTATTGTGATAGCCCCGAAAGAGGGACGGAAAATGAGTCTTTGCATAAATTTGAGAGATCTTAATAAGAACATTTGGGTTGATAGGCAATCCCTCACGAATATATCTAAAATGTTATCTACTATGGGGGGAGGAGGCTGGGTGGATTTTTAGTGTGCTGGACATGTCAGCTGCCTATCATCAAATTAAATTGCATGAAGAATCAAGACATTTGACCTCTTCTGCTACACCGTTAGCTGCATTCAGATACAGAAGAATGCCTTTTGGCTTAGCATCAGCCTCTGCTGTTTTTCAAAGGAATATTTTTGGAGACATGAAACAAGTGTGGTGTTTCCAGAATGATATTTTGGTTGTGGGGACAGATGTGTTTGACCATGATAGGCTGTACAAGATGTAAAGGAGCCATTAGAGAAAAATGGTTTGACTATAAAAATGATCAAGTGCCAATTAAGGAAAGAAGAAGTGGATTACCTGGGACATGAAATAAGTATGAATGGGATCAGACCAAAGAATAATATTGTGAGACCTGTGGCCATGGCTCCTGAACTGTCAAATAAGGAGGAATATAGATCCTTTTTGGGGTTAGCAGAATATTGTGCCAAATACATGGAAAGTTTCTCAGAATTTGTGAAACCTCTAAGAGAGGTAATGAAGAAAACTGTGGTGTTTGTCTGGAACAATGAATGTAAGCAAGCTATCAGTAAGGCACCTATGTTGGGACGTTTTGATGTCACTGGTAGAGCTTACCTTACTACTGATGCTAATGGTGTAGGAATAGGAGTGTATTTATGCAGATCGTGAATGGCGAGGAACGTGTTATTGGGTTTGCGTCCATAAGATTGCAGGGTGCAGAACGTTCCTATTTAGTCATTGAAAGAGAAGGTTTGGCCTCATGTTGGGGGATACACTACTGTAGATTTTATGTGTGGTGTCTTCCATTTACAGTACGGACAGATCATAGACCATTGACTTATGTGTTCAAAGTGGAAAAAGGGTTAGAAGGAAGTGTGACTCCGCGCATATCAAAAGTGGTTGTTGTCTGTTATGGAATATAATTTTGAGGTGGAATATGTAAAGGGCAGCATCAATGTGACTGCTGATTGCTTGTCAAGGATGCCAACAGAGGAGAGTCACGAGGAAATATGCAATTACATTGCGAAGTATGGTGATAAAGATGAAATGGCTTTATACATTGAGGATTGGGTTAGTGCAATGGAAATGGATTCTGTATTAAAAAAAGTGGAGATGAAGATTGTTCAGGGTTGGAATCATGAAGATGGTGTGGATAAGGAAATGAGAGAGTTCTTTAAGATAAAAGATGAATTAAGCGTGAGTGAGGGAAAGATTAAAACGAGACGACAGTTAGTACCTCCAAGTCGAGTTCGCAAATGAATTATGGATATTGCTCCCAAAGGGCATCCTGGGCAAAGCATAGAGTCAGACAAGTGCTTTGGTGGCCTGGCATGGACGTCGATATAAAAATTTTTGTGAAAGATTGTCACATATGTGCCAATAGTGACAAGCAGAAAGTTGTGAGGCAACCTCCTTTGGTTTGTACCGAGTCTCAGTCGAGACCTTGGGAAAGGTTAGCAATAGATTTCATTGTACCTGTGGAGAAGTTGGGTTTTCGGGACAAATATATTTTTGTGCTAGCGGATTATCATTATTAAATGGTTTGTAGTGGAAAGGATGGGTGAGATCAACACTGCCAATGTGATAAGGTTCTTAGAGAAAGTTTTTCTAGGAAAAGGCTTGTCTGGATCCATTATGTCTGAAAATGAAGTACAATTTGTCTCCAAGGAAATGACAGATTACCTGAAAAGAATGGGGATTATTCATGAAAGAGTCGCTCTTTTCAGGCCACAGGCTAATGGCTTGGTAGAAATAAATAATTGTCTTGTGACTCACAGAATAACTCTACATTCTGCAATGGGTGTGTTTCCGTTTGTGTTCTTAAAAAGGAAGAGAGCCAGGAAAAAAGGAATGTCCCATCTTGTTGAACAGTAAAGATAACATTTGGGTTGATCGGGGTGAGATGAGAACCAAAGTGGAAAATGGGCAGAAGAAAATGGAACATATGTATAATCTGAGAAAAGGTGTAAAGAAGCTGTGGATCCAAGTGGGAGATTGTGTAGTAGTGAATGGGTTTGTAAAGGTGAAAGTAAGTTATATGGGGCCATTCCATGTTAAAGATGTTAAGGGGAATGTGGTGAAGTTGGAAAATGGGACAACATGGAGCCTGGGAAGCATATGTAATGCTTGTGAACCATGAGTCCAAAGGCATAAATTGAAGCAAAAAATATGTTTTGATTTATTAGTGATCCTATTATCGCAGATGTGTAAATGTATTCTATATTGTTCTTACATTATTTTTGAGATAATTTGCATTTTTCTTTCCTTGTTGTATAAAAGGGGGGAGGTGTGTGAAGATGTCATGGGTCAGCTACCTGTGTGATATAGAATTCTCTTGTGAAGAGAATTGAGCAAAGCAGTTGCTGTATGGTGCTGAGGGGAACTGGATGTCTTTATCCGTGCTGGGGATGCTAGATTAAAATAAAGCTACTTTGAAAGAAACCTAGGAAGAGGCTCTTATTTACACTTTGGCTCAGCTAAATGTTCTCTTGGATCCTCAAGCCCAAAATGATCAGAGCCTTCAAGGGGCTTCTATCTGCCACCTACTTTCTAACCTCATGTGCTACGAAGTAAAGACAAAACATTAACTTTTGATGTGAGAAGTGAGAGGGAAAAAGATAACTATTTAGTGGCTGAACTGGACAGTGTGTAACCAGAAATCCTGGGATCAATCCGGGGTTACTCATGCGACCATATTGTGTGCTAGGCAATTTGTAGGTCTGGCGTTAGCCAAGACCTTTTGAATTTCATACAACAATACATATAATATACTTACTCCAAGAGGATTTTGGCCAGCTCTTTTCACCCATTGATCTGTTGTTGTGCCATATAAAGTTTTCACCCACCCACTACAGTATACAGCATGGAGCAATGGATCTGCCTACTTCAGCCAATGGCTAACTGCACTTTTGAGTGACTGTATGTTGCCCTTTCACAAGGAATACTGCTGCTCACGAAATAGCTCCCTTCTGTGCCTCAACTTACTTTAGTAATAAGTATTTTCTGAGACCTAACATATTTTAGCGGTGAATGCATATTCTATTGTGAGGAATTGGGTTTTTATTTTATTGAGTGGGGGTGAAACCCTAATCATGCAACACCCATAATCCTTGTCAGGGTGAATCATGAAAAGTCACTAAATTATCCTGTGCTTGACTCTCTGGTAGCTTGGCACAAAAGCAGGCAGGCTTAACTTGGAGGCAATGTGTAAAGTATTTATGAAGCACTCAAGCAGTAATAAAGTAAAAACGCAAAACAAGAAAAACCCCACAGTAATATAGACAAATAGAGTAACTTTTAATAAATTATTTGACACCAAAATGGCAAAAATCCAATAAGTAGAACATAAGGTATGAGTTTTGAAAAGTTTACAGTGAAAAATAGTGCCTAATAGATCAAAATGCCAACAATGAACCTGGTTAAAGTTTAGTGCCTATGGACTGCAGTCCTGATACATGAAGTGGATTGGGCCCAGTCTCCGCTTACCTTCAGACTTAGAAGAAATGTTAGAAAAAAAATGTCTGAGAAACTAAAGTTCTGCGGGCAAGGCAGCTGGAGGTGTCCAAGGAGGTGGTGTCGTCATCAGGAGCAGCAAGGCGAAGATGCAGTGAAGATTTCTACATTTGAACCTAGTCTCTTTTTTGGATGTCAAAAATCTCCAGAGGGTCGAAGCTTCAGGCTGGAACAGGCGAGGGCTTCACGAGGCTGGATACCCCTTCTGCGAGGAGCAGCTGAACAGGATTTTCTGTTGTGGAGAAGAACATAGTGAGAGCTGCTCCAAAGTCAGGCCGAACAGCTATGCAACTTGGGTGTATAGGTGAGCAAGTAGGTCTCGGTGTTCATACAGGTACCCCGATATAGGCTTAGTTAGTATCTAAACCTTTCACGTATATTTCCCCTGCCATTACACTACATATTGGTTCTTGGTACTGACATTTTACCTAGCTACGGTACTACTTAAATGACATGGGGTTTTCTCCGAAAGCTAGCCTCATTCATTATGCATGAGGATTCTTGGAATCTCAGCAGGACAACCATCTTCTGCATAATAACTATGTATAAGGGTCATTCCATCCGTCATCCTAGTCCGACATGACACAGCAAGGTAGATCCCCTAAGGGTACCAATTTGGGTATATAAACACCATATCTTTGCTGAGGCAAGGAGAGGGGAAAGATGTCCATGCCGACACACTGACGCGAGATGCTGAGGTTCCTGCACGCAGACACTCCAGCTCGCAGTGGTCTGACATACCTCGGGGGTGTCGATCTCGAGACCAAGATGGGGTCACACAATCTCTCACTTCAGGTAATGGGGTTGGCTCCAGCCTAGGGGGATTCTTGGCTCTACCCCTACATACATGATAGGTACACGTAGGTGCATCTAGTTAGGGTTGAATCGTAGGAGTACGCATTATTACTGTCATGTATTTATATACCTGCCTGTATTCATTGTTTTAACACTATGGTAGGAATCTACCATCCTTTTACTCTGTTGATGCTTATAATCATTTATATTTATTTCTGTCTTATGGTTGTTTCAGCACACCTATTTTACACTAGAATGACGCTGGTTCAAAAACTGCTCTTTGAAAACATCCCGACCGTTTATTCTGTGTATCTCTCTGAGAGAAAGTGAGCATGAGTGACTGAGCGAAAAGTACTGCACTGTTCCCATGATTCCTGATGGGATAGATTTGTCATGTTCGTTAGTTGCCAAGAACTAATCTCTGCTTGGTAAGAGGAGTTTACAGTGGCACTGTGGGCTAGCTGGTATACAGGCAAACATATCCAGTGGGGGTGTCTGGAATCAGTCTGAACACCAATCCTACTGTTGTGTAGTTCCTATAAAACCTATACAGGATCTGCACGTTTGGACAGCATACACTGTAGGATTGGTGTCCGGCTGATTCTGACCACCCCCACCGTGTAGGTTGGCCTTCTGTATCAGCTAGCTGACAGTGCCACTAAAATCTCCTCTTACCAAGGAGAGAAATGTTCTTGGCAACCATCGAACATGACAACCCTGATCCCTCAGGACCATGGAAACAATATACAACTTTTCGCTCAGTCACTCGTGCTTACTTAGTCTGTCGTAGAGAGATACACAGAATAAACAAGCTGGGCGTTTTCAATAAGTATTTATTGAACAGTTGTTATTCTGGTGTCAAATAGATGAGCTGCAACGGCCGTTAGACAGTAAAAGATATAAATGATTAGCAGTACTATGAAAGTAAATGGATGGTATAGCTCTACCATCTTGCAGTAATCATGAATACATACAAATATATAAAAGACATGACAATAAAAAGATGCATACTCCTACGATGCCTCCCTAACTAGATGTACCTAAGTGTACCTAGCATGTGTGTAGGTGTTAAGCCAAGAATTCCTCTAGGATAAAGTCAACCCCATTACCTGAAGTGAGAGACTATGGGACCCCGTTCTGGTCTTGGGTTGGACACCCCGCGAGGGATGTTAGATCACTGCGAGCTGGAGTGTCTGCAAAGCTCAGCATCTCTTGTCAGTGTTTCAGCAGGGAAGTCCTGGTCTCCTCTGTCTATCTCAGCAAGATGTGATGTATATATACCCATAGGTCTCCCCAGGGGTCCTAACTTGCTGTAATACTGTGTCTGCCAAGGATGACGTTGGGCATGAACTTTATACATAGATATTATACAGGAGATGGTAGTCCCACTGTGCTTCCAAGAATACTCATGCATAATGCATGAGATTTCGAACTAGGGAAAACCTGCATTCTGAATGCAGTGTCATATCTAGGTAAAAGGTCAGTCCCTGTAAACCGTTATAGTTGTAATTTAGGGAAGAATATAAGTGAAGGGCAATGAAGTTACCTGGGCCTATATTATGGTACCTATATGGAATATAACACCCACTCCTCTCCCGAATGGATGACATAGTTTAATTCTCAACGTACTACTGGTACGTTAATACTCCAAAGGAAAACATCAGTTTTTGCTAAAAAAAAATAAGACTTAAAAAGTTCTAAAACATCTTTGAAACGTTTAAAAAGGAAATTGTCACTCAAGCCACAGCTCTAATGTGTCTGTAGGTATAGTTTGAACTACTACAAGCATTTGAAAGCCATGCATGCTCAAATTTGTCAATTTTGTTATAGAGTTCCAATTTTCAGTTTGTTTTTCAAAATGTCACATTTCTCCCAGCACACGACAAGCCAAAATGAGTCAAATGTTTATGTGTCTTGGCTGGTAGACGCAGCATTCTCTTTGCCTGCTCCTGCAGACGACGGCCCCTGTAACACCTCGCAGATTATGTCAATTGAGCACAGATGATCTTTCGTACTGTCCACAACCGATGCTGGGGCAGCCTGTGCGCCATCCAAGGCCTGCGTCTCAGATGAGGAGCCGATGTTCATACCAACAGGAGCCAATACTACCTGTGGTTGCTTTAGGAATGCCGCCATCAACATTGGAATATGCTGGGGACACTGCAGTACATGGGCCGTTATCGGGTCCAGTAAAGCATCAACGTCCGGATGCGCATATGATGGGAGTGTCAGACAGAGATCCAACACGTATTCTTCTCTGCAAACCAGGCATCGGAGGACAGGTAAGATGCAGTCCATCCAGAGTGGTCTAAATGATAGGAACCAAGACGCACTTAGTTCTCTTAGGCGAGGTGTGCCTAGATGTTGTACCATGCGATCATGGTATTTTTGCTTCAGGAGTACTGTTTCCATCTCCTTGGTGACTGGGACGTCCATTGCGTAGCAGAAAAATAGCAATCAGGATACCTGCTATTAGAAACAGGATCAGTGGCAGTCCTCCAAAAATGCTTCTAAAAACTGAGTGTATAAAGTTTGGTATAACTCCGAGGACTGTCTGAAAGGTGCTTAATAGTCCAGAACCTATGGTCTTAAATAGGTCGACGATGCCTGTCGTATCACACATGTTAAAGATACGATTTACCATTTCTGAGAAATGGATGGGGCAGTTCGTACGTATGAGCGCCTGTATCTCTGCTGAAGACCTTGCGATCTGGAGCTTAAAAGTCTCTTGAGTGGAGGGTAAGGGCACGGACTTCTGCAAAAGCATGGCTTTCATTCTGCTCAAAGCATCAAACCGTATTAATGAAACATTTAGCGAAGGCCATAACGGCGCCTCCCTGACTGTATGTGTTGGTGATAACAATAACCCTGGAGCTCACGGTTACCAGGTATGCGATGCCCAGACCTTGATTGTTCAGCATCAAGTAACTCCCATTCGAAAGGAGCCTGAACACTGTAGTGATCACAGCAGCTGGGGAACCCCTCAAGTGACAGGATAAGTTCGCTACTGAACCGTTACAGGCCCCATGCAGCATTATATCCTGACATATGAGTGATCCACTTAAAGTGTTCTCACAGTTAGTACCACTCAAAAAGATTTCTCTATCCCCACTCCGGCATCGAAATCTGCATGGTAATTCCCAAGATTCCTTAATGAATTCCCTGCCTGCCTGCTTTTGTTCAAGGCAATATTGAAATTGAAAAGTAGTGACCGGTAGAGTTATGTGGCCATGGATAAACCATTACGTGGACGGTGATTCTGCCACTGTAAAAGCTAATCTGTCCAGTTTTTCAATCCGCAGCATTGTATACTTTGCTCCCCTTTGTGCCATTTCTATCTGTTTTTCTGTTAGATTGTATGCAGAAAACAGAGGCGTGCTGTTGATGGAAGGCCATGGCACATAGCCTGGGCACAAAGATTGCAGCTTCCAGATTAACAATATGAAAGAATGCAATTGTGATTGCCTGTGTAATATGGACAAATCCTGTTCTAATATATATATTGCAGAAGATACAATGTTGCCCAGTGAATATATCCTGGATGTTAGTGTAGTCAAACCATTGTCAATCACTGCTAACGCTTTCTCTAGGTTTATAGGATCTATTTCTTGTAATCTCTCCGCAGCCTCTTGCGGTATTTTCCAAATTTCATTATAGACAGCATAATAGAAACGCTTATTACGTGGTTTCCGACGACCTAATAAAAAATCCCATAGGTCCACATCCTCTGCAAGTAAGGATAAGTGTTGTTTCACCTGTGTAAGTGTTGAGGTTTTTAGCCAATTGAGGCATAACTTCCCAACACTGTATGATGCCACTACCCCTGGATGTTCTCTCTGTATATAGCGTGGTTCTGGCCTGTGTATATTAAAACCTTTGGTTTTACCCATGAATCTTTCCTGACATCTATTGGTGTCTGTGGGCCAAATCAACCATCCCTTCCAATCGGGGTCTGATCTATTGTATTGCATGATGTCATCTAGCGTAATCCCTTCTTGTGATGTTATGCTACCCTCGGTATGTGATGGTGTGGGCATCCGAGGTGTATTCAAGTCCTTGTTCTTGGCTATTCCAAGACAGGAAGTTTGTTGCACAGTTTTATTCAAAAACATTATTTGCTTAGGAATGAGACATGCTCGAAATAGCGCTTCAGTTTCCTGGACCTGCCAGTCTCTAGTACCCCAGACAGATTTTAAGTCTATAGTGTTTTTCCATAAGTCTAAACCCTGTGCAGACAACTGGGCAATAAATGAAGCAGAATAAATCTGTTTGGTATTTGTCAACACATTTTTCTGTGCTGGTGTTTGTGCAACTTTACAATGATGTGAGGCTGGGTCTTACGTGTTAAACCCTGAAAAATATGGAAATTTCTGTGCAAATGTCTTTGAACTGCTTTTCGGTGGTGTTGGGCAATGTTCCCATTGGTGTTAGGTAAAAACATTTCTGGGATTAGCAGATTTATGCAAGAAATGGTGACCATATTGTTGATAGCAATAAATTGTTTCAAAATCTGATGTGTCTTCCAACATTTCACTATTAGAAAAGGCAGCAGATTTTTCTAAATCAGTCAACATATTATTTACAGTTTAATAATCCCAGTCATCAGAAAATGTACTGGAGGTAATGATATCATTCAATGATATTTTAAATAAATGTGGAATCTTTAAAAGTTTGGTTGGATCAAATATATCAACCTTGTCCCACACTATACCATCAGGTATAGGAACTGCTGTAATGCTCACTGATAACTAGTCTCTTTTTTCACGATGTGATGATAGATGCTGTTTCAGAATCAGATTCACTTTTTGTGCTGAAGAGCTTTCTCAACAATAAGTTCCATTTATAAGCATACTAAAGACAGTTACTGAGCCTAACCAGAGAAGAAAGAAAAGTATCCCGGTAGTCACCCAGAGTTCCACCCAATGCGATACCAGGTAGGTCTTTTTAAGAAAGTTCAGAAAGACCTTAATTTGCTAGTTTCGTGTTTTTTGGGCTGGCATCGTTTCAGGTTCACCTGGATCCAATGAAAAGGTATCAAAGTCAATGAAATACCCAGATGTAGGGCGATCAATTTTCGGTATTTCTGCAGATTTTGTGGAAACTGTAGCTTGCTCTTGTTGAGGCATGTTGATGTAGATATCCGCGTTTGGTCGAACTGAAATTTGTCTTTCATTTTGGTTTTGATTGTGATTATGAACTTCACTTTCGAGAGGAATGAGTTCCATGGTATTGTTGCATAGTCAATCATTCCGTGCAGGTGACTCTTCAAACATGATGAGTCTTTCTGTTTGAACTTCTTGTATAGTAGCGAGAGGAGGGTGTCTACCAGGTCCCCTACTTTAGGCACCCAGACAGGTCTTGCTGTGACAGACTTGACTTCCCCAGTGGTGGTCCTCTTTACCTGGCCATTGCTTTGTAGTGCCCTGGATTCATTTAGCTGCTGTAAAACTGCCAAACGTTTATGGATGTCAAAAGGTTTCTCATCCACCACTTTGCCTTCACAATCAAGATCAGGTACACACATTCTCGTCCTGTATAGGACCTCATAAGGAGTTACACCCCCTAGAGAACTTCTTGGCATGTTATTTAATGCTCTTTGAACCCCATACAAATGTTTCACCCGAGCCTAATACGCTAGCTGTTAAAGACTGCTTTAAATCCCGGTTTTTCCTTTCCACTACTGATTTTCCCTTGGGATGGTACAGAGAGGAGTACGGCAATGTTACACCCAAACTTCCCATAGCTTCCTTGTAAGCCCTAGACCTAAACGCGGGGCCACGGTCAGAATGTAACGGGCCAATTGCGTATGTCCCTATAAAGACGTGCAAATCTTTTATAACAGTTTGAGCATCAGCCGAGCGCTGGGGCCACACCCCTAGCAATCTAGAGCAGGAATCCAGTGCAACCATGATATACCTGTAAGCCCCATCTTTTTGTAAGGGGCTGCAGTGGTCCAAATAAACACACACAAGTGGTTTGTCTGATATTAGCAATGGTGTCTGCGCTGGACGTGTTATGGTGGAGCCTGTCATCTGCTGACAGATGTCGCATTTCAAGACATAGTCCTTAGTCTGCTTTGTTAATCCTGGCCACCAGTAGCGTTATTTCAATAGAGAAACAGTTGTCGTGACTCCAGAGTGTGCAGAACCTATTCCCTTGTGTGCTGCTAGAATTAAACCTAACCTTCGATCCATATTTGGTATTACTCTATCCCCCACTCCAGGAATCTGAGCAAATGGAACGTTATTTGCATCTAACTTGTAGGAGTACTTGAGTGGAAATATTTTTGGTACTGGTGATTTATTGCGTATAGCAATAATCGCAACCATAATCTCACCGTCTATTCTCGTTTTTGACGAGTGATTACAGCTACGGAAGCCGTACGTACAGCCCCTTTGCGGCTTCATCAACCAATGAATTCCCTTCAACGTGAACGCCATCATGTTGATGACTCAGTGTGTGTATCACGTGAATACTTGGTAGTTCATTTTACAACTCCACTACCTGTTCCCATAGCGTTTTGTGCTTAATTGTGCCACCTTTCCCATTTTTGAACCCATTTTGTCCCCAGCGGTGTAAGTATTCATTGTATGATGGTACACAGTAAAAGGAGTCACACACAATTAGTGTGGGGAATTCTCGATCCATATTTACCAATGCCAGCAGTAATGATTTTAATTCTGCTAGCTGCGCCGTGCAGTCTCCTAGAGACTGAGTTTTAGTACAATTTGGATGAAATTTTCCATCCTGCATGCGCCCTTTAACGATTGCGCATGCGGGGCTGTATTGTTACTTACTCCCAATGGCCGGCTGAACAGACCCATCAGTGTAAATTATAAATTCATACTGATCTAGAGGCATTATTACATTAGGGAGAGGATATTCTTGTTCGTATTGCAGGAATGTTTGTGTTTTTAGACTTGGGTCGTACCTGTATTCTACATCTGTTGTAGTAAGAGAATTAGCCCATTGTATCCATCTCGTATGTAAGGCTTTAGCATTAGGAACGATAGCCTTTGTAGGAGCCTCTAAGGCTGGTACCAGGGTTACAACAATTATTCGTTTTCCCTGAGCCAGTGCTCTTTCTCTCACTACAGCAGTCTGTACTGCAGTCACAATTTTTTCTGTTGAAGCAAAACTCATCTCAGCATTTGTACAAATGTGATTTGTGTGCTATTGGTACTGTTTCACCTTCATTATATGTTAGGTATGTGTATCCTGATTGATCCGCAACTATACAGATCACCAGGTTGAGTACATTTACGCGTGTCTGTAAGTGTTTTGAAGCTATCATATCAGCTTGTAGGATATCTGTGTGTTCCTGTGTCCATTGTCTAACTGAAAAGTCAGGTCTTTCTGCGTAATCCAAAATGTATGTTCTGCCAAAGTTCAGGAATCCCAGTATTGATTGTAAATTCTTTAATGATTTCGGAGGTTGGAGCACCGCACATTTTTCTAAAAAGTTGTCTGCTAAGTTTTTTCTTTCACTTGAAAGCTCATATCCTAGAAATAGGACATTGAGGTGTGCTATCTTTGATTTCTTAAAATTAAATGTATAGCCTTCAGAGGCGAATCCCAATATTATGGTATTCACTCTGGTCAAGTGTTTCTCCAGGTCATCATCCGTTAGACAAATATCATCCACATAGGACAATACCTCTTCATCCAGATTTTGAAGTAATTCAGTTGCTCTCGCCGAAAACAACCCGGGGGTGTTCTTATACCCCTGGTGGGGTTTCAGAAAAATTGACGCTTGGAGCCTAACATGGAGAATGCGGTTAAATACCTGCTTTCGAGCACTATATTCTGGGGAAAAAATCCGTTTGAGATATTTAGTGTTGTTTTGTATTTTTTCCGCACAATGGTACTGTGTACTGTGTGTATTTTGGACTGCAAATGTTTTTGTGCAAGTGTTTAAATGTCTGGAATCTAAAACTAGATGATATGAGTTGTCAGGTTTCATTACGGGAAACAAAAGATTACTCATTTGAGGGGTGAAAGTTTCAATCACCCCTTGGTATTTAAGTTGATCTAAGATCTCTCTGACCTGTTTTTTAGTTTCTTGCTTTATTGGATACAGTCTCTGTGGAGTCAGAGTATTCAATTTTTTTAATGGAATTATGTGGTGGGTCTAATCCTCATCCCATTCAACATGGTTTTTATATAATGCCGGGGTTAGGGCTACCGCCCACTCCTGTGCATATGTGTGTTTTAGATATTTTGGAACTGGGTCGTAAAAGGCTGGTAAAATTACTGTTTCTCCCCTAGGGCAGTCCATGACGAATACTGGCGGTCAATCTTGTTCAGCCAACAGAATGTCGTAACCAAACGTCAGGTTCTCCCAAAAGAGACCTCTGACTTTCCTGGGTTTGTCCCCCTCCATTTGGAGTGTTATTTCATATAATGTATGTGGGACACTTACCCTAGTATCAGCTGTTTCCACCGTGATATAATCATTCAAGTTCGCTGTCACCAGAAATCCCATCAGGTTCTGGTGAGCTATTGTTACTTCTGTCGCACTGTCTTGCATCGTCAGAGCCCATTCCCCGTTCATTAGTTGAGTCCTCAGAATTCTGGGCATGTCTGATCTATGGACCTGCAACCTTCTTCTTTTTGAACTGGGATTTTGGTTTAGATTTATCTTCTTTTTTTGGAAGTATAATCTTGAGCGTGCTGCTTGTCTCTGGACTTTGTACGCTCTTCTTGTCTGTCTGACCGTCATTCTCTCTCGGAGCTTCTCGTTGAACCTTGAAAGGAACGAGATGAATGTGTCAGGTTTTCTAATATTGCCCCTATTCCTAAGGTTGTACCTTCTTTCGGTGGAGATCCCCCTCTGGATTGAGATCTGTTTTCTTTAACTTTTTTCTTATTGTTATTCTCCCACTTCTTCTTTGATGAAGCAGGTGTCTGTTTCAAAGTGTACTTTTCGGGGCTGCCCATTAATTATTATTATTTTTTTTCACAACACATTTTATTGAATATCCATGGGACATTCTGGGCAGGTGCCAGACACATACATAATCAGGAAAAAAATAATTTGAGTGTACCAAGCAGGTATAGCGTATTAACGCAGAACATATGTATAACACAACAAAAACTATTTTGCGCAGACAGATCCAATATTAATGAAACTTGGGGAGTTCAGCTAGGCACATGTATGAGCGGTGATGAGGTGTGTTATATATGATGTTGGCTGGGGATCGTGAAAATTATCATTCACTAGGGGGTCTGAGAGGAGGTAAATCTATTCCCCGGTATGTTGCCCATCGGGACCATATTTTCCTATGCTTCTGGGGGCAGCCCCATGCCTGGAACACCGCAACATCTGCGCCCATGCAACTGTCTAGACCTTTCCTCGATTTCCTTAATTTTGGGGGAGAGGCCCCCTTCCATAGCTGGGCAATGTCACGTTTGGCAATAGTGAGGGCCAAGAAAAGAGGATGCTGCTTATACCGATTCCCTCCTATCTCATAGGTATTGTGCAAAATAAATAGTTTTGGGTCGAAAGGAAGATCCCAAGATAGTATCTTACCCAGGCAGGCCAAGATTTTGCGCCAGAAGGGCTGCAAAGTGGTGCAGCTCCACACTGTGTGTATGAATGATCCCTCCTCCCTTCCACAGCGTAAGCACAGGGGAGATTGGACGACACCCATCTTCCATAGGTGAAGATGTGTATAATATATGCGATGTATGTATTTATATTGGATGAGGCGGTATCGACAGGACACAGCCGCTCACCGGGGGCTAGCTAGTGCTTCAGCCCAATCATCATCTGTCAACTCTGGTATGTCATCTTGCCACGCTTTTCTATTTTTATGCAACGTGGTTCTGGCGTGTATCATCAGGGTCTGGTAGATCTGATGGATTTTATGGGCACCTAGGTCTCCCCTAAGGAGGCGGCCCTCAAGAGGATGAAACTCAGGCAGGGTGTCCAGAAAATAGATCAATGGGGTGGGTTTTTAGGGTAAAGTCCTGCATGACTTCTCCCAGTGAAGATAAACCCACTAGGCCCCACCTGCAAAATCCCGCCAGAGATGATACCGGACGCACATAGGTGCCATGCCATAAGGGAGTCGCTTGGGTCAGGCAACCACGTCCACCCATCTGCTCCACTGTGCATCTCCAGAGCCGGACCACCCTTCTACTGGCATGAGGGAGGAAGTTTAGGTTTTGCGCACTATATAGCAGCCGGAGGAGGGGAACACCCTCCAACGCCGCATGCTCCAACGCGAACGCCGGGTCTGTTGGTGAGTTATACCACCATACATTTATAATCAATAATTGTGAGGCTGCGTAATAGGAATACACATCAGCGGCAGCAATGCCGCCACAATACGTTGATTGGGCACAGGTTTGTAATGCCACCCGAACCGCTCCATCATTCCATAAGAATTTATTGTGGATGGTGTTTACTTGCGCATATCATGATTGTGGTATATGATATAGGAAGTTCTGTAGACGGTACAGTACTCAGGGTAGCAAAACCATACAGTGAGAGTGGAAGGGAGGACCATATTGCTGTCTCTTCTCAAAGATTGGTGACAAGCCGGTTGATATTGTGCTTCCATGAGGTTTATGGGCAGGGTGACATGAAAATACCCAAATATTTAAAGCCCCCGGACGAGTGGGTTAATTGGGCCACCCAGGTGCATCTTCCCTGGTCCCCGCGTACTGGGAATAGCACAGATTTAAACGGATTGCTATGGAGCCCGGTAGTCTGGCCGAATACTCGGAGAATCTGCAAGATACGTGGGCCTGAGATCCACGGGTCGGTCATAAAGAAGAGGACCTCGTGTGCAAATAGTGCGACAGGGTCGGGTCGCGACCATGGCCATTCAAAGCCCCGGAGCATCGGGTCACCGTGTACCCACGCCGCTAAAGGTTCCACAGCCATGGCAAATAGGAGTGGGGACAGGGAATAGGAGTGGGGACAGCCCCCTTCCCTGTCTGTCGCGTGCCACGACAGACAGGGAAGGGGGCTGAAAGATGTCTGGCCATACGGACTGAGGCAGTGAGATTAGTGTATAATAGACAGATGTATGTCAAGAAACGCTGACCAAAATTGACAGCTTGGAGAAGCTGGAAAAGGTACACCCAGCTAAGAAAATCGAAAGCTTTGTCGATATCGGGTAATAATATGGCTGCCGGGCATCCTAACATAGCCATGGCGTTGTGGACCCGACAAATGTTCTGACGGGTGGCCCGGTGTGGCATGAAGCCAGCTTGATCTGGATGGATCAGGTCCTGTATACAAGCCCGCAGGCGATTGGCTAGGATCTTACCCAAGAGTTTGGGCTCAAAGTTAATAAGGGAAATAGGGCGATATGAGGTGAATCCTCAGGCGGGCGGTCAGGCTTGAGGAAGAGGACAATCTCGGCATGCCGCCAGTCCCGGGGTAGCAGGGTTTGTTCATAGGCGTCATGTATTGCCTCTAACAGGTGAGGGCCTAATGTGGACACGTTCGGCTGAAGAAACTCCATGGGGAATCCATTGGGGCCTGGAGCCCGTCCAGGGCGCATTGCTATGACAGCCGCGCTTAACTCATCCATGGTGATAGGGGCATCTAAGTGATCTCACATCTGGTCCGTAAGTTTGCGAGGGGGATATCTCTCAACAGCTCTGCGATGAGCGATTCCCATACTTGCACCTGTCGCGCGTATAGTGCAGAGAAGTAGTGCGTGAATTCCCTGACAATTGCCCCTGAAGATGAGTGTAAGTCCCTATCAGTGCCTCCAATGATTGTGATAGTGATCGTGACCTCCCTACCTGACATAGTCTATGAAGCATTTGGCTGGATTTATCCCCCCATTGATAAATACGGTGTTGCGACAGCAACCAGATTTCTTTCGCCTCCCCTAGGTGTTGTTGTATCTGCTGTTGCAAATGGAGCATACCACGGCGGAGGGGAGGGCTAGTTCCTGCACGTATTGTGCTTTTAGGGATGTATAGCGGGCTTCTAAATCAGCCTGGTGGGCTGAATGCTTGCGTTTCTCATGTGAACGAAAACTGATGTCAACCCCATGGACTGTGGGCTTCAGGGCCTCACACAGGGTAACTTTGGATGAGGCCGATGCAGTGTTGACCTCTAGATATTCATGGATTGCCGTAGTAAGGGTTTCCTGGTAGTCAGGATCACGGAGATGCCATGGGGACATGCCCCACCTGAAAGGAGGTTTTTGGGAGCGTGTATGGAGTTTGACAGAGACTGGGGAGTGATCCAACAGCCCCCTAGGGAGATGGGAGACTTCAGAGAATCTGTGGATATAGCTAAGTGGCGTGAACATGTAGTCCAGCTGGGATAGGGAGCCGTGAACTGTGGACATGTAAGTGTAGTTCAGCTCATTTGGGTGGTAGTCGCGCCATATGTCCGACCATCCCAGTGTGGTGGCAAGGAGGCTTAATTTTGAGGTTTCTAATGAGGGCCCACATTGGACCCATGCTTTCTGTCTAGTGGTGACATGGCATCGTTATATTTTTCCCCCAGAAGGGTCAATCCGTCTGGGATCTCGCTCCAGAGATGGTAAATTTTGTCAATGAATGTATTTCCTAAGGAGTGGGGGCATAGATACTGCCAATGTTCACAGGTTTGCCATATAATGTGCCTGATATTATGATGTAGCTTCCCCCTGAGTCTGTCCAGTGTTTAATATGCACAAAGGGGACTCGACGATGAATGAGAACAGCGGTTCCCCGGGACCCCCTAGTGAACCCCGCATGGTATCTCAAGTGGTATCCGAACCTCGCTAGACAGGGAGCCTTGGTGTCCAATAAGTGTGTCTCCTGCAGGAGAAGGATATCAGCTCTGTATTGATTGGACTGATGAAGGATGGCGCCCCTCTTAATTTTATTGAGTAACCCCCTGACATTCCAGGATACCACGGTCAGATCCCCAAGTGGGGAAGTGTGAGCCTGAGTAGTCATATATCCTCTATACATGCGCTTTGAGGACCAAGCATATTGGGGTGTGGATCATGCGTCTGCGCTCTCGTGAAAACCATAACTAATTCAATGAAAAAGACCCCTATGGACACCCACTTCCCGATACTGTCAAGAACAAGGAGCATCTGTCGCGGTGAAGGTTGCCCCGAGCCCCTAACAGTGGAGCCCGGAGTCCCCCGCCAATGGTTCTTAACCTTCCAATATAACTTCAACATGGTGTACTAATGTCTGGGCTGTGCAGCCTCGTGGCTTGATAGTCCACGCCACCTCAGTGCTTAGTGGAAATAAAAATGTTTCTGGTATCGGGCCATCAGTGGAAAACTGAGAAATAAGGGGCTCCATCGGCTGATTCAGATCAGGTTATCCGTTCGGGGCTGGAGGAGCGTTGGTCGGAACCAGACCCATATCGTTGTTTTGATTTTGTCCTTCCCAGATCTGTTCCTCTGTGAGCCACGGGAAGAATCAGATTCCTGCAGCGGTGGGGTATGAGGCCTCAGGTGAGCACATTCATCCGTCCAGGCGAAGAACGCTTCGGGCGTGTCGAAAAAGAGAGACTTAGAGTTAAAAATGACAAGTAGTCTGGCAGAATAGAGGAGTATATACTGAATATAAAGATCATGTAGCTTCGGCTTTGCCCACCGTGAAGGATTGGCGTTGTTGTTGTACTAGGCGGGTGTAGTCTAGGAATATCATTATGTGTCGGGACTCCTAATTAATTGGGGTTTTACTGCTTTTCCACCCAAGCTGTCTCTGCCTAACTCTGGATACGCAGTCTCAATTATTTTAGGTAATTCATGTTCCTGTTGTAAACAACTGAACTCCCTTAGGCACTGACTGATTGCCACTGATGCTGCTTTAGCTGATACCTGGGCATAATTACCTAGTAATTTCATCCCTAAGTTCAGAGCAGGTTCTGCTCCGTACTCATTTTATATTTGTCTCAATATAGCTGGTATTACTGCTAATGACGGGATACCATGAGTTCTGGTATATATGGCAGCAAAAACTGTACCCCAAGAGGTACAATCCTCTATCTGTGGTGTTATCCCCGTGGGCAAGCAGATTGTCAGCATTCTGTGTTTTTCATAAGGGCTAGTATTTGGGAATACTGCTTCTAGCTGTGTTATTTTTTGAGCCACCCAGAATGGCATTTGTTCACGTTTTGCGGGCATTTTACCCATTACTGTGTGTAAAGTTTGTGGTGTAATTTTAGTTGCTGTATTTTGAACTGTATTTGTGTTTGCTGTAACCATTGCCGGCTGGACCGTAAGTGTCCTCATGACAAACTGTGTCAAGTTTCTGTACATTTTTATTGATTCTTTATGAAGTATAAGTAAGTCTCCTCCAGGCATTGTTTCAATGTCAGGATGTGTTGTGCAGGCCGCTAATATTGGCAACGTTGCTCCTTCTCTTCTGAGCGGACCGAGTCTTACTTTATTTCTTGTATGAGGGAGGGCGCCTTTAAACCAGTATAAATGCTCCTGGTAAGTGAGCGGAACTTCAATGTCTTCATAAGGACAATATTCGTTTGGTATTTCACTCTCTGTGTAGAAATAAATGTTTTTGTTCTTGCATTTGCAACTGGGAACGTGACCCATGAATAGAATACCTCTGTCCTAAATGATTCGTGTGCCTCTATCACAAAAGCTACTGGTCCACGCTTGGATGTTAGACCGTGTGCACCTAGTTTTATGGTAACAGCATTTCTAACATTTTCCGCAATGGAAATTGCATCTGCATTGTAGGAAGGTGGAATCTGACTATATGGTTGCCCCCAACTTTTTGCCTGGTATTTGGATGGTTTTTGACTAGTCTGGCTGGGATCCTCCTATCCAGGACCCCAGCCTATCTGCTTCCTCCCTAAAACTGATGTGAGTACCCTAGGTACATACCAATTGGATACTGAGGACACCCTATCAGCCCCTTGTAGCTGGTACCCTAGGTACCCAGGGCATGGGTCCCTCAGAGGCCTACCAGGGGCTGCAGCACTTATTGTGCCACCCCTGGGACAGCCATACCAAATAACACCACCAGACCACTACTGTAGTCTGGGTAAGGTGGTGCTTGCACTCCTTACAGGGATATAGGTATCCTGTATCCCACTTAATACAACACATATATCCTCATAGGTCACCCCTAAAGCAGGCCTTGCTAATCCTACAAGGCAGGGTGCTGAGATATGTGTGAGGGGGGACCCCTTCCTGAGTAGGGCCCCTCTGCAACCTTCGTAAAATCATTGCTGGGTTGTTTGTAGTGTAGCCATACCATATACTCTTAACTGCATTATATGTAAATCGCGATAGCGTGATAACTTGAGAATGGCTACACAGAACCATATCGTGTTTGGTGTCATACATGTAGGAATCATACCCCCAATCCAGCCATGGCACTGAGGGCATGATTCCCCCCTGCTAGAGGGGCGATATGGGAAAAGCGGCAGAATTTAGACACCAATTTAAAAGTGCACACGTAGTACAAAATGGATGCTACCCCCCACCCACACGACTCTGGCTGCCTGTTGCTGGGCAGAACTCCAGCCACGGCAGCTGGACAATAGGGATCTTGTTGCAGGGAGGTGCTCCCACCTCCCCAGACAGACTATGTGGATTGGAACTGGGTGGTTGCACCAAAGGATGTCTTTCAGACTTGCACGTAGGCTTCTCCAGTGCCTACTTCTGCATACACCGCCTCAAACCGGTTCAGGGGCATCCTGTCCCCTGCCCAGGTGGGAAACCACACAAAGGGGAGAGGGTGTAGCCACCCTTTCCCACCTGAACTCTCATTGGTGGGCTCTGATCTGGACACTCCCCTAATCTTTGGATAAAGGTGAATACAGGGTCCCCAGAGCCTCAGATTATTCTTGAACTTCACAGACTTGAACTTTGACTTGCTGCCGCACAGCTGACTGAAGAAATCTCCCTTGGGGTAAAGGAGTTACACCCCTGCTTGGCAGACACCTGAAACACTGCAAGTGACCCGGTTGGAACCTTGCTGCTCCTACGGACATCGATGACTCTTTCCTACTTTGAAGTGGGTTTCCAAGCATCCCAGAGGCCAGTGAGTGTGCACAGTAAAGCTCAGCACCGTGGACCCCGTGGGTGCAGAGATCCCCAATACCCCAGGACACCGTCCACCTCTTGCACAGCACGCGACACCGACGAGTGGGGAAGTTGTGCTTTGGCCCACTATTGAGCCAACCTCTCAGCATCATCTGTGCCAAAGATTGATGCCCTAGACTGCTCCAGCAACCCGTGGGCGCATCTTTACGCACGCCAAATTGCTGTCTCCTGCGGTCCCTTGTCTCTCGACTTGTGGGCCCTAGCGGAGGTCAATCTTCAATTCCAAGAGTTACCCTGGTTGCTCCAGGCCTGCTCTTCAGTCTCCTTGCTGGAGACCTTGCTCAGACCTCGTGGGTCTGCCCCAGTAGCAGTTTTGTGTTTCTTGATTGGGATGCGGTTGCCAAGGCTTAGTGGATCCAATCCGGACACTAACACTGCAGTGGCCCTCATCCTTTGTGGGACAGTCGACCTCAAGAAGCTGGCCTTCCTTAACACCTCCTGGACCCCGTGGCTGACGATCCAAGCTACACCTCTTCCACCTGGAAGCACCCGACATTGAAGGGCTCCTTCTCTTGAGCCCCCTGGTCACTGTGCCGTGACCCAGACTCTGTCCCCTCTGCTTTCAGGTCCTTCTCTTCAAGATATACATTTGTATTCTTCACGACAACGACGACGCTTCTAGCTAGCAGTTCTTCGCGTTTTGCCATTGAAAATCAGCCCGCGACCCGACATCGAAAACGACCTATGCACCTGACTTCCCTGGGGCAGGTAACAGTGGTACCTTGGTACTCTCGTGGGTGTGGGCCCTTCAAAAGCTTAACTCTAAAGTATTGAACTTGAACTCCTGCTAGAAGTGTTTTTAATCTTGGAAAATTCAACCGCGACATTCTCCATAGGCTTTAATAGAGATCCCGACAGTAGCTTTAGCCACTGCACGCGTCTCCCGTGGGTCCCCTTCCTCACTACCTTGGGTGGTTTCACAAGGGGCCAGCGACCCTAAATGCCCTAGGCATTGTCTGTAGAATTGTCGTGGTTCTTATACCACTTTTTTGATATATGGTTTGGTCCCCCCCTGGGGCCCTACGATTCCAGTGCTATTTATTGTAACTATCAATGCTAGTTTGAATTGTATCTTTACCTCCAGCCTCACAAAGAGACTAGTGGGATTATTGTTAGAATAAATACATCTATTTTATATATATATACCTGTGTGGACTACTCTTTCATTTGGTTATTCATGAGGTTATCTATGGTGAAACAATAAGCTTAACACTCCTTCAAGACTTAGCCTGAAGGCTGCTCTCCACAGCTACCACTAGGATAGCTTTCTTTAAAGGTTGTCTTTAACCTATCACCATAAGAGTCGAATTGGACTGGTACAAGGTGTCCCCTATAACTAGAGGACAGCATATGCCAGGCCAACTTCTCACATGCATCTTCTTTGTCTGCTGAGAGATTTAGTTCTTGTACAATGTCATTTTCTGACTCAGTCATTGTTTTTAGTAAAGAAGAGCTTTTGCAAGGGAACTAAGATAAGGTGTTTTACACAATTTAGGAACAAAGTGTCCTTCAAGCTTGATATAACCAACAGCCAATAAATAGGATTTTTGCCAACTCAGCTGCGGCGGAGTTTGTGCCCTTCAACTCCAGACTTCTCTGGCTATTTGTAAGTAGCTGTCTTTGATACTAGCACAACAGAGCTACTCAGATTCTGCTGTTAAATAATGTTGTATAGTTCCTATAAAACCTATACAGGATCTGTGCGTTCGGACAGCATACACTGTAGGATTGGTGTCGGACTGATTCTGAACACCCCCATCAAGGATGTTGGCCTTCTGTATCAGCTAGCTCACAGTGCCACTAGAATCTCCTCTTACCAAGGACAGAATAGTTCTTGGCAACCATCGAACATGAAAACCCTGATCCCTCAGGACCGTGGAAACAATATACCACTTTTTGCACAGTCACTCGTGCTTACTTAGTCTGTCGTAGAGAGATACACAGAATAAACAGGCTGGGCGTGTTTAATAAGTATTTATTGAACAGTTGTTATTCTGGTGTAAAATAGATGAGCTGCAACAATCGTTAGACAGTTAAAGATATAAATGATTAGCAGTACTATGAAAGTGATCGGATGGTATAGCTCTACCATCTTGCAGTAATCATGAATACATACAAGTATATAAAAGACATGACAATAAGATGCGTATTCCCACGATGCCTCCATAACTAGATGTACCTAAGTGTGCCTAGCATGTGTAGGTGTTAAGCCAAAAATCCCTCTAGGATAAAGTAAGCCCCATTACCTGAAGTGAGAGACTGTGGGACCCCATCCTGGTCTCAGGTTGGACACCCCGCGAGGGATGCTCGACCACTGCAAGCTGGAGTGTCTGCATGCATTGAGCTCAGCGTCTCTCATCAGTGTGTCGGCCGGGAAGTCCTTGTCTCCTCTGTCTATCTTACCAAGATGTGATGTATATACACCCATAGGATTCCCCAGGGGTCCTACCACGTTCTGAATCCAGTGTCGTATCTAGGTAAAATGTCAGTCCCTGTAAACTGGTATAAGTGTAATGTAGGGAAGAATATAGATGAAGGGTAACAAAGTTACCTGGGCCTATATTATGGTACCTATATGGAATATAACACCACAGTCTATGTTGTCTAAATGCGCAGATCCAATATAGGTTTATAGGAACTACGCGACATCAGTCTCCTCTCGGTTCTCAGAGCAATTTTTGAAAGAAAACTTTGTTAATCCCAATGTTTGGATTTGGGCTATCTGGGCATGTTTAACATCACTTCCAAGTGTTCAGGACTGGAGAGGCATCACTGGGAGGGTGAAGACTCACTCAGGCTGGTTCCAGGTGCAGGTTCAAGATGGTTGGAGCCTTTCCTGTCTCTGAGGCTCTGATCAGAAGGCCAGCCAACTTGGAGTCACTCTGGAAGTCCTGGGTTCAAGACGAAAAATTGGCTTCAGGTTGCAGGGCAGTACTCTTTGTGAAGCAAGGCAGTCCTCTGACGAAGTACACAGCAGGCCATAGGCAGCAAGGCAGTACTCTGAGGACCCTTCTGTAGGCCCAGAAGTGAACTGAAGAGTGGGTTTGAGGGCCGTGTTTTCATACCTAATGCCAGCTTTGAAGTGGAAGAAACTTGAGGAGTTTTCCCCCTCAGAAGTGGAATGTCCTGTCTCCTTGCCCAGGTCCCAGTCTGTCTACATTCACAATCGGCTAGTGTGCAGTGACTTTGAAGTGCAAGTAGAACTGGGCACAGCTCTGCACCCCATTCGGCTTTTGATGGTCCATCTGTCAACACTCTACTTAGGCTGCTTGGGAGCAATACACAAAGGCCAACTGTCAACTACACCCAGGCATGTGTCCAAGGAAACAGGATGTAGGTACCATTAAAGAGGATTGTAAATTTCAATTTCTTAGACTCCAAACATGACAATTTACATGCTCCCTAACAAAAGGTATCTCTTATTAAATGTAATAAGGTAAGCCAATGTTATCCTAAAGGAGAGGTAGGCGTCACAGTAGTGAAAAAATGAATTTAGGAGTTTTTCACTGCCATGTACACCTTTTTAAATCCAATGCACCCTGTCCTATGGGTTTTGTGTTGGCCCTACCTTAGGGGTGATGTATGCAGGGCCACAGGAATTATGCAGCAGGGGAGCACCAAATTATGTGACAGGGTGACTAAAATATGCAGCAAGAAAAGACAAATTATGCAGCATAACACAGAACATATTTTAATAGTATTACTTCATTATTTTGCAAATTTTACGCATGGTGATACTGTCTGGGCAAAGATTTCACCTCATTAGTACCAGTTTAACTACTAAATACAGAAATAAGCACCTAAAAGATGACCTGTTAACCTCACTGAAGGGTTTTCCACTGAATGTGACCATGTCACAAGGTTTTTAGTAACTTTTGATCCGATTGAGCTATAAACATTTTTTTTGTCAAGATCTGGAGATTATGTAGCAGATGATGATTATGTGGCAGATGCGGGAAAACCATAAATATGCGAAAAACGTTTCTGCAGGCGGAGTCGCATAACTCTAGTGACCCTGCTTATATGTCATAAATAGGTAGTGTTTCTTTTTTGAGGTCGATTTAAAACTGAAAAAAGGCTGCAATGGCAGGCCAGGGACAAGTTTTGAAGGGCTACTTAAATTGGTGGCACAATAAGTGCTGCAGACCCACCAGTGGCATATAATTTACTAGCACTGATATATGGTATACCTCTTTACTAGAGACTCACAAGTAAATTAAATGTGCCAATTTTACAGTGTTTTAGGGGAGTGAGCACAAGCACTTTAGCACTGATTAGCAGTGGTAAAGTGCACTCAGTCCAAAGGCCAACAAAAACTTATTCAGCACAACAGGAGGAGACAAGGCAAATCGTTTGGGGAAAATTGTGACCCCAAGGCTAATACGCCTAACTTCCAACCTCTTCGAGAATACTACAGTGGGCGTATGAGGTTGGAAACCTCATAAACATCAGGGCCGGACTGGCCGTAGCGGGCACCGGGCAATCCCCCGGTGCGCCGCAGGGGTGGGGGATGTTTTTGGGCCCCTGGGGGCCGTTTTTTGTTACAGTGGCGTTTTTGCAGCCTAGCTGCAAAATCGGCCCAGTAACAAAATCGGCTGAAAACCGGTGTTCTAAGGAGCTGTGCTCCCCCATCGGTATGTGCTCCCCCTACGTCATAGGAGAGCTGACAAATACAGCATAAATCTAACGAGCTGTGCTCCCCCATCGGTATGTGCCCCCCCTACATCTTAGGGGAGCTTACAAATACAGCATAAACCTAACTATATGTGCTCCCCCCTACGGGGCTTACATACCTTGCTTGTTGGTGCCTGGCCGAATGTCTATGCCTCCCCTAAAGCGCTGCAGCTATTTTACCTACCTGACCGAAAACTGTTATGGCATGAGTAAAGTTGTCAAACAATTACTTTTTTAAACAATACTTTTGAATATATTTTCATATGCAGCATTTGCATAAGGCATTGGAAATTTTTTCTTTTCTCAAAATTTTTGGTATATAAAGTATTTTTAGATTTTGAAAAAAGGAGTTTATTTTTGTTTCAATAATGCCATAATTTTTTACAAATATGTATATATTTATACCTAAATATAATAGGGCCTTTCCCCACCCCCCTGTGCTCATCCTTCTTTTTTTTATTTTTGTGTTATTTCGCACTTAGGCCCTTGTAACTTTTTGTCCACATAAGGTATCAATGTTAAATTTGTTCCCCTTTTTCCCAACAACCTGAGTATTCGAATGGTACCCAGGGTTTTTTAATTGCCCTGGTAGGGACCTATACATTTTCTAAATATTTTCATGTTTTGCCTTTTTAAATTAAAAACTTCTATATTAGAAAGCGTCTGGTGTGTTTCCTGTAAATGGCATCAACAATGTGTTTGTGGTGGTAAAATCACCATCATCTCTGATTTCAGGGGCAAGTAAACTTTTGACAGTAATCAAAATTTTCTTTGAAGTTTTTAAATTTTACTGTGTTAGGAATGGGTTTCAAAACAAAAATGGAGCCCCGAAAACTAGACATTTCTGAAAACTAGACAAAATTATGAATTAAGTAATGGGGACATTTGTCTAAAACCTTTAATGATTTCCTATACAAATTTACAATTGATAATAGAAAATATTGCACTAATGTTGAAAAAAAGAAAAAAATTGCCAATTGTGTCAACGTTTTCACCTGTAATGTAAAGTATGCCAAATAATATAACATTTTAATCTGCATTACCCTTCTTTTTTTGGGAAATGTAGGACTTATAGCTTCACCAAGAACCCGCGGAACCCAGATCCAAAAACGGAGCTGCATCTTGTACTTGTTTTTCATTGTGTACTGTGTTTATCGCAATTCATTTGGTAAATATAAACAGATAAATATAGGTACAAAAGAAAGCCAAATATTTCTTAAACAAAATATAGATTTTAGAAGCAGTGTGTTTTGCACATCTCCTGTAAGCATCACCCGCCGCAAAGCCAAAGTGGCATGTCTTGCATTGCCATGCACAACGTAGCAGGCACCTCTTGGTACCTGCCACCTTGTAGATGACAATGAGGGGGGTACCAAAGGTAGCCCCCAAGTGCAGCCCCCCAGCTCTCAAACCCCCAGACCCCCAAAGCAATTCCTGCCATCCTTTCCATGGCAGTGAAGCCGCCATGGAAAGGTCTTCTAATTACACCATCCTAATATGGATGGTGGTGCCTGCTAGGCACCTCCACCATATTAGGGGCGAATTCTGCCCAGTTGGCATTTGGAATGATTGCCGGATGGCAGAAAAGCGGCAGACGCACTTTGCATCCGCAGGGAACCCCCCGCCATTGTAATATGACGGGTGGTTTAAGTCGTTACGATGTGGTGGTGGTCGCCACTGCAGGCTCGGCGGTGTTGAACGTTACGACATACTAATGAGCCCCCAAGTGAAATTCAGTATGGGGTCACTTCTGTGGCTCTCTTCAGGTTCTGTGTCCCAGAATCCCTTGCAAATCTCAAACTTCTAAAAAATTAAACACATTTTCCTCTTATTTCTGGGATGGAAAGTTCTTAAATCTGCCTTGACCCACAAAATTCTACCCACCCTGTATTCCACAAGTCTCCTGATAAAAACGGTAGCTGACTTGTGTGTGTCGGCCTAGTGCCTGCAGCAGGAAATGTCCCAAAATGCAATGTAGACACACCACTGTTTTAAAGTGAAAACTGACCCTTATTTTTCCAAGTGCCAAGCTTTGGATTTTGAATCCTAGCTCTGCCTGCACCTCGCGAAACCTAGCAAATTTATACATTTTTTAAAACTAAACGTTTCTCAAAACTAGACATCTGGGCGAGTACAGGGAGGTATGGCTTGCGTGTATCCCCCCAAAAATATTCCTGACCTGAATTCCGTGCAAACCTCAATTTTAGTTTAAAAAAATCACATTTTCCACATTTTTTGTGTGTGATCACCATGCTGGCACAAATATCTTACCACACAGCGTCCTCCTCAGTCTTCCGAGTAAAATGATACCTCACTTGGTCGGGTGTCCAATACAGAATTGGCATAATTTTTTTTTTACGCCTCTAAGTTAGCCTGAATGACCTTTTGAATTCCATTACGACCGCTATCATGAAAATGAGGCACTCGTAAAGTAATCTTACAGGCATATTACGATGCAGCTTTATAGGATCTGATGAAGGGTCGGAGGCTTTTACAGCTGCATGCTAATCATCCCTTAAATAATCTTATATTTTTCAATAATATTTTTTAATTTATAACTTGAACCGGAAATACAGTTTTATACATAATAATCTTTTTTTTCATACATCATATTTTTATATTTACACATTTTTTTTATTACTTTTGCAACATTTGTGTATATTTTTTGTTACAAATAATCAACAACAAATTAACCAAACCATTTTGTATATATTTTTTAAAATTTATGTATATTATAATAATAATTACTATATATTTCGTCATTTTGTCAAACATTTGTATAACATTTTTTTGAAGTGATATCATTTTTTACATATATTTTTAGAATCATATTGTGTCATATTGACTTCAAAGGTACATCATATTTTTCCATTTTTTATTTGGTGTCCAAGTAGATTTTTTCATCTATCCCTGTTTTTGTTTGGACGCATTTGGGGAGAGAAGCTTGCATTTGGTAGCTACGGTTATCGGTTAAGGTTAGTTTTAATTTTAGTTAATTTAATATTAGAGGGGAGGAAGTTAGGTTTTGTATATTGTTTGTATTGTCTTTTTGTGCATTTTAACCCCTTCGCTGCTAGGCCTTTTCCCCTCCTGTGCTAAGCCTTTTTTGGGCTATTTGGGGTAGTGCGCGCTTAGGCCCCTGTAACTTTTTGACCACAGTAGGTATCCACGCCAAATTTGCGTCCTTTTCTTCCAATATCATGGGGATTCTAAAGGTACCCAGGGTTTGTGGATTCTCCTAGAGGGTTCCCAGAAATTAGTCAAAATACAGCAAAATGTTGGTTTTTTTGTGAAAAATGGGGAAAAGTGGCTGCAAATGAAAGCGTCTGGGTTTTTCTCTGCAAATGATATCAAAAAAGGGTTTGTGGGGCTGTAATCACCATTTCTCCAGCTTTTAGGGAATGGCAGATTTTTGTCAGAAATCCAACATTTTTTACACAGTTTTGACATTTTTCTGGGACATACCCTATTTTTGCTATTTTTTGTGCTTTCAACCTCCTTCCAGATAATGGTAGAAATGGGTAGAAAAGCAATAATGGTTCCTGGAAAGCTATACATTTTTGAAAAGTAGACAAAATTCTGAATTCAGAAAGGGGTCATTTGTGTAGATCCATCAAGGTTTCTTTATAGAAACTAACAGTTAAATATAGGAAAAATTAAAAATTTGTTGAAAAAAGCAGCCTTTTGAGTCAACGTTTTCACCTGTAACTTCTTCTAATTATGACATCTCTTTGAAAGCAATGTACCGTTACATCCGGTGGACCTTCCTGGTTGTGGGGATATATAGGACATGTAGGTTCACCAAGAGCCCAACGAACCCAGAGTAAAATACTGAGCAGCATTTTGAAATGTTTTTTTTTTTTTGTTCCGGGTCTATAGCAATTATTGTGGGAAAATGTATACACGGAAAAATCGGTATGAAAGACACCTATGTATTTCTAAAATGGGAGCAAATTACAGAGTTTGCACATTTTCGAAATTGGGAATACTCATACTTGCATGACAATTATTGGTCATTTTTCAAAATGACTTTTTTTTTACACAATGTCTTTCATTTGGAAGGGAGAAATGCATCAAAAATCAAAAGGGAATAACAGTTGCTTTACAATTCTGAACTACCCTAAGTCTCCCGATAAAAATGGTACCTCACTTGTGTGGGTAGGCATAGTGCCCACGACAGGAAGTGGCTCAAAACCTAAGGTGAACACACCACATTTTCACACTGAAAATTTACAAATTTTTTGCGAAGAGTCTAGCTGTAGTTTTTGAACCCTAGCCCTGCCGGCACCTAGGGAAACCTAGCAAACCTATACATTTTTTAAAACTAGACACCCAGGGGAATCCAGGATGGGGTGACTTGACTGCCTCCCACCATGGTCTGTTACCCAGAATCCCTTGCAAACGTAAAAAATAGACAAAAAAAACACATTTTCCCCACATTTCTGTGATGGAAAGTTCTGGAATCTGCGTGGATCCACAAATTTCCACCCACCCCGCGTTCCCCAAAGTCCTACGAGAAAAATGGTACCTCACTTGTGCGGGTCGGCCTAGTGCCCGCTACAGGAAACGGCGCAAAACGCAACGTGGTCACACCTCAATTTTGCAGTGAAAAATGACCCTTTTTTGGCAAAGTGACGAGCTGTAGTTTTTGAACCCTAGCCCTGCCGACACCTAGGGAAACCTAGCAAACCTATACATTTTTGAAAACTAGACACCCAGGGGAATTCAGGATGGGGTGACTTGACTGCCTCCCACCATGGTCCGTTACCCAGAATCCCTTGCAAACGAAAACAATTGACAAAAAAAACACATTTTCCCCACATTTCTGTGATGGAAAGTTCTGGAATCTGCGTAGATCCACAAATTTCCACCCACCCCGCGTTCCCCAAAGTCCAACGAGAAAAATGGTACCTCACTTGTGCGGGTCGGCCTAGTGCCCGCGACAGGAAACGGCGCAAAACGCAACGTGGTCACACCTCAATTTTGCAGTGAAAAATGACCCTTTTTTGGCAAAGTGACGAGCTGTAGTTTTTGAACCCTAGCCCTGCCGGCATCTAGGGAAACCTAGCAAACCTATACATTTTTGAAAACTAGACACCCAGGGGAATCCAGGATGGGGTGACTTGACTGCCTCCCACCATGGTCTGTTACCCAGAATCCCTTGCAAACGTAAAAAATTGACAAAAAAACCACATTTGCCCCACATTTCTGTGATGGAAAGTTCTGGAATCTGCGCGGATCCACAAATTTCCACCCACCCCGCGTTCCCCAAAGTCCTACAAGAAAAATGGTACCTGACTTGTGCGGGTCGGCCTAGCGCCCGCGACAGGAAACGGCACAAAACGCAACGTGGTCACACCTCAATTTTTTGGCAAAGTGACTAGCTGTAGTTTTTTAACCCTAGCCCTGCCGGCACCTAGGGAAACCTACCCAACCCACGCATTTCTGAAAACTAGACACTCGGCGGCTTCCAGGGAGGTATGGCTTGCGTGGATCCCCCAACGTTTCCTTACCCAGAATCCCCTGCAAACCTCAATTTCAGCTGAAAAAAATCACTTTTTTCACACATTTTGGGGTGGGAAAGTTGTGGCATCACTGGGCTCACACAAATTTACCACCACCCTGCGTTCCCCCAGGTCTCCCGGTAAAAATGGTTCCTCACTTGTGTGGGAGTCCCAAGTACCCGCGGCAGGCAAGGGCCCAAAACGTAGTGAGGCAACATCAAAATGGCCTATCGCAAAACCACCTGGTTTTGCAAGGGGGATCACTTGGGTTTTTGGCCCGGTGCTCGGCGGCCATCTAGGGAAACCTACCAAACCCACGCATTTCTGAAAACTAGACACCCGGTGGCTTCCAGGGAGGTATGGCTTGCGTGGATCCCCCAACGTTTCCTTACCCAGAATCCCCTGCAAATCTCAATTTTAGCTGAAAAAATCACTTTTTTCACACATTTTGGGGTGGGAAAGTTGTGGCATCACCGGGCTCACACAAATTTACCACCACCCAGCGTTCCCCCAGGTCTCCTGGTAAAAATGGTGCCTCACTTGTGTGGGTGGCCCAAGTACCCGCGGCAGGAAAGGGCCCAAAACGTAGTGAGGCGACATCAAAATGGCCTATCGCAAAACCACCTGGTTTTGCAAGGGGGGTCACTTGGGTTTTTGGCCCAGTGCTCGGCGGCCATCTAGGGAAACCTACCAAACCCATGCATTTCTGAAAACTAGACACCCGGCGGCTTCCAGGGAGGTATGGCTTGCACGGATCCCCCAATGTTTCCTTACCCAGAATCCCCTGCAAACCTCAATTTTAGCTGAAAAAATCACGTTTTCACACATTTTGGGGTGGGAAAGTTGTGGCATCACCGGGCTCACACAAATTTACCACCACCCAGCGTTCCCCCAGGTCTCCCGGTAAAAATGGTGCCTCACTTGTGTGGGAGGCCCAAGTACCCGCGGCAGGCAAGGGCCCAAAACGTAGTGAGGCGACATCAAAATGGCCTATCGCAAAACCACCTGGTTTTGCAAGGGGGGTCACTTGGGTTTTTGGCCCGGTGCTCGGCGGCCATCTAGGGAAACCTACCAAACCCACGCATTTCTGAAAACTAGACACCCGGCGGCTTCCAGGGAGGTATGGCTTGCGTGGATCCCCCAACGTTTCCTTACCCAGAATCCCCTTCAAACCTCATTTTTAGCTGAAAAAATCACTTTTTTCACACATTTTGGGGTGGGAAAGTTGTGGCATCACCGGGCTCACACAAATTTACCACCACCCAGCGTTCCCCCAGGTCTCCCGGTAAAAATGATACCTCACTTGTGTGGGAGGCCCAAGTACCCGCGGCAGGCAAGGGCCCAAAACGTAGTGAGGCAACATCAAAATGGCCTATCGCAAAACCACCTGGTTTTGCAAGGGGGGTCACTTGGGTTTTTGGCCCGGTGTTCGGCGGCCATCTAGGGAAACCTACCAAACCCACGCATTTCTGAAAACTAGACACCCGGCGGCTTCCAGGGAGGTATGGCTTGTGTGGATCCCCCAACGTTTCCTTACCCAGAATCCCCTGCAAACCTCAATTTTAGCTGAAAAAATCACTTTTTTCACACATTTTGGGGTGGGAAAGTTGTGGCATCACCGGGCTCACACAAATTTACCACCACCCAGCGTTCCCTCAGGTCTCCCGGTAAAAATGGTGCCTCACTTGTGTGGGAGGCCCAAGTACAAGCCATACCTCCCTGGAAGCCCCCGGAGGTCTAGTTTTCAGAAATGTATGGGTTAGGTAGGTTTCCCTAGATGGCCGCCAAGCACCGGGCCAAAAACCCAAATGACCCCCTTTCCAAAACCAGATAGTTTAGACATAATTATTGTTTTGTTTCTACAGCGTGTGAATTTTGGAACAATATTGCAATGAAAATGTGGCAGACATTTTGAGGTTTGTAGGACATTGGGGATAAAAAAACTTTTTGAATTCACAAGAGACATCACCATGAACTCCCGAGGGTTTTCAACAATATCTACAGTTGGTGGGTTATTCTTACATGGAAAGTACACCTTGGCAGAGAAACTAAAGACAAAGATTCCTGTACAACCATCTATTCCTCAAACACACACATACTGGTTGGATTTGGCACGAGGGCGAGTCATGGTTCAGTGTATTAAATCTTATTAACAAGAGATTTCACAAAAATGAAATGCACTGTCAATAATTAAATTCACAAAAAACCAAACCAATGACTCGCAGCTCGTTAGCTGTAAACCACGTCAAGGCACCAACCACTTTACAGGCCATTCACACACCTTTCATACATGATACAAACAAGACCATTCACACCACCACGCACAAAAGCAAAACACATTACAAAATTCACAATAAGGGACAAGGATCACCGTGCTTCAGAAAGACAAATATTACTGCACAGCCATCTAATCCTCAAGCACACACACATACTGGTTGGATTTGGCACGAGGGTGAGTGATGGTTCAGTAGATACAATTGTATTAGCAAGTGATTTCACAAAAATGACATGCACTGTTAATAATTGAAAGGGCGAGAAACTGAACCATTGACTCACAGCTCGTGAGCTGTAAAGCCACGACAAGGCACCAACCTCTTTACAGGCCATTCATACACCTTTCATACGTGTGAGACATACAAAACCATTCACACCGCCAGCCGCGGGCCCATCACATAACAAAAATCACACCAGCACACAGCGCCATTCAAGGGCCCATCACTTTCACACGCCCACAATCCTGACACAGCAACTACACAGGCTGATGGATTGCGTGGAGTGGCACTCAGCTAGCAGTGTGTGTAGTGACCAGCAGAAAGTCACTACTCACATACAGCCAGCCAAGCACCAGTCCATACACACCGCTAGCAGAGCACCAGTCCACGCACACCGCTAGCCAAACACCATTCCACGCACACCGCCAGCCAAGCTCCAGTCCACGCACACCACCAGCCAAGCGCCAGTCCACACACACCGCTAGCAGAGCGCCAGTCCACGCACACCGCTAGCCAAACACCAGTCCACGCACACTGCTAGCCAAGCACCAGTCCAGGCACACCGCCAGCCAATCGCCAGTCCAGGCACACCGGCAGCCAATCGCCAATCCACGCACACCGCCAGCCAAGCTCCAGTCCAAGGACACCATCAGCCAAGCACCAGGCCGCACACACCACCAGTCCACGCACACCGTCAGCCAAGCTCCAGTCCACGGACACCACCAGCCAAGCACCAGTCCGCACACACCACCAGTCCACGCACACCGCCAGCCAAGTACCAGTCCACGCACACCGCCAGCCAAGCACCATTCCACGCACACCACCAGCCAAGCTCCAGTCCACGCACACCGCCAGCCAAGCACCAGTCCACACACACCGCCAGTCCATGCACACCGCCAGTCCACGCACACCGCCAGCCAAGCACCATTCCACGCACACCACCAACCAAGTGCCAGTCCACACACACCAACAGCCAAGCGCCAGCCTACACACACTGCCATCACATTTAGGATCTTTTTTAGAAAAAAATAAAAACACAAACAAATCGCAAATAGATACAAATCTTCAAACACAAAATCAGCAACTAAATACATTGCACTAACACCAGCCTTGAAACAGAATCAAATTTTCCAAAGAATACAGACCAGGCAGTTCACTTTACCACTCATGAATGCTCCCAAAAATTCTTTTGCGTGTGGTACGCTCTAAAACAAGCAGGGACACACAGTGCAGGTTGAGAAGGACAGTCGGGGCAGTACATACGACTCTCCTTCCGCGTACCTCTTCGCCAACAGACTCTACATCTCCTACTGGGAAAATCTTTTGAGGGTGTGGGAGGAATGTGATCAGGAAAGTGGCGATCTTTCAATCTAACAACATCCTCCACCACTCCAACTCTAGGAACACTTGCCTGTTCCACTACAACAAGGCTGCCTATTACAGACTCCTGAAACTTAGCAAAAGTCATCTTTAACTCAGGGCAAGAATCCTGGAACACAACAAAAGCATTAAACATTGCCAAGTGGAAAAGATGGATAGCCAACTTCTTGTACCAAATGTAAGCCTTACGAAGAGCAGTGTAAGGTTCCAACCTCTGATCTACTCTGTCAACACCACCCATGTGCCTATTATAGTCTAAAATGCACACAGGTTTGCGCGCTTCAGCGACCTGACCCCAAACAGTCACAGGTGCAGTGCTTTCATCATGGATGGTAGTCAGCATGTAGACATCTCCCCTGTCTGAAAACTTTACAGAAAGAAGCTCATCGCATTGCAACGCACTGCACTGTCTCCGCACAAGCTTTTGACAAACAAGTTCTTTTGGGAAACCTTTACGATTAGAGCGGATTGTGCCACAAGCAACAGTATCCACTTTGGCCAATTCCCTGAACAACCGCACACCAGTGTAGAAGTTATCTACATATAAATGGTGGCCTTTGTTAAAAAATCCTCTACCAAGTTCCCAAACAATTTTCTCAGTCACTCCAAAAGTGGACAGACAACCAGGGGGGTTAATCCTGGATTCCTTACCGGTGTACACCCTGAAATTAGAGACATATCCAGTCCTACTGTCACACAGCATATACAGCTTTATTCCATAGCGTGCCCTCTTACTAGGAATGTATTGCCTAAAAACCAAGCGGCCCTTGAACAACACCAAAGACTCATCCACTGCAATTTCTTTCCCAGGAGCATAAATCTCAGAAAATCGATCAACAAAGTGATCAAGGACAGGCCTAATCTTAAAAAGACGGTCACACTCAGGGTGATCTCGTGGCAACGCTAAACCATTATCAACAAAATGCATCAACCGAAGCAGAATACCTGTCACGACTCATGACTGCCGGAAAAATAGACGTTGCCATCAAGGGACTGCTAGCCCAATATGAAGACATTGATGGCTTCCTTAGCAAGCCCATCAAAAAAGTGAAACCCAAGAACTTCTTCATCTCTTCAAGATTTGTGGGAGTCCACCCGGTAGCTCTAGAGTGTGGCTTCAGACTGGCACTGTTGTCCCTCAAAAACCGTTCGGCATACAAATTAGTCTGCTCAACAATCTCTGGCAAAAACACATCGTCCATAAACAACTGAAAAAAATTTATCGGTGTTGGAAGGCGAACCCCGGGGGAGTCGGAGAGACCACCCAGGGGGGCCCCCACACTGTACGAAGTAGCGAGCGCTGCTGAGAAGCCTCCTAGGAGAGGTCCTTCTCCTATACCGTACCAGCACAGTAACACCACCACACAGGACTCGAGGATGTTTATCACGATGAGCAATTCTTTATCAGCATTTAAGAAGTTACGGTTATCGATATATACTTCCCAAATAATGAGGTCGACCAGCTGCCCGTAGGTGGTGACCTTGCTCCCCTTGATCCAACCTTCTAGGGCCCTGCTGAAAAAGTCAACATACTCTACCCACGTGGTACCGGGGATTTTCTTGCAGTCTCTGAAACGCTGGCGGTACATTTCCGCGGTTAGTCCATAGCGGGTGAGCAGGGCCTCCTTCATATGGTCATACGAGGTCATCACCTCTTCCGGGAGCTGGAGTAGGGTGTCTCGGCCCTTGCTAAGGCACCGACCCCATAGGCCGGCACCCCAATCTTTCCGGGGTACCCAATGGGAGGTCATGGCCACCTCGTACGCCTTAAACCACTGCTGGATGTCGTCGTTTTTATAGTACTCCTTGACGACATCTTTGGGAATATGGACCTTGGCTTCGGTGGGCGGCAGAGCGTCTCTATTGCTGGGGGTGCCGGTCTCCCCCTTCTGGGCCTTGAGCTCGAGTTCTTTGAGGCCCCGCTCGTGTTCGAGGGTCAGCCTTTTCTCCTCCAGCTCTCGATGCCGCTTCTTCTCCTCTATCTCCTCTTGTAGCCGTAGCTGTTCCATGGCCAATTTTTTTTCGGCCAGCAAGAGCTCGCCGTCCAGCCGAAGTCGTGCGAGCTCTAGCTCATGGGTCCGGACCTTCTCCCGCTCTCGTATTTCTTCCGCGGAGAGGCCGGTTTCCAGGCTGTTTCTCCCTCCGTTCGCGGGGGTCGGTGCTGGTGGCGTGGCTGCATTCAGGGGCAGGGGACCTTCACTCTGGGAGGGACCCGCCTCGGACTCTATCCAGGTTCTCAGGGCTTCCTGCATCTCTTCGGTACCTAGGCCGGTGGTCGCAATGCCCTTGTCCTTGCAGAACTGTTTTAACTCTTTGTGCGTGTACTCTTCCAATCGTTCTGGTTGGAACTCCATGGTCTCTGTTCGTCTGGATGGATAGCGAGTGGGTTACTTGCTTGTACGCTCTGCGTTCGGCTCGGATCCCGTCGCTGGCCACCAAATGTTGGAAGGCGAACCCCGGGGGAGTCAGAGAGACCACCCAGGGGGGCCCCCACACTGTACGAAGTAGCCGAGCGCTGCTGAGAAGCCTCCTAGGAGAGGTCCTTCTCCTATACCGTACCAGCACAGTAACACCACCACACAGGACTCGAGGATGTTTATCATGATGAGCAATTCTTTATCAGCATTTAAGAAGTTACGGTTATCGATATATACAAGGGGGGATCAAGGGATCCGCAAGAGTCTCAAAGTCTTTGGTAGGGACGGGGTAGCGGGACCGTCTTTGGTAGCAGCTGGGTACGAGGGTACCTTAGGCCCAGTTCTTGTTCCTCAAGCTGGAGGGACTCCGTGTCCCGGAGTGGTCGAGCCGCGACGGCGTCAGCAGGGCTCTGGTGATCAGTTCGTGGAGCTTGAGCCGCGACTAGGTCAGCAGGGCTCTTAAGGTGGTTCAGTTCAGCTCGAGCCGCGACGACGTCAGCAGGGCTCTGGGGGAGGCTTCAGCGAGGTTGGGCCGCGACAGCGTCAGCAGGGCACCGATGTTCCGTGAGGTTCCTTGTCTCAATAAGGTGGAGCCGCGACCCAGTCAGCTGGGCTCGTGGTATAGGGTCAAGCAAGAGTTCTTCTCCATAGGGTCAGCCGCGATTCCATCAGCAGGGCTCTTGACTCCGGGATACAACTGCTGTTCCATTGCGGGGTTGCCCCAGATATAGGTCTGGAGCCCTTTGATGTCCGGACCCTTGCGCCTGGGGGGGGCGGAGAGGCCGGGCTGGGCGAGGCCAGACGCCCAGCGGGAGAGGCGCCAGGCCCGGAGAGGCCGGAGGACGATCGCACCTAGGTGTGGAGGGACGGTGGGGGTCCCATCGAAACTCTCCTCCTCCGGGAGAGGTGAAGTGGCCATGCGGTGCCCCCTGGCCAGATCTTGGTGCCTCGATGTCGGGGCTTCGCTGGGGCCGATGCCGGGGGGAGCCGGGTCGCGTGGGCTGGTGCGTGGAGCAAGCATGGGGGGAACCCCGAAGAGATGAGGGGTTCCTGTGCGGCCTGGAAAAGGGGGCCGCTGAGGCGGGTGTAGGCAAACGGGTACAATCCAAGGGGGACCTCGAAGGGAGGAGGGGTCCCTGGCGGCCTGAAAGGGCGGCCCATGTAGGTCGGTGCGGGGGACGAGCACAATCCAAGAGGGTTAAGACCACGCCACGAGGCCGGGTCCAACAGGCGTCCCCCCCAGCCGAAGGCAGGGAGAGTCACCCATTTCCTTGGGGGTTCTCCTCGTCGAGGCGGAAGAAGCGGGACAGGCCGTCGGCGTTGGCGTGGTCACTGCCGGGCCGGTGTTCAACAGAGAAGTCCATCCCTTGCAGCGAGATGGACCATCGCAGCAGCTTGGGGTTTTCGCCCCTCATTTGCATTAAACACCGCAATGGCCGGTGGTCGGTCTGGACCCGGAAGTGGGTGCCGAAGAGATAGGGCCGGAGCTTTTTGAGGGCCCACACTACAGCGAAGGCCTCCCGCTCGATGGTGCTCCACCGCTGCTCCCGGGGCAGCAGCCGCCGGCTGATGAAGGCCACGGGTCTGTCGCGTCCCTCCGAATCTACCTGGGACAGGACGGCCCCAATTCCATATTCGGAGGCGTCCGTCTGCACCACGAACTCCTTGCTGTAGTCAGGGGCCTGTAGCACGGGGGCAGTGCACATTGCCGTTTTGAGAGTCTCGAAGGCCGCCTGGCAGCGGGGGGTCCAGTGTACCTTCTTGGGCTGCTTTTTTGACGTGAGCTCTGTGAGGGGGCCGACAATGCTCCCATAGTCTCTGATGAATCGCCGGTAGTACCCGGTGAGGCCCAGGAAGGCCCGGACAGCTGTCTGGGTGGTGGGGGGTTCCCACGCCTGGATGGCATCAACTTTCGGTTGGAGGGGAGCCACCTGACCGCTCCCTACTTGATGGCCCAGATAGGTCACCGATCCTTGGCCTATCTGGCATTTGCTGGCCTTGATCGTGAGCCCGGCCCTTTGGAGGGCGGTCAGGACTTCTTCGAGGTGCCCCAGGTGCTCAGCCCAGTGGCTGCTGTATACGGCAATGTCATCTAAATAAGCCGCGCTGAAGGCCTCTAGCCCGGCCAGGACCTTGTTCACTAGTCTCTGGAAGGTGGCCGGGGCGTTCTTCATGCCGAAGGGCATCACCCGAAAGTGGTAGTGCCCGTCAGGGGTGGAGAAAGCGGATCTTTCTTGGGCACCGGGGGTGAGCTGGATCTGCCAGTACCCGGCGGTGAGGTCAAAAGTGCTCAGGTAACGGGCTGCCCCTAAGCGGTCGATGAGCTCGTTGGCCCGGGGAAGAGGATGGGCATCAGTTTTGGTAACGGTGTTCAGGGCCCGGTAGTCCACACAAAATCGTAGCTCCGGGGGGGTGCCGGGTGCGGCGGCTTTTGGCACCAGGACGACGGGACTGGCCCACGGGCTGTCGGAGGGCTCGATGACCCCGAGGGCCAGCATCTTCGCCACCTCTGCCTGGATGCAGGCCCGCACCCGGTCGGGTACTCTGTAGGCTCTGTGTCGCACGGGGGGACTGTCCCCAGTGTCGACGTCGTGGACACACCATGGAGTCACCCCCGGAGTGAGGGAGAAGAGGGCCGCAAAGGGCTGCAACAGTTGCTGACAGTCGTGGTGCTGTTCCGGGGTCAGGGAGGGGGCGAGTTGGACGCCTTCGATAGTCCCGTCGTGGTCGCTGGTCCGCAGGAGGTCGGGTAGGGGCTCGGAGTCGCCTTCGCCCCCGTCGTCGGTCGCTAGCAGTAGGCTTAGTTCGGTCCGGGCAAAGTGGGGTTTGAGCCGGTTAGCGTGCAGAACCCGGAGGGGGTTCAGGGGAGACTCCATGTCGATCAGGTAGGTGACAGGGCTCTTCTTTTCCACCACCTTGAAGGGCCCGGTCCACTTGTCCTGGAGGGCGCAGGGGTCAACCGGTGACATGACCCAGACTTGCTGGCCCGGCTCAAACTCGATGGTAGAGGCGTTTTGATCGTACCATCTTTCATGTCCTCTTGGCTGGCCTCGAGGTTGGCTTCCGCCAGGGCTCGGAACCTTCGTGTCTGGTTGCGGAGGGTCAGGAGGTATCTGTAGACGTCGGGAGGGGCATCTCGGGGCTTCGTCTCCCAGCCCTCCTTGACCAGGCTGAGGGGTCCTCGGACTGGATGCCCGTACAACAATTCGAAAGGGCTGAACCCCAGGGACTTCTGCGGGACATCCCGATAGGCAAACAGGAGGCACGGCAGCAGGACATCCCATCTCCGCCGTAGGGGCTCTTCCAGGCCCTTGATCATGCCTTTTAAGGTTCTGTTGAACCGCTCGACCAGTCCGTTCCCCTGAAGGTGGTATGGGGTGGTGAACTTGTACGTGACCCCGCACTGCTGCCACAGGGACCGCATGTATTTAGAGATGAAGTTCGTACCTCGGTCGCTCACCACTTCTCGGGGGAACCCCACTCTCGAGAAGATCCCCATTAAGGCCCGGCCCACTACGGGGGCTGTCACAGTTCGAAGCGGGATGGCCTCAGGGTACCTGGTTGCGTGGTCTACGAGGACCAGGATGAAGCGGTGACCCAGGGCGGTCTGGGGGTCCAGGGGCCCTACGATGTCTATTCCGACCCGTTCGAACGGGGTGTTGACTGCTGGGAAGGGCTGGAGAGGGGCTTTGACCCATCCCCCCGTCTTGCCGTTGGCTTGGCAGGTCTGGCAGGACCGGCAGTGGTTGTCCACGTCCCTCCGCATCCGGGGCCAGTAGAAGTGGGTCACCAGGCGGCTGTAGGTTTTGTCCTGCCCCAGGTGCCCAGCGAGGGGCACATCATGTGCCAGGTTAAGGAGGAACTCCCGGAATCGGAGGGGGACCACCAGCACTCGACTGGCCCCTAGTTCTGCAATCTTCTGCTCGCTGGACAGTAGTCCTTCAGCCCAATAGACCCAGTGGGTTCCGGTCTGGTCACCGTTGGCCTGCGAGGCCGCTTGTTGCCGGACTCCTTCAAGGGAGGGGCAGGTCTTTTGTTCCTGCAAGAACTGTTCTCTGGTGGGGCCCCCATCGTGGCGCCATTGGGCAAGTTCCGGGAGGGTGCCGAGAGAGGCGATCTCGTCCGGGGGGGGGGGCACCGTGGATCTGGCATCGGTGTCCGCTTCTCCCTCGCTGGAGGCAGGTGGTGGCACGGGCCCCTTGGGCTCGACGGTGTCGGCTACCATGGACGAACGGGGGGCCTGGGCGGCCATGGACGGGGTGGTGGCGCAGGCCCATTCGGGTAGTCCTAGCATTCGGAGATGCTCTCGCCGCTCCACTTGAGCCCAGGGGGAACTCTCGAGGTCGTTCCCCAGGAGGCAGTCCACCGGAGCGTCGTCGCGGACAGTCACCTTCAGTATGCCCGTCACCCCTCCCCATTCGAAGGGAATCGGTGCCATCTGGCACATGCTCTCGCTGTTGTCGGTCGTCCGGACGGGGCATAGCACATTCGGCAGGATCTGTTCGGGGGCCACCAGGTGGCAGCGGACAGCGGTGACACTGGCTTCGGTGTCACGGAGGGCTTCGGCCCGTCGTCCATTGATAGTGACCCACTGTTGGTACTTCTGGGTGTTGCTCGGGATGGGTGTTCGTGGCACCATTTCTCGGCTGCCCAGGCAGACCAGGGACATGGCCGCCGGCTCCCACTCAGTGGACCCCCCGTTGAGGGGTTCTTCCTCTTCCTCCCCTTCTCCCAGGGCGGCAGCCACTAGTTGTCGGGGCGGGGGCCCGCTGGTCCCACTTCGTCGGTTCATGGGGCAGGCAGGGTCGCTGGCATAGTGTCCTGTTTGTTGGCAGCCGTAGAAGGTTATCGTGGGCCGGGGTCCGGTTTTGGCTGGCGCCGTCCCTCTTCGGGCTAGGCTCGGGGAGGTGTGTTGCTGAGGCGGCCCCCGAGGCGGACTCCGGGGCGGCCCGGCTGGGATGTCCCGATTCCTGTTCGACCCTCCTCCCCCGCCGCGCTGGCGGGGGGGTCCGGTGGGGTTTCGCTGGTACTCCCCCATTGAGCTCCGGGGGACTCGGGTGTTGACCCATCGATCGGCCTCGGCGGCGAGCTTCCGCGGCTCGGTCAGCTTGCTGTCGAGGAGGTGTTGTCTTAGCTCCACGAAGCAGTTGTTGGAGAGGTGTTCCCAAATAATGAGGTCGACCAGCTGCCCGTAGGTGGTGACCTTGCTCCCCTTGATCCAACCTTCTAGGGCCCTGCTGAAAAAGTCAACATACTCTACCCACGTGGTACCGGGGATTTTCTTGCAGTCTCTGAAACGCTGGCGGTACATTTCTGCGGTTAGTCCATAGCGGGTGAGCAGGGCCTCCTTCATATGGTCGTACGAGGTCATCACCTCTTACGGGAGCTGGAGTAAGGTGTCTCGGCCCTCGCTAAGGAACCGACCCCATAGGCCGGCACCCCAATCCTTCCGGGGTACCCGATGGGAGGTCATGGCCACCTCGTACGCCTTAAACCACTGCTGGATGTCGTCATTTTTATAGTACTCCTTGACGACATCTTTGGGAATATGGACCTTGGCTTCGGTGGGCGGCAGAGCGTCTCTATTGCTGGGGGTGCCGGTCTCCCCCTTCTGGGCCTTGAGCTCGAGTTCTTTGAGGCCCCGCTCGTGTTCGAGGGTCAGCCTTTTCTCCTCCAGCTCTCGATGCCGCTTCTTCTCCTCTATCTCCTCTTGTAGCCGTAGCTGTTCCATGGCCAATTTTTTTTCGGCCAGCAAGAGTTCGCCGTCCAGCCGAAGTCGTGCGAGCTCTAGCTCATGGGTCCGGACCTTCGCCCGCTCTCGTATTTCTTCCGCGGAGAGGCCGGTTTCCAGGCTGTTTCTCCCTCCGTTCGCGGGGGTCGGTGCTGGTGGCGTGGCTGCATTCAGGGGCAGGGGACCTTCACTCTGGGATGGACCCGCCTCGGACTCTATCCAGGTTCTCAGGGCTTCCTGCATCTCTTCCTTGGTACCTAGGCCGGTGGTCGCAATGCCCTTGTCCTTGCAGAACTGTTTTAACTCTTTGTGCGTGTACTCTTCCAATCGTTCTGGTTGGAACTCCATGGTCTCTGTTCGTCTGGATGGATAGCGAGTGGGTTACTTGCTTGTACGCTCTGCGTTCGGCTCGGATCCCGTCGCTGGCCACCAAATGTTGGAAGGCGAACCCCGGGGGAGTCGGAGAGACCACCCAGGGGGGCCCCCACACTGTACGAAGTATCCGAGCGCTGCTGAGAAGCCTCCTAGGAGAGGTCCTTCTCCTATACCGTACCAGCACAGTAACACCACCACACAGGACTCGAGGATGTTTATCACGATGAGCAATTCTTTATCAGCATTTAAGAAGTTACGGTTATCGATATATACAAGGGGGGATCGAGGGATCCGCAAGAGTCTCAAAGTCTTTGGTAGGGACGGGGTAGCGGGACCGTCTTTGGTAGCAGCTGGGTACGAGGGTACCTTAGGCCCAGTTCTTGTTCCTCAAGCTGGAGGGACTCCGTGTCCCGGAGTGGTCGAGCCGCGACGGCGTCAGCAGGGCTCTGGTGATCAGTTCGTGGAGCTTGAGCCGCGACTAGGTCAGCAGGGCTCTTAAGGTGGTTCAGTTCAGCTCGAGCCGCGACGACGTCAGCAGGGCTCTGGGGGAGGCTTCAGCGAGGTTGGGCCGCGACAGCGTCAGCAGGGCCCCGATGTTCCGTGAGGTTCCTTGTCTCAATAAGGTGGAGCCGCGACGCAGTCAGCTGGGCTCGTGGTATAGGGTCAAGCAAGAGTTCTTCTCCGTAGGGTCAGCCGCGATTCCATCAGCAGGGCTCTTGACTCCGGGATACAACTGCTGTTCCATTGCGGGGTTGCCCCAGATATAGGTCTGGAGCCCTTTGATGTCCGGACCCTTGCGCCTTGGGGGGGCGGAGAGGCCGGGCTGGGCGAGGCCAGACGCCCAGCGGGAGAGGCGAAGGCCCGGAGAGGCTGGAGGACGATCGCACCTAGGTGTGGAGGGACGGTGGGGGTCCCATCGAAACCCTCCTCCTCCGGGAGAGGTGAAGTGGCCATGCGGTGCCCCCTGGCCAGATCTTGGTGCCTCGATGTCGGGGCTTTGCTGGGGCCGAGGCCGGGGGGAGCCGGGTCGCGTAGGCTGGTGCATGGGGCAAGCATGGAGGGAACCCCGAAGAGATGAGGGGTTCCTGTGCAGCCTGGAAAAGGGGGCCGCTGAGGCGGGTGTAGGCAAACGGGTACAATCCAAGGGGGACCTCGAAGGGAGGAGGGGTCCCTGGCGGCCTGAAAGGGCGGCCCATGTAGGCCGGTGCGGGGGACGAGCACAATCCAAGAGGGTTAAGACCACGCCACGAGGCCGGGTCCAACAATTGGCAAAAAGTTTTCAGTATTCACTCTACTCCCTGGAACACCAGTAAACTCTGGCAATGCCGGCTGCACCATGCCAGGGGCAACCCAGAGATCATCACTTTCAAAGGGAAGCCTTGCAGCCCCAGCCTGCAGCCCAGATGCCTCTTGCCGCACTACACCAACGGGAAGCCTTGCAGCCAAAGGCTGCAGCCCAGAAGCCTCTTGCCGCACTACACCAACGGGAAGCCTTGCAGCCCCAGGCTGCAGCCCAGATGCCTCTTGCCTCACTATCGGCACATCAGTCTCCTCCTCTAACACAGGCACTTCATCCGCACTAAGAGTATCTTCATCATCCGATGACTCTATATGGAGAGAAAACTCACTGCCAGAATCGTCCCCTGCCTCCTCTCCCTCAGATGCAGAGTCAGTCTCTGAACCATGGTCAGAGGAAGACTCAAACAGCAAACCAACAACCTGCTGAGCAGTAATCCTGCGGCTAGCCATTATACTTACTAAGATAGAAGACTGCACAAACAAGTCAACAACAACCAACAATGTGCAAACCAAGTAAGTAAAGAAATGTGTACTTTTACAACAAAGATCAATGTACTCAAAAACTATACAATTCAATTACAAGAGACAGCTACACTCACCAGAACCTACTCTGCAGTGACACAGCAAAAACCAACGATCTCCAACTAGAAAGAAGAAAAAAACACAAATTACTCTCAAGACAACAAAATACACATCGAGCACCAATGCAAACAGTTTTTTTCACTCAAAAACAAAACATACTGCTATTATTACACCATTTGCAAAAAAAAATCCGTCTGCATGCATGATCCAGGCCAATGATGTGGAGCAATAAGAAGAACCCCTTACCCCCTCCCACCCCTCTCACTTCCGAAACTCCCTGAACAGAGACCCCCCACCCCAACCACCCTCCCAAGCATGTCGCCGGACTCTAAGACAGGCAGATATGACTCCCGTACCACCTATCTGTCTCCCCACCCCATAGGGCGCGGCAGTGAGTGGAGTAAGAACACAGGGGGAAGCTGCCTATCATGGTCCCAGTGGCCTTCTCTCGCACCTTACTCCCACAAGCGGGAAGGGTCACTCAAGGGGCCCGTGCCATGTCCCTCTCGTCGAGGGCATCCTCGCCTTCCACATTCGGGTGCTTAACCAGCTCCAGGAGTGCCACCCATGCCCGGGCCATTTCCTGTGACTTCTCGCTCGCATTACGCTGAGCCATACGTAATCTATAGTTCCCTTCACTTTCTGCCCACTTCACCAGCTCCCTGTTCCAACGCACTAGACTAGGCCCCTGCCTTGCCTTCCAGTGGGAAGTAATTTCTCTCTTAGCCAAAACCAACCCCAGGTCAATGAACCTGCTGGTGACCTTAGTCTTGGCAGTGTGTGGGAACCAATGCAACAAACAGACCCCTGGCATCACAGTTAACTCCCTCTCCGTCACCGTCAGCAAAGCAGTCGTCACCTCCTGCCAGAAGTCTCCCACCTGTGGACAGTCCCAGAACATATGGAGAAAATTCGCCCCCTCCTGGTCACAACGGGGGCAAGTGGCCGACCCCCCAAAATATTCAGCAATTTTACTAGGCGTGAGGTAGGCCCTATGGAAAACAGAATTGGATGAGCTGGAAGCGCGCATTCTGAGACCGTTTCCACGGCCGCTCTACAATCGCCTCCCAGGGTTTTTCTGCAATGGGCTCCCCCAGATCCGCCTCCCACTTGAGCCGCAACGCCGTCAGAGGTAGGCGCAAATCACGAGTGATCTGTCGGTAGAGGCAGGTCACCGCTTTAAAAGTACCCGCCGCCATCACTACATATTGACAAGCGAGAGACGTATCTGGCTCTAACAGTCCCTTTCGCCAGTCCTTCCTGATAGCCGCGGTCAGGGCCGCATGCAAGAGGAAGTCCCCCCGCGGGAGATCATGTCGCTCCCTGAGGTGATTAAAAGGGAGAAGATTGCCACCTTCATAAAGGTCACCTATCACCGTAACCCCCGCCCCTTCCCATGCCAGCAACTGGCTCCAATCTCCCCCGTGAGGTAACACCTCACACATTCGCAGCAGGATCTCAGGCGCATAGGGGGTCTTAACGTGTGCCCTCCTGGCCAGGCGTGCCCAGCATTGTCGCACCGTCCACAAATCCGGTGGCAGTAAGGCGCCTCTCAAGGGGGCTCATAACAGCACACAAGACAAAGGGTGCCAACTCGGATCCGACCCATCCTGGTCTTCCGGGCGCCTAATATCACCCGCTGCCCACTTCATAAACCATTGAAGCTGCGCGGCATGGTAATAGGTCTCCAGGCCCGGCAACGCAAGGCCCCCCTCTGCCTGGGCCTCTGCAGGGTGGCCAACGCAACACGCCGTCTCCCAGCTCCCCATATGAATCCTGTAATCAAAGTGTTCCGCTGAGCGAAGAGCTTACCCAGGATCCAAACGGGGAGGGTCCCAAAGTAATAGAGAAATCTGGGCAAAATGATCATTTTCACCAGGGCAACCCTGCCGGCCACCGATAATGGAATAGTCCCCCAAAAATCAAAGCAAGTTTTCACTCCGCGCACCGCCCGCCCCACATTGCCCTCCAAAAGATCGTCAGGAGTATGATAGATCTGAGTCCCCAAGTATGGCAAACACCGGTATTCCCACGGGACATTCCCTGCCCTCGGATAATCCATCCTGTCTGGCCTAGTAGGATACAAACGCGACTTGGTCCAATTCACCCGGAGTCCTGCCACCCGCCCCAAGGTCTCTAACAAGTCCCTCGCTCCCCGTAGGGCATCTCCCGCGTCCGGCAGGAACATGAGGAGATCGTCCGCATACAATGCTATATGTTGCATTCGTCCCTCTACCAATAGCCCAGGGAAATACTGCCCTGACCCGGCTTGAGCGGCCATGTGCTCCATCACCAGGGCAAATAATAAAGGGAACAACGGGCACCCCTGCCTTGTTCCTCGAGCTACTGTACATGCAGCCGAAATCAAGCCACCTGTCCTCACCCTCGCAGTAGAAGCACTGTACAACAGCGCCGTCCACTGTAAAAAGCATTCTCCCGGTCCAAACTTTCGCAAAACGTGAAAAAGGTAGGGCCACTCCAGGCTATCGAAGGCCTTTTCAATATCGACCGCAAAAATGCAGGCCTCATCTTTATCATAGGAGTCGGACCCCAGAATTCGCGTCAGTCTGCGCACATTCATCGCGGTATTGCGGGAGGGAATTAATCCAGCTTGGTCCGTATGGATCAGTTTCGTCATATGAGGCATCAAACGACTGGCCAAAATTCGGCTTAAAATCGTGTAGTCAAGATTGAGCATCGCCAGGGCCTGTACGAGGAACGGTCCCAAGCAGGTTTGCCCGGCTTGAGAAGGGGAACTATGAGGGCTTCACGCGTGGAGGCAGGGAGGGCACCCTCCTGACGCGCCGTGTTATAGAGCGCCTCCAACCAGGGAGCCAAAACATCCGTGTAGGCCGTGTAAAATTCGACGGGGAGCCCATCGGTGCCCGGTGTTTTGTTTCTGGCTTTGTGCTTTATGGCGCTACGTACTTCGCCTGCTTCGATGCCCCGACCCATTGTTTCGGCGTCCTCAGCCTCAAGATGCGGCAACTCCGCCTTCTTAGCGTGTCCATGCTGATAGGGCGATAGAATTATCGCCGCTTTTCGTCCGAAAACGGATGCTAAGGCGGCGATAATTCTACCGCCGTGCCTTGTTGATATGCCCCATCTTTACTTAAATACTTTTCGACATACACAACTGTCCTGAAACTGATTAAGCATGACAGATACAAGGACTTCATATTTTCGCCAGATCGACAAGGTCAGGGGCCCTAGAACTACTGCCTTCTTAAAGATCGCTAATAGCCAAAGGAGTGAATTATGCACTTACCCAAATGTTGAGTAAATAATAGGATAATGCCAATGTGAATGGTTTTACAGCTTGGTGAGTAATTAAGATAAGAGACTGCTTGTTGCATTTAAAATGCAATATTTAATTTGTGATTTTAGAGCTTATTCCTAGTTGCCTAAGGGTTAGGGAAATTCTTGTGCTGTAGCTCAAGTATATCCCGCCATACGTCATGCTGAGACAGCTCCAGATTCAGAACCAATAAGGGGAAAATGACAGGAATTTTTGGGTTCTATAATGAAATAATACCAGGTTTAGGAATAGGAACAAACTCAGCAGAAATTAGGAGACTATCAGGTTGTATATAGTTACTTCTACTGCAGAGGCTTTATATAAAATTATAGTAGAGATGATTGCAATGAAAGAGAATGGCTTTAGCTTTCATACAAGCCAGAAAAAGAGCAGTTTGTAAGATCGGATTCTAAACTCAGCTTAGACTTCTCTCCATATAAAGTAGCAAGACCACTCTACATATAAAGCAGCAAGACCACATCTTCCCTGCCTTGAAAGCCCTGCATTGGTTACCGGTTGCCAGAAGATCAACGTTCAAGCTGCTTTGCATCACCCACAAAGCGATACATGGAACGGGGCCGCTCTTCATAAGGAATAAAATCACCAAACACATTCAACAAAAGAACCTCCACTCTAGAGTGGCACCTCGCCTAAAAAACCCAACGTACAAGAAAAAACCATGGGTGGCACATCCTTCTCTGTTCAAGCAGCCAAACTATGGAACTCTTTACCCCCCCAACATAAGATCCATGGATAACCACCTTATCTTCAGGAAACTATTCAAGATTTGGCTCTTACCCACATAACCACCATACGCAAACAGAAAAATACAGCATATACCTCTGTATATAATTATTTATTTTTATTATAGATATGTACTTATATATGTGTATTTGTTTGTATAAACATGTATAATAATGATGTTTTTAAAAATATAGATATTCGTTAGTTCTGCTTAACAAATGTACATATCACTGATACTTACATTATTCTTTTGTTTTTAGCATGTATATAAGTGACTGCATAAATAAGTAAATCTTATATCATAACTATCTACGGTACTTCACTATTAAATTACAAAAACATAAAATAGAATAATTTAAAGTACAACAACATTTGAAAGCCGGAGTTTATTAAATGCATCTTTAATCTACATAAACTACCTTCCTTATCCATATATATACCTTCCATGAATTTATGTATCTATATATTCATTATTTTTCTTCTAATTCAGCATATCCAATGCAATACCTATTTCTCACCCTATACCGCTCTCAATATATCCTCTACCTCCACTCTCTCATTCATTCCAAACCTCATACCACTACTATGATCCCCAATATAACGCTTTCTAGACTCTTGCCTACTCTACCCCTCCTTTTATTATCTCATACTTCTTTACTATTCAGATCTCCCAAACAAGACTTTCTAAACTCTTCTCTCTGAACCTTCCCCCTCCATCTCCCCTTTACTCATCCCAAGCCTCCTCCTACTGCTATGACCACTCAAATTACTTTCATATTTTCACTATATTAATTCACCACTAATCCTTTATGGGTTCCGGAGCAGTGTGCTACTCGCCGAAAAAGTGCTTCGTCAGAGGTAGTAAGCGTTCAATAAATGCAATTACAATACAATACAATCAGTGGGCTTGAATGTTGAATTTTCGATTCTGAGAACATACATAAGGCAATAGATGACATCAAGAAGGAAGTAGGGAAATTGCAAGACTGTGGGAATAATGTAGTGGTTTGCTGGGACACTGGAGAAAATATATATTGTAAAGTTGGTGCTTGCAATAATTGGAGGAATAATAGCCGTAATACTGATTGTTTAATTCCTTGTCCACCTTATGAAATGTTACCTGAACTCTCCTGGACTTGTTCAAAGGTTCGGTTATGGGGGATGGGGGTGATCCGGTGGGGGATGACGGGACCCCGGTTCCTTGAGTGCACTATACAGGGCTTCCCCCCTCTGCTCTTGCGGTACTGTCTGTTGGGATTGCTGGGAGGCGGACTCGACGGGTGGTGGCTGAGGTTTTGATGTACATGTACTTCTGATAGGTACGGGCGACAGGCTTGGGTGGGTGGGTAGGGAGGAGGGGCTCGTTGGGGGGGATGTTGGGAGATGGGGTGGGGGTGTTTTAGCTGTCTCGCACACTCATGGTGGATTACTCCTGTGGATGCACTACCTAGTAGCACGGACATTATTGGGGTGAATGCTGTACAGAGGTAGCTTATGTGCCGGGGTGATTATTGCAAGATGTCCTGATTTGGCTGGGGGGAGGACTATGGGGGACGGGGATTGACTGCATTGTGTTCTGTGACCTAATAAAGTTTGTTTAAAAAAAAAAAAAAAAAAAAAAAAATGAAATGTTACCTGAAGAAGGCAGGCAAGAATCTGCAGGAAATGGATATGACAGCAGCAAAGCAACTGATGACAATAGAGAGGTAACAGGAGAGGACAGAACCAGAAGAAATTAATGGATTGATAAGTATTGATTACTGAGTAAGTGTTTCTTTCCAAAGGATCAAATGGAGGAATGTGGAAGTGTAGAATATTGATTCAGTTTGTAGCTGGACTTTGCTGAGGAAAATTATTGTGTTGCTTGTAACTTGACCCTTGAGCAACAACAGAAGAGCAGTGGTATTTGCAAAGATGAACGATGTGGATGGTAATAAGGAACAGGACAGTAACTGCGTGCACTTGCAAAGATATAATTGAGCAAAGATGAGCAGAAGTTTAGGTTGCGCTAGAACAATGGCCCTGGGAATAGGGACGAAGGGGCCTTGCATTGAACAGAAAGTCACTTTCCTAGAAAGCAAACAGTGGGCTAAAACATAGGGTGAGTAGGCGTTACTGGAACTTGGTCAGAAAAATGTCATGCCGATAATGTATAAACTGATATCCAAATTTGGAAAGAATGCGTTTTTGCCATGCTTGTGTAAACTGCCTCATTCTCTAGTCATCAATGATAATCAATATAATGCTTGATTAGAGCATCTGACCAGCATCCTGTAAGTACCTCTTACAGTTACAGTACACTTACAATACGGCCTGTGGTGCAGAAGTAATGCCATGGGACTGAGGCTCATTGGCTGCGTAAAGATCACGTGTATTCTGTTTGTAGTGTATAAGAATGTAATTGCTTGTGTAATAAGTTAGAGCTCCTGAAACATTGTTGCTGAATGCTCTCCTATGATCATTGTTGTGCTTCATTAAATAATTCATGCTGACACCAGAAGTCCCCTGAAACTGACTCTAAAGAGAAGACTCGGTTCTCCTACAATGGTAAAGTTGTTTGGTGTTTGTAGAATGTTCTGTGTGTATTGCAGAAATACTTGAGTCCGACCGTCAAGCATACATAGGTTGTTCAGTGTTATGCCCTTTCTCTGATGACCCCATCTCTATCGGACTGTTGGAGAACGTTTTCCGCTGGTGAAGCGAAGATGGGGTTCTGTTGACAGAAAACTTAAAGTCAGCCTGACTCTAAATAAGGTGGATGGGCCAAGGATATGGCAGACAAGGTACTATGTCTCGTTTGCAACTTAGTACCTTGTCCTCTACACTCTAAATTTCACTCTGTTTGTTATCAGTCCAATACTGTGAGCGTTTGCACCACATATGTAATTGTGTGCATGTGGATTTCAGTTTCTATAATCTAAAACTATTCTATGTTAGTTATCGGGCTTCAATATTGGAAAATGGGAGTGTTCATGGTTGAATGGCAATGTTCTATTACACCTTGATACTGTAGTGGGTCTAAGATGGCCCTTATATTGCACTTCGCTTCTGGTTTTAATGGGTATTGAGCCTGAACTTGGCGCTCACTATGTAAAGGAACAGAATCTTTGTCACACCCTGCTTGGTGTCTGTACAACGCCAAAGCCTATATTAAAGCCCACTTGTGTGCATATTTTTGCCTGACCTCTTCAAATAATAAGGAGGAAAATGCTTGCGTTAGTACCTCCTCACCTCAAGATGCGCACCTTATAAATGATGAAGGCTATTCATAGACATTTAATTTAACTTAAATTAGCTTTTGAGTTCAAACCTTTTTTTTTATTTCTCACGCTAACCTCTATATCGTTTGCCGGCTCTTTCACTCTTCTGCTGGACATATTCATGCTTCCTGAAGTACTCAGTCCGTCTGCTCCTTTCTGCCCTCTTACTCTCCCCAGAGTCCTGAAACAAAAGGGAAAAGCAGCTATCAGAATATTGATACTGATCTGTCTTTTTAAAGTTTTACATGACCCCTTAAATTGTAGCCACCCATGCTGGACTCCTGCTGTGGCAAAGATCCAGTCTCGGTTTTCTGTTTAACTTTTTGCTCTTTCATAGTTTCCATTGCAGCCTTTTCTTTACAGGAACTCTGAGACTCGTTTTTAGGTCTCGGCTAGGCAGCGCATGCGCTGTCTCGTCGAGAGATGCTGTATACAGTATTGTGGGGGAAGCTCCGCCCACTTTCTGCCCATGCTTTCGATTGGCTCAAAACTGAAATGCTGCATTCTGATGGGTTGCCGGCATATTAATCCTGCCTCCTTACTGCCATGACGTTATGTTTATCCTTCCATGGCTCTCAACCCCTTTACTTCAGCAACTCTTTTGTTCCCCTGCCTCCCTCTGTTCCCTCCCGAAGTCTGTGACTTCTCTGGCCACCACCACCCTCCCACCCACTCCCGTTCCTGCCTTCTTCAGCACCCGCATTTTTGTTTACAATGCAATAGGACTCGCGTAAATACGAGTCCTATTGCATTTGTAAATCCCTTTTTTTTCATATCATTGGTTGCCTTCATTGGCACTTTCTTTGCCTGACCTGTCCAGACGACTATGTTGCGCATGCGTTGTCCAGCAGCCGCTAAACAGACGCTCCTGCGCATGAAGAGGAAGGTGTTTACCAGGAGAGCCGGAAAAGAAGCACGCTGCTAATCGAGACAGAAAGCACGCCCAATGGCAGAGGCGGGATTTCTGAGTGACTGAGCACTGTCAGAAGAGGTAACGACGTTCCCTTGAAGGTCCCTGCTAGTTCTTCCCTTTTTTGCACTCTCCGCTTGCCTTAGCCACAGTTTAGGTCATGTGATCATGGAGACGGGGCCAAGACAAGCAGGAAACAGACAGAAAGTCAACAAGCCCCAGAGCACTGAACCAGCTTTGTCCCCAAGCATCGTGCCTTACTTTTTCCAAGTTTCTTTACCAAGCGCTTCAGGAACCACCAACCTACAGATCCCCCCCACCCCCTCCCCTTAGCTTTGAAGGAATCATACAGCCTTCCCTGCTCCATCCATGGGCGAGGGTCATTGCTGGGCGACTTTACTGCTCATTGCGGGGGTGTCTGTGGCTGCGAGAACTGGTTTGGAGTAACAGAGGGGCCACCTCATCCTTTTATTCTTGAATGGTTGATAACGTGAGCATCTTTGATTTGGCTAACAGAAACATCTGTTGTTAAAGTGCTTGGAAGCCGTTCAGTCGGTAGCGTGTGCTGCATGAATGGTCAGTCCCGTATAAGCCGGCCTCGGCCCTGCAGTGATTGAAGCCCGGGTGCAATGTCAGCGCGGATATTGTAGTTTTTAATAGATGCCTAATCCACATTATCAGCCCGGGCTTGCGCTCTCCTCCCTGCAGCTCCCTGCAGCTCAGCGGTGGAGTTTAATGTCAGCGAGAGCAGGCTACCTGGCTCCTGCTACCGCCATGCTGGCATCCGGCGAGATAACTCGGCGGGTTGAGTGCCCTCTGCTGAGAAGTTTCCGAGACCGGCGAATCCGCCCTTCTACCTTCTGTGGTCGATAACGTGATTACCATTGAGCAGGACAATAGTGACACCAGATGTTTATAGCGCTGAAAATCAGCGGTGGCAAATACTGGCATCGTTTTTCAACTCTGCCCTGGATTTATCACAATAAAAAAGTTTGCGTTTAGTGACATTTTCTGCTCATATCAAGGAAACATTTGCTCTTCGAAACGTTTTCCAAATTGAGAACGGGAACGTCACTTAACTGAAAACAGTGATGCGTACATGGTGGGCTGTTAGGACGGGGACGAGTGGGCGCCCAAATAAAACAGAACTTTTAATATACGTGCGATCTCCTTCAGTCTGTTCTCTGCCTGTCAAGAGTCGACCTGACAATGTTGGTTTTGGATAGTGAGCTTGATTCTCATCACGCCATTGACATTGAATTATGTAGTTCTAGTTTTTATTTCTTGTTGATCTTTGACACATATCTGCCAGTCAATCAAAAAGCTTTATTTCGGACACAAATGTGACCATAAAAGCACACATTATAAATAACTGGAATAAAACAGCAGGCAAGTCTCCATAATAACAATAACATGCATAAGACACTAATACATTAGATGACATAATAAAACATGAAGTGCAAAGCAATTTAACAACGTGCCGTTTGAGTTTAATAAAGAGTAAATAACTGCTGACTAATAATTTGGTCCATTGCTATTCTTGTGCTATTCTTCTGCTAAGTACACAACTGACGAAAGAGCAGATGCAGACAATTGGAAGGGGAATCAAGTTGTTGCACGTACACAAGGGCTGATCTTGACATGATTCCTTGCTTATGTAAAATCGTAATTAAAAACCTTTTAGTAGATCATTATAACATTTACAAAAAAAGTTCAAATGAGGCAAACTTTGTGGAGAGTACTCATCACATGGGCATATCAGGACTTTAGAGGGCTCGAATTGACTAAGGGGGAAACCAAGGTGCTACCTCACAAAACCTATCCTAAACCTGGTGAGTAGTAGCCTGTCCCGGGAGCCATTAATCCACTCTAAGTATGGCTCCAGGAGGGGAGAAATTTGAATCTCCAAATACTCATTGTTGGACCTTTTTGTTATTCAGTGTCCTCCCTGAGGGCCTTCATCCTTTTCTTAAATGCAGATTTAACCCAGCATATATCCGTTTTACGCATTGACGAAGGGTTAGTAAAAAGGGACAGCTTGCCTAATTTTGTGAATTTAGTGTTGTTAATGTAGTCAAACCAAGGCATTTTCTTGCCTTTCTCACACATGAGACAGTCCTTAATAATCTCTCAATGTAGCGAGGCATGTAGGTTTGCCTAGATGGAGCACCACACAATCAAGGGGGCCAGTTTGAGAGTATCTTTGGTGAACTCCATCCCAAGCTCTTAGTGTAAAATATAAGCGGGCATGATGGTGGGAAGCCCAGCAATCGTCCAAGCACCCAATCATGTTCCACTTGGAGTGTACTTGTATTAGAATAACCCCAAATCCCAGTGTCATAAGTAAGAGCCAGAAGATTCTTCCTCCTATGGACTTCCAAGAGAGGGGCAACCGATTTCTTCTCAATGCGCTTAGCCAGATTAACAAGCTTTGAAAATGCAATAGGTCTCACCTTTCATTAAGTTAAAGCCATTTGCTTTGCTATACAATACCATTAGCAAAGCAAATGGCTTTAACTTAATCAAAGGCGAGACCTATAGCATTTTCAATGCTTGTATATGCTTAAGTATATACTTATATGTGTAGAGCTCTGGAGATCAGCCCTAGGACTTGTCTGCTTCGGCTTAGGGACTTTTTTTTCTGTTCAACTAATTCTATTTAACCATGGGTACTCACAAACTTTCTCTCGGGGGCCAAATTTACAGTGTGGTTTCTGGCCGAGGGCCGCACTGGTGGGGGCGGGGTCATTGGGGGCGGGGTCAGTAGGGGCGGGATTAGTGAGGCGGGGCTATAGGGGGGAAAATATCACTGCCGTTTCAAAACATTACTAGACAATGCTGTATTTCCAAAGCAGATGTAACTACATGGAGCACATGTTTATAATGTTTTTTTATTAGCAGACAATAGCAATCTTAAGTGGGATTGCATGGCAATTTGCAGTAACCGGATATTCAGCACATGCCCAGTGCAGCACAGGCTTCAGAGTCCCAAAAATAGATATGTTAAAGACAAACACTACAAACTTATTTTACATTTCATGTCACCGATTAGTTTTCTTTCACCCATCCACCCTTTCAGTCATCCATCCATCCTCCCTTTCTCTCTCTATCAACCCTTTCACTTAGCCATCCTTCCTTCCACTCACCCATCTACTCATCCACTCATGAATCCATCCATTGAGCCTATCACTCATCCATCCTTTCTCTCATCCATTTATCTTTTCACTCCTTCACTCATCTATTCATCCTTTTGTCCACCTACCCTTTCACTCACTCATCCATCCTTACATCCACCCTTTCACTCATCCGTCCATCCATTCACCCTTGCACTTATCAATTCATCAATCCATCCATCATCTCACTCATCCACCCACTCACTCATCCACCTTTTCACTCATCCATCCTTTCACTCATCCATCCACCCTTTTACCCTATCCAGCTACCCATCCACCCATTCATCCAGCTATTTACCTTTCCTCTCATCCATCCTTCCACTCACTCATCAATCCATCCATCCTCTCATTATCCATCTATTCAATCGTTCATTCATCCATTCACCCTTTCACTAATTCATCCAGCCATCCACCCATCCCTTCACTTACTCACTCGCTCAACTTTTCATATTAATTTTGAGCTGAGCCTTTTGAGAAGAGGCCCATCAAGAACTTCACCCTCGATGCAGGAGCCATTCCAGGACTGGGACAGAAGCCACCCAGGGCGGAGACAGGATCCACAACAGGGGGGACAGGAGCCATCACAGGCGGGGGTGGGGTTACAGGAGCCACCACATGGAGGGGGGGGGGCAGGAGCCATCACTGGGGGGCGGAAGAGCAGGAACCATCACAGGAGGGGGAACAGGATCCACCAGGGTGGGCATGCAGTATTCTAGTATCTTGGTCTCTTCCAGGGTGGGGTAGGGCTCCTCACCCACTCCTGGACAAAACAACGAGAAGACAGGCTCTCTTTCAAAAATGTTAGTTTTGCCATCCCCCACTGTGATGTACAGTACTTAAAGGAGATACTTCAAGAGAACTGATTTAACTGATTGTCCGCCATACTTTGTTAATCAGTGTGGGTGTGATTGTGCCATTTCTTTTTTAAAATTACATTATAGACTGCATGTTTGAAGAACCGAGGTTTGCTTACAATTTAGTGACAGTAATTAAGCTCTGTGAAGATAAACACGTGCTGCCTCGGGGTAATCCGGCCCTGCTCTAGGATGTTTGGGGCCCTGGGCAGAAAAGAAATGTGGGAGGCCCCTCTAAATTGCAGACACATTACGCATTCAGGGCTGAATAGATGTCCTTGCTCCTGAAGCGTCAGCCCCTCCCGCTCAGTCACCTAACAGCTCATCAAGAGCGGAAGGTGCGAGGGCTGCCATCCCGCTGTTCCTCTCCAATACTGCTGGGGATCTGAGCTTTGGCACTGCATGGAGTCTGTTACACCCGACCTCAACAGCATCGGAGTCAAGCAGGGAGGTGGGTGGAAGCTGTGCCGGCGTGATCGGTGCCCGGTTAAAATTACGGACAAATGGCGTCTAGTAAAGAATCCTTCAAGGACAACGGACCGCGGGCCGCCAACGAAGGCCGGGCGGGCCGCCAGCGGCCCGCGGGCCGTACTATGAGTACCCGTGTATTTAACTGTCTTGATAGAAAACGACCAGTAGAGGTCAGTAAAATACCAGAAGTGCTCTCTGCTTGTTCAACTGCCTCTATTTAATGGTCTTGATAGAAAACGACCAGTAGAGTCCAGTAAAATACCAGAATTGCTTTCTGCTTAGGGAATTTCTTTTTTAGGTTAAGCATACTTTAGTATATATATTTTAGTATATACTTATATGCAGTGCTTTAAGTGGGCTGGGTCTCACTGGTGCTGAGCACCAGCAGTTTTTAGGTCTCGCGCCTAGCGTTGCAGTACGCAGAACTGCTTGCGCAGTGAGAGAACTTTTGTAGGGGGTTTGAAAATGTACCTAGAAATTGTACATGCTCGTGCGTGTACATTTTCTTTTGTGTTACGCGATTTGCCTTTCCGTTCGTGTTTTTATTTAAGACATCACGCAATTGGCCAAAGGCGGACGCATTGCTCTGCCCATGGCCTATTGGTGTCTATTACGTGCACCAGCCGTCATGTGGTTTCAATTAACGTGCCCAGACACGGGTGTGATAAGTGAAACCACATGGCTCGCGCGCGCGCGCACCACTCGCGGGCTTCTTTGCTTGCGATCGCTGTCACTTTCACGATCGAGCACGCCCTCTGCCTCGGCAGAGAAGAGTAAATATGTGAAACCATAAATCACAGATAAGATTAGGGTAACAGTGGGCTAACACACTAAGAAAATTAAAACAGGAAGTGTTTATCCAGGAGGACAGCTGACAATTTACACATTATACTGCAACCTCAAAACACACACAAATGCAACAACTTCTACGTGAGAGAGAACTCTTAAGTAGAGGGTCAATTTCTGAAGGAGGGTTCCAAGAGGAATCGCAACATTTATTCACTCCACACTTTAAAAACTGACCGTCTGCCGTGCACGGTGCTCCCAGTGGCGCAGTGTGTGAGCACCGCCTCCTCCTCCGCTGCTGCCGCCATGCTTCCTGACCCTCTCCCTTCTCTCTCCCCTCACGGGCTCCCTCCCTCACAGGCTTCTCTTCCCCTCACACGCTTCCTCTGCACTCTCCTCTTACTGGTGCTCGCTCCCCTTCACCCACTTCTTCTGCCTGCACGAACACACCCTCCTGACTCGCGCTCCTCGCAGGATTCAGGTGCCCCACTGCCAACCCCCAGGGATCCTCTATTCTCTCCAGTCTTATGTTTCACTGCTTCAAAGTCCCCGACACCCCTGACACTACTTCATTGGTTCCACCAGACTGCCCCACAGTAACATCTCCCCAGATAAACTTCATGTGGTTAGTCCCCCCTCGCAGTTCTTCTCACATGCCTTGCAAACCCTCACCCCCTCCCTCCACCCTCCATTCTCCCCTCGCAGGCATCCTCACGCCCCTGGGGTTCCCATGTTCACCCTCAACACCTTATGTAGGAAGGTGGAATCTGACTAATGGTTGCCCCCAACTTTTTGCCTGGTATTTGAGTGGTTTTTGACTAGTCTGGCTGGGATCCTGCTATCCCGGACCCCAGCCTATCTGCTTCCTCTGTTAAACGATGTGAGTACCCTAGGTACCAACCAATTGGATGCTGAGGGTGCCCTGACAGTCCCTTGTAGATGGTACCCTAGGTACCCAGGGCATGGGTCCCTCAGTTGGCCTACCAGGGCTGCAGCACTTATTGTGCCACCCTGGGACAGCCATACAAACTGACACCACCAGACCACTACTGTAGTCTGGGTAAGGTGGTGCTAGCACCCCTTACAGGGATATAGGTACCCTATATCCCACCCCATTACAACACATGTACTCTCCTAGGTCACCCCTAGAGCAGGCCTTGCTAATCCTACAGGTCAGGGTGCTGAGGTATGTGTGAGGGGGGACCCCTACATGAGTAGGGCTTCTCTGCAACCTTCGTAAAATAGTTACTGGGTTGTTTGTAGTGTAGCCATACCATATACTCTTAACCGCATTATAAGTCTATCGCGATACAGCGATAACTTGAGAATGGCTACACAGAACCATATCGTGTTTGGTGTCAAACATGTAGGAATCATACGCCCAAGTCCAGCCATGGGCATGAGGGTACGATTCCCCCTTGCTAGAAGGGCGATATGGGAAAAGCGGTAGAATTTAGACACCAATTTAAAAGTGCACAAGTTTCGCAAAATGTCTACTGCCCGCCGCCTACACGACCCTGGCTGGCTGTTGCTGGGGAAAACCCCAGCCTCGCCAGCTGGACAATAGGGCTCCTGTGGCAGGGAGGTGCTAGCATCTCCCCAGACAGGATAATGCGGATTGGAACAGGGTGGGTGCACCAAATGTCCTTTCAGAGTTGCACGTAGGCAGCTGCAGAGACCTAATTCTGCATACACCGCTTGGAACCGGTTCAGGGGCATCCTGCCCCTCGCCCAGGCGGGAAACACACAAAGGGGAGAGGGTGTAGCCACCCTTTCCCGCCTCACTACTCATTGGTGGACACTACTCTGGACACTCCCCTAATCTTGGGGATAAAGGTGAATAACGTGGCCCCAGAGCCTCAGATTAATCTTGAACTTTACAGTCTTGACCTTCGACTTGCTGCTGCCCAGCTGACGGAAGAAATCTCCCTTGGGATAAAGGAGTTATCCCCCTGCTTGGCAGGCACCTGAAACACTGCAAGTGACCCGGTTGGAACTTCGCTGCTCCGACGGACTTCGACGACTTCCAGCACCCTTGAGGTGGGTTTCCAGCGCATCCCAGAGGCCAGTGAGTGTGCTCAACGTGTTTGGGCACCGTGGACCGCGTGGGTGCCGAGATCCCCAATACCCCAGGACACCGGCCACCTCTTGCATAGCACATGACCCTGACCAGTGGGGAAGTTGTGCTTTGGCCCGTTTTTGAGCCAACCACTCTACAGCAATTGTGCCAAAGACCAGCGCCCTCGCCCCCTCCGGTGGCCCGTGGATGCCCTTTTACGCACGCCAAATTGCCGCCTCCCGCGGTCCCTTGTCTCTCGACTTGTGGGCCCTAGCGGAGGTCTATCTCGACAACCAAGAGTTCCCCTGGTTGCTCCAGGCCTGCTCTACAGTTTCTCTAAAGGAGACCTCACCCAGACCTCGTGGCTCTGCACTGTAGCTGATTTGTTTATTCTTCGTGGGTTGCGGTTGCCAAGGCTTAGTGGATCCAATCCGGACACTAACACCGCAGCAACCCTCATCCGATGTGGGACAGTCGCCCTCCGGAAGCTGGCCTTCCTTGAAGCCTCCCGGAGCCCGTGGCTGCAGATCCAAGCAACAGCACCTCTCACCTGAAGCACCCGACATCGAAGGGCTCCTTGCTTTGAGCCTCCTGGTCACTGTGCCGTGACCCAGACTCTGTCCCCTCTGCTTTCAGGTTCTCCTCTACAATCTTCACATCTTTGATCTTCACGGCATCATCGACGCTTTTGCCTAGCAGCACTTATGAACATTTTCCTATAGAAAATCAGCCCGCGACCCGACACCAGAATCGACCTATGCACCCGGCTTCCCTGGGGCAGGTAACAGTGGTACCTCGGTACTCTCATGGTAGTGGGCTCCACAAAAGCTTAAGTCTAAAGTTTTAACTTTGTACTCCTGCTAGAAATGACTTTAATCTGTATAATTTAAACCGCAACATTCTCCATAGGCTAACATTGAGATCCCGATAGCAGCTCTTTGCACTGCACGCGTCTCCCGTGGGTCCCCTTCCTCATAACTGTGGGTGGATTCTGAAGGGGCAAGCGATCCTGAATGCCCTAGGCATTGCCTGTAGAATTGTCGTGGTTCTTATACCACTTTTTTGATATATGGTTTGGTCCCCCCCTGGGGCCCATTGATTTCTGTGCTATTTATCGTGTTTATAAATGCTTGTTTGAAGTGTAACTTTGCCACTAGTCACATAAAGCAACTGTGGTATTCTGTCTAGAATAAATACATATATTTTATATATATACCTGTGTGGGCTACTCTTTCATTTGGTTATTCAAGAGGTTATTATGGTAAAACAATAAGCTTAACACTCCTTCAAGACTTATTCTGAAGGCTGCTCTCCACAGCTACCACTAGGATAGCTTTCTTTAAAGGTTGTCTTAAACCTATCATCAATAAGAGTCGAATTGGACTGGTGCAAGGTGTCCCTATAACTAGGAACAGCATATGCCAGGCCAACTTCTCACACCTTCCTTGGTCTCGTGTCGCCCATCGCTCATTTTCACAAACTTTTCTCTTTATCCTCCTTTATACATTTTGTCTTTTAACTCCTTTTACTCACTTAACTTATTTCCTCTCTCCTTGCAGACTTCCTTTTCCTTCTGTTTCTCCATTGGCTGTGCTCCCTCAGCTACACATACACGCCCTATTGATTATTCTCCCCTACCTCACATTTCATTTGCTTTGTCGTCTTACGTTTACCTCTTGTTTTTTTCCTCCCTCATGGGCTTTCTCTGTTAGTCTCTTTTAACCTCACACATTTCCTTTCAGTCTTCATCTTGCTCCCCTCCTGACTTGTGCAATTGGTGGGGGTAAGGAGAAACACGTAGAAAGTATATTGTCTTGTGCCTGGCAACATAGCTGGCTACGGGTACTCACCTTAATTGATCCTAGGGCACTGCACTCCAGTGTATGCGTGAGCTTTTTTTTCACAGTTCAAGCACAATTTAAGCAACACACTCACGTTATTGGCGTAGTGGCTGAGCCAGTGCAAGCTTGTTTGCGCTTTTCACTGACATTCTTTCTGCCCATGTATTACAGGCTAAGTGCTGGTTCTCATTCCTTGGTGCCGGTGAGGGTTGTTGATGCCAATTCTGAACGCTACCAAATAGGGTGCCACGTTGCAAACAGGATCATGTTTGGTAGCTGATCCGGTGACCTTCAAAAGGGCCTGATCCATGGCCTATTGTGTATGGCCACGTGGTAGAAGCACTTGGCCTACAGCCCACTGACTGCTGCCGTGCTCACTGTGAGGAAATCCATCTGCTTTGCATTCGTGTTTTTGAAGACCTAGACGTTTAGGTCTGGCGTTAGCCAAGACCTTTCAGTTTAAGCTATTGGCATTGTAAATGACAATGCTTTTAGTTATGTTTTAAAAACCAATACATAAATAAAATGAGTTGTGATTTACAATGCCAATAGCTCAAACTTGTTTTCGGAAAGCAACGTGCTTTGCAAGTGTGAAACACAAAGAACCAAGCCCCAAAGTGATTCTGCTACACGCACGTTTTTGCAGGTCAAAATGTCAACAGTGTAATTCATTGAGAATCGGCAGTAAAAAGGTAAAGAGATGCCCTGCTGGCCATCATCTCGCCATTTGTAGCAAGTCCTACAAATTCAGAGAATGCACCTTGAGCATCATTGTCACGGTCCATTTACATTGGACTGTAGGGACGCAGCTGGCCCAGCGCAAAGGTTTAAATGGGTCACGTTGCAAACGCTGTGCAAGGGAGCGCTGTAGTGTCACACAGCCAAGAAATTGAGGGAAAGGGTGTAGCTTAATGGTTAGGGCGGCCAACTCTGAAGCTGGGGAATCAAGTCCAAGTCTGGCCGGAGGCTCAAACATCCTGTGATGTGAACAAATCACTTAATATCCCTGTGCCTAAAAATTAATGTTTCCGTCTGTAATGCAACGGGTGTCCATGTTAAGCGCTCTGATACCTCTGGGTCAAGTTCGTGCTATATAAAACTGTAAAAAAAAAATATATATATAGATCACTCTCTCTGCTCTCTCTTAGCAATGCCAATAGCTCAAACTTTAATAATGTGAGACCTATTGCATTGCAAATGCTTGTTTAAAGGAGGCTTCGAAATGGGTCTCTATCGGGCTCTGTTTTGTGCCCTGGCACAGGCGGTCCGTTTTCTTCTGGACTGCTGTGACAACAGGCACATTATGTGCGCGTGCTCACATTGCTCACTTCTCACTAGTGGAGCAGTTACGGCATGACATCATGCCAGGTGAGCTTTCTAGGGGAAGGGAAATCCTTTAAAGAGAGTCATTTTCTCTCTGAATTTCCTATTCTCTTTGAAACTCAGGAGCAGCAACATTGTCGTGGTGTTGTAGAAGTGGACCTCAGCTAGGCCTACCAGTGCAAGGGGTTTGGTATTGAATGAAGTAGCACACCGAACAGAAGGAGCATGGTCCTTTTATACCCACACAGGGGCTCAAAAAGAAGGCGGTACAAGTACAGAAGAAGGTTTTATGCACATATAAGGTCATATAGAAATGCACAGTCGACAAGTAGGAGGAGTTAACAGTTTGCCAATACTAGTAAACACATCCTGACAGTTACATACTACTAACAGCTGCAAGGACAGCTGAAAACTCAACTGGGCATGTGCGAAGGTGGAAGATGCTAAATATAGTTCGTTTCTAGGCAGATTACAAGAGCAGTCAACACTGAGGGAGGACAGAGCACATGGTGAGCACGTGGCAGCACATGGCAAACAAAATGGCTGCCAGAAATACAAAATGGATTCCACAAAATAGACAAGATAGCCTCTAAATACAAGATGGATTCCGCTAATGCTAATCCAATCGCTGCCAATTTACAACAGACAACCCTTTTAGCATTAGCTGAAGACATTCGTTCCTCTGGGGTAATCTAAATATGCATCCCATACATCTATCAGCATTATTTCGGCCACCTCTTTATTCAACATTTGTTGGGCCTTTGTTTCTGCAACATTCCTTTTTACAGGTATACAGACAGCGGTGCAAATGGAGCAAAGCATTTGACCACATTGGATACATACACAGCATGTAAAAAGTATCGTAATCATTACACACAGGATAGTCAGTAGCTTCCAGCCCCAAGCAGAAACATGAATCCAAAACCATCCAGCAAAAGTCCAAGTACCAGTCTCTGGATGAATTTCTGCAGCAATTTTATGCAGTTTTGATATTGCGTCATATACTGAAGGTGAGTGATACGGTATGAATACGCAACAGCTGCTACCGATGATGCGACATGCACCACCTCGATCAGCCAGAACCACATCTAGAACCATTCGGTTCTGGAGAGCTACAATCCTTGCAATTTGCAGCTCCTCCGTAATGTTCCCAAGTGCCATAGCTGTCTGATTGGTAACAGCTTCCACAACTCTAGTCAATCGTCCTTATTTTCCTACTGTTTAATGCAGCACCCACAAAGAAGAACAAACCTAAATTAAAATCAACATATTTTTGCAGAGTGGTATCAGTTTGATCTACTTCGTCAGCACTTATTGTCCTTTTGTATCTATTTCTAGAGATATCGTCGAATAATTTAAGGTCCCGGTGGTATGATGCAGGTGCCAGAAACACAGGGGGCAATAGAAAGGACACATTGCACACACCTGACCACCCAGCAGGTAGTTGATAATATCCTTTGCTACCACATATAAAGTAAATATTATGTTAGGCTAAAAAACTACTGTTGTTTACACCTTCAATAGTCAGAATTACAGCACATTCGCTTTTCCCCACTGGAATTCTCCCAATACTGCTTATACATAGATCTGCTTTAGCTCTAGTAACAGAAATCACAAATTGTTCATTACTGGTAAAAGTTCTCATATTTGTGAAGACATGTGGTGTTGAAATATTGTCGGGTTGATACTCTCTCCATTCCCATTTGGTCCCTTTGGCTTGAGGATAACCATCTCTATCTTGGTAGCATACTTTATTAAGGTGAAAAAGAAGCCCGCCTACTGTACGTCTTCCAGATGCAAACAAAAGCGCATACCAAGCTTGACAAGAACCATTATGAGAAAAGGGAAGAGGAATAAAAGGTGTTCCTCCTTTCTTTTGATGTGCAGGTATCATCCCACACACCCAACAGTTCGTAGTATTTGTGGCATTATGAGTATGATGCAACATCTGGATAAAGGTATTATTTAAGTAGGATTGTCGATGCTTCTGCTCATGGTAGGAAAGCGTAAAGTAGTGGTGTTAAACTAATACTGGAGTAGTGGCGATCAAAAGCTCTCGAGCAGGAGCCACTTTCTCAACAAACCAGGTTATTACTGCTACAGCCACCATAGCAACAACAACCCCTATAGCACAAATGATCTTTCTCTTAGCAACAGTTGATCTCATTGTGGACATGATCAGCTTGTCGTTGAAAACAATAGTTGGAGCTCTTATCCCTGGGCAGCCGTTGGTTTCTTCACCGAGGGTCAAGACGGGTGTCGCTACACTATACAGGACTGACCCCCCCCCCCCCACCTTGCCACATCGGCATTCCATTTCACTAACCCAGGGCGGTTGCTCAATTAGTCTATTTCGACGATGCAGGCTCTTTCCGTTGTCTCAGTTGGTATCGGAATACTCCAGGAATCGTGTGGTCCGGGAAGACTTCCTCAGGTTTGTCAGGTGATATGGCTTGGCCTTTCGCTGTATCCAGGATGTCCCGATGGTCGATCAAGGCAGCAGGATCCACCAAGGTAGACAGCACTTTCTTGCAGTGGGTGGAGTGCACCCAGTTCCTCCTGTTCGTCACTCGGACCGCAGTTCTCGTTGAAAGGAGCACCTGCTCCGGGCCGCGCCACCTCGGTTCCAAGCTGCTCGACCTCTGGAATGATCAGATCATCACCTGGTCTCCAGGTCGAAGTCCATGGCCTTCACCTGCAGACCTATCAGGAAGAGCTTCTCTAACCTGTTGATGAATAGAAATCAAACTGTCAGTCAATTGTAATAGGTAGTCACTCATCAATATACATGGTACATCATGTATGGGACGTGGTTTAGGAATTCCCCAAATGTTCATAGGCCTTCCAAACACCACCTCATATGGTGTAAGAGCAGATCGCGAATGTTCCACTGATCTAATGGACAACAGTGCCAAAGGTAATGCGTCTGGCCAATTCAAGGATGTGGAAGCCAGTATTTTAGCCAGTTTCAATTTAAGTGTGGCGTTATACCTTTCCACTAGCCCTGCTGATTGTGGATGGAAAGCAGCATGAAATTTCTGCTTGATCCCTAATCCCTTCAGGACATATTCGACAACTTGCCCAATAAAATGGTGTCCGTTATCACTCCATAAAAGTTTACAAACACCAAATCTAGGGAAGAATTCCTTCAAAAGTACCTTTGCTGTAGTGAGAGCTGTATTGTCCTTCATAGGGTATGCCTCTATCCATTTACTGAAGGCACATACCACTACCAAAACATACTGTAAGTAGTTACAGCGCTCAAGCTGGATGTAATCCATTTGCAAAACTTCAAAAGGTGCGGTTGGCATAGCAAACCCTCCTGTAGGAGTTTGTGTCCCTTTACCAGAATTATGCTGGAGACAAATCAGACAAGACTGCACCATCTTTTTAGCTGTGCCGGCAATTTATGGATGCTCCCAAACTTGCGTGAGCAATTTCGTTATCGAGGAGGCTCCAACATGTGCCGGCCCATGTGCCATATGAATCATAGGATGTAAATAGGCTGTAGGCAATCTCCACTTGCTCATCTCTTTATTCCTCCAACAGCCCTCATCGTCCAATGTTCCCTCCTTAGACCATTGCTCAATTTCTTCTGCAGAAGCAGATCTCTGCATATCTAGCACTTCCTGTCTGGTATCATGCCAGCGTTTAGCCTGTGACTTCACTACGTACATAGACATGGTGCTTCGCTGCATGGCAGTTTCACAGGCTGTTTGGTCTGCAAAAGCATTGCCTTGTCCTATCTTATCAATTACTTTCTTATGTGCGCTACATTTAACAATTGCTATTCTCTTCGGGTATGTTAAAGCAGTCAAGAGATTATGTACTAATTCTCCATGCATTATTTGCATCCCGTGGGATGTAAGAAAGCCCTTCTCCTTCCAGAGTAGCCCAAAATCATGAGCCACTCCGAAAGCATAGCGGCTATCTGTATAAATGTTCACAGATAAGTCAGTACTAAGTTCACAAGCTCCTGTCAAAGCTATTAGCTCAGCTGCCTGAGCTGACTTCTGTGGAATACGAGCTGTCTCAACTACCGTCTGAAGTGTTGTAATTGCATATGCAGCTGACGTTGTACCATCTGGTAACTTCAAACAGGACCCATCAACCCATCGTTCCCCATCAACACTTGAAAGGGGCGTGTCTTGCAAATCGACACGACCCTTTGTCTGTTCCTCAGTAAGGAATATACAATCATGAGACCCCTGTGACTGAGACTGAGTCACCGGGTATGGCAACAAAGTGGCTGGGTTTAGTGTCGCACATCTCTTCAGCGTAATGTGAGGGGCCAACAATGTCAGTTCGTATCCTGTCAGATGAGCACTAGTGAAATGCTGCGTCTTCGTCGGATTTAAAAGGGCATCAACCGCATGGGGTACTAGCACCAACAGCTTATGTGACAAAACTATCCCTTCACTCTGACATATTGACACAGCTGTTGCTGCAACTGAACGGAAGCATCCAGGTAACGCACGAGCAACAGGATCAAGTACTGCTGAAAAATATGCACAGGGATGCTGTTTGTCACCGTGTGTCTGCACTAAAACTGACAATGTGCATCCATCTTTCTCATGTACATAGTGTGTAAAAGGCTTCGTATAATCTGGAGTACCTAACACTGGTGCTGAACAAAGAGCTTGTCGTAACTGTCGGAAAGCAGTCTCACATTCATCTGTCCATGGGAGGGGCTTTGGAGTATCTTTAGTCAAAAGTGCTAGCAAGGGTTTAACAATGTGTGAAAACCCTAATATCCATTGCCTACAAAAAGAAGTAAGACCAATGAATGCACGGACATCTTTCTGAGTAAGGGGCACTGGTGTGTCTAAAATAGCTTGAATGTGATCTGGTGTGAGTGCACGGCCCTCCTTAGACAGAAGGTGACCTAAGTAAGTTACCTTCGGTCTACAATATTGCAATTTCTTTCGTGACACTTTGTGATGATGGGAAGCAAGAAAAGAAAGCATGGACAAAGTACATTTTTCACACTGTTCAGGGGTATCGGCTGCCAACAAGATGTCATCGACATATTGTATGAGAGCCACACCTTCAGGCAAAACGAAAGAATTAAATTTGTATTTTCAATGCTTGACTGTAAATACTAGGACTCTCAGTATAGCCTTGAGGAACTCTACAAAATCTATATGATCGATTATTCAAAGTGAAACCGAACAAATATGGGCTATGAGGATGAATAGGGATCGAAAAGAAAGCATTTTTCAAGTCTATCACAGAGAATGTAGTTGCTGTCAGAGGAACCAAAGTAAGAAGTGTCGTTATGTCAGAAACCACAGGGTATTGTGGTACTACAATCTTGTTAATTTCTCGCAAATCAATAATGAATCGGTAAATCTTAGTGTCAGTATCTTTTTTCAGAATAGGAAGAATCGGACTGTTACAAACATTGTAAGGAACTTCCTCAACAACCCCCACTTCAATGAGATCATGGACAATACGTATGAGTGCTTCTTCGCCTTCCTGTGAAATTTTGTATTGAGGCAAACGTGGCAGCACAGCGCCCTCCTTGACACTAATATGTACTGGTGGAATAACCATTTGCCCTACATCAGTGTCTGAAGTAGCCCACAAAGTACTAGGGAGTGAAGCTAATGCAATATCCTCTTTAACAAGACAAGCTCTCTCCGTCACAGGATGGTTGTCATTCAAGATAACACGTACACCTTCTGGAGAACATCGTATCGTAGCCCTGAAATACTTGAGCATATCAAGACCCACAATATTGTCTGGTGCATTCGGGGAAAGCAAAAATGGACATGGAGCAGTAAATTTATCCACATGGAATGCAGGTGGTTGTGACAGTGGGCTAAGGGAAGGGTGTTCCATTGTAACCTATCGATGTAATGGTTAAGCCAGACAGGGGAGCCCTTGGAACCAATTGTTTAGACAAGGCGCTACGAGTAGCTCCTGTATCAACCAGAAACTGATCAGTAGAACCCAAAACATGTGCTGTGACATAGGGACCCCTCTGATCTACTGGAACTTCAACTGATTCCTTACCCCATCCTAGGCAATCCTATGCATAAGCAGAATCTTGTAAATCAGACGGCACATAGTCGGACATTTGATATTGGGTCCTTCTATCAAAAGTGTTAAACCCATCCTGCCCACGTATATTAGCATCAACCCTAGCACGATCACCTGTACTTCCTCTAGGCCCTGAATATCCTGAACGATTTCTCATTTGTCCCTGACCACGTGGACACTGCTGAGAACGCAGTGCTGGACAATCGGAAGCCCAATGCCCAAATTTCTTACAGTACGCGCACTGGTCAACAGACAAATTCGAATGAGTATAAGAAGGGAAAGACGAACCATAAGATCCACGTCCACCTCTATCACTACCTCTAAAAGACGGACCATAAGCCTGAGCCAACATAACCTTCGTTTTTAATTCTTTAGTCTTCTTTTCCTCATTACCATTTGCTTCTAATTCCTGGCGTTCATAATACTGAGCCATAGTCAAGAGAGAAACCGGAGAAGAGGTAGTCCATGAACTCTCACTGGCGTTTAGGCAACTAGCTATTCCTGGCAACAGGTTTGCGACATATTTATCGACAAACAGATGTCTGCCCGTGTCATCTGTCAATGACTGGCCACTAAAATCGTGGAATGCTTCTTCAAAGCGTGTAAAGAAATCAGAGACCGATTCATCTGCCTTTTGCTTACAAGACGCTAAAACAGTCCAATCTATCTTTTTAGGGGGAATAATCGTTTTTAACTTAACTAATATAACTGCGGGAAGATCTAAAATTAACTGACATGGCTTCTGTGCGGGTTCCCTTTCTACATCCATTTGTTCTAAGTCTTTCCATAACGCCCCAAAAGCTGCACGATCATCAATTTTAAGAACAGTTCTCCACATATCAGGCGGTAATATCAATCCGAAAAATAAATCAATATCAGGCAAAGTCATAGTACAAGAGCTAATAGCACCCTCAACTTCCTCATAAAAAGCGGCTGGATTTTTCCGCGGATCAGGCAATGCAGTTTTAAGTGCCATGACATCCGTCCTATTCCAAGGAGTGTAAACCCAATTATAAATAAAATAACTCTTTGCATCGATAGAAGCCTTATCATCACTTGTACCCATTCCTTTAGGAGGAACATACAAAGGCGCAGCCTCCCGCATAGGTTTCGCATGAACTATCATAGTCTTATCTGTTCCGAAGATAGAAGCTTGTGCCATGCTGGTCTGAGATGTCTGTGCAGCTACGTCTGCAGCCTTTTTCTCCTCTCGCAAACGGACTGCATCAACACGCAGTTTAACCAAACGCCTGATTGTATCAGTCACCTGGGAGAAAACAAAAAGTCCATCACGCATTTGCTTACAATTATCTGCTACATCGTCGGGCTCTAACTCCTCAGAATATTTCCTAAACAGTCCAAGGACCTCTGCGGTAAACACCTCAGTAAAATACAGCTGCTCCCTTTCCTGCCACCCTTCCATACTATCTAGATGTTCAGAGGCGGGGGCAGTGCTACGAACTGCTTTACGAACAGCAGATCTAAGCTGGGACTCACGCTCAGCGGTCAACATAGAACGAGTTTCTCGTGCCTTGTGTTCCTCCAAACCAAAGTCCTCATCTGACTCATGAGGGGCAGAAGAAACAGTATACGGAGGTGGACGACGATCTAATAATAAGACATCATCTTGTGGTTTATTAAGTATAGGATAAATGGGCCGCCGAACAGCGTATTGGCCAGTTACCTGTAAATTGCACTCCCTATCTTCTCTCTCTTTTAACTCTTTTATTTCTTTGTTTTTCAACTCTAATGCTTTCGCATAAATGTTCTTTCGCTGTTCTTTTTCAATCAAGGCTTGCTCACGCTTCATTCGTTCACGCACTTCTTTCTCCCACATTCGTACAGTCAAACATATCTTGCCTAGTCTTTCGCTTAAACATACATTGTTCCACATACTCAATCTTTCGTAAATCAAATGACCCATGCATTGGCCAACGCAAGTCAGAATCCTTATGAGTGTATTTATTCCATAATGTGCTGTACATTATAGAAGAAAGACCATACTTAATATACATATCCCTATTAGGCGTCCCCTCCGGGGGGGCCGGTTGTGCTTCATCGAGTCTCAAATTGGTACCACTACAAAAGCAACACATCCTACAAAGTGTGCTAAAAACAGGCATGCCAAAAATAGTGCAGAATATGCAGTATTATAATCAAAATAGCACTTAAGGTACCTTTAGAACGATGTGCCATCCAAATCAATTCAGATAGAGAAAATTCTCCTCATTACCTGACTATATAAATTGCAATTTTTATATGAATCTCGTAGAAATCCAAGTTGGCCAACACAAATTCCAAAATACAAAAGCCGCAGTAAGTGTTACTAAACTACCTTACCAATCCCAGGCATAAAAACCAACAGCAAGCGCCGCAGAACGACTCTTACCAATCACTTGGTCACTGCATGGCGAATCAATAGAAGAGATCTCAGTCAAGGACCGGCACCTGGATGGTCATATCAGAAAGAAAGGAAAAACGCCGTGGTTGCCAAGACTCGGGTCTCATCGGGCAGCGATCGCGTCCAGAGCGAGATTCCAATCCTTCGTTGCGATCAATCCTTCGGGCATCCGAGTCGCCGATGAGCCCCACGTGTCGGACGCCAATTTGTAGAAGTGGACCTCAGCTAGGCCTACCAGTGCAAGGGGTTCGCCCTTCTCTGCACAGAGTCCTCAGACCAATAGGAAGAAGTTGGCACAGAAACTGGAATAGAAAATACAAAGTTTAATAAACCTCATGAGGTGGAACTACATTCACACAGCACCCTTCGGTATTGAATGAAGTAGCACACCGAACAGAAGGAGCATGGTCCTTTTATACCCACACAGGGGCTCAAAAAGAAGGCGGTACAAGTACAGAAGAAAGTTTTATGCACATATAAGGTCATATAGAAATGCACAGTCGACAAGTAGGAGGAGTTAACTGTTTGCCAATGCTAGTAAACACATCCTGACAGTTACATACTACTAACAGCTGCAAGGACAGCTGAAAACTCAACTGGGCATGTGCGAAGGTGGAAGATGCTAAATATAGTTAGTTTCTAGGCAGATTACAAGAGCAGTCAACACTGAGGGAGGACAGAGCACATGGTGAGCACGTGGCAGCACATGGCAAACAAAATGGCTGCCAGAAATACAAAATGGATTCCACAAAATGGACAAGATAGCCTCTAAATACAAGATGGATTCCGCTAATGCTAATCCAATCGCTTCCAATTTACAACAGTGTCACTAGGGCTTTAAGTGCAAGCTTTTTCAATATTATATACAAGCCATTGTTGCTGCTTATTTATATTATGCAACTAACAACTATTGACAAAGCCAATAGTCCTTAATTGTTGTAGGTATGATGTTACTAGGTGTATCATATATCTGGATGCAATGACAGAAACAGCAAAATACAAGTCGGCGGCACCCTATGCTAAGCACAGATTTTTAGCTTAGGTGTTTTAAGCCACGCCCTTAATTACATTGGCCACGCCCCTTTAAGAGACCCCCCAGTTTTTTCATCCCACTAAAACCCTGCTTATATGTGTATGTACTTTGTGGGCTCTGGAGATCAGCCCTAGCATTTGTCTGCTTCCGCTTACACTTTTTTTTCTGTTCAACTGCCTCTATTTAACTGCCTTGATAGAAGACGACCAGCAGAGGTCAGTAAAAGACCAGAATTACTTTCTGCTGAGTGACTTTCTTTTTTTAAAATATTTCTGGCAACTGCTTCTATTTAACTTTCCTGATAGAAAACGACCAGCAGAGGTTAGTAAAATACCAGAATCACTCTAGCATTCCAGTTTACAGAAATAGTTTTCCACGAGCACCTGTAGACAATAATATTTTTTTCAAATCTTGTATTTTCAGTGATATAACCACCAAACGCCCTGCTTTTATATTAAAAACAGGACTTTGGACTATACCATTTTCTGCTGAAAGGCAATATTTCTCTCAATGTGTTCTCATACGTGGTGGTTCACGCAGTTTGGTGCTTACTTTCCATCCATGATAAAGAACATTAGATGTTTCAGCACCCAGGCTAATGTGCTGAATAGCTAAATACATATAAGGTCTCAAAGGCGAGACTTATTGCATTGCAAATGCTTGTTTGTTTTGAGTTGCAGTTTTGCAGCTTGAGAACCTAAAGTATACTGGTCCATCACAATCTTAAATACGAACAGTAGTCAAGTCCTGGTTCATTGTCAAAACCCCACTTCTTCTCAACATTGCTAAGAACAATCAAAAAGACAGTTTCAAAATACCAATCAGTTTAATCACTAAATCAACAACTGGTGCGTGTTCCATGCTCGGTCTGCACTTGTTTTTACCACTTCCGGTAGCACCGTCAATGAGGGTGTGACATACCAAGTGAAACACACAAAGTTAGCATTTTAATTTCTCCTGGGGCTATGTGTAAGGATGGACAGCTTTCAATTGATTGGTTTTGCTAGCAATCCAGCATGGAATCTTATCTCGCTTTGTGGGCGATTTGCCCATGATCGCATTAACAGTACGTGGACTATCTGCATGGACTGCAGGATGAATTTGTTTTGTAGTCCCAGGAACCAGTGCATTATCCGCCCCTATAGTTTCCAAAATGTACTGCCATAGTTGTTTAAATATAGCCACTAATTGGTTTCATAACGGTCTTAATTTTGGCGCATTCACATTTGTTATATCGATAAGGACTATAACCAGCCAACACTAGTGGCCCCTAGATTACTTAAAAGACCCACTGTGAAATTTAGCACACATGTGGTAAATGTTCATCAAACCAAGCTTGGTGCTCCAGATATTATAGTGGGATTTCTATGTAATGATAAGATTCACAATGTGCATGTGTAAGGGCAGCTTTAGATGTAGGAAAGTGCCTAGTGTTCGGATCTACAGGGTCAAACTCCAATCGAGTAAATATTTCAAAGGTATATGCAACATCTGCATTTACAACAAAAGTCACTTCACCCCCAGCTTCAGGTAAATCTAAACCTGTAAGGTGTAGCGTTAATGGTGTTTTGGAGTTTACTCTTATCACACCAGGTTGTGCCACCATTGTAAAACAGATTCACTATCAGATTCAAAACTGAAATCCAAATGGGGGGGGATACCTTTTTCTAGTCAAGTGTCTGACAAACCGCCAGCCGAAAAGGAGCTCCTGTCTGAACCGAGGGAGGGAACCAATATTACAATGGACATCTAAACTATTAGGAAATATTGGTAAAGTTTTGTGTGTGCCATTCACGATTACTCAAGAACAGACAGGCTGTAGAGTGCCACTTATATGTTTTTTGTAGTTTCATACAAAATATGAGCAGGATAAGGTTTTCCAGACCCTCTGGTGAAAGTGCAGTTTACCAACGGGCGATAGTAAACCCAGTGGACTGCAACCCACAAAGCACCTAAGAATTTAATGAGGATGGCGTGTTCTGGACAAAGATCAGTCCTGTGAGAAAAGAGAATTTGTTAATAAAGGGCTTCAAATCTTTTTGTTACTATAAACAGACACATTCAAGAATACACACTAGAAATATATTTTATGATTTTATTAAAATAAATGTCCTATTCGAGTGCAAGTGTGTATAGTTGTAACTATAAAAATAAATAAAATCGTGGCAGTAAAAGAGGTCAATAAACACATTTTAAAAAGAATTGCAGCACTGTATAGTATTTCAGTAGTTCATGGAAAGATGGAACCAGTCCGTTTTTAAACCTGTCCCTTTTTGCCTCTAGCTAAGATGTCTTAGCCCCAAAAGGGCATGTATGAGTTTCTAAGGTGGCCTCTCACCCATATTCCGTAGCAGAACAACACACGTGTTTGTTCTATATTGAAACAGTCGTTCTCTCTCTCTGGTATAGCGTAGACAGCAAGCCGATAAGACCAGGCTAGCTCTAAGATGCCTGCATATGGGCTTCACAAAGAATTGTTATAGCTTCTGATTGCTCAAACAAAGTCTCCCATAGAGTAAAAGATTTCCTCTCTGCCTTACTTGTCTGTATCCATCTTAAATACACTTTCTGATTATTTTGAAAAGGACAGGCCTTAGATCAAATGATGTCAAATGCGTAATGAACATATAAATCTTCTTGCACCTTCACTTATTTCTACAAAACATTATAAATCATGTGCCTACATATCGGAATAATTAATGCCCCATCAAACTACAAGAGAGCAAATGTTATACAGTAGGCGTGCGAAACAATATGAAGTGCATTGTGCATTTATAAATGAAACGTGCACTCAAATAAGTGTATATATGAAAAATGGGGTGTACATATCCAGAAAACATGAAGATTACATCATTAATACTTTTATCACTTTCTTATTTTGTTCTCTAGTTCTTCTGCTGTGGATTCAAAATACTCGTTTGCAATCAGTAATCATAATGAATAATCAAACTTATATTGTCATTCACCCATGCCAAACCTTACAAGAGTGCACACTGATGATAATTACTCACAGGCAAGATGTCCAACTATCTCGAACTAAATAGTTTATTACAAGCCAATATCTCATAATGGGTGAAAGATGTACCTTGTACCTTGTTATTTTTCCTGAATTTGTGTTAATTGAAATATTATCAGATATACAGATGATTCCCTGGTTGTTTCCATCTTACAAAAGATACAGATATTTTCTCTATTCTTACTACTACTTTACTAAATGCATGTTTGCAGTAAAATATCCATAAGTCGGTTCCTAACAGTGTAAAGCAAACTTACACAAAGTGCACAAATACCATAATTTGATTTGCTGTGTTCCTCATACGTGTTATGCTACACCAGTGTGCTGTTCACTCTGGGCATGACACCACTGTTAGCAAGTAATAACCCTTTTGTGGTATTATACGTATATATATATTTGCTGTTTTTGCTTCTAACCAAGAATCACATGTCCATTTATACTGCATTTTTTCAGGCTAAGCTGTAGGTGGTGAAGCATGTTAGCTGTCACTGTTGGTATTGTACAAAATTAAGACTATTTGTTGATGATTAGAACACAATTATGACTACAATGAAAAGGAATAATAAAGCCATTACTAGAAAGCTATAGAGTTACTTGTTTATCCTAAGGAATACGACTGATTGTAATTGTGTGCTGGTCATTATTTAATACTGGTGGCAGCATTGCATTTTCAACAGTTACTACTTTCTGGGTTAAGGGCCCTACCCATGGTTTTTCAAATGCATATAAACACCAATCATGCACAACCTAAAACCAGTTAAGCAATTAAGTGAGATTTCAAGATTTTGGCACCCCAAAGGTTCTACAATATGCATTGGTGGAATGGGCCTTATTTGGAGAGGGGTTGCTTGTCTGGTTTTATGGAATGTCATACAAAATAGGTACATTTTGCAGTGCAAGTTACAGGAAATTTTAAGTTGCAGTAAACGAGAAGGTTGTTGACAACTCTGATGTCAACAAAAGGATTTAGCCTTTCAACTGACTTTTGTTGATCATTTTCTTGTTGACAAAGTTCCTGTTGAAACTACAAAAACTCTCACTCGACCTCTATAAATTCACTTTTGGCTGATAGCAGCTCACTAGGTCACCATCCGTAACACAAGCTCATAAACATTTATTTTCCTTTGACTTCATTTTATTATTATTTTTTTGAATTCATTTTATGTAAACGAGAAATCTTTTTTCATAGAAAGACATTGTCTAATAAATAGTGCTTATTTACAAAACATATTAAGTACAAAAAATCAACACCATCATCTCATTACAAAAATACTGTGGATACAATTTGTGTCAATACAGTGCACTAATCACATTTCATCCTTAGAAATAACAACCTTGAAGTTTATCTGATACATTTACAAACATTTACAAGTCCCCATACTCGCATCACATTCACATCCTCACCTCACAGATCACTCACACACATACCTCCCATCTATACACACCACAGTACAACACAACATACACAGATGGAATCACAGGGGTGGCTCATCAACCCTCAATGACTGTGTTGGTGACTATCCGACTGTTGTTTTTCCCCCTTACTCCCAGACCTTGAGACTTATTTTGAGGGGGCACCTTTCTCATTTAGTCAAAGTTGCTGTTGACAAGAGGGTCTTTGTAGACTCTGACATTGATGATGTTGTAGTCCACAGTTGAACAACAAAGAAAGATTTGAGACCATCTTGTTAGTCATACCGTACAAAGTCATCAGCAGAAAAGGGTTTCTTTAAACATAATGTGGGCTTATTTACAACCCACTTACGCTGGCCGTACATCACTTTTTCCCATGTTAAAGGTGATGCACCGGTGGCTCAAGGGTCTGGTAAATAAGCCCAGTGTCTTCTTTGTCCAAGATGATGAGGTTGTTGGCAATGGCATTGATGAAGTTTTGTTTGACAGTGGAGTCTGATTTCGGTTGCAAAACAGAAAGTAAAATCTTTTTGGGTAGCAAACCAAATGTCTGTGTCTTTTTGGCAGCCACAAATGGTTGTGAAGCCGACCCCAGCAATACGTCTGGGAAAGAAAAGATCACTTTTTTCTACTCCGAATTAACAAGCTCTAGATTTTTGCCATTTTTTGGACGTTTTCTATTTAGTTAATGGGGCACTACATATTCCTCACCTGAAGAGGCAGCTGGACAAGCAAATACTAACCATCTCCCCTGGTCTGTCAGAAGGGGGATTTTATGAGAAGACTTAAAATGCTACAGTTCTGAGGAATGTAGTCTGGCTGAAAACAACAGATGCACGGAACTGCAGGTTATCAAGGAAGATTTTCTATGCCATGCAGGTTACATAGGGCTTATGAAGACGGGTTTTAATTTAGAAGGAGTCTTAACCACAGTGAGGATTTAAGCTATAGATTCAAGCTTCCCTTGGGGTCAGCCAGAGAAGATTATTCCTTCCTGCAACTGGGATAGGAGTAGTTAACAGTTGCCAGTGCTTTAAAATAATTATAATACGTCTATTGTGAAGTAAAATTCTACTGTGCTTAAAGTTCTAAGGATTCCCTTTCACTTGATTAGCAGAGAAATGCCCAAGCAATGGAATGCGGCTGTGTGGTGTTGAGCTCACAAAGGCTGGCCGCTGCTTAGGCTAGAGTTTCTATGACATTGTGAGGTGCATAGGCACCCAAAGTGCAATCTTAAATGAATGTTAGCTACCACTATTGTTTAATATTTATCATTGATGAAGGGAATCATTCAAGCTTTTGAGTCTATGAAATATCTAATGCTGGAGAATAATTATCACCCTTTTAGAAGGGGCTAATAGAAGACCGATAAGTAACATAGTTTTGGGGAGTTAGTCAGCAAGGCGCCTATTACATGAGGTGGCTAACTTCACTGTGTATGTACCAGCATGTAGTGCTAGAGGCACTCCCATGTATTGAAACCACGTGATGACCTCGGACTACCATTATTTTAATTGACTTTTGGTGATTTACTTTACCCTATCCTGAATGTATGATATCATGTTTCCTGCATGTGCACGTTTTCTTGAAGATTTATTTTGTGTTTGCTTGTAGCTGCAGAGGGGGAGAGCTTTCACAGAGTAGAACATCATTGCCAGGAACAGACAATGTGGGATGTGCATTTGAAAGCATATGAGAGAGAGAGAGGTGTGGAATGTACTTCTTGGTTTAGGTGTGCAGTGTTATAAGCAGTGGTACTCAAATGTGCATTATGTTGTGCATTGGGAAATGAAGTGTGTGATGCTATAGGCAGTGGTGCACAAATGTGCACTGTGTTGTACATTGGGAAGTATTATGAAGTTCTTACTATTGGCTTTGACATGTCCTTATGCCATCTTGAATTCAGTCAGCTAGCTTGAGTTTTTGCGCACCTAGGCATGCCCCCAGATTACTCAAGTTGTTTAGTTTATTCACGTTCAAGGTTTTTTTTAGCTGTACTTTTGGAGATTGTTGACTGTACTGCTGGAGACATTCGTAAGCTTCGTTAAGATAAAGGCTGGAACGCGAGAGAGTGCAGAAGGAACTTGAGAACTATTTTGCCTTTGGAATGCTTACAGGGAGAGTGCCCAACTCCAGTAAGTTTTCTTGGCTCAGAGGAGGGCTTCTTGGAACCTTCTAGTGTGTTTTGAGATTATAAAGTTTGTTGACTTAGAGGCTGGGATTTTGGAATCTGAATGGGGACGAACGCGTCTACTTCATCAGAACCAGGTTTGCGGAGGCTCTTAACCCCGGCTGTGAATCCCCCAGTCTGGAGTGGGCTAAGATGCAGTGTTTGCAGCCGGTGAGGTGTTTTATTTTTGAGTATTGACTTTGTGATGTGTGAGTGTGTCTGTGCGCATTTAAGTCTCCAGTGGTTATAATAATCTGAGGTGTTTTCATTGTGATGTGTGAGTGTCTGTGTGCACAGCCAAGTTTTCAGTGGTTGTAATCATCTGATGTATTTAGTGTATATATCTTTCTGATTCCTTGCTGCTGATGTCCAGTATTATCTGCTAGTATTTCATTTCATGTATTTTATTATTGCTTGCATATATTCATATATATATAAAAATATATATATATGAATCCGCACACTTCTTCCCAGACCACGGACCCATGGAAGGTGGTGCGTACGCCGACGAAGCCCATCGGCCAATAATGTCCAACAAAGTAAATCCCACCACGGGAGTACACACACTCTCAGGACAAATCTACACGACAGGGGAAATAATGCTCAGGAAAGTTTTACTGGCTTCCACACAACGTGTTTAGGTTGACCTGCAGCCTTGATCACACGTAAACAAGCCATGTTGCCATAAGTTCTTGTGTACAAGCAGGCAAGAATAAACGTAAACATAAACAAGGGACTCAAAGTTCGGTAATTACAATGAGAATAAACAGAAAATGAATCAGCCATCTTGGAATGTATAGTTCATGATGACATGACAAATGAGAAGGTCACAGTCTCTTATATACATATTGAAACATCACAATGAAATATATTAGCAAAGCTGCGATATATTGAATTAATGTGTACAGTATATAAATGTCAAGCAAATATATATATATATATATATATATATATATATATATATATATATATATGCCTTGAGGTCTTCCGTATATGAGATACCTCCTCCTAAACGAGAGTTGCTTCGTTGTCAATAGACCGCACGGAAGCCGGTCTCTGCTCAATTGCCTGAAAGATCTTCCCCAGTATATCCGGAAGAAAAACGAAGCCTTGTGCGGTTAAATAAATCCTTTATTCCTCAGTCAGCCATTCGCCAAACGCGTTTCGAGTGCGTAGCACCCTTGTTCACTGACGCTGAGCGTCAGTGAACAAGGGTGCTACGCACTCGAAACCCGTTTGGCGAATGGCTGACTGAGGAATAAAGGATTTATTTAACCGCACAAGGCTTCGTTTTTCTTCCGGATATACTGGGGAAGATCTTTCAGGCAATTGAAATATATATATATATGTATATTTCAATATAGACTCAAATTAAGTGTGTAAATAAACCTATAATGATGGACATTAGAGGAACAGCCAGCTTCTATTACCTGTCCCAGAACAGGCGCTATAGCGGTAGATCATACTTTATCTCCACATAGAACACAGAGCAGCCAAGCTTTTAGTAAATACCACCAAGACTATGCACTGGAGTTGCAAAACTCATTAACTACCCCCAAAACAGACAGTGAATCAGGAGAAGCATTATTAACTGCCCAATGAATAAACATTAGTGCTTGTGTTAAATACCCTAGGAATAGATGCCAGAGCAGCAGAGCTTTCTTTACTGTCCTCAGAAACAGGCACCAGTGTGGCAGTGGTATCATTAACAGCCTCGAGGATACAAATAGAAGATCTTTTATAAACCTCCCAAGAACAGACGCTGGAGCAAGAAAGCATTCAATAACTGTCTCAAGCAAGGACACCGCATACCCTGGAAAGCAAAGGCAAAAAAAGATCTGCACCTGCCTTTGCCTGCATGTAACTTTTTAGACTCCCCTGCCTAACTCCACCTGGCTACCTTGAAAATGTAAATGGCTATTTCCACCTCTTGTAAGCCCCTTTCCTCTACCTGTGTTGGACTTGGCCCTCTCTGCAGGGTCATCTCCAAACGTTGTGCTTTCATCCTCCTGTTTTCTGAACCCGTTTTTGTTGGCTTTTGATCCCTGCACACTTTACCACTGCTAACCAGTGTTAAAGTGCTTTTGCTCTCTCCTTAAAACAGGGTGAAAATGGTTTACACACATTTGGCACATTTAATTTACTTGCAAGTCCCTAGTAAAGTGGTACTACATATACCCATGGCATGTAAATTAAATGCTATGGGCCTGCAGCACTCATTGGGCCACCCACTTAAGTAGCCCTTTAAACATGACTCAGGCATGCAATTGCAGCCTGTGTGTGCAGTTTTTAAATTGCCATGTTGACCTGGCAAAATAAACCTTTTGCAAGGCCCAAATCTTCATTTTTAATACATATAAGTGACCTTATGGTCCAGAGAGTATGGTGAAGAATTTAAAAAGTTGGACGTGTGCTTTTAAATTTTACAAGTACCGGTAGTGAAAAACTCCCAAATTCATTTTTCACTACCATAAGGTTTACCTCTCTAATAGGATAACATTGTGTTACTTTATTACATTTAATAAGTTATAACTTTCAGTTGGGAGCAGGTAGAGTTTGGGGTCTAAAGAATTGTAATTAAAAGCCCTCTTTAATGGTAAAGATGGATTTTTAATCACAATTCTGAAAATGCTGCTATTAGAAAGTTGGCATGTTCTTGTCCTAACCATTTGGTTCCTGCATCCCAGACCACATGACTAGGTATAGCTGGCCGTTTGTCTTAGAGTATTGTTCCCAGACAGTGAGGAATAGGTAAGATAGGGCTTGGCAGGTAAGATAAAGGGAAAGGGAGGGAAGATAGGTGTTGGTAGGAATGGCCAATCTGAGTTAGTTATACAATTTAATTTTAATTATTTGAAACCGTAAAAAATGTACTGCATGAAAAATGTGAACAGCAGACCATGTACATTTTTCTGCACCTGCCATTATTGCCATACATGCATATCACAAAGGCTCTGCTTCAGCATTCTCAAAAAGGGGTTTTCACTAGTGGTTTGTGACCCCAGACAATCTGGGGCCAGGGCGAGAGGCAGGAAATTCCAAGCACCTCAGTGAGGTGAAAATCTCTAGATATTTCTCCTACTTCAAAGTGGACACCCCAACTCTTCAGTACACTTCTGGACCTATGGAAGACTCTGCCAGAAAGAATTGCTGTGCTGCTAAAGGACTGACACTCTGCTGGACTACTGTGCTACCCTGCTGCCCCCTTACCTGGGTGAGAAGAACTGGACCTGTAAACAGGACCACCAGAGGGCCTCCAGGGGCTAATCTCTAGTAAACAGCACCGGGAACCTTGGAAGTGGGCCTGAAGAGGCCCTGCCAGCCCATCAGTGGAACCAGAACGAACACATCTCCTCTGCTGTGCGGTGCAACCCAGAGCAGAACTGATGCAGCGCCTCTGCTACGTGGACTTTCCCGGTGCAAGGATTTCACATCACCCTCACAGCCTCACTGGAACCGCTGCTGGGTGACTTAGCCTCGGCGCAGGCCCTTGCATCGTAAACCCCTCATTGAAGGTAGCCTTAACAATGACACAGGACCTCGCATTGCAGCCTTGCAGCTCCCTGGAACTGATGCTGCGTGAGGCATCTCGAACTCTGATCTTGCATCGCCTTGGCTGCATGATGCCTCCTCAATGCCAGACCTAGTAACACTCCACAATCAGTCCTTATAACTGGCCTGTGCTCCATCGCTGTCGGCCTGCACTTGTGACTTTGTCCCAGTCCCGTGTGACCAGATAACCACAGTTGGTCCTTTGTTCTTTTTGGCGCTATATTCACTAACATCTTCCAAATTGTAGATCTCTGGTTGTGCTGATTGTATGTTTGTCATTCTGGTCTTGTTTTATTTATTAACATGTACTCTATTCTTCTGATTTGGATTGGGGTTTTTCCTGTGTTGTGTTTTCACTTTATTACTGTTGAAGTACTGAATAGATATTTTATATGTTGCCTTTAAGTTAAGCCTGACTGCTCTGTGTCAAGCTACCAGAAGGTTGAGCACAGGTTAATTTGGGGTTTGCTTGTGACTTCACCTTGACAAGGATTGTGGTTGCTGATTGCTGCTTGAGTAGAGTGTCACCCTCACCCATGAGTAACTAAATTACAGCATGCCTACAACTAGATTTGAACTACTCCCCTTTCAACGTGCCTCAACCTGCCGCCCAAATGTCTGCATTGCAAGGGTCGAACTGGCTTATAGGGAAATTAAGCAGTGCCCAATGTGCTGGTCTGACAGGTCAGTGAGTGAGCTGGATTTGTGACTGTTTGTGTTTTATGGTCTGCTGGGTCTGTTTTTGCTGTTGATTTCCCACTATAATAATGCCTGTTAGCCCTGGCATTTTTTGGCATGGTTTCCCCTGAGATTTAGCATTCTTACCTCATGTTTTGACTGGCTTTAGGGCTCCGCATTTTTTCACTGCTGACCAGTGCTAAAGTACATGTGCTGTGTATCTAAAATGTTATGGCATTTAGTTTCTCCATGATTGGCATATTTGATTTACTGATAAGTCCCTAGTACAATGCGCTACATGTATCTAGGGCTGGTAAAACAATTGCCACTATTGGGCCTGGGCCTGCAGCACTGATTGTGCCACCCACATGAAGTAGCCCTTCAAACATGTCTCTGGCTTGCCACTGTGAAGCCTGTGTATGTAGTTTAAACTGTCATCTCGACCGGACAAGCTAACCTACTTGTTAGGCCTAAACCTTCCTTTTGTTACACATAGTTCAACCCTAGAGTAGGCCCTGGACAGCTCATGGGTAGGGACCTGTGTACTTAAAGGGTAGGACATGTACTTTACAATTTTACATGTCCTGCTAGTAAAATACTCTTACATTTGTATTTCACTGCTGTAAGGCCTATCGCTCCCATAAATTAACAATGGAGCTGCCTTGTAACAAGTGCAACTTCCAATTGGGAAAAGATAGGAAGAGGAAGTTTGGTGTCTTGCAATTTAATAACATATCCTTTAGTGAAGTTGTTTTTTAAATTGCAGGTCTGAGAATGCCACTTTTAGAAAGTTGGCATTTTCTTACTTTAACTATTCTGTGCCTTCTGCCTGTCTCTGGAATACACGTCTGGGTTGGGTGACAGCTGGGCTTTGTGCATCCCCTCTAGACAGTCACACACAAAGGGAGCTGAGGTGTGCCACTCACATCCTGATGGCCGGTCACCTGGCTGCACTAGAGTGAGAGGGAGGACCTGCCATTTGCACCTGTGAATAGGGCTGAACCCCACAAAAAGGGTTGCATACCCACCCAGTAAGCCTGGAGCCAGGGCATTGTCTTGTGTGCCACATAGACCTTTCTTTGATGTCTCCCAACTTCAAAGGCTAAAATGGGTATAAGTTCTGGACCTCTGACACCATATACGTAGAACACTTCTGGAACTGAGGACATTCTACCAGGAAGAAGAACAGTTTTTTCTGCCAGGAGGTACTTCCCCTTTGCTGTTTGCTTTACTATGTTGGCCTGCTGCCTATTGCCTGAGAGTGAAAGGACTGGACTTGACTCTCTACATCCTGCATCTCTAAAGGTCCTCTTCTGTGAGTCCTGCACTGCCAAGCGGTGTCAAATCCAGTCCTGGGCCCTTAGAAGTGAGTGTTAGGTGCTGCAGCCACTTGTAACCAAGGCATCGGTCTGACGCACAGTGCTCTTGACACCGACTTCGGAAACAACGCATCACCTTCTACAGCGACGCATCCCCTCCTTTGTTCAACGCATCGTCCCGAGCTTTGATGCATCCAAGTTATTGTCAGCGGGTCTGCGTGACTCCTGTACCCAGCCCTTACTCCATCGCATTGGACTGAACTTTTGGATTAGACAGTTGGGGCTATTAATTTCTAAGCACTGCATTTTTGGTTTAATCTTGCAAAATTCAAATCTTGAGTTGTGTATGTTGGATTATTATTGCTTTGCTCTTGTTTTTCAAAGATCAACATTGGCTGTTTTTCTAAACTGGTGTGGAGTACTTTTCTGGTGATTTTACTGTTACTGTGTGTGTGCACAAATCATTTACACATTGCCTCTTTAGTTTAGCATGACTGCTCTGTGCCAAGCTACAAGAGGGTGAGCAGAGGTAAACCTTTAGTGCGTTCAACACCCTGACTAGGATTGTGGTTCCTGCTTGGACAAGGTGCATACCTCTGCCAACCAGAACTCATTTTCTAACAGTGCCATGTGTAGATTTATGTATATACAATTTAATTACAATAATTTGAAACCATAAAAAATTTACCGCATGAAAAATTTGAACAGCATACAATGTAAATTTTGCTGTTTCAAAGAACATATGGGTAGTTATAAAGAGGGGTTTCATTGAGCAAGCAAAACATTACAGTGTGTGTGTGTGTGTATATAGATAAATATTACAATTAGGACCTAGTTTCCATTGGAAACACGTTTTTTGACTTACCTATAACTCTGGCACCGGTTGACGAATCTTCACGAAGGTTTCCAAAAAAAGTGTGCTACTGAATCTAGTATTGGGGTGATCTGTCCACGGGAGCTGAGAAAAAAAGGGGGGGTCGGGGGTCCAAAAAAAGTGTATTTCCCATGTTAATTCCCATAGAGATTTTAGACTCAACTACAGCCCGAACCACTGGATAGGATTACACCAAATTTGGCAGATATGTAGCCCCAGAAAGTGACCGTTTTATTATTTGGTTTAAATCCATTAAGTAGTTTTTCAGATATTAACTACAATTCAAATTTGTATATCTAGGGACACAGATACTTCAGGGATCCAAACAGTTACGGCCGCCACAAGAGGTGGTGAGGCGGGTGGAGCGGGCTTGGGGGAGCACGGGAGGGGGGAGCACGTGGAGGGGTTATAATAAAAAATAAATTTAAAAGAAAAAGTTACCTAGAGCTGCCTCCCACGTTGCACACGGTATAGTTCTTCCTGGTCCCAGCAAGCACTAGGGCCATATCACAACTCCCTGCAATCCCCACGCTGCTCTCATAGGAGAGCAGTGCGGGGATGGGTCTGAGCGAGCAGGAAAGACGCCCTGCTCAGACCAGGGAGTTTGTGGGGTTTCTCAAGCCTGGTTGCTCAATGCAGCTGGGCTTGAGAAACCTAAGTGCGCATGTGTGTTTTGGACAGCTGGTGACGGCCGGGCCAAACACATTTGCGCAGTTAAGGAGTACACATAGACTCCTCCTCCCAATGCAGCCGCCCCTCCCTTTGTAAGCTGGCTCGGAGCCGGAAAATAACAAATAAAAAAATTACGTTATATTTTTCATTTATTGGCTTTAAGCCAGGCAGTGGGAGGACGCTCCTCCGCCATTGCGGAGGAGCCAGCTGCCACATGATCCACTAGTCCCTGTGCTGGTGTCTGATTGGCTGCCAACACTTCAACCAAGAAGTGTTGGCCGCCATCTTGGGATTTGGATTTGAATACCCCCCAAAAAAGATTAAAAAAATAAAAGGAGGCAGGGTAGGAATACCCTGACCTCCTAGCCCTAGCCCTCATGCCTCATGTCCCCTCTCAGGCCTTTAGAGGCCCAATAGACGAGCACCTCCCCGGGGCTTTAGAATTAAAAGTTCCTAATTGCCCCGGGGACCACCATTCCCCGGGGCACAAAAGAACTGCAAAAAAGGGAGGGGCTGTGGGGACCACCACCTCCCTGGGGCCAGCCTGGGAAAGCCCCCCTCCTGAAGCCATTAAGGGCCCTGCGGACCACCAACCATGAACATGCGGCTTCTGCTATCTCCCAAGGTGCCCACCCTTGGAAGATAGCAGTTTGCTTTTGCTTGGTGGAAGCTGTGTCAGCTCCTGCTAAGCAAGAGCTAGCAGTAACTCAGCTCCGAGCAAGCAGAAGCTGTCATACTGCCCCAACTAGCTGGGAGCTGAGTTTTCATCTGGTTCCCTGCCTGCTGTCATGCGGGTAGGGAAACAGATGAAAGATTGCTCCCACACACAGGGAGCTGCATGTTTAGCGGCTTCCTGCATGGTGGAGCAATGCCAGGATCACAGGGGCATTGAGGCTCCCCCCTGCGGTCCCTAACACTGCACACTGGGTGCCCTTGGTGGGCTCAAGGGCACCTAGGAACAGGAGGCCCAGCCCCGGAGTATGGGGACCCTGGGGCCAAAGTCAGCCTGAGGAAGGGAGGCACGTGACTCCCCTCCCCTTCCAATAATTGGCTGGTCCTGGGGGCCCAAATCAGCCTGGGGAGGGGGCCGCACATCCCCCACCCCTCTTTAAGTTTGGGCAAGGCCATTCCGACCTGGACGCTGATTTACAGAAATGAAACCTCAATGGGAAGCACTTACAAATATAAACAAAGCCGGTGTCCCAGTTGAAGCTCCAATTTTTTTAAGAATAAATGATCCTAACTTCCTGGGCTATTGGAGCACAATCTCTAGTGACTGTGACGAGTGGTCATTTCTTCTTGTCCTTACCTGGTGAGAGCAGAGTCCATGGTTCTGCCTTTAAACTACAATGAGTATGCAAATCGGCAAATCACCTGGAAGTTCCTCCTGTTTGGCCCCGCCCTGTTCACCTTAGTAGTATGCAACAGTCTTCCTGTCTTTTGCCAGGATGATGGACAATTTATCAAAAGCACTCAATCCCCCCCCCCCCGCAGCATCTTTCCCGATTTGGGGATGCATTCTTGGTGCTGACGAATAGAAGTACATCTCCACCAAACAAAGTAGCACTTGCTTCATATAGTTAGGAAGAAGAATCCTTGTTTGGTGGAGATTTACCTCTTTGTAGTCTTCTCTATAGGAAGGACATCTTATCACAGATTTCTAGATAAAGACCCACGAGGAACAATCACATTGCTGAAACGCATTTAAGATCACTGGAGACATTTCCTCATGGCCCATTACTCAGATATAGTACAAAATATGTACTAGACATTTACATAACAAGTTAGCTCTTACTAATTAACCAATAGAAAGTACTCCAGTTGGGAAGATTTGTTTGTGCAAAACAGTGGACTCTTGGTTAAAGGGGCAGGTGCACTTACACAGCTACTGCCACACCCACACAGCTACTCACACACCCACTGACTGACTCACAAATCCCCTCACACACACTCAAAACTACTTACACCCACTCATAACCCCATACAGACACTCACACACCCACTCACAGACTCATACAGCCACTCGCACACCCACTCACACACCCAAACAGGCACTCATACACCCACTCACACACACTCAAAACTACTCACCCACCTACTCTTACACCCATACAGACACTCACAAACCCACTCACAGACCCACACACATACCTACCCACACACCCATACAGACACTCACACACCCACAATACCATTCACGCACCCACTCACAGACCCATACAGCCACTCCCACTCCCTGACCTATATAGCCACTCACAGACCCACCTTCAAAGGTTAAGGGTTACAGTTAGAAAATACATTTGAAAAAACCTTAAAAATTCACAAAACAAAAAACAAAGGGTACAGGGATGTCATAGTTAGAAACCTTAAATTCACTGAAATAAAGGTTATAGGGACGTTATAGTTAGGCTCAGATTGCACTCATACAACACCAATAAAATTCAGCAGTTACAGTTACCTGAGCTAACTATAACTTCTGCCCCACAATGCACTGCTTATGACCTCACATATTCATCACCCATTACAGAGTCTAAAATGAAAGATATGATTTCACTTGCTACCTTTCTCATGATGAAAGATGATAGAGTGGAAAGTTGAAGAGGTTGACATTTTAGAGTTGGTTTCTATGAGAGTGGCGTACCATTCTTGTGCTTAGTTTTTACAAATCCTAACAGTGTCAAAACTACCCAGAAAGAGCTAAAAGAACAATATAATATATGAGTTCAATTCACTGGTATGTATATAACTTTTTAATTTCATAACAAAAGTAGATTAGAAATGAAGATGTATATCAGAGTTTGATTAAAAACAGTATCACAGTGATGTGAAAAAAAGTATATATGATGAACTGTTTCCGGCAGAGGATATGTGTTTAAGATGTTAGTACCATTGAAAATTACCATGAGCAATGCCTTTGACAATGTTTTAAATGTCCAAGCATTATGTGCAGAATAGATACATCTATATTATTTGCATTCTGGGAGTTGTGGTAGTTTTAGTCACATCATTAAACAGGAGTACGGTAGTCATGAATAAAACATAAGAAAATGTGCTGTACCTGTATATAAATTATAAAGTAGTAATACTTGTTAGGTATGTATTAGGAAGTGTTTGTCAATGTGGTTGTTAACCCGTTCTGTGCCCATGACGAGCTGGACTCGTCATGGAGCACAGTCGCGCTGTGCCCATGACAAGTCCAGCTTGTCATGGCACCCACCCACGGGGGAAGCGCTGGCGCTTCCCCCGTGAGTGGTTGATCTTTTTTTTTTTTTACTGGGAGGCAGGGGAAGACCTTCCCCTGCCTCCCCCCGCCCCCCACCCCCGCGTCATCAATGACGTCAGCGCGCAAGCCGCGCTGACGTCATTGGAGGTTTCCCCTTTGTTCTCCGAGGCGCAGGAAGCCATTTGCTTCCTGCGCGTCGGAGAGTAAAGGGGAGTTTTGGGGCTGGGGAGGGGGGATTTTTGCATCGGTGGGGTTGGTTAGGGTGGGGGCACTATGGAAGGCCAAAGGCATGCCACGAGGCTCGGCTTCGTTTGTGTGTGTCTGTAGTTGCTTCCCTGTGAAATGGATTAAAAAATGAAGAACGCTCGTGTTTCTAGTTGCTTCCCTGTGAAATGGATCCAAAAATGAAAAACGCTCTGCCGAGAAATGCCCCTCTTTTGAAATTTTCTAATCCAAAGTGCAGCAGGATGGAGAGAAATAGAATGTATTATATACCTAACTAAATAAAGCAACACAGAGGGGTTGCAAAGTGGCCAGATTTGTTTTGTTTACATCCAAATACACCAGCATCACCTTACAGAGTTTGCCAGTGAAGTGCTACTTTCGTTTTTTCGTCTTTCTTTGAACAGCATTTTTGTTTCCAGGTTGGGAGAGTGTACTATTCCTGGAGGTACTGCAATACCTGGTTGATGGATGAATTGGAAAACACAATGTGCACCATGGTGTGGTAAATAATTTAATTACCGGGACTTAATTTGATACAGAAACATAATAAAAATAGCTCAATAAATAAGAGGCAGAATCCGTGGTATTAGAGGTTCGGAATGGGCTTTATTCCAATGGACGATTCGAATCGGTTGCTCCAAGTTCCATCACCACGGAGGTTCAGGAAGTGAAGTACATGCTTTATTGATAAGTAATTACTTTTATACAATAGGCATTACATTGAAGCAAATGCAGGAGGCGTAACAATTGATAGTGTAGATAAAACATACATACGTAGCAAAAGTAGGTGTAACTGGGTGTAACTAAAGAACGTCATTAAGTGTGATGTCATAATAGGGTGGTTCCATGAAAGAATTTCGCAATGTCAGCAGAATTACTTGGCAGAAATGCGCGCGCAGCAGCATGACGTGTGATTGACGTGCAACTAGGGGGTGAAGGGGACTTGACATTTAGCTCTACATGTGGCGACAGATGTCTGGAGGGTCAAGTCAACCTTATCCCAAATCATATCTAACATCCTATGTTTAAAGAACTATGTTATCCAAAAGAGAGGTCTCTTAGAGTAGAATCTTATTCTATACTGACTATACTGACTGTTAGTGCGTGTACAAGCGTCTAAGTGTCTACACTAGAAGCGAGGGCGAAAGTCTTCCATAATAATAGGGCTATGAATTACTTGCATAAAGACAGAGAAGCCGGGCCTTTGCTCGGTAGCTGGAAGAATGTTTACTTAAACTACTAGACAGGAATGCATTGGGCAGGGAGCGGAGCAGATAATTTCGAAGGTGAAATATAGTTTTTTGGCAGGCAGCAAGCTGATGTCAGGCATCGTGAGCCGCGCAGAGAATGAGGACAAAGTTCATGGATACAGATGCAGGCTCAGAGGCAGAAGGCAGGGAAAGCTTGATGGCAGAATCAGGGCCTACTCGCCTGAACTGTAAAATGGCATAAGTGAACCATATAAAGCCGGTGGCCTTTCATACTTAGGAATGGAATATCCAGCCTATTCATGGCGGATCTGAAAGAGGACATGTTGACGGTGGACGCACATGAGTTTGCGTCTTCATAACTGGAACTGGAGGGAACATACATGTACTTGTGATTCATACATGAAACCGTTGGGGTCCAAGATAGGGGACATAACTGATCAGAAAAATCCATATTTCCACATTCCCTCCTTGTCCCCTACTTGCCCGTCAAGAGATATCAATCTTCATCAATCCATTGATCTGTTCATATAGCATCATTTGTTCTTCTTTTTTCTTCTGGGACGAACGAAATCTTGGTGGTGGAATACACGATGTGGCACACAGACCACAAATCGCTGGTCCACATTGTAGGCATAGACAGCAACTGAATAGTATGAGAAGGCCAATACCTAGGAAGGATAGGACCTTCCATCCAAAGGTAGATAATACACTCCAAAACCAACCGGACCAAGTCCAGGTGCCTGGATTCTGGTGTATCTGGCTTACAATCTTATGAAGGCGGGTTATGGCTTTATATACAGATGGCGAATTTTCTGGTATGAAAATGCAACAACTTGATCCGATGACCCTACAAGCTCCGCCCCTATCGGCCAGGATGACGTCAAGGACAAGACGATTTTGAAGCACAACAATCCGCATAGCAGACTGTTCTTCTGTTAAATTGCCTAAGGCGGAAATAGTTTCGTTCACTACTGCTTCAAGGGTTCTAGTTAATCTACGTATCAACTTACTATTAGTAACGGTACCTATATAGGGAAAGAGACCTTTATTGAAATCTGTGTATTTTTCCCATGCGGTTTCAGTGTAATCGACTATTGGGAGATCTCTCCTTTCTCTATTGTGTACTAAATGAGTATTTCTGTGATAATCAGGAGGAGCTAGGAAAACAGGTGGCAAAAGGAATGCTATATAACAGGTACCGTCCCAATCTAGAGGTAGGCGTATATATGCGGTCTGACCACATATAAAATAGGAATGGCGGTAAGCTCTAAATGTCGACTTGCCTTGATCACTGAATTCTATTACAGTGGTGCATCTACTATGGCCCATATGTATGGAACCATTCTTTCTTACACATAATTCACCTTTTACTGGAAATACTGACATGGCGGATAAAATTGGAGTAGCTTCGGATTCGACATTTAGGATCATAAGATTAGGCGTAAAATTACCTAATCCATAAACTTCATTTTCTAGATCAGTTCCTGTTCTCTTGGGAAGTCCCTCCTTGTTAGGGTAGCAGACTTTAAGTAAAACTAAGTTTAAATTTCCCCATACCCAGTTGTCTTGATAAACTGCAGAATTTGAATCTAGGGAATTAATTAAACTAAACCATGCTCCACAGGAGCCGTTGTGTGTGAATGGGTATGGAAAAAGAGGTAGAATTCCTTTATAATTCTGATAAGGAGGGAGTCGGCCACATATCCAACAATTTGTAGCATTGCTAACCTGATGGGAATGATGTAACATACTAATAAACGTATTATTGCGCAGCGCAAATCTATAAGACAACTCATGCAGAGGTAATTCACTAAAAGAATGTTCAGCAGTAACATTATAAACATGTCTAGAAATAGGATAATATATGTGCAACAATATACTTGCAGTAATTATTAAAAGACTTAAGAAAAACAAAATTAATAACGTCACTGTGCAATGACTACGCAGTGATTTACAGTATGCATGTCGTTTCAACATTTTTCTGGTTTTTTCTCTATTCAGGTCTAAGGGATACATGTCAGAGACAAATTCAACCGCTTCACCTTGGAGAGGACTTAAACAATCAAATTGCCTGACTGGTTAGACCTGAGTTTCAGTTTATATTGTTCGTGATTGCTCATTTCAACCAAAGGAAGTTTTGAGTCAATGGGTGAAGACACACGAGGTGTGGTATTTACATCCGATGGTAGTCCATGAAATTTCTTGATATGACTTGAATGTATCCAGCCTTTCCTGCCTTCAATCTTCACGGCTGTCCTTGTGGTAAGCAAGACCAGTTGCGGCGACCTCCACCTAGGATCCAGCTGAGTCTTTCGATCAAAGTTCCTCACCAAGACCAGGTCCCCCGGAACTACGTCATGGGGTTTCACCTCAGTGTTGTCAGGAAAAGCTGCAGCTACCTGTGAACGACAAGATTGTAGTGCAGACATCAAGGAAGCCAAGTAATCTGTCAGCATATTACAGTCAATATCAGTTATTTTACGTGGTATAGGCGTCCCCCACATATTTGGTGGTCTGCCAAAGATCACCTCATACGGGGATAGCCCTGTTCGAGAGTGTGCTACCATTCTCATGTAGAAGAGTGCAACTGGTAACGCTACTACCCAGTCGACACCTTTCTCCCTGCATATTTTGGACAATCTAATTTTCAGAGTTTGATTATGTCTTTCCACGAGACCTGCTGCCTCGGGGTGTCGGACACAGTGGAACTTCCACTGATAACCTAACAAAAGTGAAACGTGTTTCATTAGTTCGGATGAGAACGGCTGGCCGTTATCTGAGTAGACAACACGTGGTAAACCGTACCGTGGGAAGAATTCTCGAACTAACTGTTTGGCAGTAGTCGGGGCAGTGTAATCTGAAACCGGGTATGCCTCTGTCCAACGGGAAAGAGCACAGACAACTACGAGAACATATTTGAATCCTCGACATCGTTCCATCTGGATATAATCCATCTGGAGGACTTCAAAAGGGTGATCAGGAGGCTGAAATCCACCCTGTTCTACGGGAATGCTTTTTCCTGGGTTGAACTGACAACAGATCATACAGGTACGAACTTTTTGTTTAGCTGCTGCTCGTAAATGCTTGTTGAACCAAATATGTTGAATGCTGTCTAGCATAGCTTTTTCCCCTAGATGCGCTGGACTATGTACAGTGTTAATAATGACTTGGACCATTGAATCAGGAAGGAACCACACAGATTTTTCCTTTGTCATCCATCCTTGATCCGTTTGGATCCCTCCTAATTCGGTCCATTTCTTTATTTCGTCTGGAGTAGCATGTGTCTGTATGTCAATTACGTCAAGAGCGGGATCCTTAACCATCATGCAATGTGTTGGCGTCGGGACTATTGTCTTTGTCATGTCGGATGTTTGAGTTTGAGCAGTCTGTTTAGCTGTTCTGTCAGCTAGATCATTGCCTTGAGAAATGATATCAGTAACTTTCGTATGAGCTTTACATTTCATAATTGATATTGCAGTGGGTAGATGTATTGCATCTAATAAGGCATGAATGAGGGGTCCGTGCTGAATGTGGGCACCGTGAGAAGTTAAATAACCTCTCTCTCGCCACAGCACGCCGAAGTCATGTACAACTCCGAATGCATAACGTGAATCAGTGTATATGTTGACTCTTTTATTTGTGGCTTGAATACAGGCTTGTGTCAGAGCGATGAGCTCTGCTGCTTGAGCGGACAAGGTATTTATGCAATTTGTTTCAATGACTTCAGTGTCTGTTGTGACTGCGTAAGCGGCCACTAACTCTCCTGTACTTGTTCTCATACATGAACCATCTACATACAACGTTAAGTCTGGGTCTGACAATGGGACGTCTGTCAAGTCTTGTCTGGGTTTCGTTGTGATTGTAATAACATCAATACAATCATGAGCTAGTGGGTCTGTTCCGATTACAGGTAAAAGTGTGGCGGGATTCAATGTGTTACAACGTCTAATTTCTATATGTGGTTGGAACAATGTTAATTCATACCCTGTAAGTCGCGCTATAGTCAAGTGTTGTGTTTGTGTGCGGTTCAAAAGAACCTCTACTGTATGTGGTACTTGTACTGTCAATGGATGTCCTAATACTATGGCATCGCTTTGTCTGATTGCTAAGGCTGTTGCTGCCACTGATTTTTAGGCATGCAGGCAAAGCCTGAGCTACGGGATCTAATGTACTAGAAAAATAGGCACATGGTTTGTGTGATCCTGCTTGTTCCTGTGTGAGTACTGACAAGGCAGTACCTTTGCGTTCTGTAACAAAGAGTGTAAACTGTTTATTGTAACATGGTGTTGCTAGGACAGGTGCTTGACATAAAGCTTTCTTTAAACTTTCAAAAACGTGTGTATGTTCCTGAGTCCAAGGGAGGACAGTCGATGTGGCTGCCTCCTGTGTTGTCAATTGAATGAGTGGTTTTGCTAGAAATGCATACTGAGGGATCCACTGCCTACAATATGAAGTGAGGCCTATGAAAGCCCGTACCTCCTTTTGTGTCTTGGGTATCGGCATGTTAGCTATTAACTGAATGCGGTCGGGTGTAAGCTGCCTTCCCTCCTTGGACAGCGAGTGTCCAAGATAAACAACTCGCTGGACACAGAATTGCAGCTTAGAAGGGGACACCTTGTGCCCTTTTTCGGCTAGAAATTGTAAAACTGTCAGTGATGCTTTCTCACATTCAGGTTCGCTTCTAGCGGTGATCAGCAGATCATCGACATATTGAAGCAGGGCAGTGTTGACTGGCATGTGGATACTGTCGAGTTCTCGTTTCAGTGCTTGGCTATAGATGCTGGGGCTTTCTGTAAATCCTTGAGGTGCGCGTGTGAATTTAAAGCTACGTCCATTTAAACTAAATCCGAACAAGTATTGGCTTTCCGGATCTATTGGGACGCTGAAAAAGGCATTCTTGAGATCAATTACAGTAAAGAATGTTGCTTCAGAATCAATAGCTGTCAGTAATGACGAGATATCTGGGACCACAGGGAATTGTGGCACAATGCATTTGTTCAATTCGCGCAGATCAATAACCAATCGATATACTGGCGGAGCCTTTGGATCTGTTCGTTTAAGAATCGGAATTATCGGGGAATTACATACATTGGAGTCTGTTTCCACAACTACTCCTTGGACAATGAGCTCGTCAATAATTTGCAGTAAAGCCACTACAGCATCTGGTGGTAACTTGTATTGTCGCATTCGTGGTAGTACCACTCCTGCCTTTAATGTAACTCGATATGGTGTAATATTCATGCAACCCACATCAGTAGGGCCTTGTGCCCATAAATGTGTAGGTAAAGTCTGTAGTCGGGGATCCATGTCTCGAGACACATAGTGACCTTTGAAATCACGTAAAAACAATCTTACTCCTTCCGGAGAACAACATATTATAGCTCCTAGAGCTTTCAGTGTTTTTATACCTAACAGGTTTTCTGGACATGATTTAGTAAGCAATAAATCTGTAGTTCGGGTTAAGGGTCCTATCGTAAGTGGAAGAGGCTGTGATACTTCATTAACAATAGGTTTTCCTGAAAAACCAAGGGAAATATTCTGTGAGCCTGAGAGGGGTGCCCCTGGAACTTCACTACGTTTTATAGTTGTTCGACTTGCCCCTGTATCAAGTAAAAATGTTCTATCTTGGCCTAATAGTTCACTATGTACATAAGGTCCTTCTTGGTCTACAGGGACCTCGATAAGGGGTAAGTCAACTTCCCTCTCTAGGCTGGTTCATGCGTATCGTTGATAATCAGGATAATCATACTGTGCGGTCTGGTACAGCTGTCGTGTCGTGGTTTGTGTGGCAGCAACCGGCAGCGCTGGTGCAGCTGGCACAAACTGTATAGACTGTTGTGGAGCTGGCATGGACTGTGCATGCTGCGGTGCTCCTTGTTCATTCTGATCCTGTCTAGGTGGCCGTGGTCTTTCCTGTGTTTTACCTGTGGCGATATTACGCTTCAGGACTGGGCAATCGTGTATGTAATGTCCTGGCTGTTTACAATAGTTGCATGTCCCTTTTACAGGTCCTGCTGAATCACCGGAATGTGTCGTACCCCTTTTATGACCTTCAGCTGGAACTGTCTGGGAGACTAGCATTTTCATTTTTGTGTCTTTCATGCGTTTCTGTTCATGTTCTTGTTCCTCTCTAATTCTATTGTAATGGTACTGTAACATTTGTAACATTTGTGATGGGGTATTACCTTGCCAGGTACTCTCGAATTTTAATACTCTATTCTTCACCTGGGGCAAGGAATTTTCAACTAATTTTGTCACAAACAGATGTGGGTATGATTCGCTACTTGCTTTTATGCCACTATTTATACCAAAACATTTTTCGAATCGGGCATAGAAATCACTAGTGTCTTCATCTTGCTTTTGTTTACAAGCTGAGATTGCACCCCAGTCTTCCTTTTTCGTAGTTAATAAACGCGGCAGTACCTGTACTAGTAAACCTGGTAGTGCTTTAGTTTTGTCCCCAAGCCCCGAACCTGGACCTCGGGCCTTTTCTTCATTTTCTAATGCTGTCCAGTCTATCTTTTGGTCTCCCACCTCCCACTCTTTTTCCTTGAGTTTTTCATAAATGCCAGCAGGCATTAATACCTTTAATATTGTCATAATGTCGGGATAGGTATACTCTCCCATGAGTAACATGTCTTTAATTTCTCGGTGGAAACCCGCTGGGTCTTTGTCATGACTGGGTACCACTTTCTTCATTTCTAACAATTCTATTTTCGATATGGGCGTATATACAAATACACGTTTAAACTGATTGTCCTCGCCCTTTATTGGGTGTACTTCTCGTAAGGGATTCTGTCTGTCCATGTAATACGTCGTTCTTTCCTTGATGGGCAGTGAGACATGTTCTGGACATACAAAAAGAATGTACTGTTTTCTTGATTCTAGTATTTCTTTAATTAGCTTAGTACCTGAACCTCTCCATCTATTCGTGAGTAATTCAGTCAATATATCAGGTAAGGGACCAGGATCTGAATGTTGGCTTTTATATAGTATAAGAAGTTGTTGAATCATATAAATCCCAGCTAAACGCTGTTCATCTGGGGTGAGGTTCAAAAATGTGTGTGCTACTGTATCATCACCATATTTTCCGGGACTGTCAACCCAATGAACGGCTGACCTGGCTAATTCTTGTTCATCCATAGAATCGAGTAAATGATAACCCCTTCGTTCTCGGAGTAATTTGTCAGCGGCTTGGAACGAATGCTCGGGGGACCTTATATTTATTATAGGTGTTTGGAAATTCCTGTTATTTTCTGGACATATCGGACGTATCGGGTCAGTGAAACATCTAGTACTATTACAAGATCTTCCTCTACCTACATAGGCTATGGTTTCTGACTGTCCTGTGGGCAGTCCTGATCCTTCCTCCTCGCTTTGTTCGAACTGATCTACCGTTAATCTCTCTTCGTGTAGGCGTTCTATTTCTTTACGGATCTTTCGACACATGGCTATTATACATTTTTGCTTATCATGTCTCCCTTCTGATATATTCTGGCTCCATCTGGTAAGAATTTGCATTATTTCCGGATCTACCCCCGGTCGGTCTTGATTTCTGATTACACAATTTATGAGGAAACGTAACAGTTCCCCCTGTATCTCCACTTTCTGGTATTCCATAGCTCTGTTAATACTTTCAGAATCTCGCCCTGTTTGGACAAAATGATATATATTATCTAGATGCACAGTCATTCCTGGTAACTTCCCCAAATACACCGCGGCTCGTCTGATACGTAATGATGCCATGATCATTTCGTCCTCTTTGCCGGGCACAGGGTCATATCTACAATCTACAAGAAGTTCCTTAAGCGTGCGGGCATTTATGAGTTTGGGGGTACGTGGATGTGCTGTTTCTTGAAAAGTAAGTTTATTTATTCTGGGTGGTGTAGAAAAAATGTTGGTAGCACCTCCGGTAGCCCCGTCTGGGGTATCGGGCGTGAAAGGATTCGTTGAACGCGATACAGCAACTATAGGTGTGGACACAGCTATAGAAGTAGCTGTAGGAACAGATGTGGAAACAGATGTGCTTGCCGGAACTTGTGTCAGGATTTGGTGCTGTAGAGATGCAGATACAGGATCTTGGCGTTGAACTTCCCCGGCAGACGGTCTATGTGGGGCGGGGTTAGCATACTCGGGAGCTGCGTCATCTAAATATGAGGAAAGAAAAACATCTTCTGCGGTTCTAGGATGCTCCTTAGGATGCATTTTTATTGGGAACAATGGGGGTGGCAAGTCTTTTGGTATCTCCGGAGTAGCCTTAGGTAATCCCTCGGCCAGAAGGGGATACATACCATTCATAAGGGCATTTCTTTGTCTGTCTACTTGTTCTGATTTCACTCGTGTACCTTCTTCAATTAATAGATTTTCTCGGACTTTATTTGAATTTTCCTTACTCTTCTCTTCCTGTCTACGTGCTTTTTCTGTACGTCTATACGATTCTTTACGCCATAATTCAATGGCGTCTTTCTGTGATTGTCTAGCTTTCCTTTTCCATAACTCTTCCTCTACTTTCATGATGCACTCTGCATCCCAGGTCCCAGCTGCGGGCCACCTCTGACTTTCTGGTAATTCCTTGGTGTAGTCTACCCATAAATCAAGAAATAATATAGCGTCTAAGCCGTGTTTGTGATACATGAAGTACCCTGGAGTGTCCCTAGGAGGAATAGGAACGGCTTCTTCGAGTACCCCTTTTCTAGTTGTGAACTGTCTTAATTTCGAAAAGAGCAGCATATTGAGAACTGGTCTGATACTTGATCTTGAACAAACTTAATACAATAAAACACGATAATGAACAGTCATTCACACCACAATATGCAGAACGTATTAAAAACATTTAACATTTAACATTTAACTGAGCAACGATGATGATGACGATCTAAGGAAAACTTAATCACTAAACATAATACTCGGCATTAACTGAATTATTCTGAATTTATATACTTGATATACTAGATATACTGCTAAACAGTACAGATACACTGCTAAAACAGTGCAGACCGGATTTGTGTACCCAAACCCGTCTTGACCGGCACAACCTATGTGCACGTCAGAACGCCTCCCCAGTAATGGTACTCACCGGGTAGCTCGGAACGGAAGGCCTCGGAACGGAACTGAACTGAACTGGACCGGACTGGACTCGACTCGACAACTTCGGACACTTCTGAGCTTCGGAAACCTGGTGGGCCTCTGTATACCTCGGATCTTGCTCTCTCAGCTAGGCTCTGGTCGGGATACTTCGCACTTCTCACCGCCTCGTCTGGGTGTTGATCGCAGCCTCAGTCGCCCCCGCTTGACCGGAGGGAGATACAGGAAATCCTGCTGGTACGCGTTGTTGTCCGTCCAGCTGTGGCAGGAGACCGGGCCTGCAACGCACCGCCGGCGCGTGAGATGAGAAAGTGTCCCTGTTCGGGCGCCATTCATGTGGTAAATAATTTAATTACCGGGACTTAATTTGATACAGAAACATAATAAAAATAGCTCAATAAATAAGAGGCAGAATCCGTGGTATTAGAGGTTCGGAATGGGCTTTATTCCAATGGACGATTCGAATCGGTTGCTCCAAGTTCCATCACCACGGAGGTTCAGGAAGTGAAGTACATGCTTTATTGATAAGTAATTACTTTTATACAATAGGCATTACATTGAAGCAAATGCAGGAGGCGTAACAATTGATAGTGTAGATAAAACATACATACGTAGCAAAAGTAGGTGTAACTGGGTGTAACTAAAGAACGTCATTAAGTGTGATGTCATAATAGGGTGGTTCCATGAAAGAATTTCGCAATGTCAGCAGAATTACTTGGCAGAAATGCGCGCGCAGCAGCATGACGTGTGATTGACGTGCAACTAGGGGGTGAAGGGGACTTGACATTTAGCTCTACATGTGGCGACAGATGTCTGGAGGGTCAAGTCAACCTTATCCCAAATCATATCTAACATCCTATGTTTAAAGAACTATGTTATCCAAAAGAGAGGTCTCTTAGAGTAGAATCTTATTCTATACTGACTATACTGACTGTTAGTGCGTGTACAAGCGTCTAAGTGTCTACACTAGAAGCGAGGGCGAAAGTCTTCCATAATAATAGGGCTATGAATTACTTGCATAAAGACAGAGAAGCCGGGCCTTTGCTCGGTAGCTGGAAGAATGTTTACTTAAACTACTAGACAGGAATGCATTGGGCAGGGAGCGGAGCAGATAATTTCGAAGGTGAAATATAGTTTTTTGGCAGGCAGCAAGCTGATGTCAGGCATCGTGAGCCGCGCAGAGAATGAGGACAAAGTTCATGGATACAGATGCAGGCTCAGAGGCAGAAGGCAGGGAAAGCTTGATGGCAGAATCAGGGCCTACTCGCCTGAACTGTAAAATGGCATAAGTGAACCATATAAAGCCGGTGGCCTTTCATACTTAGGAATGGAATATCCAGCCTATTCATGGCGGATCTGAAAGAGGACATGTTGACGGTGGACGCACATGAGTTTGCGTCTTCATAACTGGAACTGGAGGGAACATACATGTACTTGTGATTCATACATGAAACCGTTGGGGTCCAAGATAGGGGACATAACTGATCAGAAAAATCCATATTTCCACAATGGCTCTGTGTTTATGGATGTGGTCTTTTTATACCATACTGCTTACGTTTTGTAAGGATGTAAGCAATGGACAGTGAAATGGTTCCCTTCAGGGCCCTCTAGTCATGTCCATAACTTTTCAGGTGAAACCACTCGCTGATTTCTGAATACTTAGTGAGAGATCGTTTAGGTAACCATGTTGTTTCTGCTTACATTTCACATGCTTTGCATTCCCTATGAGTGGTTGCTTTTTTTTTTAGGCAGCGTATTACTCTTATCAAGTGCATAATTTGAATTGAGCCACATCCAAGTGTTTATAGCGGGCACAATTAGGTTATAGCTGAAGGCAGTGCGAGTTTCTCTCAGTGGGCAAGTATGGTGTTCAGTGGGGATGTGACACTATGGCCAGAGCTGTCGAATTTGGAACTGGGGAACCGGGTTCAGCATTCATGACCAGTCCACCACACCACTGTACTGAGGGAGCACATTCCCATGCTAGACCCTAGAAGGCCCCACTAGACCTTAGAAGGCTTGATGTCTTAGCACAAGCAGGTGTACCGTAGTGGTGTCAATTGTGGGTTAACCTTGAAGGCCTGTCCACCACAATCCATACTGAAGTTCATCTCCAGTCTTGCAGGCAGGCCTACGAAGCAGCACTCCCTAGAGCAACAGTGATCCAGTCGCTGTGACTGTCACTGAGGTCACATGAACCTTGAACAGGTTAGGGCGATGCGAACGGTGTGACCTCACTGGGTACCTATTTCGGGTGGGTGCGTAGTGTTTGCAAGTATATTATGGTTTGAAAAAAACTTGCTGCCTCCTTCCTGGCCTCCAGCAATTTTCAGAAACAATTCAAAGGTCATGATAACTTTGGTGATTAATGTTCTTCCTAGAGAGAGATGGAGTTTTGTGTAGTGGAAGGGTTGACTCCTGGAAAGGTAGCACAGAGGGTTAATGTGTCTGCTGCAAAGAACATGTACCATGCAGATCACAAAGTGCACTGCTTTAATGGGGGAACCATGATGAATGGTCATTTAATGTCAGCTGTAGATGATAGATCCCTGAACAGTGTCATGTATGTGCATGTTTGCAATGTGCTGAGGGGATTACCAGGTAATTATTCACGCAGCTCTCTGATGGATGTCACATGAGGTAAAATACTGCAATAAATGGCAGACACTCTGAAAACAAGAGCAAACGTTATGTTACATGAGGCAATGGTGGTAATTGTGCATGTATCAAAAGCAAACAAAATACAAGAGGTAGCAAACAATACGTTAGAAGAGGAAAAGTGACATGTGTGCAAGTTACAAAAGAGTACAAAGTACAAGTAGAGGTATAAAAGTGCAATAAATGGCAGACACTCAAAACACAGGAACACACTGGGAAGGCACTTCTACGGGCATGGAGAACAGAATTTCCTATAATATAAAGACTTCCTTCAGACAATAGAGAGGGTGTGAATTAAGTTTGGAAGTGTCTTTGCAGGAGGAGAACTTTGAGGTCAGGTTTGAAGGACTGGGAAGAGGGAGGGGGTGGTCCGGAGCTGAGGCTGAGTTCCAGATTCTCGCCGCGTTGCTTGTAAAGGATTGGGCCATCGATCTTTCCTTCTTGAAAGTGGGAGGTTCAAGTAATAAATTTTGCGCAGTACGTGATGGTCTAGAGCATTATATGCATATGTGACAATAACGTTTTTTTCTCCTTTTTATTCTAGTCTAAAGCTTTTGATTCCTGTTTCCGGTTTCGACAGTGGTTGTTCTGCAGTTTTGTGTAGTTGCATTGTTTTGGTAAGAATTTTTTTGTTGTTGTATTTACTCCAAATGAGTAATATTGTAATGTCTGAATGAATTTTTTTGTAAGTGATGTCATAATGGCGGCATATTTAGTTAGTGGTTTGAGCATGAAATTCTTTGCGATGTGTTTTGCATAGTCTTATGTGTAATTGCTTTTCTCTTTCTTTTTTAGTGGGATATTGTTGATCCATACTGTGTCTGTACAGAGTAGGTGGTGGTGAATAGTTTAGCTGCCTCTGGCAAGTGAGTGGTATTGTTTTGGAGTATATATGAGTTTTTGATAAAGGTGCTTTTTGTTTATTACTTATTTTACAAAGTGTTTGTTGTTGTTGACTTGTTTGACAAGTTACCTTTATCAGTAAGCAATATGGCTAGCCGTAGAATGACTGCTCAACAGGTGGTTGGTATGCTTCTTGAATCTTCCTCTGAGCATGATTATGAGACTGACAGTGCGTCTGAGGGAGAGGAGGGAGGGGAAGATTCTGGCAGTGAGTTTTCTCTCAACATGGAATCATCGGAAGATGAAGGTACTCTCAGTGCAGATGAAGGTACTCTTGGTGTGGATGAAGCAACTCTCAGTGCGGATGAAGTGCCTGTCTTAGAGGAGGAAACTGCTGTGCCGATGGTGCAAGAGGCATCTGGATTGCAGTCTGAGGCTGCTAGGCTTCCTACTGGAAGTGCTGGACTTTGGGTTGATCCAAACATGGTGCAGCCGGTGTTGCCTGCCTTTAGCGGTGATGCAGGGTGTACAGTGGATTGTGAACACTTTTTGCCTATACAGTTTTTTCAGTTGTTTATGGATGATGTATTTTTGGGTGAGATTGTTGAGCAGACAAATTTGTATGCTGAACCGTTTTTGAGGGACAACAGCGACAAACTTAGGCCCCAGTCTAGAGCTACCCGGTGGACTCCCACATATATGGAAGAGATTAAGAAGTTTTTGGGTTTGACTTTATTGATGGGTGTGGTACGGTAGCCAACCTTGGCTTCATATTGGTCTACTAGCCCCTTGTTGGCAACTGCCATATTTCCTGCAGTTATGACTCGTAATCGGTATTTACTTTTGCTACGTATGCTGCATTTTGTTGATAATTCTATGGCGTTGCCACGAGATCACCCTGACTGTGGCCGTCTTTTTAAGATTCGGCCCGTTCTAGATCACTTTGTAGATCGATTTTCTGAGATCTATACTCCAGGGAAAGAAATATCTATTGATGAGTCTTTGGTCTTGTTCAAGGGCCGTTTGGTTTTTAGGCAGTACATCCCTAGCAAGAGGGCACGCTATGGAATTAAGCTGTATATGTTGTCTGAGAGTAGGACAGGATATGTTTTTAATTTTCGTGTGTACACTGGTGGAGATTCTACTATTGACCCCCCAGGTTGTCCGTCCACTTTTGGAGTTTCAGAGAAAATTGTGTGGGATCTTGCTAGAAGACTGTTTAACAGAGGCCACCATTTGTACCTTGATAACTTCTATACTGCTGTGCAGTTATTTAAGGAATTGTATAAAGTGGACACTTTTGCATGTGGCACAATCCGCTCTAACTGTAAAGGTTATCGGAAAGAGCTTGTTTGCAAAAAACTTCAGAGGGGGCAGTGCAGTTCCTTGCGTAGTGATGAACTACTAGCTGTAAAATTTGTGGACAGGAGGGATGTGTACATGCTGACTACCATCCATGATGAGAGTACTTCACCTGTGGCTGTTTGGGGTCAGGTTGCTGAAGTGCGCAAACCTGTGTGCATTCTAGACTACAATAAGCACATGTGGTGTTGACAGAGTAGATCAGAGGTTGGAACCTTACTCTGCTATTCGGAAGGCTTATGTTTGGTATAAGAAGTTGGCCATCCATTTCTTTTAATTAGCAAATTTCAATGCTTTTATTGTGTTCAAGGAGTGTTCTCCTGTGTCAAAGTTGACATTTCTTCAGTTTCAGCACTCTGTGATAGCTAGCCTTGTTGTTGTGGAACATGCAAGTGTTCCTAGATTTGGAGTGGTGGAGGATGTGGTTCGATTGAAAGACCGCCACTTTCCTGATTTCATCCCTCCCACACCGGCAAAAGATTTTCCCACTAGGAGATGCAGAGTCTGTTGGCGAAGAGGTACGCGGAAGGAGATTCGTATGTACTGCCCCGACTGTCCTTCTAAACCTGGGCTGTGTGTCCCTGCTTGTTTTAGAGCGTAACTGTGAGAAGTTGGCCTGGTATATGATGTTCACTAGTTAAAGTGATCACCTTGTACCATGCCAAGCAACCCTTATGGTGTGGTTGTAAGTCAACCTTTTCGGACTAGCTGCCCTAGTGGTAGCGTAGGCTAAGCAGTCTTTGAGGCTAAACTCGTGAAGCGTGTTAAGCCAGCTGTTTTACCAAATGCAACCCCCTTTTATACCAATGAAAGGACACCACACAGATATATATTCAAAATATATAGGTATTTATTTCTCAAAGTAACCCCTAGTCTCTTTATGAGCACAGGAGCACAAATCGTCAAACAAGATTACAGTAGAATACACAGAAGTTGCACTTTATATGGATAGGCCCTGGTGGCCGCTCAAACCATATACTAAAATAGTGGTATAAGTACCACGAACAGAAAAGGGAAAAGGCCTAGGGCCTCTAGAATCGCTGGGCCTACTAGGAGCTAACTTCAGTTAGTGACCAGGAGGTCCACGGGTGGCGTGTGCAGAGCAAATAGTCACACGCGTGCTCCCATAGGTTTCAATGGGTGCGTAAAAAGTACAAAGTTACTGCAAAGAGGATCTTCCGGATGGACTATGACCTTAAGATCGGAAACACAGACACTAGAGATGTTACTCTACACTTGGGCACCGGAGTGCCAGCTTTACCTCACCCACAGGAAGCGGGTGCATAGGTGTCGAAGTGCGTCGGGTTTCTTCTATCGGGTCACTGGAGCCTGTGGACAAAGATGCTGCAGGCGGTCGGTCCGGGAGAGATGCGGTGGATCCAAGAGTGGATCGGAGTTGTAGAAGACCTGTAAGCAGAGGGGACAGTGTTCACAGTCACTAGCCAGTGACCAGCGTGGCACCAGGTGGGTACCAGGCAATGTCGGGTGCAAACAGGAAGAAAGGTGTAGCTTGTCTCTGCAGCCACGTGGTCCCTGGAGGTCGACGACGTCCAGGAGTTGGTTCACGAGCTGTCCCACGCAGGCTCTCGCTGTCGGCGGTGTCGGCGACTTGATCGAAGCAAACAAGCCTTGGCAAAAGCAATTGTTGTGGAGAACAAGATAAGCTGATTGTTCTGACCAGCAAGGTCAGAGGGACTGCTCCTTTGGAGGGGAGCAAGGGCCAGTCTGGAGCAACCAGACCAGTGGTGTGTTTCTTGAAGTTCGTCGCCAAGATGGCCACTAGCCAGCGGGCCAGCAACCGGTTAGGCGCGTCGAGTGGCAAAATGCAGAAGCGCCCCACGCAGATCGTGGAGATGCTGGAGGGCTCACCTTTGGTGCAGATGCTGCTCGAGGGTTGGGCTTCTCAGATCCCAAAGCACAACTTGGAGGGAGCCTCGGTTGTTGCACTTGCAGCTTGTCGTCGTCGTTCCAAGATGGCTGGCTCCACGTGTCTTGTTGCCTCCACGGGTCTCCTCTTTTCAGGGACTGTGGATCGGGCGGGGAGAGGTCTGGAGGTCCAGGTCTTGTCAGTCTCTGGGCTCGGGCTCCAGCGGGAGGCGGCGGCAAAGCAGACGTTGATTCGCTGGATGGTGCTTGCGTTAGCAAGGTGGTCACTCCCTGACCACAGGGGAGATTTCCTTCAGTCTTCTGTGCAGCAGAATGTCGAAGTTCCCGTCTTCTTCTTAGTTTCAAGTTGATTCCAGGATGTCTGAAGTCTTAGGACACAGCTCCTACCTTTAAGCGGATTCTAGGGGCCGGACTACCTGCTAGGTCCCTCCCTAAGGGTGGGACCAGGAAGGGGGGTGGTTACACCCCCAATCCTTTGTCCAGCTCGCCCCAGGCCCGGGACTGGTGTGCCCCAGGACCGGTTTGAACTGGCATATGCACCGAGGCTCCTTGTGAGCCACAGGCATGTCTGGTTTCTTTCAAGCCCTACCTGACCAATACACAAAATCCTGTCTGGGGTGGTGCATGCACCTCCCCTGGCAGGAAACCCTTTGTCCACACCTCCCAAGCTGGAAGGACTCCCAGCAGCAGGAGGGCAGACTTGTGTCTGTGGTGGCAGCATCCATTTTGTGGAGCTGAGGCTATGTCTGATTTTACCCGGGTTTCAGGTACTGTACATGTCGTGTCCCTCTAAAAGGGTGGAATGCTAACCCCGTCGCCAGAATTGGCGAGGGGTTAGTATTCCAATTCGTATGACACCTTACTCGACATGTTTTGATAAAGCCAAACCAAAGATAGCATTTAACCGCGAGGTTCATAATGCACTTAAGAGTATATGGTATGACGATATCTGGAAACAGTAGAAGGAAGTTGTTCCGACCACTACAGACAGGCTCAGCTCATGCCAGAGCACCATCTCACATGGAACCAAGCACTCTGCCTTCAGGATTGTTAAGGCCTGCCATAGGAGTGACTTATAGGTTACCAGGTGTCCCATTTAAGGTTAGGTATAGGTATACTACACCTAAGTAAGAGGTGGTTACACCAACTTACCCCAGCTGAGTGATCAGCCAGTTGTGTCAAATTTGTTAGGCCAAGCCTGGGGTGGCATAATACATGCTTCAGCCCCTGGCAGGCCTTGGGTACACCAATGCCCTGGGTACCTAGTGTACACTGGTACAGGGGCTGACAGGGTGATCCACTTCCAATTGGTTATGCACCTAGGGTGCATAGTGTTAATTTAGTAGAGAGAACAGCAGGCTGGGGGTCTGATTGGCAGGCCCACAGCCTCAATATGTCAAAAACCAGTGAAGCAAAAAGCAAAAATTTGGGGTGACCATAGGATAGCAGACCCTACTCTCCTACACAACCCCCCCCCCCAAACGCTGGGACATTAAACTAGCCTTGACCAGTCTCGTCTTCATGTCCTAAGTGGAAGTACCTGGAGAGACCATCTGCATTCCCATGGTCAGTACCTGGCCGGTGCTCCACTGTAAAGTCCATCCCGTGTAGGGAAATGGACAACCTAAGCAGTTTGGGGTTTTCACCCTTCATCTGATTTAGCCACAAGAGGGGCTTATGGTCGGTCTGAATCTTGAAGTGAGTGCCAAACAAGTATGGCCTCAGCTTCTTCAGGGCCCACACCACAGCAAATGCCTCCCTCTCAATAGCTGACCAATTCTTCTCTCTGGGGGTCAACCTTCTGCTAATAAAAGCAATGGGTTGGTCTTGACCATCTACATTAAGTTGTGACAGCACAGCTCCCACACCCAACTCAGAAGCATCTGTTTGGACAATAAACTCTTTGGAGTAGTCAGGACTTTTCAGGATAGGTGCAGAGCACATGGCCTCAGGTCATCAAATGCCTTTTGACAGCTTACTGTCCACTGAACCTTTTTGGGCATCTTCTTGGATGTCAGATCATTAAGAGGAGTCACAATGGACCCATAGTTCTTAACAAACTTCCTGTAGTACCCAGTCAAGCCCAAGAAAGCTCGAACTTGAGTCTGGGTGGTTGGAGGAGACCAGTCCTTGATGGATTGTATCTTACTCTCCAGTGGTTGAACTTGGCCTCCACCTACAAGGTGGCCCAAATATACAACCTTACTCTGCCCTATCTGGCACTTAGTAGCCTTGATAGTGAGGCCTGCCCTTTGCAGAGCCTCAAGAGCCTTCTTCAGGTGGATCAGGTGATCCTCCCAGGTGGAGCTAAAGACAGCAATGTCATCAAGATATGCTGCGCAAAAGTCATCCAACCCAGTAAGGACTTGGTTCACCAGCCTTTGGAAGGTGGCAGGTGCATTCTTCAGACCAAAGGGCATCACCACAAACTGGTAGTGCCCACCTGGGGTTGAGAATGCTGTTTTGGCCTTAGACTCCTCAGCTAATCTGATTTGCCAATAGCCAGCTGTCAAGTCAAATGTGCTCAAAAACTTTGCAGAAGCTAGTTTGTCTATGAGCTCATCTGCCCTTGGAATAGGGTGTGCATCTGTCCTGGTGACAGCATTGAGACCCCTGTAGTCCACACAGAACCTCATCTCTCTCTTGCCATCTTTGGTGTGAGGTTTGGGGACCAGAACCACTGGGCTAGCCCAGGGGCTCTCTGAGGGTTCAATGACACCTAATTCCAGCATTTTATGTACCTCAGCCTTTATACAGTCCCTGACGTGGTCAGGTTGTCTGTAGAGCTTGTTCTTTACAGGCAGACTGTCACCAGTGTCCACCACATGGGTACACCAGTCAGTGTGGCTAGGTATTAGGGAAAACAGATGTTGAAATGATTGTAGAACTTGTCTACATTCAGTCTGCTGATGGGCAGTGAGGTTGCCTCCAAGGGTCACTCCTTCAACTGAGCCATCTTCAGGGTTCTGAGACAACAGGTCTGGGAGAGGGTCACTCTCTTCCTCCTGTCCCTCATCTGTAGCCATGAGCAAGCCCATGTCTGCCCTGTCAACATATGCTTTTAACCTGTTAACATGGAGTACCCTGTGGGGACTCCTGGGAGTTCCTAGATCCACCAAGTAGGTGACCTCTACCTTCTTTTCCAGGATTGTATGGGGTCCAGACCATTTGTCTTGGAGTGCTGCTGGGGCCACTGGCTCTAACACCCATACCTTCTGTCCTGGCTGAAACTCAACCAAGACAGCCTTTTGGTCATGCCAAGCTTTCTGTAAGGCCTGGCTTGCCTCAAGGTTTTTGGATGCCTTCTCCATATACTCAGCCATCCTGGAGCGGAGACCAAGTACATAGTCCACTATGTCTTGTTTAGGCTTTTTGAGAGGTAACTCCCATCCTTCCTTCACTAAACACAGTGGGCCTCTTACAGGGTGCCCAAACAACAATTCAAAGGGGCTGTAGCCAACTCCTTTTTGTGGGACCTCTCTGTAAGCAAACAGAAGGCAGGGTAGAAGGATGTCCCATCTTCGCCTGAGCTTTTCAGGTAATCCTTTGATCATACCCTTTAGGGTCTTGTTGAATCTCTCAACAAGCCCATTGCATTGTGGGTGATAAGGAGTGGTGAACTTGTAGTTGACACCACATTCCTTCCACATAGCTGTCAAGTATCCTGACATGAAGTTGGTACCTCTGTCAGAAACTATCTCCTTAGGAAACCCCACTCTGGAGAATACTCCCAGCAGGGCCCTGGCCACAACAGGTGCTGTAGTGGTCCTAAGGGGAATTGCCTCTGGATACCTGGTGGCATGATCCACTACCACCAGTATAAATCTGTGCCCAGATGCAGTGGGAGGATCCATGGGACCCACTATATCTATTCCCACTCTTTCAAAGGGGACCCCCACCACAGGTAGTGGTATTAGGGGGGCCTTTGTTGTGCCACCTGATTTGCCACTGGCTTGGCAGGTCACACAGGAGCGACAAAACTCCTTGGTATCTTCATTCATGTGAGGCCAGTGAAAGTGAGGGACAACCCTGTCCCAAGTCTTGTTCTGGCCTAAGTGTCCTGCTAAAGGAATATCATGGGCCAAGGTAAGAAGGAAGCCCCTAAATTGCAGAGGTATAACCAACCTCCTGGTAGCACCAGGCTTGGGGTCTCTAGCCTCTGAATAAAGGAGCCCTTCATCCCAATACACTTTATGGGTACCTTGAGCATTCCCAGCAGCCTCAGCAGCAGCCAGCTGTCTGAGGGGTTCAAGAGAGGGACAGGATAACTGAGCCTGCCTCAAGTCAGCCCTTGAAGGTCCCCCTGTCCCCAGAAACTCAACCTGATCAGGTTCAAGCTCTTCAGGGACAGTTCCTTCAGGGTCCTCTAGATCAGCTTCCTGGGAAGGTTGATCATCACCCTGAGGCAGGGGGGAAGGCACAGCCTTGACCCTCCTGTTCTTCTTCTTGGTAGGTGCTTGGTCCATTGTTCCAGGATCCAAGACCTGAGGTTCAGTGAAGCACTTTTTGGCCTGTGACCTGGTCACAGCAAGGACATGTGATGATATACCTAACATCTCTGCATGAGTCCTGTACTCCACTTCTGACCATAGAGAACTCTCTAGGTCATTGCCCAACAAACATTCTACTGGGAGGTCTGCACTAACCACAACCCTTTTGAGGCCAGTTACCCCTCCCCATGAGAAGTTAACAACTGCCACACTATGTGAAGTAGTGGCATTGCTGGCATTGGTCACCAGGTAATTCTCACCTGGTATGTACTGTCCAGGGTCCACAAAGCCTGGTGTCACCATAGTGACACTGGCACATGTGTCCCTGTAGGCTTGAGCCACTTTTTCGTTAATTAAAGGAGTCTGTCTGTACTTGCCCAGGTTACTGGGGCTCACAGTCCGGGACAAATCAATGTCCCCATCACAGATCAAGACTGCCTGTGTCAGGGTTCTGTCTAAGTCAGAATCTCCTTCAGTTCCCATAGTGATTCCCACTACACCCTTTGTCTGGGGACCAACACTGCTAACAGTAGTACTGGGAGCAGGTGCCTTAGGGGCAACAGTGTTGGGGGCTCCACCCTTCTTACAATCACTAGTCCAGTGAGTTGTATTCTTGCAATGATTGCACCAGGGTTTCTTTTGACCTTCTTTCCTCTTTCCCTTGGATTGTTATTGGGACCCACCCTCCTTAGCAGTAGTTTGGGGCCCTGTTGAAGACTTCTGGTCTTTAGATTTCTGATCTCCACCCTTTTGGTCTGTTTTCTTCTGATCACCCCCTTGGCCCTGGTTCTGGTTCTTTTGCTTAACCCTGGTTCTGACCCATTTGTCTGCCTTCTTTCCCAATTCTTGGGGAGAGGTCAGATCAGAGTCAACCAAGTGTTGATGCAGTTGCTGGTTTTGACAGTTATTTAAAATCTGTTCTCTCATCATCAAATTATACAATCCTGTAAAATCAGATACCTTACTTCCCAGCAACCAACCCTCCAAAGCCTTAGTGGCACATTCAACATATTCAGACCAGTCCTGAGTCTGTGTCTTTTGGGTGTCTCTGAACATTAACCTGTACTGTTCAGTGGTTAAGCCTAACCCATCAACCAGAACACTCTTCAGGACTCTGTAGTTTCTGACATCCTCCTCCCTAACAGTGAGGAGTCTGTCTCTGCCTCTTCCTTCAAAGGAGAGCCAGAGGATTGCTGCCCACTGGTCTTCAGGAACCTGCTGTACTTTGCAGGCTCTCTCAAGAGCAGTTATCCATTTGTGGATATCATCCCCACTTTTGTAGGGGGGCACAACCTTAGACAGGCTCCTATTATCAAAGACCCTATCTTTGTCCTTAGGGACAATGCTGCCACCAGTGGGTATATACCCACTCTTTCTAGGTTGCCTAGCCTTACTCATTTTCTCTTCCATCAGGGCTACTTCTAGCTCCTGCTTCCTGATCCTCAGCTGGGCTTCCTGCATTCTGGCCTCATGTTCCCTCCTCTGAGGGGTGGTCATCCTTTTCCTGGAGTGACCTTGAGAGCCTCTAGAGGCATGAGAAGCATTAGAGTCGCCTGAGCGATTCCTTTGCCTCCTAAGCCCCTGGTTAAGTCCACTGGGGAGATCCAATGGGATGATCCCATTGTCAGTCCCCAATAGCCTTAGTTTAGCTGGGCCAAGTATAACACTTGGCACTGGGCTAGTTCTCCCTTCATCCTCACTACTTTCTGTATCCTCCCCACTTTCCTCCTCTGTAGTATGATTCTCATCTAAGGGATGGCTATTGGAAAGGGGTACTTCAGTAGCATCTTCAGAAGGGGGGCCTCCTGTTCCTGTCCCTAAGGGGGCTAACTGGGAAGCTTTCTCGAGCTCTTTCTGATTTTCATAATTCTGTAAGAGTTCTCTGAGCTCAGCAGAGGTAGGGTTCTTGGGCTGTTTAAGGCCTCTAAGAGTTGCCAAATGCCTGAGCTCATTCTGATTTAGGGTAGCAAAGATGGATGGTGCCCTCTTGGGGTCACTCTCAACAGAGATGGGTACAGTGGACCCCTCTGCCCCAGCCATTGCTCTTAAGTGTGGGTGGATGTGTTGCAATCTACCTACACTTGGGTTTACCTACTAAACCTATCTAGTAGTTGTAGTCAGGGTGTGCTACTCCCTTTGCTCTACAACAACTAAGTTCAGTAGAACTTATGTATATCTAATCTTGTTTTATATGTACCTACAGGTACCTATGTGATCTTTCAATTGGTAACCAAGAGATTACAATGGTAAAACACAGCAAGCTCAAATCCAACGGCTGCTCACCAATGTGAGAAGTTGGCCTGGTATATGATGTTTACTAGTTAAAGTGATCACCTTGTACCATGCCAAGCAACCCTTATGGTGTGGTTGTAAGTCAACCTTTTCGGACTAGCTGCCCTAGTGGTAGCGTAGGCTAAGCAGTCTTTGAGGCTAAACTCGTGAAGCGTGTTAAGCCAGCTGTTTTACCAAATGCAACCCCCTTTTATACCAATGAAAGGGCACCACACAGATATATATTCAAAATATATAGGTATTTATTTCTCAAAGTAACCCCTAGTCTCTTTATGAGCACAGGAGCACAAATCGTCAAACAAGATTACAGTAGAATACACAGAAGTTGCACTTTATATGGATAGGCCCTGGTGGCCGCTCAAACCATATACTAAAATAGTGGTATAAGTACCACGAACAGAAAAGGGAAAAGGCCTAGGGCCTCTAGAATCGCTGGGCCTACAAGGAGCTAACTTCAGTTAGTGACCAGGAGGTCCACGGGTGGCGTGTGCAGAGCAAATAGTCACACGTGTGCTCCCATAGGTTTCAATGGGTGCGTAAAAAGTACAAAGTTACTGCAAAGAGGATCTTCCGGATGGACTATGACCTTAAGATTGGAAACACAGACACTAGAGATGTTACTCTACACTTGGGCACCGGAGTGGCAAAATGCAGAAGGGCCCCACGCAGATCGTGGAGATGCTGGAGGGCTCACCTTAGGTGCAGATGCTGCTCGAGGGTTGGGCTTCTCAGATCCCAAAGCACAACTTGGAGGGAGCCTCGGTTGTTGCGCTTGCAGCTTGTCGTCGTCGTTCCAAGATGGCTGGCTCCACGTGTCTCGTTGCCTCCACGGGTCTCCTCTTTTCAGGGACTGTGGATCGGGCGGTGAGAGGTCTGGAGGTCCAGGTCTTGTCAGTCTCTGGGCTCGGGCTCCGGCGGGAGGCGGCGGCAAAGCAGACGTTGATTCGCTGGATGGTGCTTGCGTTAGCAAGGTGGTCACTCCCTGACCACAGGGGAGATTTCCTTCAGTCTTCTGTGCAGCAGAATGTCGAAGTTCCCGTCTTCTTCTTAGTTTCAAGTTGATTCCAGGATGTCTGAAGTCTTAGGACACAGCTCATACCTTTAAGCGGATTCTAGGGGCCGGACTACCTGCTAGGTCCCTCCCTAAGGGTGGGACCAGGAAGGGGGGTGGTTACACCCCCAATCCTATGTCCAGCTCGCCCCAGGCCCGGGACTGGTGTGCCCCAGGACCGGTTTGAACTGGCATATGCACCGAGGCTCCTTGTGAGCCACAGGCATGTCTGGTTTCTTTCAAGCCCTACCTGACCAATACACAAAATCCTGTCTGGGGTGGTGCATGCACCTCCCCTGGCAGGAAACCCTTTGTCCACACCTCCCAAGCTGGAAGGACTCCCAGCAGCAGGAGGGCAGACTTGTGTATGTGGTGGCAGCATCCATTTTGTGGAGCTGAGGCTATGTCTGATTTTACCCGGGTTTCAGGTACTGTACATGTCGGGTCCCTCTAGAAGGGTGGAATGCTAACCCAGTCGCCAGAATTGGCGAGGGGTTAGTATTCCAATTCGTATGACACCTTACTCGACATGTTTTGATAAAGCCAAACCAAAGATAGCATTTAACCGCGAGGTTCATAATGCACTTAAGAGTATATGGTATGACGATTTCTGGAAACAGTAGAAGGAAGTTGTTCCGACCACTACAGACAGGCTCAGCTCATGCCAGAGCACCATCTCACATGGAACCAAGCACTCTGCCTTCAGGATTGTTAAGGCCTGCCATAGGAGTGACTTATAGGTTACCAGGTGTCCCATTTAAGGTTAGGTATAGGTATACTACACCTAAGTAAGAGGTGGTTACACCAACTTACCCCAGCTGAGTGATCAGCCAGTTGTGTCAAATTTGTTAGGCCAAGCCTGGGGTGGCATAATACATGCTTCAGCCCCTGGCAGGCCTTGGGTACACCAATGCCCTGGGTACCTAGTGTACACTGGTACAGGGGCTGACAGGGTGATCCACTTCCAATTGGTTATGCACCTAGGGTGCATAGTGTTAATTTAGTAGAGAGAACAGCAGGCTGGGGGTCTGATTGGCAGGCCCACAGCCTCAATATGTCAAAAACCAGTGAAGCAAAAAGCAAAAATGTGGGGTGACCATAGGATAGCAGACCCTACTCTCCTACAGTACCACACGCAAAATAATTTTTGGGAGCATTCATGAGTGGTAAAGTGAACTGCCTGGTCTGTATTCTTTGAAAAATTTGATTCTGTTTCAAGGTTGGCGTTAGTGCAATGTATTTAGTTTCTGATTTTGTGTTTGTAGATTTGTATCTATCTGCGATTTGTTTGTGTTTTTATTTTTGTCTTAAATAAATCCTAAATGTGTTGGCGGTGTGTGTGGAATGGTGCTTGGCTGGCGGTGTGCGTGGAATGGTGCTTGGCTGGCGGTGTGCGTGGACTGGTACTTGGCTGCCGGTGTGCCTGGACTGGCGATTGGCTGGCGGTGTGCCTGGACTGGCGCTTGGCTAGCGGTGTGCGTGGACTGGTGTTTAGCTAGCGGTGTGCGTGGACTGGCGCTCGGCTAGCGGTGTGCGTGGACTGGCGCTCGGCTGGCTGTGTGTGAGTAGTGACTTGCTGCTCGTCACTACACACACTGCTAGCTGAGTGCCACTCCACGCAATCCATCAGCTTGTGTAGTTGCTGTGTCAAGAATGTGGGCGTGTGAAAGTGATGGGCCCTTGAATGGCGCTGTGTGCTGGTGTGAGTTTTGTTATGTGATGGGCCCGCGGCTGGCGGTGTGAATGGTTTTGTATGTCTCACACGTATGAAAGGTGTATGAATGGCCTGTAAAGAGGTTGGTGCCTTGTCGTGGCTTTACAGCTCACGAGCTGTGAGTCAATGGTTCAGTTTCTCGCTCTTTCAATTATTAACAGTGCATTTCATTTTTGTGAAATCACTTGCTAATACAATTGTATATACTGAACCATCACTCACCCTCGTGCCAAATCCAACCAGTATGTGTGTGTGCTTGAGGATTAGATGGCTGTGCAGTAATATTTGCCTTTCTGAAGCAGGGTGTACCTTGTCCCTTTTGTGAATTTTGTAATGTGTTGTTTTTGTGCCTGGTGGTGCGAATGGTCTTGTGTGGATCACGTATGAAAGGTGTGTGAATGGCCTGTAAAGAGGTTGGTGCCTTGCCGTGGCTGTACAGCTCACGAGCTGCGAGTCATTGGTTCAGTTTTTTCTCCATTTAATTATTGACAGTGCATTTCATTTTTCTGAAATCTCTTGTTAATAAAATTTAATATACTGAACCATCACTCGCCCCCGTGCCAAATCCAACCAGTATGTGTGTGCGTTTGAGGAATAGATGGCTGTGCAGGAATCTTTGTCTTTTTAGTTTCTCTGCCAAGGTGTATGTTCCATGTAAGAATAACCCACCAACTGTAGATATTGTCGTAAACCCATGGGAGTTCATGGTGATGTCTCTCTTGTGAATTCCAAAAAGTTATTTTATCCACAATGTCCTGCAAACCTCAAAATGTCTGTCACATTTTCCTTGCAATATTGTGCCGAAATTCTCACGCTGTAGAAACAAACAATTGCAAAAACAAATATTGATGGACAGAATGCAGAACAATGTCATACATTCACCCCAGTACAGAGATCTGGGCCTAAATCCATCGTTTTCTTGCTGACCATGCCATTCCAGTTTGAACCCAGCCATATGCAAATCAGTCTTGACCCTGTGCCTCATGGGAACAGTCCAGCCCGAACTGCCAAGCCAGGTCCTCCCTGGACTGGAAACAAGCATCCTAGGACCGGTTTCGGGGTTTCACCCCTCTTCAGCCAGGATAGCTTGATTCCAGTAGCATGGAGAGCACGGGACTCACGTCTGAGCATACCCGTCCCACTCGGGGTGACAAATGCAAAAACAAATATTGATGGACAGAATGCAGAACAATGTCATACATTCACCCCAGTACAGAGATCTGGGCCTAAATCCATCGTTTTCTTGCTCACCATGCCATTCCAGTTTGAACCCAGCCATATGCAAATCAGTCTTGACCCTGTGCCTCATGGGAACAGTCCAGCCCGAACTGCCAAGCCAGGTCCTCCCTGGACTGGAAACAAGCATCCTAGGACCGGTTTCGGGGTTTCACCCCTCTTCAGCCAGGATAGCTTGATTCCAGTGGCATGGAGAGCACGGGAGTCACGTCTGAGCATACCCGTCCCACTCGGGGTGACAAATGCAAAAACAAATATTGATGGACAGAATGCAGAACAATGTCATACATTCACCCCAGTATTCCCAGACGTGGGACCCGTGCTCACTACGCCACTGGAGTCAAGCTATCCTGGCTGATGACGGCTGATAGCCAGAAACCGGTCCTAGGATGCTTGATTCCGGTCCAGGGAAGACATGGCTTGGCAGTTCGGGCTGGACTGTTCCCATGAGGCACAGGGTCAAGACTGATTTGCATATGGCCATGTCTAAACTGGGGTGGTGTAGTGGGCAAAAGAACGATGGATTTAACCCAGATCTCTTGACTGGGGGAGAATGTCTGCATTGTCAGCATTCCGTCCATCAATTGTTTGTTGTAACGCTTTTCGCCCTAAGTGGGATGGGTATTCCCAGACGTGGGACCCGTGCTCACTACGCCACTGGAGTCAAGCTATCCTGGCTGATGACAGCTGATAGCCAGAAACCGGTCCTAGGATGCTTGATTCCGGTCCAGGGAAGACATGGCTTGGCAGTTTGGGCTGGACTGTTCCCATGAGGCACAGGGTCAAGACTGATTTGCATATGGCCATGTCTAAACTGGGGTGGTGTAGTGGGCAAAAGAGCGATGGATTTAACCCAGATCTCGACTGGGAGAGAATGTCTGCATTGTCAGCATTCCGTCCATCAATTGTTTGTTGTAACGCTTTTCGCCCTAAGTGGGATGGGTATTCCCAGACGTGGGACCCGTGCTCACTACACCACTGGAGTCAAGCTATCCTGGCTGATGACGGCTGATAGCCAGAAACCGGTCCTAGGATGCTTGATTCCGGTCCAGGGAAGACATGGCTTGGCAGTTCGGGCTGGACTGTTCCCATGAGGCACAGGGTCAAGACTGATTTGCATATGGCCATGTCTAAACTGGGGTGCTGTAGTGGGCAAAAGAACAATGGATTTAACCCAGATCTCTTGACTGGGGGAGAATGTCTGCATTGTCAGCATTCCGTCCATCAATTGTTTGTTGTAACGCTTTTCGCCCTAAGTGGGATGGGTATTCCCAGACGTGGGACCCGTGCTCACTACGCCACTGGAGTCAAGCTATCCTGGCTGATGACGGCTGATAGCCAGAAACCTGTCCTAGGATGCTTGATTCCGGTCCAGGGAAGACATGGCTTGGCAGTTCGGGATGGACTGTTCCCATGAGGCACAGGGTCAAGACTGATTTGCATATGGCCATGTCTAAACTGGGGTGGTGTAGTGGGAAAAAGAACGATGGATTTAACCCAGATCTCTTGACTGGGGGAGAATGTCTGCATTGTCAGCATTCCGTCCATCAATTGTTTGTTGTAACGCTTTTCGCCCTAAGTGGGATGGGTATTCCCAGACGTGGGACCCGTGCTCACTACGCCACTGGAGTCAAGCTATCCTGGCTGATGACGGCTGATAGCCAGAAACCGGTCCTAGGATGCTTGATTCCGGTCCAGGGAAGACATGGCTTGGCAGTTCGGGCTGGACTGTTCCCATGAGGCACAGGGTCAAGACTGATTTGCATATGGCCATGTCTAAACTGGGGTGGTGTAGTGGGCAAAAGAACGATGGATTTAACCCAGATCTCTTGACTGGGGGAGAATGTCTGCATTGTCAGCATTCCGTCCATCAATTGTTTGTTGTAACGCTTTTCGCCCTAAGTGGGATGGGTATTCCCAGACGTGGGACCCGTGCTCACTACGCCACTGGAGTCAAGCTATCCTGGCTGATGACGGCTGATAGCCAGAAACCGGTCCTAGGATGCTTGATTCCGGTCCAGGGAAGACATGGCTTGGCAGTTCGGGCTGGACTGTTCCCATGAGGCACAGGGTCAAGACTGATTTGCATATGGCCATGTCTAAACTGGGGTGGTGTAGTGGGCAAAAGAACGATGGATTTAACCCAGATCTCTTGACTGGGGGAGAATGTCTGCATTGTCAGCATTCCGTCCATCAATTGTTTGTTGTAACGCTTTTCGCCCTAAGTGGGATGGGTATTCCCAGACGTGGGACCCGTGCTCACTACGCCACTGGAGTCAAGCTATCCTGGCTGATGACGGCTGATAGCCAGAAACCGGTCCTAGGATGCTTGATTCCGGTCCAGGGAAGACATGGCTTGGCAGTTCGGGCTGGACTGTTCCCATGAGGCACAGGGTCAAGACTGATTTGCATATGGCCATGTCTAAACTGGGGTGGTGTAGTGGGCAAAAGAACGATGGATTTAACCCAAATCTCTTGACTGGGGGAGAATGTCTGCATTGTCAGCATTCCGTCCATCAATTGTTTGTTGTAACGCTTTTCGCCCTAAGTGGGATGGGTATTCCCAGACGTGGGACCCGTGCTCACTACGCCACTGGAGTCAAGCTATCCTGGCTGATGACGGCTGATAGCCAGAAACCGGTCCTAGGATGCTTGATTCCGGTCCAGGGAAGACATGGCTTGGCAGTTCGGGCTGGACTGTTCCCATGAGGCACAGGGTCAAGACTGATTTGCATATGGCCATGTCTAAACTGGGGTGGTGTAGTGGGCAAAAGAACGATGGATTTAACCCAGATCTCTTGACTGGGGGAGAACGTCTGCATTGTCAGCATTCCGTCCATCAATTGTTTGTTGTAACGCTTTTTGCCCTAAGTGGGATGGGTATTCCCAGACGTGGGACCCGTGCTCACTACGCCACTGGAGTCAAGCTATCCTGGCTGATGACGGCTGATAGCCAGAAACCGGTCCTAGGATGCTTGATTCCGGTCCAGGGAAGACATGGCTTGGCAGTTCGGGCTGGACTGTTCCCATGAGGCACAGGGTCAAGACTGATTTGCATATGGCTATGTCTAAACTGGGGTGGTGTAGTGGGCAAAAGAACGATGGATTTAACCCAGATCTCTTGAATGGGGGAGAATGTCTGCATTGTCAGCATTCCGTCCATCAATTGTTTGTTGTAACGCTTTTCGCCCTAAGTGGGATGGGTATTCCCAGACGTGGGACCCGTGCTCACTACGCCACTGGAGTCAAGCTATCCTGGCTGATGACAGCTGATAGCCAGAAACCGGTCCTAGGATGCTTGATTCCGGTCCAGGGAAGACATGGCTTGGCAGTTTGGGCTGGACTGTTCCCATGAGGCACAGGGTCAAGACTGATTTGCATATGGCCATGTCTAAACTGGGGTGGTGTAGTGGGCAAAAGAACAATGGATTTAACCCAGATCTCTTGACTGGGGGAGAATGTCTGCATTGTCAGCATTCCGTCCATCAATTGTTTGTTGTAACGCTTTTTGCCCTAAGTGGGATGGGTATTCCCAGACGTGGGACCCGTGCTCACTACGCCACTGGAGTCAAGCTATCCTGGCTGATGACGGCTGATAGCCAGAAACCGGTCCTAGGATGCTTGATTCCGGTCCAGGGAAGACATGGCTTGGCAGTTCGGGCTGGACTGTTCCCATGAGGCACAGGGTCAAGACTGATTTGCATATGGCCATGTCTAAACTGGGGTGGTGTAGTGGGCAAAAGAACGATGGATTTAACCCAGATCTCTTGACTGGGGGAGAATGTCTGCATTGTCAGCATTCCGTCCATCAATTGTTTGTTGTAACGCTTTTCGCCCTAAGTGGGATGGGTATTCCCAGACGTGGGACCCGTGCTCACTACGCCACTGGAGTCAAGCTATCCTGGCTGATGACGGCTGATAGCCAGAAACCGGTCCTAGGATGCTTGATTCCGGTCCAGGGAAGACATGGCTTGGCAGTTCGGGCTGGACTGTTCCCATGAGGCACAGGGTCAAGACGGATTTGCATATGGCCATGTCTAAACTGGGGTGGTGTAGTGGGCAAAAGAACGATGGATTTAACCCAGATCTCTTGACTGGGGGAGAATGTCTGCATTGTCAGCATTCCGTCCATCAATTGTTTGTTGTAACGCTTTTCGCCCTAAGTGGGATGGGTATTCCCAGACGTGGGACCCGTTCTCACTACGCCACTGGAGTCAAGCTATCCTGGCTGATGACGGCTGATAGCCAGAAACCGGTCCTAGGATGCTTGATTCCGGTCCAGGGAAGACATGGCTTGGCAGTTCAGGCTGGGCTGTTCCCATGAGGCACAGGGTCAAGACTGATTTGCATATGGCCATGTCTAAACTGGGGTGGTGCAGTGGGCAAAAGAACGATGGATTTGACCCAGATCTCTTGACTGGGGGAGAATGTCTGCATTGTCAGCATTCTGTCCATCAATTGTTTGTTGTAACGCTTTTCGCCCTAAGTGGGATGGGTATTCCCAGACGTGGGACCCGTGCTCACTACGCCACTGGAGTCAAGCTATCCTGGCTGATGACGGCTGATAGCCAGAAACCGGTCCTAGGATGCTTGATTCCGGTCCAGGGAAGACATGGCTTGGCAGTTCGGGCTGGACTGTTCCCATGAGGCAGAGGGTCAAGACTTATTTGCATATGGCCATGTCTAAACTGGGGTGGTGTAGTGGGCAAAAGAACGATGGATTTAAACCAGATCTCTTGACTGGGGGAGAATGTCTGCATTGTCAGCATTCCGTCCATCAATTGTTTGTTGTAACGCTTTTTGCCCTAAGTGGGATGGGTATTCCCAGACGTGGGACCCGTGCTTACTACGCCACTGGAGTCAAGCTATCCTGGCTGATGACGGCTGATAGCCAGAAACCGGTCCTAGGATGCTTGATTCCGGTCCAGGGAAGACATGGCTTGGCAGTTCGGGCTGGACTGTTCCCATGAGGCACAGGGTCAAGACTGATTTGCATATGGCCATGTCTACACTGGGGTGGTGTAGTGGGCAAAAGAACGATGGATTTAACCCAGATCTCTTGACTGGGGGAGAATGTCTGCATTGTCAGCATTCCGTCCATCAATTGTTTGTTGTAACGCTTTTCGCCCTAAGTGGGATGGGTATTCCCAGACGTGGGACCCGTGCTCACTATGCCACTGGAGTCAAGCTATCCTGGCTGATGACGGCTGATAGCCAGCAACCGGTCCTAGGATGCTTGATTTCGGTCCAGGGAAGACATGGCTTGGCAGTTCGGGCTGGACTGTTCCCATGAAGCACAGGGTCAAGACTGATTTGCATATGGGCATGTCTAAACTGGGGTGGTGTAGTGGGCAAAAGAACGATGGATTTAACCCAGATCTCTTGACTGGGGGAGAATGTCTGCATTGTCAGCATTCCGTCCATCAATTGTTTGTTGTAGAAACAAACAATGTCAAAACGATCTGGTTTTGCAAGGGGGTCAACTGTCTTTTTGGCCCATGCTCGGCGGCCATCTAGGGAAACCTATCAAACCCATACATTTCTGAAAACTAGACACCCGGGGGCTTCCAGGGCAGAATGGCTTGCGTGGATCCCCCAAAATTTCCTTACCCAGAATCCCCTGCAAACCTCAATTTTAGCTGAAAAAAATCACTTTTTTCACACATTTTTGTGTGGGAAAGTTGTGGCATCACCGGGCTCACTCAAATTTCCCACCACCCAGCGTTCCCCCGGGTCTCCCGGTAAAATTGGTGCCTCACTTGTGTGGGAGGCCCAAGTACCCGCGACAGGCAAGGGCCAAAACATTTTTTGGGATGGGCAATGTTGATGTCGCATCACTACGTTTTGGGCCCTTGCCTGTCGCGGGTACTTGGGCCTCCCACAGAAGTGAGGCACCATTTTTACTGGGAGACCCAGGGGAACGCTGGGAGGTGGGAAATTTGAGTGAGCCCGGTGATGCCACAACTTTCCCACACAAAAATGTATGAAAAAAGTGATTTTTTCAGCTAAAATTGAGGTTTGCAGGGGATTCTGGGTAAGGAAACGTTGGGGGATCCACGCAAGCCATACCTCCCTGGAAGCCCCCAGGTGTCTAGTTTTCATAAATGTATGGGTTTGGTAGGTTTCCCTAGATGGCCGCCGAGCACCGGGACATAAACCCAGGTGACCCCCCTTGCAAAACCAGGTGGTTTTGAGATAGGCAATTTTGATGTTACCTCACTACGTTTTGCGCCGTTTCCTGTCGCGGGCACTAGGCCGACCCACACAAATGAGGTACCATTTTCTCGTAAGACTTTGGGGAACGCGGGGTGGGTCAAAATTTGTGGATCCACGGAGATTCCGGAACTTTCCACCACAGAAATGTGGGGAAAATGCGTTTTTTGGGACAATTTTTTAGGTTTGCAAGGGATTCTGGGTAACAGACCCTGGTGGGAGGCAGTCAAGTCACCCCATCCTGGATTTCCCTGGGTGTCTAGTTTTCAAAAATGTATAGGTTTGCTAGGTTTCCCAAGGTGCCGGCAGAGCTAGGGTTCAAAAACTACAGCTAGTCATTGTGCCAAAAAAGGGTCATTTTTCACTGCGAAATTGAGGTGTGACCACGTTGCGTTTCGCGCCGTTTCCTGTCGCGGGCACTAGGCCGACCCACACAAGTGAGATACCGTTTTTCTCGTAAGACTTTGGGGAACGCGTGGTGGGTGGAAATTTGTGTATCCACGCAGATTCCGGAACTTTCCACCACAGAAATGTGGGGAAAATGTGTTTTTTTGGACAATTTTTTAGGTTTGCAAGGGATTCTGGATAACAGACCCTGGTGGGAGGCAGTCAAGTCACCCCATCCTGGATTCCCCTGGGTGTCTAGTTTTCAAAAATGTATAGGTTTGCTAGGTTTCCCAAGGTGCCCGCAGAGCTAGGGTTAAAAAACTAGAGCTAGGCACTTTGCCAAAAAAGGGTACATTTTCACTGCGATATTGAGTTGTGACCACTTTGCGCTTTGCGCCGTTTCCTGTCGCGGGCACTATGCCTACCCACACAAGTGAGGTACCATTTTTATCGGGAGACTTAGGGTATTTCAGGTTTGTAAAGGAACTGTTATTATCTATTGACTTCCGATGCATTTCTGCCTTCCAAATGAAAGATATTGTGTAAAAAAGAAGTCATTCTAAAACATGACTGATAATTCTCATGCTAGTATGAGTATTCCCAAATTCGGAAATGTGCAAATATCTACCGTTTCTAAACTTTATATTTTGTTCCCATTTCAGAAATACATAGGTGTCTTTCATACCGATTTTTCCATGTACACATTTTTACAGAATAATTACTATATGCCCGGTACATAATAAAAAACCATTGCAAGTTGCTGCTCAGTTTTTGGCTCTGGGTTCGTCGGGTTCTTGGTGAACCTACAAGTCCTATATATCCCCACAACCAGTAATGTCCAGCAGATGCAACGGTATATTGCTTTCAAAGAGCTGTCATAATTAGAAGAAGTTACAGGTGAAAACGTTGACACAAAGGCTGTTTTTTTCAACTAATTTTCAATTTATCCTATATTTAACTGTTTGTTTCTATAAAAAAAACCTTGATGGATCTACACAAATGACCCCTTGCTGAATTCAGAATTTTGTCTTCTTCTCGAAAATGTATAGCTTTCCAGGATCCATTATTGCTTTTGTACCCATTTCTGCCATTAACTGGAAGGAGGTCAAAAGCACAAAAAATAGCAAAAATAGGCTATGTCCCAGAAAAATCCCAAAACTGTGTAAAAAATGTTGGGTTTCTGAAAAAAGTCTGGTATCCCCGAAAAGCTGGGAAAATGGTGATTTCAACCCCACAAACCCTTTTTTGATAACATTTGCAGGGAAAAACCCAGATGCATTTGCAGGCCGTTTTTCCAATTTTTCCACAAAAAAACAAAATTTTGCTGTATTTTGGCTCATTTCTGTGGCTCATTTCTGTGACCCCTCCAGGGGAATCCACAAACCCTGAGTACCTTTAGAATCCCCATGATGTTGGAAGAAAAGGACGCAAATTTGGCGTGGATACCTAATGTGGTCAAAAAGGTACAGGGGCCTAAGCGTGCACTACCCCAAATAGCCAAAAAAAGGCTTGACACAGGAGAGAGAAAAGGCCTGGCAGCGAAGGGGTTAACTTATATGATCGGTTTGCATATGTTTAGATCGTGAGATATGGTTTTTCTGGTTGCAGATAGTTATATGTACGACAAGACTGTTGAGTTTACTTAAAGATGCAGAGAACTATATATTTTTGGAAAGATGGCCTGAAGGTGTATATCTTTATGAAATTACATATATGTTTACATGGTAATCTATGTTCTTCAGGACTGTTGAAAAATTCATGTATATAGTGAGGGTGGTGCATTTCTTTCAACATGCTCTGTTTAAAATTGGGGAGGGGTAATAGTGAAGAATGTCTTTTGAGAGTTTGTGAGCAAGCTTCACTTGGCATATAACTTTTTTTTTTTGAATTTCTGAATATAGGTTTTAAAGACACAAGAAATATTTGCGAAATGATGTTGGTATGCTATTAGGAAAAGGTTTTGTGCTTTCAAAAGGTGAGAATTGTTGTTTTCAGTATTAGAAACTTATTGATGCATGTGGACACTGAGTAACAGAGCAATATATACTCTTAGAGAGGCATGTATACAATTATATATCAAGTGTGATATCTAGACTTATTCAATCACCCAGGCACTACACATGCACTCTTCCAATCACACAGGCACCAATTATGTACTCATTAAACTACACATGCAACACACATGAGTTCATCCAATCACCCAGATAGTAGCAATACAATTATGTGAATACAAAGGCACTAACTATGCAGATATGGGACCACCAATGTAGTGCCTACAATGGCACTATATATACACTCATCTAATCATCCATGGAGTATTGTTGTACTCAACCACAAACACATGTATTTACAAGTTTTAGTGAGGAATATTTACTCTTTTAGAACCATCTGGTGAATTATATATGTAACCTGTCACACACTGTTTACATGTACTCTGAAGAATGAGTGAGCTATAAACTGTGATGCACATTAACGTGCAGTTTTTTTATAAGGAATGTTTCCCAAAATTTAAAAGTCTGACACATCCAAGTAGAAAAGTATTGAAACACTAAATGTGCCGGTGACACAATTGTAGAGAGGCACAGAAAAAGGTCTTATGTTGTGTTTTTGGATTTACAGTATTGAGACACTGTATGTACTTTTACACTTTGGTTGATGTTTATTTTAAAATTGACTACATAAGGGATAAAGTGATCTTTTAGTGTGTGTAAGTGAGAACTGAGATATGGTGCAGCTGTGTTGTAGGAGAGGGTGCTATAATATTAAAAGGTAAGTAATAATTTAAGTTTTGTGTTTTGGTTTGGGATAGGTACATTGAAATAAGTGCTTGTAGTTATGTAGGTAGGTTGATTTGTACATTTAAAACTGCAATATAACATAAAAGCTATTTTTGTACTATGTGTAAGCCAGTAGTAAAGTAGCTAGTTCATTGGCTAAAAATAATCAAATATAGTTTTGTTTTTACACAGAACAATAACTACATAATTATAGACACGTTGCCTACAAAAGCTCAAAGGGAAAAGGAACAGAAGCAAGTACAGTATCTATGCAGAACTAAGGCTCAAAAGGGGCAAAATGAAGAAAAAGTGGTGAACGAAAAAAAGAGCTATTGGTCATTTTTTTTTAAATATATGTGGACATTTCCAAAGATTATGAAGTAATGAAAATAAAATTCAAACTATGAGGAATAATAACAAAGGACAAAATCTATATAGCAAGAAGAGGAAAGAATGTAACAAAGATGTATACACCTTAACCCGGAGACAGAAGCAGTTTAAGGAAATTCGAGCTAGGATGTTTTGTAGTAGAGTAGGTACAAATCTACTGAACAATATTAAGACGTATAGAGGAAGGAGACATGCAGTGAAACAGAAAGAACGAGTTGAGAGAGCAGTTGATAAGGTCTTTGCTTTGAAGGTGAAGGGTTTTATTTTGATTATAAATAGAATAAAGACTCTTGACAAAATGGTGTTGTACTTGAGGAGACAAAACCAGAAAAAAAGATTAGTAAATAGAAGTAACAGTTGTACAGTTTTTAGTGGAGAATGCATACATACTTCTAGTACAGAGTCTTTCTTTAATGAAGAAAGCTATGTCTAGGATAATAGATTAGTTCACGCTATTGATTAGAGAGGATGATGTTATGAAATGAAGAATGGCACTCCTATAGCAAAAGAGGTGAAGTTACCTAAAAATGTAGAACAAGTTATTGGAGAACAGGTACAGGGACGGTGGAGTCAGGTGCCTGTATATAAATGGAATTGCAGTAGTGTTTGTAGTATTTGATGGCAATCCATTGATATATTACAGAATTTCCTACATATCTTTCCAAGGCAAAGTTTAGAACAGAAAATAACTACTTAGTTAGGCTCAGATTTCACACGCACAAAACCAGAAAAATTCAGCAGTCATAGTTAATCTGAGCTAACTATAACTCGTACCCACGTAATGTACTGCATATGACCTCACATATTACATCCCTCATGACATGGTCAGTGACATCACTGATGTCCCAAAGAAGTCAAACGCAATTCTCTCCCAGGCATGTGCAGAAAGATCAGATATGGTTAACGGATGCTGTCAATTTGGGGGGGAAAGGCAGTTGCACAAATGGCACTCTTTCAGTTGCCTCTCAACTTGCTCATCTAGGCATGGGAACCACACTATGTCTCTTAAGGGTCTTTTAGCTGCGAAAATGCCATAATGTCCTTCATGGGCTAGTTCTATGACTTGTTATCTCAGGCTCTCTGGTATGACGATTCTTGAGCCTCATAAGACAATACCTTCTTTGAATTTTTGAAATTCGACATCGTCAGCAAAAGGTTGAACACTCCGTCTCCATGATTGAGTTGAAATGATTTCTTTCAGTACCAGATTGTTTTTATCTGCATTGGTAGCTGCCACAATTTGTTCAATAGATAGGGCTGCTGGTGTGTTGGACATTACAATGAAGTTGATATATTCTTCAGGTGTTTTGGGTGTGGAACTGTGACAACGTAATGGCACTTGTGAAAAGTGGTCTGCAGAATTCTGATCTTTGCCTGCCTTGTGTACAATTGTACAATTGTATAGTTGTATTCTTGTAATCACAACCCCCACCTTTCAATGCGAGGGGGCATCATGGCTTTCGGATTTCGGAAAATGGTGTGAAGTGCTTGGTGGTCTGTAATGATAGTGAAAGATTTTCTGTGAAGAAATGCATAAAATTGTTTGCAGGCACAGATTACAGCCAGACTCTCCATCTCTGGCTGAGAATAGGCAAGTTCTGTGTCAGACAGGCTTTGACTGGCATAAGCCACAATGTATCTTTGAGCATTCAGATAATCATTAAGTTGAGCAAGGATTGTTCCCAACCCCACCGGGCTCGCATCTACTGTGATCTCAGTATGCAACTTAGGGTCACAATATGCCATCTCGTTTGCATTTTCAATCGCATGTTGTTAGACCCGGTTTTCTGGGCACCAGGCACTCGGGGGTTAATGCGCTCCAATCGCATCAGCTGGAGTGTTACCCGCTGGTGTACGGAGACCTCAGTACTAGTAGACCCAAAACTGGATAACCAAGCACTCCTCTCCAGCACTTGACTCTCTCAGGGTAGCGAAACAGAGCAGTCTAAGGCTTACTCAAGGAGGTGAGGTGAGGTGGGGGTTAAACATTCAGGATACAGTGTACATCGTACTACCAGCTGATAAAATCAATGTCCAGTCAGTGCTTTACTTTTTATAAAAGAAAAATACTTTAATACACACAAGAGAATTATACTACACATAAAACTAGGATAAACATTGAAAACCAGATGTCTCTACAACCCTTTGGGCCAGAGTTCTGACCCCAAACAGTATTATAGTGTCTAGACGCGAAGCACTACAAAAAACACAGTTCACATGAAAACACACAAAGAAAAAGTTACTTACCTTCGGTAACGATATATCTGTAAGAAACATTAGTTAGTTATAGATTCCTTACCTTAGAATTACCCCCAGGCGTCAGACTAGAGCCGGAAAGTTTTTTCGTCAGCAGTACCTCTGCGTGTCGTAAGGTGGCATTGGAGGGCTCCGTGTCTGTCGTCGGCGTCGTAGTCGCCGGGATGACTTTGCGGCAGCTACTTAGACGCCGCCCTTGTGCGCTGACGTCAGTTCTGTACACGACTTTCCGCGCAAGAAACGCAGAGCCATGCAAGACACTGACCATTGGTGCACAAAACTAGGGCCCTGAAAGGCTGTTCTTAACCCTCGAAATCAGTTCGCAGAACGGGAAGGATGGGTGGGGCAGTAAGGAATCTATAACTAACTAATGTTTCTTACAGATATATCATAACTGAAGGTAAGTAACTTGTGCATCTGAAAGAAACACGTTAGTTATAGATTCCTTACCTTAGAATAGATACCCCAGCAATACCAACCCTGGTGGTGGGTCTGCGAACCAAGATCACACCAGAAAATTCTGGAGAACAGAACGGCCAAAGAAGCCGTCTCTCCGGACTTGGCTGTTCAGGCAGGAGTGTTTGGTGAACATGTGCAGCGAAGCACACGTGGCTGCCTGACAGATGTCATTTAGAGGCACTGCCCTTCCCAAGGCAGTAATGGCTGCCGTCGCCCTTGTGGAGTGAGCGCGTAGCCCGACTGGAGGCTCCTTTTTAGCCAGAGAGTAACAAGCCTTAAAACACAACATGACCCATCGAGAAATGGTGCATTTGTGTACAGCCCGACCCTTCTTTGCGCCCACTTAACCAACAAAAAGTTCATCATCCACCCGGGAACTATTTTGTGCGATCCAGATAGAAGGAGAGCGTATGTTTAGGGTCTAGACGGTGGAGCCTCTCTTCTTCCTTTGATGGATGCGGAGGCGGAAAGAAGGTGGGCAAAGTAAAGGTCTGCCTGATGTGGTAGGCAGTGACCACCTTAGGAAGGAAGGATGGACGGGTCCGGAGAACCACTTTGTCCGGATGAATAGACAGGAAAGGAGGTTTTGAAGAAAGAGCCTGGAGCTCACCCACCCTTCTAGCAGAAGTGATGGCTACCAGGAAAGCAGTTTTAAGAGTCAAAAGACGTAAAGGACAGTTATGCAGCGTCTCAAAGGGAGCACACATTAAATAGGTTAGCACAAGATTCAAGTCCCACTGAGGCATGACGAAGGGGATTGGAGGAAAAAAATGCCTTATGGCTTTTAGGAAATGGTTAACTACCTGGGACTTGAAAAGAGAAGGCTGATCTGGCGACCGAAGGAAGGCAGAGATGGCTGAAAGATAGCCCTTCATAGTGCCCAGAGCAGAGCCCTGCTGGGCTAAAGAGAGCAAACAAGAGTACTTCAGAAAGAGGGGCAGAAAGTGGATCCACAGCTTTTGCTGTGCACCATGCCACAAATGTGTTCCACCTGCAGGCGTATACCGTCTTTGTGGAGGGACGCCTGGCTGCCAAGATTACGTTACAGACTTCGGGAGGCAAGTCGAAAGGCGTCAACTGCCACCGCTCAATCTCCACGCAAGGAGGTGGAGACTGGACAGGTTCGGGTGGAGGACCGTCCCCTGCTGCTGCGACAGAAGATCCTCCTGAAGAGGCAGTCTGATCGGAGGATCGATGGCCATGTTGAGCAGCTCGGGATACCAGACTCTTTGTGCCCAATCCGGAGCCACAAGAATGACTTGGGCCCGGTCGTGTCTGACCTTCTTCAGCACTCTGGGCAGAAGTGGTATAGGTGGAAAGGCGTACAACAGACTGCAACTCTACTCGCGATGAAAAGCGTCGCCGAGCTAGCACCACCGTGGAAATGCCAAAGCGCAGAATTGCTGACATTGCGCGTTCTCTTTGGTGGCGAATAGATCTAACCAAGGTTCTCCCCACTGTCGAAAGAGACTTTGCACCACCTCCGAGTGAAGACGCCATTTGTGATCCATCATGCACCTGCTGCTGAGTTTGTCCGTCCTGGCGTTCAGAGAACCTGCCAGGTGTTGAACCACTAGGGATATGCCCTGATGTTCCAGTCATGTCCAGAGGCGAAGGGCCTCCTGACAGAGGGTCCACAACCCCACCCCGCCCTGTTTGTTGCAGTGCCACATGGCGGAGGTGTTGTCTGTGAACACCTGCACTACTCTTCCCCGGACAAAGGGAAGGAATGCTTTCAGTGCAAGACGAATCGCCCGGAGCTCCAGAAGGTTGATGTGAAGCCCAGACTCCGCCAGAGACCAGAGGTCTCTGATCTAGGCTTCTCCCATATGGCCACCCCATCCCAAAAGGGATGTGTCAGTCACCACCGTGTGTTCTGGTTGGGGAAGGGAGAGGGATCTGCCATTGCCCCAATCCTGGTTCGTGAGCCACCACTGCAGTTGTCGAGCAGTGCACTCCAAGATCTGGATACAATCAGACAGATTTCCCAGATGCTGCACCCACTGGAACTTCAGGTCCCACTGCAGAGCCCGTATATGCCACCTGGAATGATCGACCTGCAGGATGCAGGAGGCCATGAGGCTTAACATCCTCAGAGTTATTCTGATCGAAACCCGCGATTGAGGCTGAATCATAGTCTGAATATCCCGGACTAGCTGTTCGGGGGGGATAGACCTGAAACCGCGTCGTGTCCATAACTGCTTCGATGAAGAGGAGCTTCTGAGAGGAAATCAGGTGCGACTTTGGCACATTGATGGAGAACCCCAGCGAATGCAGGAGGTCGGCCGTAGTCTGGAGGTGGGAGATGACTGCCTGGAGCGAGCCCGCCTTCAACAGCCAGTCGTTTAGATAGGGGAAGACTGAAACCCCTGATTTGCGCAGATGAACTGTGAACTCCACCATCACTTTTGTGAACACCTGAGGGGCACTGGTAAGGCCAAAGGGGAGCACGGTAAATTGAAAATGCTCGTGGCCTACCATGAACTGTAGGTAACACCGGTGGGCCGGCAGGACGGGGATGTGAAAATAAGCATCCTGCAAGTCCAACGCTACCATCCAGTCATCCGGGTCGAGAACAGACAAGACCTGAGCAAGTGTCAACATCTTGAACTTCTCCTTCCGGAGGAAGTGATTGACAACCCTGAGGTTCAAGATAGGACGCAGGCCCTTGTCCTTCTTGGGGACCAGAAAGTAGTGGGAGTAACAACCACGACCTACTTCTGGGACAGGAATGCACTCAATGGCTCTCTTGGCCAAGAGAGCAATAACTTCCTGCTGGAGAAGGGCCAGATGATTCTCAGACATGCGGTGGAATCTCGGTGGCATGGCTGGAGGGGTAGTCTCCAAGGGGAAGGAGAAGCCCATTCGAACTATTTGCAAAACCCACCTGTCCGACGTGATGGTGCACCAGTGGAGGAGGTGATGACGAATCCTGCCGCCCACTGGCGTTTGATGGGCCTGAGAGGTTGGACTAGGAGGGTTTGGAGGCTGCTGCAGAGGGGGGGTTGTAGACTGGCCCACCCGCTGGCCCCCGAAACCATGACGGTTGTTCCCACGTCCCCGGCTGCGCGAAGCTTGGGTAACTTGCTGCAGCCTGTGGCTCTGGGTGGGACGTAGCGGGGCACCCCTTCCGTAGCTACGCAAGGGGCGAAAAGAAGACTGTGCAGGGTAGGTGGAGAAGCCCAAGGACTTGGCCGTAGCCTGTGAGTCCTTGAAATGCTCTAGAGCATGTCTGCTTTGTCGCCAAAAAGGCGACGGACATCAAGGGGCATGTCCATCAAGGTGTTTGGGACATCCCCTGAAAAGCCAGTGGACCTCATCAAGGCATAGCAACGAAGCACTACTGACGTGGAAATGGTTCTGCCTAGAGAGTCGGCGGTGTCCAGCCCACAACGTATCTTATACTTCGCTGCATCCAGACACTGAGGCAGCACCTGCGCCACCGTATCCCACAGCGAGTGGGAATAACGGCCCAAGAGACATGCAGTGTTTACGGACCCTAGTCCTAAGCTGGTGGAAGAGAACATTTTATTACCAAGGTGGTCAAGCTTCTTGGATTCCCGTTCCGGTGGAGTGGGAGGGGTGGTGCTTTTGAAAGTGGGTGCTTGGATTACCAAGCTCTCCGAGGTAGAGTGTTGGGAGAGGAAAGTGGGATCGCCCGGAGCCGGGCAGTGGCATCGGGAAATCATCCTGTCCACGGGAGCCCCCGTGTTGGGCCTGGACCACGTGCTCAAAAGGACGTCGGTAAGGTCCTCATTAAATGGCAGCAGGGACTCCGAAGAACTCGCAGCCTGTTGAAGCACCTCTGTCAGGAGGTTAGTCCTGACCGCCACTGAAGGAAGCTCGATGTTAAGAGCCTCAGCCACCCCACACAACACCACTGCGTACGACTCTCCCTCCTCCGTAGCCACGGTAGGAGGAAACAACATGCCAAGTTCAGGGGAAGGGTCGAGACCATTGGCATGCCCCAGTTCCTCTCTCCAGTCCTGGTCAGAACCTAGCTGGTCAGTTAAACAGTCACCTGACCCCTCCCAGTCCTCCTCCTCAGCGTCTCGATGCCACTCAGGTTGAAAAGGGGCTCCAGGAGTGAACAGGGGTACAAAAACCCCACTTGACGCCAGCCAGGGAGCCGACCGGCGTCGAACGCGGTAGTGGTGCCAATCCGGAGTGCCAATCCGGATCCAGGCCTGGATCCAAGGGGGGCCTGTGGCGACTGGGCCGGAGCTGCCGGCAGCAAAGACCTAGGCCCCCCAACCGAGGCCGCGGGGCCTGAAGGCGCACCGGCGCTGTCAGTCTGCCCAAAGATGGCATGCATCGCTTTCGTAGAACGTACGAAGCTGGGTGGGAGTTGCTCCGGGTCCCAGAAAGGGAGGGAAACTTGGAGTCGACTATTCGGGCTCTGCACGTGGAGCCGCGGGAGGGGCACTACCCGTGTGCCTCCTCGGATCGGCCGACCGACGAGGAGAAGTCGAAGAGCAACAATGTTTCTTCGACTTCTTCTTATGCTTCGACTCACCCAACCCCACGTGCAAAGATGTCGAAGATTTGGAACCGGAATGTTGATGGCTCCGCGACCGGTCCCTCGACCTCCCTCTCAACTGGGACCTTGAACGGCACGGAGCAGACTGCCGGTGCTCCAGCAGCTTTCGGGACCGCTCCCGCAAAGCCTTCGGCGCCATCGACCGGCAGTCGCAGGACAACTTGGGGTCCTGGTCGCGCTCCAGTCAAAAAAGACACATGCGGTGCGCATCCGTCACCGACATCATGCGATGACAGGAGCCGCAGGCCTTGAAACCGGGCATCCCTCGTGCAGCGTCGGAGTGGAAGACTCAAAAAAGAAGGCGACAAAAGTCGAGAAAAAGTTAGTCAAAAAATGACTGAGGTACCGCTCTTCCAGTATCTGCGCTGGCTGGCACGGAAAAAGAAAGAACTGACATCAGAGCGCGAGGGCGGTGTCTAAGTAGCTGCCACGATGCCATCCCGGTGACCACGATGCTGGACGCGGATCCCACGTGTAGGAGAGTAGGATCTGCTTCACATGGGTAGCCCCACTTTTTGCTGGTGTTTCACTTTTTTCCGACCTTAGTCTGGCTGTGGCCCTGCTAATCATGCCCACAGCCTAGCTGCTTCCTCTCTAAAATGGTTTCCATGTACATTAGGTACATATCTAATTGGATTCTGGAGTGCCTTATAAGCCCCTAGTATATGGTATACTATGTACCTAGGGCATAGGTACCTCAGAGGTCTACCAGGGGCTGCAGCATGTATTATGCCACCCCTGGAAAGCACTCCAAAATGACACAACAGGTCTGCTACGGCAACCTGGGTAAGGGTGTGCTTGCACCCCTTACTGTGGTATAGGCTACCTATATCACTACCTTATACAGACACATATAAACCTATAAGCCACTACTATGGCAGGCCTTGACAATCCTGAAGGCAGAGTGCTTGGTTTTATGTGAGAGGGTGCCCAAGCATGAGCTGAGCCCCTCTGCAGCATTCGGAAATACTTCCTTATGGCTGTTCTGTGATACATACAACGCAAACACCTTTTCCTTTGTTAAGACAAAAATGCATTAAAATACCTAGCGAAATGCTGTTTTCCTTCGCTTACCGTGACATGTATAATAAGTCCTTCAAGAATAAGAAAGCTGCGGAGCCTCGCTTGCTGCCGGCAACTAATTCACACAAACGTGATCACATCGTTCACATTTCCAAAGTGCTCACACACACGTCTTTCTCTATATAATGAAAAAACGTATAGCTTCCCATCTCATTCTTGTACTCGTCACTGCACACTAATTATCTTCAGGTGCTCAATCAAAAGCATCTCTCTTAACTGCAAGTCACTCAATGACTGGCTTCCGGTTTTGTTAAAAAAATGTCAAACAAACATTCTTTCGCTAATTAAAAACTACATTGCCCAGAATCCCATATCACATGGATTTGCATACCCTTCATCCTCACCAACTAACCCCGTGCTTCTACTATGTAACCTCAACTAAAACAGTGGGTTTAAAACCAGCACATCGCATCAATAAAAAGTACAATCACTGAGTTTCAATGATGCTCATGTAATTGCAATATTTGAACAAATGAAGTTCGTAAAAACATGTTGATATTTCACTGCAAATCCTCCAAACGAGACAAACAACTCCTGTGTGTGTCTACTCCATTTCAGTTCTTCTCTAGAAATCAATAAGTCATTCGTTTTTTCATGGTAATCAGAGTCTATTCGTGGGTGCAAACTCGCAGTTAGGACGGTGATATATACAATGCAAACATAAGTAGCGGGATGCACACCATTAATGTATCCTGGGAATTTAATCTAAAACTTGACATATTGTACAGTGTAGGCGTGCATGCCTGATAAGCGCTCCGTCCAAATGCGCCTGCAAAATGAACACAACTGGTGGACCCTGTTACAGATCCATTACCGGCAGCACAGCCATTCAAATTCAATGAGTCCAATCAATTAAATCATGTTATCCTTAGTCTTTATGTACTCTTTAGTTAGTCCATTGCTTTATTCTGCAAGGTGTTAGTCTAACGGAGGTGGGTTATTTAGAAGACAGGCGCAGACTCACAGGATTCGGGAGGTTTTGAGAGGGCTACATAGCGGATGGCTCGGTGTTTCTTTTTAATAGGATGGGTTGAGTGCGTGGGCTTATGTACTGAGCACGAATCACAGGCATAAATGATTATTTTAAATACATGAAGTGTATCACAGTGGTTGATTTGTAATGACTATGTTGACGTTTATTAATCTGTGTATTTTAGATGCCCCTGACGAAGGGATTTGTCCCGAAATGCATTGGGTAATTCAATAAAACACGTGACATTTGGAAACCATCTTGCCTCCTGTGTGTGGGTGATTCATCTTTGATTGAACTTAAATGAGTAAAATGAATTGAAGATAACGGAAAGAAAATGGCAGAATAAAGCAATGGACTAACTAAAGAGTACATAAAGACTAAGGATAACATGATTTAATTGATTGGACTCATTGAATTTGAATGGCTGTGCTGCCGGTAATGGATCTGTAACAGGGTCCACCAGTTGTGTTCATTTTGCAGGCGCATTTGGACGGAGCGCTTATCAGGCATGCACGCCTACACTGTACAATATGTCAAGTTTTAGATTAAATTCCCAGGATACATTAATGGTGTGCATCCCGCTACTTATGTTTGCATTGTATACATCACCGTCCTAACTGCGAGTTTGCACCCACGAATAGACTCTGATTACCATGAAAAAACGAATGACTTATTGATTTCTAGAGAAGAACTGAAATGGAGTAGACACACACAGGAGTTGTTTGTCTCGTTTGGAGGATTTGCAGTGAAATATCAACATGTTTTTACAAACTTCATTTGTTCAAATAATGTAATTACATGAGCATCATTGAAACTCAGTGATTGTACTTTTTATTGATGCGATGTGCTGGTTTTAAACCCACTGTTTTAGTTGAGGTTACATAGTAGAAGCACGGGGTTAGTTGGTGAGGATGAAGGGTATGCAAATACATGTGATATGGGATTCTGGGCTGTTGGACTTGGCCCTTTTTCCCTCATTTTTTTCGTTTTTGTAGTGTTAAGGTGCAGGTGCTTACTTCTCCCAAGATGGCTGCCACAGACCCCTGCTACTGCAGGGTGGTCGTTTTTCATAGTAGCACCCTAGCTGCCAGGAGCTGGCTGGGACCCACAACAATGTTGCGACACCAGCCCGCCTTTTTGTCCCATAAGTAGAGTGGGGAAGCTCCTGGAAGATGCTGGAACCTTCTAGAAGGGAGGTGGGGTTTTACTTTTGCCGCCTTGGCTAGAGGTCACCTGACCTAGGGCTACTTAAGAGTGGGAGGGAAACTTTTGTGGTGAGTTGGCCATTGGGGTGAAGCAGAGCTGGAAGAATCCACCAGGAGTGTAGGCGGTAGGGCCTAGCCAGGGACTTATGCCTCTGAGAGTGACAGGATTTAGGTACTGCCTCTTAAGTGAGTGAGGTGCCCTGTGAATCCCACTGATCTTGCCCAGTAGTAGGAGGACCCAGAGACTCTCTGCCAACCTGACTAGGAAGGATCTAGTCGCCCTCTCCATTCCTACCCCTGTAACAGAACCCCTTAAGGGCGCCAGATACATCTGCGCCAAAAGACTTCATCTGTCAACTGAGAACTGAAACCTAACTTTAAGAGCTGAGACTGCATGACAAGAGCGAGCTGTAAGCCTTGAATGCCAGAGCTGAGACTGCGTGTCCAAGCTAACCTATTGAACTAATTGCTAAACCGATTGCCAAGCCACCGGGGATCGACCAGGTACTAGCGCTGTGACCCCCGCGCTCCCTGCCCTGGTCTGGGACCCCCGGCAGCGTGCTCCGCTGAGCACTTTACCCCATCCTTAATTTGAGCCCACCCCTGCGACGACAAAGTCAGCGCGCTCACCGCCGCGGCCTGGAGGAGTGCCCTGCTGTGTCGCGAGGCCCAGGCGAAGCCCGGGGCCCCGTCGCTGCTGTCGCAGCCATGTGAGAAGGTGCGCAAGGTCGGGGCCGAGTTCCCCCATCGTCGTGAGGACGGACGCCTGCTGACGCCGAGACGGAGGTAAGCCCGGAGGCCGAGATCCCCCCTGGTGCGCCCCCTGCTGGTCTGGGAACCACACCGCACTTGGCCCGGGTTGTCCCATCCGTGGGAGTCCCCTACCCTGCCTGCGCGACGGAGACCCCGCCGACGGATCCTGTCCGTGCCCCCCTTCCACAATACTGAGCGCGGTGCTCTGTGAACTGCACCGGAGCATAGGGACCCGCTCCTCAAGTCCTGTCACCCTCCCCGCTGGAAGCCGCCCAAAGAACTGACTGACATTACCCTCGTGTGGCGCTTCACGCCACCGACCCTGCTTCCCCAGCCGGAGAGACCGGGACTGCGAGTAGCGCACTGTGTTATATGCTCTGCTCGAAAGTAAATTACATGCCAAGGAATGCGAGTAGCGCACTGTGTTATGTGCTCTGCTCGAAAGTAAATTACATGCCAAGGAATGCGAGTAGCGCACTGTGTTATATGCTCTGCTCGAAAGTAACTACCTGCCAGGGAATGCGAGTAGCGCACTGTGTTATATGCTCTGCTCGAAAGTAATTACATGCCAGGGAATGCGAGTAGCGCACTGTGTTATATGCTCTGCTCGAAAGTAGTTACATGCCCAGGAACGCGAGTAGCGCACTGTGTTATATGCTCTGCTCGACCGTAGTTACATGCCCAGGAATGCGAGTAGCGCATTGTGTTATATGCTCTGCTCGAAGGTAATGATATGCAACTGATTACGAGTAACGCGTTGTGATAATTGTTCTACGCAAACGTTTCCACATGCAACTGATTGCGCGTAGCGCTGTGTTTTATGTGCCTTGCTTCACAGTACAAGGGCCAGTGGTCACGAGGAGCGCTCAGTTCGACAGGCGCCATGTTGATGAACCCAATGTTCCCCCTTACAAGTATTACGCTGTGTTAGACGGCCTGTTCAGGGAAAGACTTTACATAAGCGCGCACAGCGCTAGAATCTCCCGCATTTAACCAGCAGGCGTGGGTACATGAATGAGGTTAGGCACTGCTTAGATATCCCCACGAGTGTCGCATGTACTGAACGATGGTATTATGATTCATGTATTACCTTGTTATTTCCTGAACTGCAACTGACCAGCTATACTTGGATAAACTTGAAGTATTTGCATAATTTAAACGGTGTGGCGTCACTTATTGTGTGTGTCCCTAGTCCATGAGGCGTGTGTGGTGTATGGTTGCTTAACACATAGCCCTCTGGTTGCCCGACCGGCTCGCGCCACGTTACCGCCCTTAGGGCCTGGTGAACCCAGGTTCCTACATTGTTGGCGAGCGGTGGGATCCTTGGGACTTGTGACCATACAGCACCCTTCCGTGAGGCGAAGGGCGCCACAATTAAACGCCTGTTGTGTTCCAAAGCTCTAAAAACAAACATTGATTGCTGCATTGTTAGTTCCACTGTCCAGGTTGAGAGTGCAAGAAGCCTGGTGAGCCGGTAACTGTTGCCTATACCCTAGGAATTTTCTCCTTAGTGTCTAGGTCCCCACCTGCCAGAATGGAATCCCGGTTAGCTGACCTCGAGGGGTACACAGTGAAGCAACTAAGGGAGTTCGCGCAGGAGTTGGGGGTGCCTGGGATGCGGAGGGCCAAAGCGCCGGAACTCCGTACCGCCATTAGGGCATGGGTAGAAGCCCACCCAGAAGGAAGAGGGGATGAGGGACAGGGGGCGCCAGATGCACCTCAGGAGGAGAGCGCCCAAGAAGTCCTAGACATTGTAAACATAGAGGAGTCTGAAAATGTGCCCCCAGGGAGACGGTCTGGGGCCAGTAGTAGGACAGGGTCTAGTAGGAGCGCGTCTCCAAAGGAGTATGAGGACAGAAGGGAAGAGAGGCAGTTAAAATGGGAACTAGCCAAGTTGGAGCAGGAAAAAGAAAGGGAAAGGGAGAATAAGAAATGGGCAATGGAGGAGAGGAGGATGGCGCACGAGCTTCGGATGAAGGAGTTGGAGCTGCGTGCCCTCCAGATGAGTGTGTCCAGTGAGGACACTGGTGGCAGCATACCGGAAGCTCCACAGGAGCTAGGATTTTATTTACCCCAGGATGACATCACTAGGGTGTCTGAGGAGGCATTGGGGTGTGAACCTGAAGGGGGTGGTGCAGGGATCTCCCAACCCAGCGAGGTGGGAGAAGTGACAGATAGCCCAGCTAGGTCCCAGGGAGAGAGGGTTGTAGGGCCTCACGACCTATCTGTAGGAAGGCGTGAGACGGGGAGGTGTCCCGAGGTGCCCCAACCGAAGTCTCAGGGCCTGGAGAGTTCCGCAAGGGAGCCCCAGGTTGGGAGCCTAGGCTGTCCCGATGTGCCATCCAGTGCAGGGGAGCCCCTAGTGTCAGGAGGACCCAGGGCGACTGTAACCAGCGCGCCTGAGGTTCTGGGGTTGGCCCAGTTTCAGGGTTTAGATCCTGTGCTGGGGTGCCAGGCTCAGGGGTTGCCTGACCTGGCGGGTGGGACATCTATCAGCAGTGTCCCCCCAGGATTGACTTCCAGGGGTACCTTTCCCGGTGGGAGGGTGCGGAACTCTGGGAGGGGGTGCAGAGGGAGGGAGGTCTCGCCTCGGGCACCGACTCAGCCTAAGGGTTTAGACCCTAGGTTGAGGGATCAGTTGAGGGGTCAAGGCCCTAGACTGAGGAGGAAGTGGTGGTCTGAGGGTGCCTCGCAGGGTAGGGTGAGGAACCCCAGAAGGAGAGTTAGGGGGAGGAGAGCCTCGCCCCTGAAGGCTGGTCAGCCTAAGGGTGTGAACCCCAGGAGGAAGGACCAGAGGCAGTTTAGGACTGCAAGGAGGAGGACCGGAGTGGTCAACAGGCACTACAGGCCTGGGGCTACTGCCCCCCACTCCGCGAGATCACCCGGGCCAGAGACATCTGGACGGCCCAGGGGCCGGTCCAGGCCACAACTAGCTAGGGAGCCCCAGTGGGGTGGTTTCGTTGGTCCAGGGAGGTTTGTTAGGGAACCATCGGGTTCCAGAGCGGAGGAGAACCTGCGGGTGCTCCTGCCGTTGCGGGCCTGCGTCCACCTTTTCTCGCCCCAACCAGGGAAGACCATCAAGGCATTGATCGGTCTACCCTGGCTTTCGGCTGGAAGGGGGTTATGTTGGACATGGCCCTTTTTCCCTCATTTTTTTCGTTTTTGTAGTGTTAAGGTGCAGGTGCTTACTTCTCCCAAGATGGCTGACACAGACCCCTGCTACTGCAGGGTGGTCGTTTTTCATAGTAGCACCCTAGCTGCCAGGAGCTGGCTGGGACCCACAACAATGTTGCGACACCAGCCTGCCTTTTTGTCCCATAAGTAGAGTGGGGAAGCTCCTGGAAGATGCTGGAACCTTCTAGAAGGGTGGTGGGGTTTTACTTTTGCCGCCTTGGCTAGAGGTCACCTGACCTAGGGCTACTTAAGAGTGGGAGGGAAACTTTTGTGGTGAGTTGGCCATTGGGGTGAAGCAGAGCTGGAAGAATCCACCAGGAGTGTAGGCGGTAGGGCCTAGCCAGGGACTTATGCCTCTGAGAGTGACAGGATTTAGGTACTGCCTCTTAAGTGAGTGAGGTGCCCTGTGAATCCCACTGATCTTGCCCAGTAGTAGGAGGACCCAGAGACTCTCTGCCAACCTGACTAGGAAGGATCTAGTCGCCCTCTCCATTCCTACCCCTGTAACAGAACCCCTTAAGGGCGCCAGATACATCTGCGCCAAAAGACTTCATCTGTCAACTGAGAACTGAAACCTAACTTTAAGAGCGGAGACTGCATGACAAGAGCGAGCTGTAAGCCTTGAATGCCAGAGTTGAGACTGCGTGTCCAAGCTAACCTATTGAACTAATTGCTAAACCGATTGCCAAGCCACCGGGGATCGACCAGGTACTAGCGCTGTGACCCCTGCGCTCCCTGCCCTGGTCTGGGACCCCCGGCAGCGTGCTCCGCTGAGCACTTTACCCCATCCTTAATTTGAGCACCCCCCCTGCGACGACGAAGTCAGCGCGCTCACCGCCGCGGCCTGGAGGAGTGCCCTGCTGTGTCGCGAGGCCCAGGCGAAGCCCGGGGCCCCGTCGCTGCCGTCGCAGCCGTGTGAGGAGGTGCGCAAGGTCGGGGCCGAGTTCCCCCATCGTCGTGAGGACGGACGCCTGCTGACGCCGAGACGGAGGTAAGCCCGGAGGCCGAGATCCCCCCTGGTGCGCCCCCTGCTGGTCTGGTAACCACACCGCACTTGGCCCGGGTTGTCCCATCCGTGGGAGTCCCCTACCCTGCCTGCGCGACGGAGAGACCCCGCCGAGGGATCCTATCCGTGCCCCCCTTCCACAATACTGAGCGCGGTGCTCTGTGAACTGCACCGGAGCATAGGGACCCGCTCCTCAAGTCCTGTCACCCTCCCCGCTGGAAGCCGCCCAAAGAACTGACTGACATTACCCTCGTGTGGCGCTTCACGCCACCGACCCTGCTTCCCCAGCCGGAGAGACCGGGACTGCGAGTAGCGCACTGTGTTATATGCTCTGCTCGAAAGTAAATTACATGCCAAGGAATGCGAGTAGCGCACTGTGTTATGTGCTCTGCTCGAAAGTAAATTACATGCCAAGGAATGCGAGTAGCGCACTGTGTTATATGCTCTGCTCGAAAGTAACTACCTGCCAGGGAATGCGAGTAGCGCACTGTGTTATATGCTCTGCTCGAAAGTAATTACATGCCAGGGAATGCGAGTAGCGCACTGTGTTATATGCTCTGCTCGAAAGTAGTTACATGCCCAGGAACGCGAGTAGCGCACTGTGTTATATGCTCTGCTCGACCGTAGTTACATGCCCAGGAATGCGAGTAGCGCATTGTGTTATATGCTCTGCTCGAAGGTAATGATATGCAACTGATTACGAGTAACGCGTTGTGATAATTGTTCTACGCAAACGTTTCCACATGCAACTGATTGCGCGTAGCGCTGTGTTTTATGTGCCTTGCTTCACAGTACAAGGGCCAGTGGTCACGAGGAGCGCTCAGTTCGACAGGCGCCATGTTGATGAACCCAATGTTCCCCCTTACAAGTATTACGCTGTGTTAGACGGCCTGTTCAGGGAAAGACTTTACATAAGCGCGCACAGCGCTAGAATCTCCCGCATTTAACCAGCAGGCGTGGGTACATGAATGAGGTTAGGCACTGCATAGATATCCCCACGAGTGTCGCATGTACTGAACGATGGTATTATGATTCATGTATTACCTTGTTATTTCCTGAACTGCAACTGACCAGCTATACTTGGATAAACTTGAAGTATTTGCATAATTTAAACGGTGTGGCGTCACTTATTGTGTGTGTCCCTAGTCCATGAGGAGTGTGTGGTGTATGGTTGCTTAACACATAGCCCTCTGGTTGCCCGACCGGCTCGCGCCACGTTACCGCCCTTAGGGCCTGGTGAACCCAGGTTCCTACATGGGCAATGTAGTTTTTAACTAGCAAAAGAATGTTTGTTTGACATTTTTTTAACAAAACCGGAAGCCAGTCGTTGAGTGACTTGCAGTTAAGAGAGATGCTTTTGATTGAGCACCTGAAGATAATTAGTGTGCAGTGACGAGTACAAGAATGAGATGGGAAGCTATACGTTTTTTCATTATATAGAGAAAGACGTGTGCGTGAGCACTTTGGAAATGTGAACGATGTGATCACGTTTGTGTGAATTAGTTGCCGGCAGCAAGCGAGGCTCCGCAGCTTTCTTATTCTTGAAGGACTTATTATACATGTCACGGTAAGCGAAGGAAAACAGCATTTCGCTAGGTATTTTAATGCATTTTTGTCTTAACAAAGGAAAAGGTGTTAGTCTAACGGAGGTGGGTTATTTAGAAGACAGGCGCAGACTTACAGGATTCGGGAGGTTTTGAGAGGGCTACATAGCGGATGGCTCGGTGTTTCTTTTTAATAGGATGGGTTGAGTGCGTGGGTTTATGTACTGAGCACAAATCACGGGCATAAATGATTATTTTAAATACATGAAGTGTATCACAGTGGTTGATTTGTAATGACTGTTGACGTTTATTAATCTGTGTATTTTAGATGCCCCTGACGAAGGGATTCGTCCCGAAATGCATTGGGTAATTCAATAAAACACGTGACATTTGGAAACCATCTTGCCTCCTGTGTGTGGGTGATTCATCTTTGATTGACCTTAAATAAGTAAAATGAATTGAAGATAACGGAAAGAAAATGGCAGAATAAAGCAATGGACTAACTAAAGAGTACATAAAGACTAAGGATAACATGATCTAATTGATTGGACTCATTGAATTTGAATGGCTGTGCTGCCGGTAATGGATCTGTAACACGGTCCACCAGTTGTGTTCTGTGATACAGCCATACCATATACTCTTAAGTGCATTATAACCTTGCGGTAAATGCTAACTTTGGAATGGCTGCATCAAAACATGTCATGTTTGGTGTCAAACGCTTTGGAATACTACCCCCCTCCCCCCCCAGTTCTGGCGGCGGGGGTAGCATTCCACCCTTCTAGAGGAAGAGACATGTTCACACTGGCTAAACCCGGTTAAATCCATTCAAAGCCCTGGCATCACAAAATGGATGCCATGGATGCCACTGCCACAGACACGGGTCTGGCCTCCTGCTGCTGGGGGAAACTCCGGCAGGGGAGGCCTGGACAATAGGTTTCCTGTCACATGGAGGTGTAACCACCTCCCCAGATAGGCAGATGTGTATTGGTGCAGGGTGGGTGCATTCAGAGAATGCTTTTGAGACACTGCCTGGGGCACACAAGCTGTCCCTGTGCATAGCCCAGATCAAACCGGTTGCAGGGGCACTCAGCCCCTGCTCTGGCGCGAATCTGGACAAAGGGGAAGGGGTGTAACCACCCCCACCCCAGGCCCACCCATAGGTGGAGCCTTAGAGTTAGTCCATCCCCTAAACTTAGTATACTTATAGGAATCCAGTCCCTAGGATTTTAGATTACCCTGGACGAACCTCTGAAACATATATCCTGGACCTTCGACTTTCTATCACGACTAGAAGACGGAAGAAATATCCCTTGGGGTCAAGGAGTGACTCCCCTGCTTGGCAGGCACCAAAGAAGCAACTGACCAGTCTGCATTGCTGAAGCTCACGCCGGACGCCGAAGTATTTGCCTCACCAGAGCTGGATTTCCAGACTTCCCCGAGGCTACCCTGAGTCCACAGCAAAGCTGAGGCCCATGGCTATTGTGGGTAACGTGAAACCGTGACCACTGGGCACCGTGAACTTTTGCAGCAACACTATCTTCCTGGTCATCCTCAAAGTTGTGCTTTGGGCTCCAAGTAGCCCCAGCCTTGAGCACCTCCTGCACCGAAGATAGTTGGCCTCCATTCCACGAGTGACCCGTGGGCCAGCTTCCAGTGTGACCGTTTGAGGCTCCTTCGCGATCACTAGCCCGTTGGCTAGCAGGTCCCCACGAAGGCAACTCCACTTCTGTTGGGGCTTTTCTGGTTGCTCCAGACTTGCTCTTACTTACCCTCGCTGGGTGAGTCCATCAGACCTTGCTGGTCTGCACCGCAGTCCTTTCTCTGATTTCCTGAGACTTGCCGTTGCCAAGGCTTGTTGGGTATTTCCTGGTCGCCGACACCGCAGCACTCGACAGACTTCGTGGGACAGCCTGAATCCGGCTCGTGGACTTCTTCGATGCCTCCTGGACCTCGTGGCTGAAGAGTCAAGACACCCATCAACTCACTTGAAGCACCCGACATCTGTGGGCATTGGTCCATCCTGCCCTAGGCCACTGGAAAGTGACCTAGACTCTGTCCCCACTGCTTTCAGGTTCCTTACATCCTAGATCCAGGCTTGGATCTCTCTGGACACTTCTACTCTTCACGGCAGCAGCAGTTCTTTGCAGGCTTCCATCGAAATCGACGACGTGACCCGACACCAAAAGACACCTATGGACCCGGCTTCCCTGGGTGAGGTAACTCGAGTACTCCGGTACTCTTGTGGGTGCTAGCCCTAGAACTTCCTAAGTCCAAGAGGGTTTGGTCCTGACTCGATTAGAAGTGTCCCTAATCTTTAAAATTCCAACCGCAAATTCCCCATAGAAAGTAATAGGAACCCGCGGTTGTGTTTCCACACTGTATACAGTTCCCGTGGGTCCCCTGTGTTCCTACCTTGGGTGGTTCCTTGGGGTCCCAGCGATTCTAGAGGCAATAGGCCTAGTGCCTATTACAGTCATGGTTCTTATACCACTTTTTTAGTATATGGTGTAGTACGCTCCTAGGGCTCAAACGTGTATTTGTGCTTTTACTGATGCTTAATCACTTGTAACTAAAGTACTTTGAACTCCAGTCTCATTAAGAGACTAGAGGGGTGTGTTTAACCTTAATACATATATTTTGAATATATACCTGGTGTAGTTGTCTTTTCATTTGATCATTCAAGAGATTATAGACTGGTAAAACAAGCTGCTTTACATTCCTTCAAGACTTAGCCTGAAGGCTGCTCTCCATAGCTACCACTAGGATAGCTTTCACATAAGGTTGTCTTTAACCATTCACCATAAGGGGTTGTTTGGACTGATACAAGGTGCCCACTAGAACTAGTGGACAGCATATATCAGGCCACCTTCTCACACCACGGACACCACCTTCTGCACAGAGGTACTGCTGATGAAAGATTTTTCCGGATCCAGTCTGACGCCTGGGGGTAACTCTAAGGTAAGGAATCTATAACTAAAGTGTTTCTTTCAGATTAGCATTGCATATTACAGACCATGTTGCACAGGGTTGCTCTCATTCGCTAGGGCCTTGATACCAATCTTTCGATTGAAAGGATATAGTTTCAGCATATGATGTAAAGTCGAAGGTTCTTGATCAGCCCCATAACGCCCTCCAAAGCAACAGAAGTTCCCTCCTGTCCTGAGTGAGGACACTGCTCTAGTGGCGTCAGGAATCTGATCACAGGTGCCTGATGTCTTGCCACAGTTTCCTGGAGTCCTACCAGTCTAGTAGCCAGTGGCTAGCTGTAGGAGGGTAGTGGCTGGACAGAGTGCAAGTTCACCCTGATACCCCCAGGTATCACAAAACGAAAGGTGGGAGCCTGTTTTACTGGCCTCTATTCCCCAGCTACTGCTTGTACAGGCTCCCGCAACGCAGGGGAGGAGTTTAGGGAAATCGATCTCACATTCAAGGACTGTGATGAAGCTTCGCCTTCTCTGTCTCCCTTGATGGGCTGCAAGGTTCCTTTCCACACAACCTCCCTTGTTGTGTTGCAAGCTTCCTTTCCACACCAGCTTCCTTGATGTGTTGCAATCTTCATTTCCTCCTTGCGCAGCTGTCTGCAATTTCCTTGTTCAAACCATCAGTTCTTCAAGCCTTACAGAAACAGCGGGTCTTGGCACATTCCTTTGCAGCAGAATCCATCAGCCAAAGAGAAAACTTCCTCAAATTCCAGACATAGAGAGCAAGTGTCTTTATCTTGCCTTCACACTGCGGTTCCCGGCTGGCTTCCTTTAAACGGACCTGGTGTGAGCGGCCTCATCAGTCCTAGATCAAGTCTTGAACAACAGCTGACCACTCAAGCCAGACTTTTATTATCTCTAATTGAAAGACTGATCCAATGAGGGTCTGCTACTTTTGCATCCTGATTACACCTCCAATCACAAACCATTCATGGTGTGTTCAATGCCTGACCAAAGCATGCACAAAATAACTTACGACCTTCCCTTGTACCAACCCATACTATTCCTTAAAGAGGAATTTTAATTAACTCCAGACCAGGAAGCACTGACCGAGGGGGGGAGGGTCTTCTTAGCAGAGTTAGTGCAGCTAAACCCAGATAAGAGCTGAATGTCTACCCAAGACCACCAGGCCTCTCCAAGGCAATGAGGAGGTGCCCGAGGGGAGCTGGGATGTCCAGCAGAACAGCTCGCATTCCACACAATGGCTCAACTCACCATTCTTCCCCCAGTACACCCACTGGCTTTCAAACACACATCAGGTGGACAAAGGCAACAGGACCCCAGTCAAGGGATAGAGTGCACAGAATTGATCAGGAGGGTGGCTAGTGACTCAGCCCTCCTGATTATAGATTTATTGCTGCCACCAATATCAGTCTACCACAGCCTGGGTAGAGAGGGCAGCTGCCACTCTGAAAAAAAGGGTGCACTAGGCATGCCCCCACGACCACAGAACCAAGCTCTAGGGTCTCAATCCAGGGGACATGTATGAGTCCTCAGGAGGGTACAGGCAGATGTCTAGCAGGCGGCAGGCTTCGACGAAAGTTTGACTACAAGTCCCGCCCCCCACCAGGACTCATGTCGTGAGGTTTATTCTCACTTCACAGATCAAAAGCTTTCAGAAGTTCTGAAGGCTACTTAAGAACCGTGAGTTTAAGCGGTCCTAGACTCCACAGGTTAGGGTGCACCTTAGCGAGCGCACACCGCCGTGGTAGTCCTCTTAGGTCCTGATGAATGCTTCGCCTAATACTTTTAGAAGCAGAAACATGTTGACCACTTTCACATATATTAGGATGTAACTGGTCTAGGAAAACCAGCTTTAACACATCCGAAGCACCTTTTTAACTGTGTCCAGTTTTCCACCATTAAAATTATTTTTGGATAAAATTGCGACACCATTTTAACTTCACTCCCTACACTATTCACAAATTGCACTGACTTCACAAAATCCAGCTCTGCTGTAATTCAGGCGTGTTAGCACACCGGAGAGGCACTCGGCCTCTCTGGTGGGAACCCAATGATGAAGCATGTCACCAACTAGGTTGGTGAGTGAGGGTTCTTTTAAAACACAGTGAGCACTTTTTTGTTAGTTCATTTCCGTTCCAGGATACACTCTTTTGTTGTTTGATCTATATAGTCCAGGGGGATCAAGAGTGGATCCAGTAGCTTCCCTCCCTCTATTGTTGTTGAGTTATATTTATAGTGCTTGTACTTTGTCTGGGTCAGGAGTCATTCCCCCATCAGAAAATATCTGCCCAAAGAACTTAAGTTTGGTATTGTGAAACACTTTGCTGGATTGAAAATTAGATCTGCATCTGTAAGTACACTTGTGTAAGAGCCTTGCCACGCTCTTTTTGCGTTCTCCCAAATATCATTAGGTCATCACTGTAGCTGAAAGCATGTGTAACAGGTTGAATTATTCTACGAATAATATCTTGAAATACGGTGGATGACACTCCAAAAATCTACCTTTTGTATCTGAACAAACCTATATGAGTTGAAAAGGTAGTAATGCACCTACAGTTTTCTTCCAGCTCAAGAAAGTTGATGATATCCCTTGCTCAGGTCAGGACGAGAAAAGACCTTGGCTCAGTTCATCTGCATGATCATGTCCACTATATGTGGATCTGGATGTCTTTCTCTCTCAATTTCCTTGTTGGCCTGGCGCATGTCAACACAGATGCACTGTCCTTTTTTGGCACTACCACTATGGGTGAAACCCAAAGTGTAGGACCTGTGGAGCGCTCAATGGTATCATGGTTCAACAGCGTTCCTAACTCTTTCTCAATGGCTCCTTGCCAATTGAAGAGCGTTTCTGCGGTATCGCTGAGCAATAGAGCAAATGTCTTAATTATTATGAAGTTGCACTTTCATTGTCTTAAACCTTCTTAGGCCATGAAATAAAGATAGGAACTGACTCACAGTTTCAGATTGAGCATGCACGTTATAATTGAGAGAGATATTAGTCCTATATCAGCAGCGGTGGCAAAACTGAGTAGGCATGCACTGGAAGAAGTACCTTGAAGAATGTGGATTGGTGCCTGCACTGACGTTGTTTTATGTCGTAATGTTGCTATGAATGATCCTTGACTTTGCAACAGTTTGGAGGCAGCCCGCGTATATACCTTTGTGTTTGATGGGTTGAGATGTGGCACTGGCGACAGGCTGTTAAACATTTCAATAGGCATGATGTTAATCAATGCACCACTGTCTAAGATACAAGTTACAGGGCAACCATTTACTTTTATTGTAATCTTGGGGCAATGTTCAAACGAGTTCTGTTGTTTCGATTGTTGGTTGGTTTTGGTTCTTCTTTGCAAGCAGCCACACCTACATGTGCATGTTTTTTTTTTGGTTGAAGCTATCAACGCAAATCCATCTTCTTCATCGGTGCTCGATAGTGATGTCAAACAGCCTTTGCAGGATGAACTTGTTGACGATCGACTTTGTTTGGTTTTTACTTCTCATACCTGATGTTGCCTTCTGGCCTTGTGGATGGGGCAAGAAGGCTTACCGGCATCGATTTTCTCTCCTACCTGTGAGATAGTTAGTTTCTTCATTGACTTGCAAACCGTTATAAAGTAGTTTTCCTTCCCACAACCTTTGCACGGTTGTCCATTGGCTGGAAATTTATTTTCATGGGGAAATGAAAACAAACATCGGAGAACACAATTTTTCTTTCTTTACGAACATTGACTTGCATGCATCTATCTTGCTCTTGTGTCTGCTTTTCATGATTAATGCAGATTCACTCTTTGCTGTTCCAGCTTCGATTTTGGTAACTTGTCGATCCGCTCTTTCACCGGCCCTTGCAGCCATTAGTATTTTCTCCAAATTGATTGTTTCTCTCAACATGCGTCTTCTGAAGGAGTCCGCAAGACAGCCATCAATGAATCTCAGACGCATGGCTTCTGCGTCATTAAACTCACTAAGCACTTCAAGTCTTTGAACAAACTCATCCATCGTTTCACCAACTTGTTGTTTTGCTTGATTAAAAGGGTACCTTTCGTAGTCGACATTCAGCATTGGCTTAACCTTGGCTCCTAATACTTCTTTGATTTGACGGTATGATTTTGTATCAGTCTGTGAAACTTTACTTTATCACTTCTTTTACTCCATCACCAGCAAGGTTCGTTTATGTATTTAATGATTTTCTTGTCATCTACTTCTTCCAGGACATCTATGAAGTGGTTGATCCATGCAGTCCACCTGGTGACAATATTCGGCTTTTTGGCAGTTTCAAATGGCAGTGGAGAATTTATAAATGCGGTTGCACCATCCGCCATGCTTTCTTTTGCAGCCACTGAAAAAATTCACTATTCCAAAGGCTCTATGATTGTTTCTATGGAAACCTGCAACCTTGCGAGCACAACCTCCTTGTTTGGGTTCGGGACGTCTCGCCCGGTTTTGAGGTCGTAAGGCGTTTTATCTGTTATCGCCAGTGAGTACATTTTCGTTTCTCGTACCTGATTATCACAGCTTTTTTTTGATAAACAAGTTTTTTTATTTTAGGTAGTACAACAGAAGAAACTTTCGGGCCGTTCGAACCACCATCACACAGTAATACAGCATAAAACGCACCGCATTCCCACCCTCCCCCTGAAACCCGCCCCCCCCGTCTTCTAAACCGCCCTATCATGGTACGTTGCCCAGCCATTTCCACAGCTTTTAATAACTTACCTGTCTGTTGCTGCCTTTTGTGTTGTACCTGGTTGTTGCTGCCTTTTCCATTGTACCTGGTTGTCGCTGCCTATTGCATTGTATCTGGTTGTCGCTGCCTTTAGTATTTGCTTTGTATGGATGATGGCTTTGTTTTAAGGCGCAGCACAGTATTTCTGCTTTAGCCTTACCAGCAGGTTTTGGCTGGTTATCCAACTATGCTCTTCTGCAAGGCCTTCAAGTTCTTCAAAGGGTCACATATAGGATGCTGCGGAACTTGAACTCTGCATTTGCCAACTGCAGGCTGCTTTGCATCGACTTGGGGTGCACGTGGCACCTACAAGCAGTTTTTTTTTAGTGTTGGAAATTCTCAGGGAGAGCAGTCTTGTTTCTTCGGGTCATATATCCTCTAGTCCTTGCCAGTTGTCACGTCCTTTCCAGCCCAGGAGCATGCAAAATGAACATGCAACACATGGAGCTCTCCCGTTATTAATCACACCTTAACACCTCCCTGCCAATTACATAACTCCTCTTTTGAGTCCGCTCAGAACCGCAAGGTCCTAGCGCATATAGCCTCAAGAAACTAAAGCACGTTCTTCACATTTGGCGACGAGTGCCCAGCTCACTGGAGCCCAGTGACAACTTCCTCTTTTCTTCTGCTGCTGCCCACTCAGATCACATTTTTGCTGCCTCTCTGCTACCATCGCCTAAAACCGCAGTGGACCATAACCAGTCTTTGCTTGGCGGATGGACACTGTTACATGCTTCAACGCTTCACACTGCCTCCTCACTCATTATACCTTACCCTTGCATCTACTGGCGTGAAGGCAAATTTGGGAACACTTGCAAGAGAATTATGTCATCATGGTTATCAACCATCAGCATGGCTGACATCTTGGTTTGGATTTGCCTTCACGTTTTAAGGCATTCCTCGATGCACCAGTCTGATTCAGTGTTGCAATCTACATTTTAATTCAGAGTTGTACTCAACGTACAAACATCATCACACTTGTAACACTTCAGTCTTGCTGCTATTTTGCACTGATTTAGCAACTTGCTCTACATTTCCATCCACACTTCTCTTTAGGTCCGACAAAGCTCTGAAAATGTAACTTGAAGGCGTTTGTATTATTGTTGTTCACCAGATTTCTCTCCTGCCACACCAGTCTGGCATATTTCAAAGGTACTGTAACATTTTATTGATCATATTGTGCACCTTTTCAGGGCATATCGTCATTTGGTTCAGATCACACCATTTCTACAACACCAAGGTAAACCTCCAATAAAATGGAAGTCCTGGATACGCACATTTGAGAATTATTTAGTCGCCATAGATGCTGTCGATTTTGAAGCAAAACACAAGGTGGCGTTGTTATTCACTTATTTCGGTCAGGAGGACTAGCAAATATTTGATAATCTACCTGAGGTAAATCTTCCGCCTGGTAAATCTGGATACTGAGATAAGTATGTTGAGACTGTTGCAAACAAATTCTGAGAATCGAAGAGTACTGTTAGAACGTTACAACTTTTTCAAGAGAAAGCAGAGTCCAGATGAAAGTATAGTAGAGTTTATTTCGGCTCTTGCGGTTTACATGTAATTTTGCAGCTTTATTTGATACTTATATTGGTGCCCAATTTTTAAGAACATACTGGTGGATCTGCTGTGCCTATGATCAATGCCATTAATGATGTTGATACTGTTGATCCTATTACTGTTAAGGAAAGAGGTTACAAGAATGGGCAACACAAAAATAATCCAGCATGTTTAAGGTGTGGATCCAAGAGTCATGTGGGTAATAACCCAAACTGCCCTGCACAAGGCAAACACTGTAACAAGTGTGAAAAAGTAAGGCAATGAGGATCTGATACATGCAACTCTTTCACACCCTGAGGGCAGAAGGGATTTTAGGAGAAGACCTCCTGGAATACAGTCCACTGGAGAACTGAGTCCTGGGGAGTGAAATCAGCCACAAGGCTGCATCACAGCGATACCATACCATTCTCAATAATACCCTAGATAACCTAGGGAAACTTCGGGAAAGATGGGAAGCAGATGTAAGGCCCCCAGAGAACATTGACTGGGAAGTGGTGTTGATGCACCCCATGGAGGTAGCCATCCAGGCCAGCCTGAGATTCATTCAATACCACATCTTACATGGGGTCTATTAGAACAGGTCCCGTTTACACAAAATGGGGATTTCTGATAGCCATGTATGCCTCTGGTGAGGGGTGGATGTGGGTACCTTTTTGCATATGATTTGGGACTGCCCAAGAGTGCGTCCCTACTGGGAGAAGTTGCCACTGAATTTGGGGCACTTTTGGAGCAGACCTCCCCAGGACACCCTAACTGATAATTCTAGGCATACCCAACGATGTAGATGTCCCTCAAAAACAGTTGTTGTTCAGCATGCTGGGGTTTGTCACGGCAAAGTGAGACGTGGCCAAATTCTGGGGAAGGCACCAGGTCCCTACTAGGGCCGAGTGGAGGGTGGGAATGAATATATGCATTGAGGAGGAGAGAGAGAGAAGTGTATGAAAGTCACGGTTGCCTCCCAAAAGTTTGGGGAAGATGGAGATCATACCATGGTTTGCTAGAGGATACAAATGTTGTTGCAGAAAAGGAGATCCCATCATTGCAATCTACAAAGCAAGAGGACAAGGAGGTGGACTGTTTGGGGGTTAGGGGCACAGCAACACACTTCCTGGGTCGGCTTCATGACTAAAGACGGGAGGATTCAGATGGACGGGAGGGTTTGAGGTAAAGGGTCGAGTTCTAAATGCACGTGCAATGGTAAATGTTACTGTAATGTTATGGAAATAAAATCACTAAAAAATATTCATTAAAAAAAAGTGAGGCACTTCAGTGTTTGCAAAAATGGCAGGATTCCTTTCAAAGTGTGCAGTGCTGATTTGGATCAGGATGATTGTACCACCGATCTTCCAACATAGTTTTCACCTTGGATATAGTCCCTGAATCTTCAACCAAACTTAAAAGTCCTTGGTGTGAAGTCACCCTGGGTTCAATTCTTACACTAAATAGGATGGCTGTCTCACATGCTCCCATCACCATTTTAGCTGACATTTTATTCCATAAGCATTGGGGTTCAAACGTTGCTGTCAATATTCCTGATGTACACCCCAAAGCTTACGAAGACCAGTACATCAATGTGCTTGGATACTTTGTTGATACTGTTATGTGTGAAAACCAAAAATGGAAGAAATAGTGGGTTGGCAGGATCTTGCCAAGTTGGGCCACATGCTAGCAGCTAGTGCTAATCCCCCTGTTATGATTGCTGATTTACCCATTTCTCTGGTTGAAAATATTGGCACTGATTGTGTCACACACTTTATTGATTGGGTTTCCGAAACTTTTTATGAGACAATTAGCAAATATGCCCTCTAAATCAGACTCACAAAATTGCAATACTGGTTGTTCATCAAGTAAGACCTGTTCCCTTGAGCATCAGGGGGGAACTCAAGCAATTATTGGACAACTTAGTACCGGAAAGTATTATCCAACCCACTAATTCAGCTGAATGGATCAGCCAAGTGGGTATTGTACGGAAAAAGTCTGGAGGGATCTGTCTATGTGCGGACCTTCGCACACTTAATAAGAATATACTCCTTAACTGTCACCCTTCACCCAAAATTCATGAACTGCTTGCCAAACTGAACAAGTCAAATTCTTCTCACTACTTGATCTTAGACTTGCTTAACTCCAGATCCCTCTAGCCGCAGAATCACAAGACTTAACCATGTTTATAACACCTTTTGGGACACATAAATACTGCAAGTTGCCATATGGTTTAGGGCACATTAATACTGCAGATTGCCCTTTGGTTTGGCCTCCATGGCTAGTGGTTTCAGAGGTTGACGGACACCATCTTGGCAGGCTTTGTGGGCATGCAAGTTTTCAAGGATGATTTCCTGATCTTTGCCAACAATGCCTAGGAAAAGAACATAATTAGACTTTTAATAGGGTCCTTACTGTTTTCAAGGTATATGGTATAACCCAACGTTGTTGTGTGTAATTTTTTATCCCATGAGATCAACTTTTTGTGACATACCATCAATTTCAAAGGCATAAGTCCCCAATTTTCATTAAACCGGGCCATCCAAGATGCTGGTGCACCCAGAGATAAAGATTCTCTTCACTCTTTTTTTAGGTCTAAGTAAGTATTATTTGTGTTTTGTGGGCGGATATTCATTTATTGCCCAGCCTTTGCACAATCTGGTCAGGAAGGGTGAAACGTACATTTGGTCTGACTCAGTCGCTGAAACGTTTTTGAAAATGAAACACCTTATAGTTTCTGCACCTACCTTGTCACCATTTGTTGCAGAAAACCAATATTGTACACACGTAGATGTCAGTCAAATTGGTCTAAGGCCAATTTTATCATAAATGGTAGACGATCGAGAGCAAACTATTGCCTTTGCTTTCACACTATTTAAGACAATCTGAATCCAGTAATAGCACCAGTGAGCACAAAGCATTAGCATGCTGCTGGGCTGTAGAAAGGTTTCAGAGCCTTATTAGGACTTTGGCAGTGTGGCAGGAAGCCGCCACGTCAGCGCCCCGCTGCCACACCGCCAAAGCCATATTGAGACCGCCTGCAGGATTCCGATTGGAATCCTGGTCAGGCGGTCCTGCTGCGGTGCAGTGCTAAGGCTCATACACCATAGCACGTTCCTGCAGAGCATGGACTGTCAAGTCCCTGCCCTGCAGGAACTGGCTGTGCATGCATCCGGGGGGACACCATGTGCCCCCCTCCATGCATCCCCTGGCGCAGAGGCAACAGGGAGCCCTGTAGGGCCCCCTTTGTTTCGTCACTGCCACACTTTCATGGCGGGCTCACTGCCAGGAAAACTATGGCGGTGAGGAAATTCCTAATATGCTTGGCAGTGCCGCAGTGGCACCGCCAGCATATTAGAGGCCTCAGACCACCAGGGATTGCAGATCCCAGGCAGCAGCAGCAGTCCCAACGCGGTCAACTGCCCTACTTGTAATAGGCCACCTTGGGTTTGGCAGTACATTGGACCACCAAACTCACAATAAGGCTTTAAATCTTTTCTGTAGGGCTCACATTTTGATCTTGTTACAGCTCATAAGCCTTTATTGTACATGCTTAATTTTAATTTCCTTGAGGTTGGTCAGATTGTTATCAGGAGTCCCAGAATTCAGCTTTACAGTCAGGTATATACCTGGTGAAATTCTTTTTAGGGCTGATTGTTTATCCAGGATGCCTGTTGTTGATAACATGGAACTTATCAATGATGAGGTAGAATGGGTTGTATCCCTTGTCGAAGACCTTTCAGCTGACAAAGGGGTAATTACCTCCCGGCAGTGACAAGAAGCAACTACAGATGATCCGGTCCTTCAATATGTGTTTCAGTTCATGAAGGAAGGCTGGCGGAAAGAGGAATGTTGAGACTGCCTTAAGGCTATTTGTTTAAGTGTCAATTGAGTTGTGAGTTGACAAGGCAGTTTTGTTACATCACTTGAATGTGCTCCTCCCCCCAGAGAAAATTTGGTCAAAGAGGCACACGCTGGTCACATGGGTGTCAAAGCTACTTTTAAAAATCAAAAGCTAAAGTACTGGTGATTTTACATTGAATCACAGATGTCTACATGTATTGACATGCGCAGTATATGCTTGTCTGACAAGCATTGGAAAACACACAAAACTCAACTTCATATGGTCCCTTTACATGAGGATGTATGGTCAAAGGTAGCTCTGGACTTTGCTGGTCCCTTCGAATTCCTACCTATAGAGAAAATGAACATGTTGGTCCTAGTGGACTACTTTTCGAAATGGGTGAACTCGAGGGCATACAGAAAACCCTGGCGATGGGTTGTGATGTTGAACGTTTTTTTTACAACAGATGGTTTACCTCGTTTGATCACCCCACATACCTCCACTGGTGTTTCACCTTTCAAACTTCTGCGCAGCGCAGGAGAAGCCTTAGATTCACAGTTTGCCCTGACTGGATCATGGATCTGAACAAAAGTGTCATTGGTCCTAGTTAACAGTCCCAAAAAATTATATTCACCAGAGCTAAACAGCAACAAAATAATGTCAAGTATTATTTTGATAATAAACAACATGACAAAATTGTGAACCTAGTCATTGGTGATTGGCTTCTAATAGAGTTAATTAAGACCAGGGAGACTAAATTCATGGAGCCTGCAAAGGTTGTGAAATTATCAAGGGGCTCTGCATATATTTTTGGTAGGGGGTATTAAAATGACTTAAGTTAAACTCACTGCAGAACAAGTAGGAAGAAACATGTTGCCTGTTGAGGCATGGCACAGGGGTGACAGTAATTTTGGTTTTGCTCTTGACAGTTTATGGTGGTTAAAGTCACAAAGATTAGTTAGTCACTTGAACAGTGTATTTCCACAATGTATCGAGCCACTTGTTGCTTCAAGTTTTAGTCAAACCAACACCAATTTGACTGACTAGTTAATATCCAGTCTGACTGAAATTTCAATAACTATAGAGAATGATGCTGCTGGTCATACCTCACCATATCATGTTCATGCTTCTCCTGCTGTTCAACCTACCGTATCTAGGTCCACTCACAATGTTTCCATACCTTCTGGCTTCAAGGATTTTTATGTTCATTGTTTATCAATAGTGAATGTAATTTTATTTTTATGAGGAGGGAGATAATGTACAGTGTGTAATATGTATTTAGTAATGTACAGTGTGTCGCATGCAGTGAGTGGCTATCAGCAGCTAAGCCACTCGCGCCAAGTTTACTTGCCTGTTTACCTTTATTGCTCGTTCCAACTTTCAGCACTGGTCTCTCCGCGAAGGCTTGTTCCAACTTCCTCAGGAGTTGATCCAGTACGTTTGTGGTGAAAGCTGGCTGGTCATGGGCTCCTTGTTACTCAATAACCTTTCCTGTAACCTTGCAATCACCTGCCCAAGGCAGGTTCTTCCACTGCACAACTGTTCGCTGCATCCCTTACTGAAGAGGCGTTTATCTCCCAGCTCTACCCCGGGTATGCTTACATTTCGATGTCTAATTTGATGGGAGGGCTCTGATTGGTCTTGAGCACAGTGGCTCTCCCACTTATTCGGCGTCAGTTTGTAAATTCCTGTCTTCATACATGTATGAGTAATACCTGATTACACAGACTATGATTCATGCCCGCTCTCTTACTAGGGCCTGGATTTCAACATTTATATAGCATTTCAACCAGCCTGTGGGTTTCTTGAGTAATACATTTTTTTGAAGCCCATGAAATGTCAGTGCCATGCTTCTTGGAGAGAAGTAGCTTGAATTACATCTTGAGAGACAGCAGTGAATGCAAGCATAATGTGCATAGACCATAAATAACGGACAGAGACAATCGAAGATTGAGTTAATTTGACTAATGATTTATTGCTTCATTGCAAATATCATTTTGCATTCATTAAAAATCATTCATATACAAAATAAACATATTCAGCTTGAGTGTTAGAGCATGCCCTCGCAATGACCAGCCTAACTGCCTCCAGGTCACATGGCTTGTAGAAGGGGCAGCCCTTACCCCAGACTTTGATACACACAGTGACATGAGACCAAAGCTCACAGGGTCCATCAACGAGAACAAGTGAGGTCTGGTGGACCTCATCTATGAACATACAACAAACAACTGCTCCTTCTGCGTGACACAGGTGACATTCACTGTGTGTACACAAATTATTTTACAAATACAACCCATTTCCTCGAAGAGGGCTTTTTCAAAAGCATGTCGCTCTAGTACTGCAGACAAGGAGGTGACTATGGTTTTAAAAGGAGAGAGATGTCCGGCTTACGCTTGTGGGGTTGCCATTAAGAGACACATCGTAACAGCTCCTAGGAACTAGGTACACCTTATCTACAGTATGCGATGAAGATAGAAGTCATAGCTGCCCTTTCACTAAAGAGAAGGATTTACATCGAGCAGCATGGGGCAATGCCTTAAACAACAGGAGCATCAAAAGAAGGATTCGAGCACTGAAAATGACAAAAAGCGTTCGACAGATTAAAATACATTTTCAAAGAGCGGAAGAAAATGAGGCAGCGCTGGAATGTGGCGAAAAGCTTTGCTCTATGCACAGTGGTCAGATACAACAAACTCCTGTCTTAGAGCATGTTTGTGACGGGTAGCTACATTCAGCTGATGGCATCTTTGAGGAGTTTATTTAGAGCTTCCTCTTGTGCAAAAAACTGATGTCCTGGGCAGCCTAGTCTAAATTACGTAAAAACTACTTGGTATCTATTCTCCCCTCAGCAGACTGAAAAATAGCTAAGCAATAGCCAGGTTCTGCAATAGAATACGGCTATTTTTGCCTTTTATATAGTGCTGCATATGGCTCAATCAATGTTTCAAAGTGACTGAAGGTGTGATGGATATAGACGATATCATATAGATATATTTCTTCACTAATGCCAAGGTTATACAGAGCAAGCCTAGTCTGAGAAAGTGATTACACCATTTGTAATAACACCTTCACACCTACTGTACCCTAGAAAGATACTGAGTACTAGAAGGGTAGACACTTGGAGTACATTTGATGTGAGCTGCTGGTCAGGTGAATGTGAGGGTTGGAGGCACAGTGTCGCAAAGGCCTAGTCAGGAATGAAGAATTTAAATATGGGACAAGCAAGAAAAAGGGTCAATGCAGGCCTGGAACGCGCTGCAGGAATGGGGAGGACAGAGTCGTGCTAGAGAGACACCACAAAAAGAGCACTACAGAGAATTTCCCTTGCCACCTGCTTCATGATGAGCAAGAGCACACGTGGCTGGGACACAGCAGTAGGGTCATAGCATGCAGTATACTGTCAGTGGCGTAGCATTGGTCCACACGGTGAGGAGGGGGGGGGGGGGGAGGTTGAGCTCCATGAAGCCCCCTACGGCACTGTGCTCTGGCCCCTGGTTTGAGAGCTCCTGACTGAGTCGGGAGCATGGTGGGAGTGGGGAGGGGGGCGCATGCACTTTACAGGAGGGGCCACCTCAAGTTCACGTTACGTCACTGTATACTGATGCAACACAGTTTGTTTGGTGCAACTAGACAGGAACAAATTATTTGAGTCCAATTTTAATATATGTCCTGCACTGGCCTGCCTCTATCACGTGTTAGTAGTGGCCTGTATGCTATAAAACAGGTGAGACCCCCAGCGGGCGCGGGTCTGACTGGAGCAGGCTTCCACTGCCACAAACCTATCTGCACTGGGGAGTAGGGGAAGTAGACCAAGAGGGATCTAGTTGCTCCGCGGGTTAGCAAGATCTTGGGGCCTCTAGGACACCACACTGGGCCTGGACCTAAAGGCAGGTGGCTTGCCTGAACAGTAGAGTTTCTCAGGGCAGCATGCTAGGGGTATCTGTATATCAGAAAACAGGCCTGGTGCCAGTCAAGCCTGAGGAAGGAGGCTCCAAGTGAGGAGCCATTCCACCCCACCCAAGCGCATGAGCCTTTCACTGGCAATGAAACGGGGCCAGGAGTTCAGAGCAGACAAGCAGCTCAAAGTAAGCTCCACTGCTCCCACTCTTTACAGGCTAAAATACTCTGCAGGACAACTGCATCCTGCTTCACTAGTACTCATGAGCGAAAGTATTGAACCTTGCAGTATACGGGCTGGCGGAGCATTCATTTGTAAGACAGTACCAATGGGCACTTGTGCCATGATGGAGCACAATTGTTCTCTGCCCCCTCTACAATTCACGTCCTTCTGGTTTGTGCATGTTAGGTTGAGGAGGCACAGAAGAAAATCCTGTTCACATTTGTGATAAAGGGAGATCAGTAGTCGTTGTGGTGTGGTGTTACAGGTGCATCCTTAAACCGCAGAGCAAACAGGTAAGTTATAACATTCTATCTGTATCGGCCCTTACCCTGCAGACATATTCATCGATACATGCTTTGGCCTAACTGAACAGCTGTCCTTCATATTATCACACTCATCAATATCTCGGGCTGTAGACAGGAGACAGGTATCTACCATATTACACATCTAGATGAATATGCCACCTTATTTTGCATGTGTTTACAATGCATGGTGTTACAAAGCGGTCGTTACAACGACCGCGTTGTTAGTTCGCATACCGTTACAACGCAAGTCGGAACAACGACAATGAATGGGCGCAGGACCCTTGGGGCAGGGCAAAGAGGAGAACTGACTGTAAACAACTCCTGGGACCCCATGGACATAATAAGGATATCTGAAAGGGAACAGAAATATGATTGATCGCTGACAGAATATCGGGATCATAAATATCGTGTGGACATAATATCGTGTCAAAAATAACGAGGACATAATATAAAGACGGTAAGTGCAAATAGGTAAGTATAGATTTACTATTCTTAACCCCACATTTACTAATCTTGAACATATATATAGTCAAGGTTTACATATGTGGAGTTATGCATAAGAAAAATGTTCTTACCTATATAAACTTACCTTCATGGTATTTGTGTCCTCGATATTCTTCACAATATTTTGTTCCACTATATTTGTATTTCCGCTAATCTGTCTAAATACCGATTATGATATCATGGAAATTAGACCAAAGGGGAAGAAAGAGTTGGAAAGGGAAGATATCACAACTACCAAAGGTCAGCATAAGGAGGAAATCTCCATTGCAAGCTCTGGAGAACCCAAAGGAAAGAGCAGCATATCCTGACCGTAATGAGAGACATGGAGGAGTGGGAGAGGCACCCCCTGGGAAAACGGCCAAAGTGTTTATTTTTTAGACTCAAGGTTAATCCTTTCTAGTGCATTTAGTCCCTGGGACCACCTGTACAATAATATCCCAGCCTCAGCTAACACCCCCTCTCCTTTTCCTTCCGCTTGTTTGGTGGCTCTTAGCAGTATTATTTCTGTATCTCACTAGTCTTGTGTGGCCAGTCGAGGTTTGCTCGTGGTGACCTCAGCAACCTCTCAATTGTCATTACAATACCAGGCCAAGTACTATCACTTAGCAATTTTATAGTACACAGTCTGCCATTTATGCGGCATCTCAGTGGTTTATGGTATGAGGTGTAGTCGGTGGCTGGGGGTGAATCAATTAATTTGCAAAGCATTCACTGCCATAAAAAAGCCTGGTCCAAAAGAGATTACACTCCTTGTAGGTTAACAAAACACACCGTCTCCCAAGTTGCATTTCCGGTTTCAAAGCTACCAAAGCAAGAAGTGTTGTTATCAGCTGCAAGTTTGTCTGACCCCTTGGGAAAATTATATAATTAGTCTTCAAATCCATAAGATAAGTGCTCATTCAGCTATATCGTAATAAGGGATTCAACTGTTCATTAAGCGAGAGCGTCATCAACAGGCAACATCTCCATTGGTACATGCTAGAGGGCCAGGGGCACTTCGGCTCTCAGGAAATCGGCCTCACCCGCCACCTGTTTCTTCAAGGAGCTTGCTCATGGAAGAGACGCAGGTGGACAAAGGGTTTAGAAGCAGAGATGACCATGTACCCAGTCCTCTTTTCCTAATTTCAGCCATCCATCAGTTGTCGCCTACTCGTGGACGCATCTTCCCACACATCTGCCTTCTTGAATTGGAGGTTAAGAGTGTGGTTGGTAGACAGGACAAATCAAAGATACTGAACAAAATATTGGGTTTTCTGTGGATTTAAAATGTCTGTAAATTGCCTTTTGATGTGGGTTTGGTGCTGGCTTCAGTCGAACGTGGGGTTAACAGTGGCCCTTATCTTCTTGCTCTACTCCAGGGTTGCTCACATTGTGGTGTATTCACTTGCTGGGCAGATTGTGGTGAGCCTCGATCGCTGCTAGCCGTCCCTCTTATATGGCATTGCTGTATAAAGTTCGGGAGCTGTCACAGCGCAAAGAATTGTTATAATGCTATACATGATGCTTATCATGCATCAGTGCTGTGAAACCAAATGATTATCCTCGTGGAGAAGCGATGATATTCCTCGGGATCAGATTTTATGCAATAGTTTAAATTACAGCCAGATTATATCTCAATGGTGGTCCTATCATCTTCTTTGTGGCATGAAATATTTGTGTATGCAAACTATGGAGCGGCGGTGGGGGCTGTTCGTCTCAAACAAGGGGGTGCTACTGACGGAGCTCATCAACACGGCCGACCACCATGGGGGTCTGGGCCAGTTTCACACTAGTATCACAGGACAGGCTCCACTCATACCCAGGAGTGGCAGTCATACTGTGACATGCCCATTTCACTGGTGGCAGAGAACAAACGCCACTCAAATCTATCACATGTACTAAGACTAGGCCTGATTCATAATGGTGGCAGAAGACATGCTGCACCTAAGGCTAGGGAATGCATTGTGATGAGGCCCTAGGACACTGGTGGCAACAGACTCAACTAGCACACATATTGTAACTAGGCCTGGTGCACAGCACTGGCCACCCCCGCTGCACAAGGAGGGGCGCCAAGTCAGTTACAGTACGAATAACCAAAAGATATCCCATCTGTAAGGCAATACACAATCTTCATAGAGAGTTAAGCAAGGATAAATGAAATCCATGGGAGGGCTGCTATGACCAGGGGAATAACTGACAGATATTATTAACCTTGAAAGCTATGAGGCCTCACTAGGGGTATGTAGCGCTGTATGAATGCTGCAGTACAAAACAAAAGATTCAGACCAGGTGCAGGAATCCGGGCATATGAAAGCCCCGCTAAAAGTGAACCAGTACTGGAGTCTAATGATTGAAATTAAAGACTGGAATCTGGTGAGGGATTAGAGGACAAACAATGAAACAAGTCACATCCAGCCTGCAAGAACACAAAGCATCTGCCAGTGTGTTTGAGGACAAACAAAAAGGAACTGCATCCAGTGTCTAAGAGGACAAACAGACACAGAGGAACTATGCCCTGTGCAGTGACGTGAAGACGGAACAAAGTACGTCATTGGCGTCAATAAGGGAGTAAAGGGAGTAGCTTACCCTTAGGCATACGGGCACCACCCTTGCTACATCTGGGGTCAGTAGTCATGAAACAGAAAATGAACAAGGCTCCTAAAACCATGTGTATGTATAAAGTTTCCACTCTTTACTCACCTCACGACAAATGAGAAATAATCAGTTCGAGGCATAGGAGGGGACGAGGGGTGACATAATCTGGGGTTAAGAGGTGTGTGATGTCACTTCCACTACAGCAGCCATTCTGATAAAATAACATTAATAAGATACGTTATACGAGAACAGGGAAAAGCTGAGCCTTGTTACCAGATACACCGACATAAAGTATCTGCACCTTGTGTCAGGGAGGAAGGTGGACAGATAAGACCCACATCTCACTAGGACGACATAAACCTCAAAGACAGAGCGATTGGGCCTTGTCCTGTGTGCGCACACAGACTTTGGACCAGTGCACTGGGAGGAGAGCTGTGGAAATGTCCAATGTACTTTTGAGGACAGATGGACAGACCAAAGTACAGTGGCTTGAGAGGACAAACAGAGAGGAACTGAACTTCAGCCAGAGGGCAGAGGACTGCTTCTTGTGTGTGGAAGGGCACCTGAAAGACATGGAGGAGCAACATAGTGTGCCTAGGAGAGGAAACATAAAGACAAGACTGAACAACAATGATAAAATCACAGTGATAAAGAAATACAATTAAGAAATAGGTAACAATGAAGTTGAACAAAATAAAAAGAACTTAAAAAATAATTATTTGCACTCTAAAGGTGACTCTTCATTAGAGGCATCGGTACTTCAGAGTTCTGTCTCAGTATCTGTAAGGAAAACAACTACAATTGAGCATTTTATTCACCCCTAACACCATAAAAGAGATCTGAGAAGAAAGACCACAGAGTTGAAGACAGAGAAGCGCACCCAGAAAAATGCTGGAAGTAGGTACAGTTTAAAGGAGGAACGAGGAGAGAACAGAGAGGAGAGAGTCGAGTTGACGGGAAGAGAGGATAGCCACAAAAAACAAAACAACGGGGGACAGTTTCAAAGCTAAAAAGAGGTGCGAAGAAAGAGTGCAAAAATTTGGAGAATTGTGAAAAGAAAGCAGTGATTCCAAAATGAAGCTAAAATGAGAGGAAGCAGGAGGAGAGACAAAGCATGAGGAGAAAGTGATGCCCATAGAAATAGCTAAGAATGGAGCAGTGTAGAAGGCTGAGAGGACAGATAAAAAGAGAGCATAGCGGAAAAGAAGGTCAAAAAGATGCTGGAAGACAGGATAGTCAAGAGGTGGAAAAAGAACTGACAAGAGAACAGAAGCTAGAGGATAGTCGAGAAGAGAGTGCTGAGAACCTAGTAGAGAGCTGAGAAGAGAGTGAAGTAAAAACATAATAAAAGTTGAAGAGAGCCATCAAACGAAACGAGGGATGTAGTAATATGAGAAGACCGAGAAGAAACCTCTAAGGACAGTAGTTAGGAGAGCAGCAGAGAGAGCCAAAAGGAAAGAAAAACACATTTACAAAAGCACAGAGGGGATGGGTGCGAGGGAGACTGGAAGAAGAAAGGATAGCCAAGAAGGAAACCAAAAGCAAAGCCGGGAGAGAGCGGAGTATAAACATAAAATGAACCAAGGAGAAAAAGGGGGAGCTTAGAGTTCAGCGGAGTGGGAGCATTAATGAAGCTGGCAAGAGACAGCAGAGGCTTACAGACAGTCAAAACGTCAGATCACCTCCAAGAAGGGAAATGAAGAGAGAGTATTGTAGAAACATAAGAATAGGTCCAAAGACACCAGAGAGCATACCAGACAGCTAATACAAGAGGACATGAAAGCAGAAAAGAAAGAGTTGCATGGAGAACCAACAAGGGAGTAAAGAGATGAACCATGCAAGCCCACACGGGAGCTGAGAACAGAGAGTTGTGAGACAATAATAGAGAAGAATACAAGAGTTGTAGGGAAGGCAGATAAGAAAATATTATACTCAGTAGAAATGCGTAGAAGAGGGAAGCTTAAATGAAAACTGAGCTATGAAGAGACCAAAAAAGAAAGCAAAAGAGATAGGTCAGAAATGAGAACAGAAGGCAAAAAGGCTATAAAATGTGAAAGGAGAGTTAAAGACTGGGCTGTCAGAAGACCAGAAAAGAAAAAAACAAGAGAGAAAGAGAGCTGAGAAAGGAGCCTGGCGGAGAGACAAGATGAAAGCAGAGAATGGGACACAGATAGAACTGCGAGAGAGACAACTAGCCCAATTGAGACAACAGAAAAACTCGGGGAGACGCAGGAATGTAGTTGAGGAGAGGACCAAGAAGAGAATGTTGAAAAGGGACCAGTAAAGAAAGAAATAGGGAGCAATGAAAGAGTAGACAAGGGAATAGTAAAGCTGTCATTAAAGAGAACAAAGAAGCAATGTAAGAAAGGAAGATAGTTAAGTAGAGGGCAGAAAACAAGACAGAAAGAGGCGTGCACATGGGTATTTACAAACCCACTTAAAACAGCCACATACAAACACAATAGGCCCCCTCCAGACTTCATTTTGTCTCCCACTAATATATATATATATATATATATATATATTCACTGAAAAAACCATAGGTTTCACACACGTTATAGTTAGGAATTAGCATTTAAAAAACCTGGCAAATTCACTGAAAAAACCATAGGTTTCACACATGTTATAGTTAGCTGGACATTTTACTGATAAAAAACCAATGAAATTCCCCCGTTATAGTTAGTGCAGGCAACTATAACTCACGCGACCGCAATCCTCTGCTGATGCTAATACTGTATTTAGACACTTATTTGCCCATGTGTTCTTCCATAAATTTTTAGCTATACATATATTACAAATATATTTTTTTCATAAAGACACATATGTCATCAGCAGAAGATTGCGGTCGCGTGAGTTATAGTTGCCTGCACTAACTATAACGGGGGAATTTCATTGGTTTTTTTATCAGTAAAATGTCCAGCTAACTATAACATGTGTGAAACCTATGGTTTTTTCAGTGAATTTGCCAGGTTTTTTAAATGCTAATTCCTAACTATAACGTGTGTGAAACCTATGGTTTTTTCAGTGAATTTGTACGTTTTTTTAAATGCTAAGTTACTTTACGCCATTCGTGGCGTTGCGCGCCCAGTTAACGCAGTTCGTTCCGTGCGCGCACGGTGCGCTTCGCGCACCGTGCGTGCACAGTGAGCACGCGGTTGCTTCGCGCACCGCGTGCCCACTTTACGCAGTTAGTGCCGTGCACACACGGTGGTCACGCGGTGCGCTGCGCGCATCGCGTGCCCACATTATGCGGGATGGGCCATGTACGCACGATGCGCTTCGCGCACCGTGCGCACATGGGGGACATATTATGCGCATCTTTTTGAAATGTATTCTTTGTTAATTTTATTGTTGTTATATGCCATGCACAAATGGTGCCCTTCGGGCACCATCTGCACACGGGGTGGCACCGTGCGCACATGGGGGACATATTATGCGCATCTTTTTGTAATGTATTCTTTGTTAATTTGATATGTGTAATATGCCATGCACAAATGGTGCCCTTCGGGCACCATTTGCACACGGGGTGGGGAGAATGTGGATAATTTTTTTTTTTTATAATTTTTACCGTACGCGTACGGTAAGCGTAATCGTCGAATTTCCGAAAAAAAAATATTTTTTTTTTGGGCTTGAGGGTTGTTTGGGGACCCCTATATCAATGCTGGGTGGTTAGGATGTGACGAAACTGCCTCTTTAGCCATTTTTTGGCCTCGTTTTTGCTGCCCAACTCAGAAAGCGAGAGAGAAAATGGCGGCCGCCGCTTCCTGGTTTCGACCGATTCGAATGTTTACTAAGATCTAAGAGCCAATCAGAATCGCGCTCGCGCACGCCACCGTACGCGTACGGTAAGCGCACCGTAAGCGCACCGTAAGCTGGCTCAGATATATATATTGATTTAAAGGCTATTTTTTCAGAATCTACTGAACAGATTTACACCAAACCTACAAAAGGCACTTCCTTGACCTGAGGACTAGCTCTCTGCCAAATTTCAAGTAATTCTGTTCAGCCGTTCGGGCTGTAGCTGTGTCTAAAGGTCCTATGGAAAAATGCATGGGAAAAACGCGTTTTGGGACCCCCCTTTTATCTCAGCCCCCGCTTGACGAATCCCCCCGAGACTTTCAGGGTAGGAGCGGAGCGTAGCGCCCCACCTATTTTGAAAAATTCGCGAGGATTCGTCGACCGGCGCCAAAGTTATTCAAAATAGAATGTTGCGGATTTCCTATGGAAACAGGGTCCTAACTATAACTACCTACTGGCGACCGCCAGTAGGTAATATATATATATATATATATATATATATATATATATATATATATATATATATAGTGCCACACAGGTGAGTAATACAATCCTCTTGGAGAGTGCAGCGAGTGGAACAGCTATTGGTGCAAATTTATATATATATGTATATATAAATATATTCAATGAAAAAACCATAGGTTTCACACATGTTATAGTTAGCTGGAAATTTTACTGATAAAAAACCAATGAAATTCCCCCGTTATAGTTACTGTAGGCAACTATAACTCACGCGACCGTAATCCTCTGCTGATGCTAATACTGTATTTAGACACTTATTTGCCCATGTCTTCTTCCATTAAATTTTAGCTATACATATTTTACAATTTTTTTTTTTTCATAAAGACACATATGTCATCACCAGAGGATTACGGTCGCGTGAGTTATAGTTGCCTACAGTAACTATAACGGGGGAATTTCATTGGTTTTTTATCAGTAAAATTTCCAGCTAACTATAACATGTGTGAAACCTATGGTTTTTTCATTGAATTAGCAAGGTTTTTTAAATGCTAATTCCTAACTATAACGTGTGTGAAACCTATGATTTTTTCAGTGAATTTGTACGGTTTTTTAAATGCCAAGTTACTTTACGCCATTCGTGGCGTGCACGCCCACTTAACGCAGTTCGTTCCGTGCGCGCACGGTGCGCTTCGCGTACCGTGCGCCCACAGTGAGCACGCGGTGCGCTTCGCGCACCGCGCGCCCACTTTACGCAGTTAGTGCCGTACACGCAAGGTGGGCACGCAGTGCGCTACACGCACCGCGTGCCCACGTTACGCACCGTGCGCACATGGAGGACATATTATGCGCTTCCTTGTGATAGGTAATCTGTTAAATTTAATTTGTAAGTGATGACAATAATATGCCATGCACAGAGAGTGTTTTTTTTTTTTATTAAAATTTTTAGCGTAAGCGCACCGTACGCGTACGGTAAGCGTAATCGGCTAAATTTTCAAAAAATAAAAATTTACAGTTTTTGGCCTTGGGGGATCTTTGAGGACTCAACTAACATGGCTATGTGCATGGGCGCTGTCTAAACAGCCCCTTTATATGTTTTTTGCCTTTGTTTACAGCCCCCCCCCCTCAGAGTGCGAGAGAGAAAATGGCGGCCGCCGCTTCCTGGTTTCGGCCGATTCGAATGTTTACTAAGATCTAACAGCCAATCAGAATCGCGCTCGCGCACGCCACCGTACGCGTACGGTAAGCTTACGGTAAGCGCACCGTAAGCTGGCTCAGATATATATATTGATTTAAAGGCTATTTTCTCAGAATCTACTGAACAGATTTACACCAAACCTACAAAAGGCACTTCCTTGACCTGAGGACTACCTCTCTGCCAAATTTCTAGTAATTCTGTTCAGCCGTTCGGGCTGTAGCCCTGTCTAAAGGTCCTATGGAAAAATGCATGGGAAAAACGCGTTTTGGGACCCCCCTTTTATCTCAGCCCCCGCTTGACGAATCCCCCCGAGACTTTCAGGGTAGGAGCGGAGCGTAGCGCCCCACCTATTTTGAGAAATTCGCGAGGATTCGTCGACCGGCGCCAAAGTTATTCAAAATAGAATGTTGCGGATTTCCTATGGAAACAGGGTCCTAACTATAACTACCTACTGACGACCGCCAGTAGGTAATATATATATATATGTATATATAAATATATATGTATATATTATCTACTAGGACCGTGTTTCCATAGGAAATCCGCAACATTCTATTTGGAATAACTTTGGCGCCGGTTGACGAATCCTCGCGAAATTTTCAAAATAGGTGGGGCGCTCCGCTCCGCTCCTACCCTGAAAGTCTCGGGGGGATTCGTCAAGCGGGGGCTGAGAAAAAAGGGGGGTCCCAAAACGCGTTTTCCCCATGCAATTTTCCATAGGGACCTTTAGTCCAAGGTACAGCCCGAACGGCTGAACAGAGTTACTTGAAATTTGGCAGAGAGGTAGTCCTCAGGTCAGGGATGTGCCTTTTGCAGGTCTAGTGTCAATCTGTTCAGTAGTTCCTGAGAAAATCAAAAGTAAAATCATATATATATGTGGGCGGAGCCTAACCACACATCTCATCCTGAGATCTGATTGGCTGTCAGCACTTCATCCAAGAAGTGTTGGCAGCCATCTTGGGACCAATATACATGATAGCACCTCATTAAAAAGCATTGCAGTTAATAGAAGGTTTTAAGACTTTAGTTACATTATAAATCATTTGTTGATGGTACCATACTCATTTTAGGAATTGAGGTATGTTCTAAGGTGATTTCACCATGTGAAAAAGCCTTCTGCTGGGATATCATGATTGAGAGAAAAATATTTTCTCATGCTTTTCCCACAGAGGTTTGGAAGGTAATCTATAAACTAAACTGAGAGCTTATTTTCTGTAAATTCACATTATCTTTCTCAGTCATGTGAGAATGAAGTCTGACATTCTCAGTAAAACATATACATCCAACAAGGGCAGAGACTGTCAGTTGATTCCTTTGTGTTCTACTGCAGCTTCCCAGAGTGTTCCAAAGAACAACTAGAGCGCTAACAGTCCTACTTATGATAAACGTATGGCACACCTGAAGCCATCTTGCTTGGATTAAAGTGGTAACTCTTAAAACATTTAATTTAAAAAGGAACAAAATGAGGGGGTTCATTTTTCCATAAAAAGTATGATTAGTGCTGCAGAAAGAAAAATTAGGGCACATTTTGAGTGACTTCTCAAATCCTCTTCTATTTCATTAAAAAATTCTGACATGCAGACTGAAACATGCACTTTCAATACCAGCAGCAGTTTTCCCTGGTGAGCAGTAGCTTTACTACAGTGATCTAATGAGCAAAAAGAGTGCTAACATTCTGAATTTATGGCAAATGTGTGACACATCTGAATGCCTTTGGAATCAAAGTAAAAAACTGAAAGTATTTCCTACTGAGGAGACTGCAGTAAATGAGGAAATTAGGAAACTTCATAGCAAATAAGTCTGCCAAGATGGCCACCAGAGACAAAAGAGCCCAAATGTAGCCCAAATATCACCCAGATGTAGCCCAAGTATAGCCCAATGACAGAATGTCCCAGAGTGTTCTTAAAAACAACTAGAGCGCTTACTGTCTTCATTATGACAAAAGTATGGCACACCTGAAGCCATCTTGATTGGAATAAACTGGTAACACTTAAAACATTTAATTTAAAAAGGAACACAATGAGGGGGTTCATTTTGCCATAGAAATTATGATTAATGCTGAAGAAAGAAAACGAGGGCACATTTTGAGTGACTTCTCAAATCCTCTTCTATTTGACATGCAGACTGAAACATGCACTTTTAATACCAGAAGCAGACTTCCATGGTGAACAGTAGTTTTACTACAGTGATCTAATGAGCAGCTAGAGTGCTAACATTCAGAATTTATGGCAAATGTGTGACATATCTGAATACCTTCATAATGGAATCAAAGTAAAACACTGAAAGCATTTCCTACTGAGGAGACTGCAGTACATGAGGAAATTAGGAAACTTCATAACAAATAAATCTCCCAAGATGGCCACCGGAGACAAAAGAGCCCAAATGTAGCCCAAAATCACCCAGATGTAGCCCAAATATAGCCCAATGACAGAAGTGTGCAAAACACTTATTTTGTGTTTTTGCAGTGTTATATAGTGCAGACTTGTCAGGTATTGGAGTGCTTTACATGGGCATTGGTTACATCACACAAGAACAAATTCATTTTGGTTGTAGACATGGGGAGATTAAGTGATTTGACCAGAAAAACAGAATGTCGAGCTGAAGCAGAAACTCCAACCTGGTTCCCCAGTTGCAAAGTCTGCAGTTCTGGAAGTAACACCACATCCTCTCCCCTAAGTGCAACATTTAATCAAGTGGTCAACTGGATAAAAAAACATAAAGGTAACAAATAATTTAAAAGTGCTTTCTCGCTATTTGAAAACTCAGAAAATATGTCCTTATTTTAGTCTTTTAGAGCACTAACCATAATTTTGATGCCAATAACACCCTCTCATATATGTAATTTCTAAAGGGAATGCTCTAGGTATTACAGTTTTGATTACATCAAGATGACGTCAGGCGTTCCACACTTTTGTAATAAATATAGAATGTTAGCAATCTAGTTGTTCATTAGGATACTGTTGAGAGGCAGAGGCCAGGGGCACGGACTCTGAAAATTGAAGGCAGGTAGGAGGGTGCAAAGGCAACAATTTAACCACACTGAGCAGGCAGGAAGGGCCGTGGCAGCACAACAGACTATGGAGGGCAGTGGAAAGGGGGGCAGGGGCAACAAACCAACAATACAGGACTTGCAAGAGAGGCTGTGGCAATGTAATAGACCATTGTGGGCAGAAGGAAGAGGCAATGGTAGTACAACCATACATGCCAACAGACCCGATTCAGCCAGGAAACGTCCAATGTTTTTAAGCTCAAATGGGCTTTATTTGATCTGTCTCCTGTCTACAATCTCCTCTTTTTCAATGTAACTCAAAGGGGAAAATCAATACCCCAGTTTTTTTTCAAAATCTCCCTCTTACCAAGTTCAAAATGTTCGCAAGTATGGTACATTGGATCATGGAAGGAAATGGGGTAGGGACATGGACTTGGATAACAGAGGACAGGAGGGACATGGAGAGGTGCACCAAACTGACCCTGCAGGGCAGGCATCAGGGTTTGCAGCAGCACAATACACCACACAGGGCATGCGGGACGGGAGTTCAGCACAACAATCCATAGAAAGCAAGAGGGAGGGGACAGGACCATGCACATGGACAACAGAGAACAGAGGGGCAAGAGGCAGGACCATAATGGACAGACAGGAGAGAAAGCTGCAGCATAACAGACCATAAAGGGCAGGAGGGATGGATCAGGGGCATTACAATGGAACAGACAAGCCAGGAGGGAGGGAGTAGGGGTCTGCACATGTAAACAGAGGGCTGGGGGCAAGGGGGCAGGGCAGGAGCAGCAAGATAGCCATGGAGGTCAGGCAGGATAGGCACTAGAAGCAAGACACACCATGAAGAGCAACAGTGAGACTGTGATGGCATACACACAGACCATGGAGGGAAGGTGGGAGGGGTTCAGGGGCAGCTAACTGACCACACAGGGAAGGTGGGAGGGGCCATGGCAGCACAGAAGACCATGCATGGCAAGTGGGAGGGATAGTGGTAGCACAATGGCTATGAAGGGCAAGAAGGAGGGTGCAGGGGCATGCACAAAGGACGATGGAGGATAGAAGGGAGGGTCAGGACCTGTGCACAGACAAGAAAGTTCAGGGGAAGGGGCCTCACAACAGACCGCACGGGGCAGGCAGGAGGAGCAGTTGCAGCACAACAGACCAGGGAGGGCAGAAGGGTGTGGCAGTACACACCATGTAGGACAGGAGGAAGAGGATAGGGGCATGGCATGTGGACAGGCAGGGTGGAGGTGGCAGGGACAGGTTACAGTCATCTGACAATGCTAGGCAGGTGGGGGGGGGAGTGGCAGCTCAACAGAACACTCAGAGTAGATAGGAGTGGCAGGTCCATGGAACATGGTGGGCAAAAAGGATGGAGTAGGGGCATACACAAAGACATCGGAGGGCAGGGGGAAGGAGAATAGGGGCAGCAAGCTAAGCACAGAGTTTAAGCAGGAGGTCAATGATGGGGCATAGAATTGGGCAATGGAGGGCAGGAGGAGTGGACGGGTACATCATACTAAATTGAGGGCAGTGGCAGCACATCAGACCATGCATGGCAGGAGGGAGGAGGCTAGTCCATGGATTCACACAACAGAGGATAGGGAGGAGGGGGATGGGGCAGCAAGCTAACTGTTCAGAGAAGGCGGGTATTAGGAACTTTATTGTTTTTAAAACGTGTGTCTGTGCGAACTACTTAAAATATGAACAAGTATGCAGCATAATCTCACTTTTATTCAGGAAGAAGAGGACGTTTGTGACTGTGACTCCGGGCTCACTTGGCAGAAACACCCCCTGACCCTCCACCCCCTATCGCAAAATGTAATGCCCGTGAAAAGGGTAGGTGAACACAGTGTTATATAGAACATAGTCCTGAGAGCACGATTTATTTATTTAGTATTTTGTAGAGCGCACAGCTACCTCCGTTGGAGGTGTCCCGGCGCTGAAGACATTATCTCAGAAGGGTCAGGGGAGTTTGAAAGGAAGGATTAGAATTAGATCTGGGAAAATAACCAGGTCTTTAGTTTTTTCCGAAATAGGGGTTCTGACGTCAGAAATCTTAATTCTGTGGGTAGCTGATTCCATAGTTTGGAGGTGGCTACTGCAAGGGCCCTTCCTCCCGTGTGTGCAAGGCGAAAACGGGGGCAGATCATGAGGCGGAGATGGTTGGATCTGATTGAAAACGAAAACTAGATATAGTGTATGGTATAAACTATACACCAAAAAGTGTGCTATAAGATGAACCGGGCGTGAAATATAACATGCAATACATTGTGCGCAATGACAGATTCATTGGAGAGCGCGAGATAGCACAGGCACTAGTGCGTGCTATGCGATATGCGCCTTGGAGTGTAATATGCACAGGGCAGTGTTGTGTAACCTAACTAGTCTCTAAAGTTGTAATATAAAATATGTGCTGGGGAGTGTAACGTTGCATATGCACTGTGACAAAGATATGGATCCCAGATTGTAATATGTATGGCATAGCACTGTGCATTATAACATAGGCATCGAGGAAGGCACGTTAGATGGGGCAATATAACCCGTGCGAAGACAAGTGTGGCATGACATATTCACGGGGTGGTGTTACAGTGCACATGGGCTAGAGAGTGTCATAGCATATGCACTAGCTAGTGGAATACAACACAGAGGTGTGTGGCACTCAGCAGGCAATGGTGGGTGTAACACAGCATTGGGCTCTGCCAGAAGCGCTCTGTGACTCTCAAGTGATGTTCGTCCCCTTTCCAGAGAGTAAAATAAAAAGTATTACACATCCGGCAGTGGATGTGTGTTTTATTAACCATGAGGGGGGTTTCTTGCATAGTTTTGGTCGAATTTTTGTCGAATCCCCTTTGAATGGCTTGGTGTGCATGTGTATTAAATGTGCCCGTCAATAGCTACCCATGTTTGTATAAATAAACGACAAGGGTGTCTACCGGGATTAGGCACGGTAGGGCATCAGACATGTCAGAGCTTCACTAGTGGTGTAAATACATTCCACGTGGATTCATTGTATGCATAGTCGCCTTTTAATGAATATCACGCAAATCGTCATGGTGATAGGTACGTACGGTGTGTCCAGCATGTCCTAGGGATGTCTATAAATATATATTTTTTAAAAATAATAAAAAACAGTGCCGGCCCTGGGGATTGGGGTCAAAAAAATATAATTAGGAGACAGGCCCTGGGGGATGGGGTCATCAGGGCCAATAAATTAGAATAAGAAGGGGAACCACACAGCCCCCCTTCTTAAAAAATTAAAATAAATAAAAGACTGGCATCGTGCCGGAGGCCACGCCCCCTCCTTGCAGCACTCTGCAAATGCGCCCCCTGGCGAGTTGTAAGTTGGGGAATTAATTCCTCTTCAATACTGAGGGTCCCTGAGGGCCAACTAGCCCAACAGGCATCTCCAGTATGCACCAGGGAGCTGCGCTGCAGACAGGTGTTCTGAGGCCAAGCCCCTTTTTACACCTCTCTGCAACGCAGCTCTGTGGCGCTTACTGGAGGTACCTAGTGGTCTAGTTTGACCCTAGGGACCCTTAGGATTCAAGGGGACTTAATCTCTCAACTTAGAACAGCCACAGGGCGCGTTTACACAGTGGTGAAGAGAGGGGACGGGGCCTGAGGTGACGTGTGCAAACACGCACTATGGCACGTTTTAAATTTGGGTTATAATTTTCCTTCAATACTGAGGGCCCCTGGGGGCTAACTAGCCCACCAAGTGCTTCCAGTAAGCGCCACTGAGCTGCATTGCAGAGAGGTGGTCCAAGCCGTGCCACTTTTTACAACTCTTTGCAACGCAGCTCTGTGGCACTTACTGGAGGTACCTAGTGGGCTAGTTGGACCCTAGGGACCCTCAGGATTCAAATGAACTTAATCTCCCAACTAAAAACGGACACAGGGCGTGTTTACACAGTGGTGAAGGGAGGGGATGGGGCCTGAGTTAACGTGTGCAAAAACGCCCTGTGGCCTGTTTTAAGAGGTAGTTTTAATCCCCCTGCCCTATTATATACTAGGGGCTTACAGAGGAGGTCATGCTAATCACAGGGGGACCCCAACGCATAATGTTCCCTAGTGTATGTAGGTGTTTTCACTGTATTCTAAGTGTCTTTTAACATAGCACTGGCTCTAGGACTGGTTAGTCAGACTCAGTTACCACCAGTATCCGTCTGAAAAAGTTGAGGGTACAGGATGATTTTGCAACAAGGCTTCTTTCTGCTCTTCTTTTTGTTCTTTCTGCACGTTATCCTTCTTCCTGCACTTTTCTTTGTCTTTGAGGACTTCTGTTGCTTCTTTCTGCACTTCTTTTTTTTCTTTCTGTGCATTTTTTCTTCTTTCTTCACATGTCCTATCTCTGTAGGCATAGTTAGAAATTAGCATTTAAAAAACCTTTGAAATTCACAGAAAAAACCATAGGTTTCAGGCACGTTATAGTTAGGAATTAGCATTTAAAAAACCTCAGAAATTCACTGAAAAAAACATAGGTTTCAGGGGTGTTATAGTTAGCTGGACTTTTTACTTGTACAAAACCATTGAAATTCCCCCGTTATAGTTAGTTCAGCTAACTATAACTTGCACGCCCGCAATGCACTGCTGATGACGTCACATATTACATCACTCATGACATGGTCAGTGACATCACTCATGACATCACTGATGACATCTCAAATGACATCACTGATGACATCACTGATGACATCATCCTTGTGATAGAGTGGCAGACCTCCTCTCACCCTAATATAACCTTTGATACACACATTCAAAAATAGAGACTAAACTTTTCAAAACAATGGACATACCAATACCAGTTACAACAACCTCTTCAGTAATTCTAAGATCCACATACACATCCACTCATTCACCAACAGTCCTATACAGTCACTCATACATGTATTCACTCATCATATGTACTCATACACCTATACATCCTGTTACACAATGCCACTCATCCATAGAGTTACTCACACACATAGTCACTCATGCTAATAAAGAATCAAACATACATTTATTTGCATATACAGTTATACACACACCACCACACTTACTTCTACGGAAACTTACACATACTTAGGGCCATATGTAGGTAGCCTCACATTAACCGATTCATAAATACCGAATTTTACCGATTCGGTATTTATGAATCGGTAAATGTGATGTAGGTAATAATTCGGTAAATTTTACCGATTCGGAAAAATGCGGTAATTATGAATCGGTATTTACCGATTCGGTAATGAGGCATACCTTCCCATTGATTCTTATGGGCCTGGAGGCCCATAGGAATCAATAGGAAGGTATGCCTCATTACCGATTCGGTTTTACCGATTCGGTAATGGGGGGAGCATATTCAAGGGTGGCAGGGTGTCACATTGACACCCTGTTGCACCCCTGAATCTTGCATGTGTGCACATGTGGCGCACATACATGCCCTAAGGGCATGTATGTCTGCCACATGGCACTCTTAAATCTGCAAAATATTACTTTTTGCAAGGTATTCGTTATTTATCACCAACCTGTATTTGGTGGTAAATAACGAATTCTCAATACTAATTTTCACTCTTTAGAGTGCTCCCTACATATGATTTCAGGATTCGGTATTTACCGAATAGGTATTTTACCGATTCGGTAATTTACCGAATCCTGAAATATGCCTCCTACATCTCAAATAGCTAAATACCGGTCGGTAACGGGATATTTACCGAATTTCGGCCGTTACCGACCGGTATTTAGCTACCTACATGAGGCCCTTAGTCTTTTAAACAATCACTTATAGAAACACATACTTATTCATAAAGAAACTCTTTCAATCTCTCACTCTCACATATACTCACTTATATACACCAATAGTCACATATACTAGTTTAAAACATATGTAGTTACTCATAAAGACACTATTGAGACAGTCATTCACTCACTAACACACCCATACACACACTCATCCACCCATACAGTCCTGCACACATGCTGTCTTCAACACATACAAAGAGTGAGTCACTCATTCATGCACCTATGCACTACGTAATACCCCCACCGAACCATGCAGACACTCAGACTGATACTCAAAAAACCAACTAATAACCTATATAGACACCCATGTAGCTACTCACCAACCCATGCAGCCACTTATACACAAAGTGAGAGACTGATACAGATATTTACATATTTAAACATTACTCACTAAGCCATGTATTCACTATGATACACTTAATCAGTCAGTTACACAATCAATTTTTCAAAAACAAATCATCCATTTAGACACTTATATACCCATTTATTCTTCCATCGACCTTGAGATATACATATATAAAACATATTTAATTTTCAGAAAAACACACATTCACTGGATGATGTCATCAGTGATGTCATGAGTGATGTCACTGACCATGTCATGAGTGATGTAATATGTGACGTCATCAGCAGTGCATTGCGGGTGCGCGAGTTATAGTTAGCTGAACTAACTATAACGGGGGAATTTCAATGGTTTTGTACAAGTGAAAAGTCCAGCTAACTATAACACCCCTGAAACCTATGGTTTTTTCAGTGAATATATATATATATATATATATATATATATATATATGTATATAGATAGATATATATATTTTCACAGAAAAAAACATAGGTTTCAGGGGCGTTATAGTTAGCTGGACATTTCCCTCGTACAAAACCCTAGAAATTCCCCCGTTATAGTTAGTTCAGCTAACTATAACTCGCGCCCCCGCAATGCACTGCTGATGACGTCACATATTACATCACTCATGACATGGTCAGTGACATCACTGATGACATCTCAAATGACATCACTGATGACATCATCCAGTGTCTGTGTGTTTCTATAAACTTTAAATATGTTTATTATATATAGGGAAAGGCATATTGAAGAATGAGTGAGTGTATAAGTGTGTGAATGGATGATTTTGTAGGTGCGTGACTGACTCTATAAGTGAGTCATTAAATGTATCTTACTGAATGCATGAGTTAATGACTAAACTGTGTGAATGACTGTATGCGTCTGTCTGTTGGTTTGTAACCGGATGCATGGTTTTGTGAATAGGTACATGAATGTCTATTTAAGTTATTGATTGGTTGTCTGAGTGTCTGAGTATCTGTATGGGTACCTGAGTGTTTGTGTGGGTGGGATGTGTGTGACTCTGTGCATAGATGTGTCAGTGGGTGGTTCACTGGGTGCATGGTTTCAACACTAGGTCTGTAATGGACTGTATGGGTGGGTGAATATCTGTATGGTTGTGTTAGTGTGTGAATATATATTTCATTAGTACATGTGCAATTTACTACATATGTGAACGGCAGTATATATGTATGTTGGAGTACAGAAATGACTATAACTGAGAGTGTATGATAGTGTGAGTGGCTGTATGGATGAGTGTGTGCTTGTATCATTGATTGTATAAGACCATAAGAATGTGCTAGTATTTGTATGAATAATTGACCTTGTGTGTGTATAACTGTATAGGTGAGTAAATGGCAGTGATTAATTAGTTGCATGACTGAGTATGTGTGTGAGTAACTCTATGGATGAGTAGCGGTGTGGGAGTGTCTATATAGGTGTATGAGTGCATATGATAGTCCTGTACTGAGTGACCATAAGTATGAGTGACTGTACAGGTGAGTTAGTGGATGGGTGTTTAGATGTAAGACTATGTGATGGGGTATGTACTTATTGGTGTTGGAGTGTCTATGGTTTTGAGAGTGGCAGTATGTAATTTAGAGTGGGTGTATCAAAGGTTATATTAGGGTGTGACAAGAAGCATCAAATGATCACATGAATGACGTCATCAGTGATGTCATTTGAGATGTCATCAGTGATGTCACTGACCATGTCATGAGTGATGTAATATGTGACATCATCAGCAGTGCATTGCGGGGGCGTGAGTTATAGTTAGCTGAACTAACTATAACGGGGGAATTTCTAGAGTTTTGTACAAGGGAAATGTCCAGCGAACTAGAATGCCCCTGAGACCTATGTGTTTTTCAGTGAATTTCTAAGTTTTGTTAAATGCTAATTCCTAACTATAACGTGCCTAGAACCTATGGTTTTTTCAGTGCATTTCAAAGGTTTTTTAAATGCTATTTCCTAACTATAACATACCTGAAACCTATGTTTAAGTGAATTTCAAAGGTTTGTTAAATGCTAATTCCTATCTATAACTTATCTCTAAAGCTATGATGTTTAATGATTTTCATAGGATTTCTAAATCTTTATATTTCAGTGTATCAATTCCTTTAATTATGTTTTTTTATATTGTTTTTCACCATTTTTTAAAGTTTTTTTCAATTAATTCTTTTAAAAATTAAAAAATATTACTTGTTTTTAATGATTTTTTTTTTAAATTGAAAGGTTTTTTAAACTATTTTTTATATTTTTGTAAATATTTTTTAAACTATATTTTTAATACTTTATTTTTTTTAACTATTTTTTCCTTGGAGTCGCGCACCCAACGCGTTAGGAACCGCGCACCCTACGCGAGAGAAATCGTGCACCCAACGCGTTAGGATGCACGACTCCTAATTTTACTGTAAAAAAACAAAATAGCCCCTATCACTAATTTTTATTATCCCCGGGGACCCCATCCCCCGGGGTTTATTAAAAAAACGTTGGGGACCGTGGGGGAAGCCCCAACGCCCCCACGGTCCCAGCCAGCTCCCCGCGTCCTTCGGGAGCCGGCATTGCTTTTCCACATGGGGAGCTGCTGACATGCAGCTCCCCGTGTGGAAAAGCAATATCGTTTGGATTTTGAAAGAGAGAGCAGGTTTCCCAGCTCTCTCTTTCAAAATCCAAACGAAGTTTGCTATGGGAGGGCACTCCCGCCCTCTCATAGCAAACAACAGTGTCCTGGGGGTGGGCACCCCAGGACACTGTACGAGCCGGCCCTGGGGGGTGGCAGTCCCCAGGGCCCGCGAGGGCTCCAGGAGGGGGGCCACGCAGCCCCCCTCCCTCAAACAATAAAGCCCCGGAGGGTGGTGGTCCCTGGGGCTTGGGGGGGCCGTTCAGCCCCCTCACCCTGTCTATTTTCTAGCCCCGGGGGTAGTGGTCACCGGGGCTGGGGGGCCCCCCCATTAATTTTTACAGATTTTGCCCCCGGGGGCTAATTGTTAAGGAAGCGCGGAAGTCTGCTCTTCGGGGTTTTTGTTTTTTTCCCGGCCGGATCTGTGCACCCTGCGCGGATTTTGCCGTTTTTTACAACAACAAAAAGGGGAGCCCCGGGGGTCCTTCTCGGACCCCCTAAGCAACACTAGAGGGTCAGAGTATTTCTACCCTGCCCCCTTTACATCTTTCACACACTTATTTCCCTTACTTAATCAGCCTCGCTTCCACCAAGGCACAAAATGGCTGCCAACAGTTCCTGGTTTCGAATGTAGACAGACACTTGACAGCCAATTAGCATTCAGCGCGTGATCGGGAGGGTGCGCGCTCGGTTCGCAGAGGGTGCGCTCAGGGTGCGCAGATCCTCCGAGGCCATATATATATATATAACAGATTTACACCATTTATGCAAAAGGCACGAGTCTGAACTGAGGACTACCTCTTTGCCAAATTTGGTGTAATTCCGTTTAGCAGTTCGGGCTGTAGCTGCGTCAACAGGTCCTATGGGAAATTGCATGGGGAAAAAGCGTTTTGGGACCCCCCTTTTTTCTCGGCCCCCGCTTGACGAATCACCACGAAACTTTCAGGATAGGAGCGGACCGGAGATGGCCAAAAGTTTGCAAAATTTCGCAAAGATTCGTCAACCGGCGCCAGACTTATTGGGAATAGAATGTTGCGGATTGTCTATGGAAAACAGGTCCTAACTATAACTACCTACTGGCAACCGCCAGTAGGAGATAGATAGATAGATAGATAGATAGATAGATAGATAGATATCCCTCTTGCTCTCTCTCCAGGTCTACAGTATTCCTTTACCATCCCTTAACACTGCTCATTGACTACCCCGAATAGTAACTCATCACATATTGTGCCCATGCGTAATATTGGTGTTTCTGCAAGTGCTTCCCCTATACAGAGCTTTAAATATCTAAGATACAAGTTAGTAAGTTACACATGTTCACATGCAAAATCCAGTGACCTTTTATAAAATGGCTCCCTGACCAATTTACTGACTACCCATATACTGAATTTACACAGTCTGAGGTTCTGTAATTCTCGACTCTGACTCCATTTTGTTCTGTGCCACCATTTCGTGTTGCCCTCACGTAGGCCTGTGAAGGTAGCCTGGCGAATAAAGTGGCCTGGCCTTCTTAGTTCATGTATACATTAACTAGGTTTCTTTTTGACTCTGAAATGAACTGTAAAAAACTGACCTCTGCACCTGAATCTGACACCGCAAAGCCAATTTCCCTGATCGATCTTTGTCTGAGATTGCCAATCAATGTTCAGGACATCGTTAACTTTTAGTTTCCTTGCACATGCCTTATCTTGTTCAGCATCTGTTACCGTTTCTTTTTTTATGTTTCTTCATTACATGGGTTATGCTTTCAATTATAGGTTTGTCCGGCTTGTGGAGATTGAATTTGGGACATTCCTAATAATTAACTTTTGGGTTGGGATACTGTAAAATGAGTTTTTGTTATGTGACACTTTGTTTGAAAATGTACCTTATTGGCTAGAATTTTGTGCAGTGGGTGTACATTTATAATGTGAATATTGGGTATAAAAGGAGACGTCTCGCCTTAGTAAAATGAGCAGTCTCCTGAGAATTTACACCGTGATGTATTTCTAGGATCACTGTTACTAGCTGCAGCTAATAAACTTGGTCTCTGATGCCATCCAGAAGTATTCCGTGTCTCTGTATACCAAGACAGGTGAACTCGAAGATCTTAGGCGTGACGCCACTGGGTTAAACCCCGGTTCTTCAACTGGCGCCCAACGTTGGGCTCGACTTCAGTGGTACTGGTCCAAACACAAAGACTGTGAGGAGCCCTGTGAGGAAATTCTGGAGGACGGCCGCCACTTCATCGACCCCTGCATGTCGACGTGGACCGAAGGTTTTTTTCTGCGAGGCTTCCCCTTTCCGACGGCTGCGAAGGACTGCTGCCCTGACTGTCGCCCTGTCTTGGATACTCTTGTGATGATTTGTAAGGAGAGACGTTAGACGGTCTTCTGGTGGCGTGACAGACATTTTGGTTAAGTATAAGTGGGTCGCTCCCACGACTTTGTTTTGTTTCTTGGTTTTGATTCGGCCATTGCAATAGTCGAAGCCGGGGGGTTCGTATATTTGCGGGTGTATCATTTTTGATAACCCCATGAAGTTTGAAGCAAGACTAGTGACCTAAAAGATGCCTGGTTTTAGCAAATTTAGGAAATGGTTTTGTTGTAGTTGTAATAGGGATTCCCGATTGGAGGACTCGTGTCCGATACCTCCGGTTGGAACTCCAACTTATGAGCTCTATTCAAAGCATGGTGTAGGTCCCATTACCTTTAATGAAGTATGGGTCCGTTATACAAGGAAAGATGGTGTTTTACGATGGCCCCAACATGGTAGTTTTGAATCAGATGTTTTAGATAACCTAGAAGTTGCGCTATTTAAAAAGAAAGCCCGGCCGGCGATGTTTGACTCTTTCCGCCTTTGGCGTAAGGAAGCCAAACAGCGAGAAATTAAGCAAGCTAAGAGAGATAGGAAGGAAAGGAATATATCGGTAATGCAAGCTGCTAGGCAGTATAAGGAAGATGAAGAAGATCGTGCGATTGAAGTGTCAGATAGACAACATTGCATGGCCATTGACAAATGTTACCCGGCTTTGCCACTTCCCCTTTCAAATGTGACTGTAGACCCTGAAAAGGATCCTTTGATGTCACATTTACTGAGATTACCACTCCCTTATGTGCAGGGTGCTACTGTACCGCCGTTACCTCCAGTTGTTGCACCCCTTGTTGTCGTTCAACCCCCTGTTGTTGTTCAGCCACCCGTTGCTTCACAGGTGGTTCTTCCTCCCCTGGCGCAGCCCCTTCCAGGGCCGCCAGCCTTGCCACCAGCCTTGCCTCAAACTCCTTTGCCTTACACTCCTTTATCTTCGACTTCTCTTATTTCTGTCCCTGCGTCTCTGTCACCTCAAAACACTTTGTCTCCTGTCCTCATGTCAACTTCTTCTCCTTCTGCTCGGCAACAAATGACTGAGACTGTCACTAGTCTTTTGTCTCCTTTCTTTGGGTCACTGAATATGACCCCTGTTTCTGAACGTAAGCAGAGACGTAGTCAGCTCCCTGGTCCCGAAGAGCGGGCAGTGTTAGATCTCCTTGCTCGTAGATGGGTTTCGAATACCTCCAAGTACAGTCCACAAGTGGTTATGGATATCTTCCTACAGTGGGAGGCACCAAAACAAAGGTATGTTTTTGATGTCATGTGTACCTTCCTTCGTCAGGAGTGGGAAGATAATGAGTTGGGGTCAATTCCACTGGAATTGCTTAATGTTGAGTCTGAATTTGCTAAAGGGACGATAGTGGGTTCCGATGTTTAGGAAGCGGTAGAGACACTACTCACTTTTAGGTCTAGACTTCCACCTCAGTCACTGTTCGAACCTGACCCTTCTATTAGGAGAAAAGTGAAGCAGTATTCTATGAGAGAGGTTACCCCTGTATGGAGAGAGGCAGTTGTGGCTGATGCCGCTCATGGTATTGCGGCTGCACCGGCTCATTTTCAGCGAGTGTGGGTGCATGTCCCTTGGAAGAGAGCTGAGGTCCTGGCTCTTAAGCAGACTTTGCCTGACCCCCGTAAAAATCCTGCTGGTTATTATAAGGAGTTGTCTCAGACAGTTGATGCGTGTGTTATGAATTTAGCTGACATAGATATGTTGATGGGTAATGTAGTTCCTCAACCCTTGTGGGCGAAGATCCGTCACGAGGATCACGCGCCAGAGTTAGGAGATACGTGGGTTAGTATTACTGCTGCAGATGGTCGGCAGGTAGGAGGTGCCAAACCTGAACCCTTAGTTGCAGAACTACCTGGTAGGATTATTAATTTAATGAAAACTATGATGCCTCCTCTGCGGGTGAATTGGGACAAGTTAGCAGCATGCAAACAAAAGAAAGACGAAAGTGTGTCTGATTTCTTCACTAGGTTTGAGGAAACATTCATTGATCATAGTGGTCAGGATATGAGTACAGAAGGTGGTCAGAGGTTGTTTGTAGATAAGTTTGTTTTTAATTTACTTCGTGAACTTTCTAATAAGTTAAAGGACTCTGAGAGTTCATGGGCTGTTTCTTCTTCGGCTTAGATATTGGCTACTGCACAATACTATGAGAATAGAGATAAAGATGAGAAGGAAAAAGTAGAAAAGAAGACTAGAGAATTAAAAACTAAAGTTCTTCTGCAGCAGGCTTATCCGCCTCGCCCTAATCAGCGTCAGTTTCAGCAACCTTCCCAGTTTCAGCAACCCCCACAGTTTCAGAAACTGTTGCAGAAGCCCGAGTCTTTTGCTTCGCGACTCCCGCTAGGCCCTAATCAGTGTGCTTATTGTAAAGAAGAAGGTCACTTCAAGAATAGTTGCCCGATCTTGCTACAGCGTGCGAATGGTATGTCTGGTCTGAGAGGTCGTGGTGGTTTCCAACAAGTACCTAGGGGTAGGGGACGTGGTACGTTTCCCCAGAATGAACGTTCCTTTTCCCCTCAGAATTCTATGAATTATTTTGACCAACAGAATGTTCCGACCGTCCAGTCCGCTCAGTACTACACTGACGATTATTATGTTGGAAGTGAGAGTGCTGGTTTTAATGATAGTTAGGACAGCCATGGACAAAGGGAGGGAGTAGTGTCAGTCCCAGTAGACCAGAGTGGACCTTATGTTGAAGTGATTACATCAGGTGTGGCAGAACCTTTTCTTTGGGATACTGGTGCAGCAAAGAGTTCTATCATGCACTCTAAACTCCCCGGCGCACCTTTGTCTGGCTTGACCAATGTTTCAGTAGGATTTTCTGGTGCCCCAGTTCGTAATCCGGTTTCTTGTCCTTTGCCCCTTTCTATTGGTCCCTGTAAATTGGAGGCTCCCCTTATTCTAACGACGGGTTGTGGCGAGAATCTGTTGGGTTTGGACTTGTTGAAAAGATTGCATGCAACATTACATTGTTCTCCTTCGGGAGTACATCTTACGGTGGGGTAAGAAAGTGATTTCCCCGATGTATCTGTCTAAGGATCGCCTTCCACTGGAACTGCGTTCTCTCCCTGATACACTTTGGGCTACAGGTCCCAATGATGTTGGTCTCTTGCAGATTCCACCCTACGTTGTTACCCTTAAGTTAAATGCTAAATTACCTCGCATTCCCCAGTACAAAATTTCCAGTGATGGCGAAAGAGCTCTTTTAGCGATTATCTATGATTTGGTTGAGAAAGGTGTGGTTGAAGAAACGAGAGGTAATGTGGGCAACAGTCCTCTTCTGCCTGTCCTTAAGCGTACTGACTCTTCTCAGCCACTTGTGTATCGGTTTGTGATCGACCTTCGAGAGGTCAATAAGATCGTTGTGCCACAGTTTCCTGTTGCCCCGGACATTACTGCTTTATTGACTATGATCCCTGCCTCAGCTGCTTGGTTTTCTGTTATTGATCTGAAGAACGCTTTCTTCAGTATTCCGATTGCTGAGGAAAGTAGGGATATTTTTGGCTTCTCTTTAGGAGGCCGCAGTTTCCGGTTTAAGCGCGCTCCTCAAGGTTATTGTGAGAGTCCCTCCATTTACAGTCAGGCTTTGAAAACTCAGCTTGATACTCTTGCATTGCCTTCTGGTGTTACTCTTATCCAGTATGTTGATGATCTGTTGGTTGCTGCTGATGATGAAGAGATTTGTAAAGAAGTTACTCTTTCTTTGTTGCGACACCTGTCTGACCTTCATCATAAAGTGTCACCTTCGAAGTTGCAGTATTGCCGCCAAGAAGTGACCTACTTAGGTCATCTCTTTTCGAAGGAGGGAAGGCGATTGACCCCAGAGCGTATTCAAGCGATTGCCCAAATGACTGTGCCATGCACACAGAGAGAGGTGCATGCCTTCTTAGGTATCACCTCGTATTGTAGACAGTGGATTCCGAATTTTTCTTTGCTAGCGAAACCTTTGTTGGCACTTACTCTTAAGGACACACCACATCGTCTTCCTTGGTCTGACGAATGTCAGAAGAGTTTTTCCGAATTGCGTGATGCATTGTGTTCTGCTCCGGTGTTGGGTACCCCCGACTACAGTAAACCTTTTACACTTTATGTACACGAGAGAGAAGGTTGTGCGTTGTCAGTGTTGACACAACAATTTGGAGACAAGCAGCGCCCATGTGTGTATTTTTCAGCTACTTTAGATCCGGTAGCTAGGGCGTTGTCTAAGAGCTACAGCGGCAGCGGCTGTTTTTATCCGACAGTCTGCTGGTTTGGTATTGGATAATACATTGATTGTGATGGTCCCACATGCAGTGGATACCCTATTGAATAGAACGAAGACTCAACATCTTACCAGTGCGCGTTTGTCAGGTTATGAGTTGACGCTTTTGGCTAGCCATGTGCACATCAAGCGGTGCAACACATTGAATCCAGCTACATTGTTGCCCATTTTTGTAGAGACAGATGCTCATGAACAGCATGACTGTTTTCTCCGGACAGAGGAGGAAGCGAAGGGTAGAGTTGATCTGAAAGATACTCCTCTTTCAAATCCTGATGGTACCCTATGGGTAGATGGTTCGTGCTTTGAGCTTCCGAATGGAGAGACGATTGCAGCATATGCTGTCACAACTTTGCACACGTTTGTTGAAACAGCACGTATTGCACAGAATTCAACGCAAGCAGCGGAGTTGATAGCGTTGACTAGAGCGTATGTGTTGTCAAAAGGAAAGAGAGTGAATGTTTATACTGATAGCCAATACGCATTTGGCGTGGCTCACAGTTTTGGTCGCTTGTGGAAAGAGAGAGGATTTCTTACTTCCCATGGTACGAAAATTCAGCATGGACAATTAGTGAGTGAACTTCTTGAATCACTTACTTTGCCGACCCAAATTGCGATAGTGAAGTGTAGTGCGCATAAGAAGGTTACGGATATTGTGGGTCAAGGGAATGCGTTTGCAGATGAAGTACCGAGAGAAACGGAGAAAGATGTGACGAGTCGGATGTATGTTGCAGGTCCTGCCAGATGGGTTGTGGTAGGAGTTATGTGTGAAGATACAACAGAAAGTGCGAAGAAGATTCAGGCAGAAGCTACTGAGAAAGAATTGAGTATGTGGAGAGAGAGTACGGGAATGTTGGATTCAACAGGCTGTTGGGTTGAGTTGTCAGAGCACCAGCGATGGTTGTTGCCGGATGCATATGTGCTTCCGGTGGTTACTATGGCTCATGGGTTGGCTCACATTAGTTCAAAAAAGGGATATGTAAGTTGTTGGCTCCGGTATGGCAGAATGGTGGAATTCCTAAGTGTGCTGAGAATTTGGTTAAACACTGCATGATTTGCTTGATGCATAATCCTGGAAAGGGAACCCCAATTCCAGCGGGTCATTTTGCACCTCCAACGTATCCGTTCGAGGTGCTGCAGATAGACTATATTCATATGGAAAGATGCAATAACTTGAAGTATGCCCTTGTGGTTGTGCCTTTTCCAGATGGATAGATGGATAGAGGCCTACCCCCTAAAGGATAATACTGCCTTGTCTACAGCCAAGGTTTTACTCAAAGAATTCTTTCCCAGATATGGCTTGCCGAGGATGGTATGGAGTGATAATGGAAGTGAATTCGTGGGTCAGATTATGAAGAAAGTATGTGCGGGTCTGGGTATTAAACAGAAATTTCACGCTGCGAATCACCCCCAGTCAGCAGGCCTGGTCGAGTGCTATAATGCCACTCTGAGGCTGAAGTTGGCCAAGGTGCAAGCGAGCTCTGGTCTTACATGGCCCGATGCCTTACCATTGGCACTTTTGTCCACGAGAACGACAGTACATTCTCGCGTGGGACTTAGCCCATACAAGATTGTTTTTGGACGCCCGGCGAATGTCTGGGGTGTGCCGAGGCCTAAGAAGTACAGTGATATCGAGTACCCTATGTTGGTTGACTACTTACATGATTTGACTGCTAAATTGCGTGTTCTTCACCAACAGGTCCATGACACTTTGCCTTCAGTTTCTGTAGACGCAGGCCACACGATTCAACCTGGTGACTGGGTTCTAACCAAGAATTTCCAGAGGTCAGAGAACTTGGAACCAAGATGGACCGGTCCATACCAAGTCCTGTTATCAACTCGGACTGCTATTAAGGTGTTCGGCAAGAAAAACTGGGTACATGGTACCCATTGTAAGAAGATACCTTTGCCCTTACCGTACGATAAGTGGGTCCGGGAAGGTGTTGCCGATTCCGAGAGTGAAAGGGTTCCGAGATTTGTACCTTTTAGCGATGCACATCTGGAATGGACTCAGTCAGAACGTGCGGATGATAAAGTCTTTCAAGAAGCTGTGCCACCGTGTTTGAGACTTGATACTACGCACCCAGAGACACAATTTCAGGATCAAACTGTGCCTGGTAAAGAACACTACAACTTAAGGTCTAAAAAGGACAAATAAAATTAGAATTTTTTTGTGAATTACACTCTTTCAGACAAGAGACTATTTTTCTTTTTCTTTTTCGAACCACCATCCGGGTTAAGCTGCAGGGTCGCGGTATAAGAACTTAAGGGGTGGCCCGCGTATTGACGAAAGGTCTGCGGTTCTAGGGACGTCTAGGACGCCTGGACGCACACTTGAGTGAAGAAGGAAAATCGCCGCGAGCAGCACGTTAGAGGATGGAGTCTGTTGTAACTGAAAGAGATGTTGAGAGAATAGATCTTAAAACAAGATTTTGTACATTGATACATAGCAAATGTTTTATAATATTGTGCTTTTTGATGTTTTTAAGTATCAAATTAGCTTGTGTGGGTTGGACTGTCTATGCTACACAACAGACATCTGCACGCACCTCCCAACCTATGCTTTCTTTCACTACTGTTTCTTTGCACCAGTTTTATACGTTGCCTGAACATGGACAGACAAGGAGATCAGAATTTGTCAACAACTCGTTTATACAGTTGTTGCATCAGCATCAGTTAGTAGTAAATATCACTAATTGTTGGGTTTGTGGTCTTATGCCTCATACGACAGATGAAGGTATGCCATATTTGGTTTTGCCTTTTTCTTTTAATGGGTCTGTGGGCTTTTCAGACCATGTTTATCTATGCAAATGAGGTACGCCCCTTACGTTCCCTTAAAGATAACTCGAGCAATAGTGCCTTAATATGGGGAATAGTAGCTATGATCCGAGATATTGATGCATATAATGCTATCCCTAAGGATGAGGTGCAGGCTTACGTTGGTTAGAACGTGACTGGATATAGTACCAGTTTGACAGAGAAGGAGAGACGAAAAAGGTCTCCCCCTATTTGGATTGTGCCCCACCGAGGCCACTTTTGTTTTCAAGGTAATGGTCGGAATCCGAAAGCTCAGCTAGGTAAAGTGTGTGTGCTCAAACCTATGTCTATTCATCTCGGACTTCTCTACCGTTTGTGCCAGCTAAAGGCACATATTTTGTTTGTCATGACAGAGCCTACACATGGTTGCCACCTGATTTTTCAGGAACGTGTTATGTGGCGTTTCTACTTCCCCCTACATACACTACTGCTTCAGACTATCATAGAACGAGATATGGTAGAGGTGTCTTCAATAAGGAAGATACCGCAGCACACGAAGTAGGAGATTTCTTCAAGGGCTTCTTGCCCTTTTGGGGTCCTATGATCAATAGTAGGCATATTCGACAGCTTGTCCGCGTTGTTGAAGCTACTATTAATGAGACAGCAGGTGCTCTTAGTAATGTTACAGCTGAGCTTCAAGCGGACCGCCTTATGACTTTGCAGAACCGTATGGTATTAGACATCATACTTGCAGATCGAGGAGGAGTATGTAAATTGATTGGATCCAGTTGCTGTGTTTACATACCAGATAATGCCCCTACAGTGTACCAAGCCATCTCTAGGTTGTATAAAATCTCTGAGTCTTTCCATGTAGACGAAGGAGACTGGTCATTGACGGGATGGTTTTGGGGACTGCTGTCCAAATGGGGATGGAAGATTTTGACATTCCTTGGTATGGTTTTAACCATCCTTTTCTCTTGTTGTCTTTGCATCCAGTGTGGTCCTGCCATTTGTAGTCTTTGTGCTACTATGTGTGTTCGGAGACCTGTCCCGAGAGAAGTAGAGAATAATAAGATGATGCTACAGCAACACCTTGATGACCTAATGAATATCAACATAGACCTAGATTCAGATTAACATGAGTCTTAGGTTATTGCCTACGTAATGGCAAAAGGAGGGTCTGAGGTTCTGTAATTCTCGACTCTGACTCCATTTTGTTCTGTGCCACCATTTCGTGTTGCCCTCACGTAGGCCTGTGAAGGTAGCCTGGCGAATAAAGTGGCCTGGCCTTCTTAGTTCATGTATACATTAACTAGGTTTCTTTTTGACTCTGAAATGAACTGTAAGAAACTGACCTCTGCACCTGAAACTGACCCCGCAAAGCCAATTTCCCTGATCGATCTTTGTCTGAGATTGCCAATCAATGTTCAGGACATCGTTAACTTTTAGTTTCCTTGCACATGCCTTATCTTGTTCAGCATCTGTTACCGTTTCTTTTTTTATGTTTCTTCATTACATGGGTTAGGCTTTCAATTATAGGTTTGTCCGGCTTGTGGAGATTGAATTTGGGACATTCCTAATAATTAACTTTTGGGTTGGGATACTGTAAATTGAGTTTTTGTTATGTGACACTTTGTTTGAAAATGTACCTTATTGGCTAGAATTTTGTGCAGTGGGTGTACATTTATAATGTGAATATCGGGTATAAAAGGAGACGTCTCGCCTTAGTAAAATGAGCAGTCTCCTTAGAATTTACACCGTGATGTATTTCTAGGATCACTGTTACTAGCTGCAGCTAATAAACTTGGTCTCTGATGCCATCCAGAAGTATTCCGTGTCTCTGTATACCAAGACAGGTGAACTCGAAGATCTTAGGCGTGCCCCTGACGCTGCTGGGTTAAACCCCGGTTCTTCAAGTCCTGCCACTGCCACACACTACATCAAGACACAGCAGTGACTGTTCACATACTATACCTATACATAATAGCACCCCACACACTGTCCTCAGAACGTACTCTAACTTCTACATGCAGTGCCAATAAAAGCTGTACCTTCTCTCACAGAATATGCAGAGACAGTTTAGGATATCCAGTAGCAGCACTTGGACTATTCACATAAAGTGCCTATACATGGGTTAGTCACTCCTCATGTACTGTTCTTGAAGCACACACAGATCAGTGGCCAGTGCACACCCTACCTGGATACAACCTGTGGCCCCCACATAGTGTATTCATAAAGCATGACTAGCCACACCCTAGACCGCTCTATGCCTCCCACACCCACATACTGCACCCTGCATGTCTCTGAGCTCCCTACACCCTGTACCTGTAGTAGTTTGGCTTGAAAGGTCCATTTTTGTTAAGTCCAAGGTATTTTGCTTGATCGTCCGATAACTCTGCGAGATGAGCATCGAAGGAAGGCAGGTGCAAGCTGGCAACATATTCATCTACAGGTACAGGAATCATAAACAGAGATTTTAGGAAAGGTGAGACCCAAATACAAGTCACAGCCACCATTCACAATATAGGTCTCATCCAGGTACACTTCACTGTATATCACACTACACTGGCTGCTGCCGAGAGCCTGCCCTCTGTGTGCCCGGCTGTGCCTCCTTACTTTCTGATGCTTCCTTAGGTGATCGCTCAATCTGGACATTTAGGCATATGTAGAAAATCTGCAGGAAGTGTTGAAAATGTGCAAAGCGACATTACAAAATGTCAAAATCTAAAGGACGTTTCCAAAAACGGTGCTTTTTACAGAAAAATCGGATGCAGATGTCTGCACAGGCCCTACCCAAAATTCTGTAAGTATTTTGCGCACCACGGACTCAGCTCCTGCATCTTAAGCGTGTACAAGGGGAGTAACAATGGCCTCAAGGAGAGCAGGAAGAATTTTCCAAGACACAACTTTTTTCTGTAGAATGGTTTAATTTTTAATAATTTTAAGTTAAAGGCTTTGTCTAAACAGAACACTTTCGTTTAGACGCACAGCTCAACAAATCACCAAAAGCTTGTGCATCATGCATGTTATTCCCCTCCATAAAAATCAGGAAGCTAGTTTTCCTATCTTTTTTTTTACCGCAATCAACTCACATGGATAATGGCACCCAGGCGTCGCTATCCATGTAAATAAAGGCATTAATATGACTTACTAGCAGAATAAAGAACACATGATACTTTAATAGTACAAAAAGAGTGTTTGCTGAAAAAATAAATTTAAAAAAAACATGAAAAACATGAGAAAAGTCGGGTTGGTGAAAAAAGCTGTCGGAGTCATGTGCAAAGAGAACAAAGCCCTCCTTCCCCACAAAGTGTCAAGATCTGTTGTTATAGCGCTCCACATGTTCATTCAAAGCGCCCTAAAACCAGATTGGTATACTGCTATAACTAGGCATGTTGCACTGAGAGCCGCGTGAACACACCGTTTAAATGATCTCCCTTCGTTTATGTGGTGATTTTTCAAGATCCTACATCAACATTTCAGCCTTCTAGATTTGTTTGAATAAGAAGAGACTCTTGCATAAGTCCTGCTCCAGGTCATGGACGCATACTTGCTCTTGTTCCTGGGGCCTATCTCATGCGAGAGGTCAACCTTGCAGTTGAAGTGCTCCCAGTTAGTCTTAATCGATGTCTAAGCAAAAACATATGAATGCAGGACTCAACTCCATTACGCCAGTATGTATCCAAGGAGAGAGGGAAAGGGTATTCCGTAATTCCATAGCTAACCCTGATGTACCTATAGTTTTCCAGGCCACACAGCAGTAAATCGAGGCCTTCAAAGAGGCCATGGTGCAAGTTTCTGGTGCACTTCCTGCTCCCTCTTGCTAGATCTTTTTGCCACCGTCAAGAATGTGCAATGTCAAAGCTTTTGTGCATTGGTGTTTCCGCAAGAAAGCTCAAAAGGAGATGCATTCCAGCTGGAACTGAACACAGGACTCCTACTTGTCCCTGCCTCTCCTTCCCCAAGTTTGGATAAAGCTCAGTAACTAAATGGACGAAGTTATCCTTAGTGGCTCTGGATTGGGCTAAGCGAGTGCAGTGCCCGGAACTTTGGATTGTAAGCATTGTTCCCCGATCAGGCTCCACTTTGAGAGGATACTGTGTCACTGCAGCAGGGCGGAGTTCTTCACTGGAACCTATGCAATCAACAACTGTATAAGTGGAGGCTGAGCAGTGGCAGTTGCAGCAGTGGGTGGGGCGGAAGGGGAGGGAAAACAACGGAATAGGAATTATTTATTTATTTTTTCCTATTCCATCGTCTGCCGGCAAATCCCCCCCCCTCACCCCATTGTGCTTACCTGCACTGGCTGCTACTGCGCATTTGACTGCGTTTGATCTGCTGCCTGGAGTGTTGGAGGTCATGCTCGCCGCCGGATGCCTGTCCACAAAGGCTAGTTATGCCAGGCACTGTGACAGATGTGTGGCCTGGTCTAATATCTACATGAGTGACCCGTTACAAGTCCAGCTGTAGGTTGTTCTTTTGTTTGTTTTGTCTTTGGTCCACCAAGGCCTTGCAGTGGACACTAGAAACGTTTATTTCCTGGCTGTTTTAGCCTTTCTACGTTTGCTTGATCAACTGTCCTTGTTTAAATCACCTGTTATGATGATATTTATAACCAGGTGTGACACGTTTTCTCCCAAACTGTGTGTTATGCCACAGTGGGACCTTAATTTGGTCTTAATGTTTCTCAGGAGCACACGCTTTGAGCTGATGCATAGCTGCTCACAGTGTCTCTTGACTTTGAAGACTATCTTCCTCATTGTGATTTTTTCAGCTCGTCGTGTATTTGAGCTTCAGGTACAGTTGGTGAAACCACCCTACACAACAATTTTTCCAGAGAAATTGGTGTTGAGAACACAGACGGCCTTCTTACCTGAAGTCGTGACTGCTTTCCGCATTGGGCAGTCTTTCACCCTGCCTGCATTCTTTGCATCTCCAGATCTCTTGAAAGAGTGTATGAGAGGCTCCATCGAATAGATCCCAAAAGGGGCTTTGAGCTTTTACATTGTTCGTTCCGAGGTACACCATGTGACAGTGCTGCGTCTGTGTGAGGATCTTATACGCCGGTTCTAGTTGCAGATTGATTCCAACACTGCGCAATAATGATAGCGATTCACTCGGAGTATACTTTTACACGAGCGCAAGTTGCTGATGAAAATATTGCATCCTTGATATACCGATTCACTTGGTTCATACCGCTATTCTAGTGCGGATGAGGATTCTTTCACCTTCGGCTAATAATGGACTTGTGAGGAGCCATACAGGTATTGCACCGCATCCAACCAGCAGGTGATCACACTGGGAGCTATATCTACCCACATCGATAATGGGTTGCTTCTCAACCCTTGTCCTGAAGAAGACCCGCAGGCTGAGGTCAAAATTTTCCTCCTTGCCCACAAGTCGGGTTGAAACGTCGACCCCTACCGCCAGCAAGCATGGACCACAAGTCCTCCTCTATTCTACTTGAGATGATATATTTCTCTATTATTATGAATTATACTGAACTAAGTAACTGTATAATTTACCACCATTGGCTAGGCTATTGTGATTGATTGTTTTCAGTCAAATTTTTATTGTATCTACTTTGCCTACTGATTACACTTGGGATTCCTTTCCCGTCCTTCAATTTCTCTACACCAGAGCACTCTTTTCCCGCACGTTCCCTAGGAGCAACCTCTCCTTCCTTCTTCTTTTAGCTATATTCAAGCAAAAAATCTGTTGGTTCATCCAATTTTGTGATTAAATAAATATATGCTGTGTTGAAATCTTATGGTTGTTGCACATCTAAATTCTTGAATCTTTCAGGATCTATGTAACCGCGAGCTGACTCTATGCATGCTCAGAGTCTTTATTGAATATAAATTGTCTCACAAAGAAAATTGTGTAAAAAGAAAGGTCCAGGACCATTGTTTTCTGTACTATTCGAAACCCAGGTCCAAGGACTTTTGGTTGGGTTACCCCATTTATTATATATGCTTTCCACATTGGGCAGTCTTTCACCCTGCCTGTGTTCTTTGCCTCACCAGATTCCGTGAAAGAGTGTATGAGAGGCTCCATCTAATGCATACCAAAAGGGGCTTTGAGCTTTTGTATTGTTCATTCCGAGGTACACCATGTGATTTTTTGGGGCTATCCGGACCAAAGAAAGGGAAGTCTGTGTAGAAGATGACCCTGCCAAAGTGGATTGTCCTCTGCATCAATATCTGCTATGTAGTGCCCAGGAAGCAGCTTCCAGAAGATTTGAAAGCTCATTCCACAAGGGCCAAGGCTGTTACCACTGTGTTGGCACATGCAGGGCCGGCCTTAAGGCTGGTGGCACCCGGTGCAACAATGTTTGCTGGTCCCCCCCAATGACTTCCTTCTCCACAAATTCCCTCACTACCACCCTCTAACAATGCCCCTCATGTCTCCATAGCCTCTCTCCCACATGCATTTCAAGTGTTTGATAGCACTACACTACTCATACCAGTGTAGGGTATAAGAACACTTTATATCACACACACATTATACAGAACTAATGAATCATAGACATGTAAATCAGTCTATAGTAAATGTTACATAAAACAATGAGGATTACAAGGTGTATGAATCATGCGTCATAAATAGTAGTGGGCACTATATATAAAGAGTGTTTGGTTTGGAGAAGCACAAACTCAGGATTCAAAATACAACAGCGGTTGGGGTTGGTCTTACTATTAAGAATGCATTTCTAACCAAACAAATGCGTTTTAGCAACATTCGAATAATGAAAGTCTGGAAAAAAGATAACTTTATTACCTATACCATGCACTTTGCATGCAGCTCTTGGATTAGTTAATAGTTTACTGTGCTATATTAACACTGTAACTTATGAACTACAAGTAACAAAAACATCTCTCTGACAAAAGCAGTAACCCACTCAACTATATGCTTTTTTGTGATCCGCATGGTATACGTGTTTTGCATTAGGCATATTAATCCTCTGCGTGAATGAGTCAAAACTTCCACTAGAGAAAACTCTGATCTCTCTCCAGCGGGTCCATTAATCATCAGAGTTATCTCGACATTTTTATTGTCGCCTGAAGATTGCTGAAGGCAAGGTACTCTGCAGCAGGTGCTTTTAAATCCATACTATATATTTGAAACACTGCACCCCCTGAGGTCAGCGCCCGGCGCAGTTGCATCAGTCCACCACCCTAAAGCCAGCCCTGGGCACAGAGTGCCTGTCCTTGATATCTGCCAGTTTGAGAAATGGGCATCAGTCCATGCATAGCAACACAAAAAGATGATAGACTGAATGCTGAACATTGTGAAACTTTCACCCCAGACACATATCGGAGTGAAATCCATTGTTTTCTTGCTCACCATGCCACCCCAGTTTAGACCCAGCCATAAGCAAATCAGTCTTGACCCTGCTCCCCATGGGAACAGTCCAGCCCGAACTGTCAGGCCAGGGCCTCCCTGGACCAGAAAAGAAGCATCCTGGGACCAGTTTCCAGGTATCACCCCTCATCAGCCAGGCCGGCTTGAATCCAGTGGCATAGTGAGCACAGGACCCATGTCTGGGCATATCCTTTTCACTTAGGGCAACTTTCGCAACACAAACAAATGATGGACGGAATGCTGAGCATTGTCAAACATTCACCCCCAATCCCAGATCTGGGATAAATCCATCATTATTTTGCTCAAATGCCACCCCAGATTATACCCAGCCATATGCAAATCAGTCTTGACCCTGCTCCCCATGGGAACAGCCCTGCCTGAACTGCCAGACTAGGTCCTCCCTGGACCGGAAAACAAGCATCCTGAGACTGGTTACGGGAAATCACCCCTCATCAGCCAGGCTAGCTTGAATCCAGTGGCATAATGAGCACGGGATTCACTTGTTAGCATAAGCATACCCCTACCACCTAGGGCAACTATAGCAACACAGAAGATGATGGATGGAATGCTGAACATTGTCAAACATTCACCCCCAATTACAGATCTGGGTTAAATCTATAATTATTTTGCTCACCATGCCATCCCATGTACACATCAGAGCACACATTGATAAAGCACTACTGGCTTGACAGCCAGTTCCGGTGGGAGGGACATCTGGTCCTGCAAGACATTTTGGTCCGAGCCCACTCCACAGACCCTTCACCTTCGAGAGGCACTGTTTTGGAATCTATTCTATTGTAAGGAATCTGAGTTTAGAAGTATCTATCAGACGAACAAGTTACTTACCTTTAACATCTAAAAAGGTTCCAAGTTAGTAATCTGCACACTGGTACCAAACATTGTTCACGCTCCGCGTCCGAGGGCTCGGAAAGACACAAGCAAGAAATTGATGTCTGCATGCAGTGGTGGCTCTTCTCTGCAGCTCTACTTCATCACTTATGGGGCAGTACGGAGCTAGTGCAGAGTGGCACGGAGCTTAAGAGCCTCCTCCTTACTTCTTGAATTCCACAAGAAGTGGAAGATCTGGATTTTTGAGCAGTCTCACTAGACCCTATGTCTGGCTAGATTCACACATGCTCAGGGCCAGGATAACCTCCTGGGTGCTAGTGTACTCTACAAATCTACATACCATAACACTGAGTGGTCCATGGGAGTACTGCTAGACGAAGTATCAGGATCCAGTCTGGCAGGAAGTATTCTAATGTGAGGAATCAGCAGTTAAATAGAGTATTCTTCAGAAAGGTGCATTACAGAAGGTTGGTAACTTGTTCTTTCATATCTTGTGTGTCACGAGAACAGAGGATGATGAGGAAGCTCTTATGGGTCTTCTCCTGGCAGTCACCACTATCACACAATCTTAGATGGTACCAGTGGCTACTGCTCAAATGTAGACTTGAGATTAGAGGCTGCATCACAAATGGGCTCCTGGAGTGGCATTGTACAGATTTTCTTCTTTGGCTCCTCCAGGGGTCACAGAGAAAAACACCTGAATGTCCCCCTTTCAGCAAGGAATCCTAGAGCCCTTAACTACTCTCTTGATGAGTGCCAGAGTTTTCTAGAATTTACTGAGTACACTTTTAATTAGCATGGCCAAGGTAGAGGGATGCTCTACTTTTCTCAACAATCCAAAATCTTTCCCTTCACTTTTTCTCTGGCATATTTCTCAAACATATAGCACACCTAAAGTTTAGGGGCCCAACAGTATGAGATCTAGCAAAGAGTTCCAAGTCATTACTACATATAAAGTCTTAAGACTGTTGAGATGGTAGCTGTAAACATAGAGTTGGTTGTGGCTGACAATGAGAGTCTGGACGACACTGAAGTAATCACGGTTGACAGTGATCATCTGATTGAACTGGCTCTGGTTGACCTTATGGTTCTAGTTGATATTGAGCTGGTTGTGGTTGGCATCGAGATTTTAGGGGAACAGATTGATGGCTTTGTGATTGAGGTTGATGGCTTTGGGGTAAACAAATGAGGGCCTCAATCGGGTCAACCTCAGTTTTGATACTGACCCATAATACCCATTAGTGTTGGTGATGATGGCACGTAAGAATACATGCTGTGGGGGGTCAGGATTTGCAGACATTCATCATATTAAGTCATAATATGTTTACTGTGATTGGGGGGCTTTTAGGCAACATGGTAAGATCCGAGGTGATTCATTTTTCCTTTTACCCTATGAGAATACTTGCCTCATCAAAAGAGTAGATTCCTTTCCAGCACCACAGAGCAAAAAGGCATTTGAGAAAGGTGATGTGATATCTTGAGCCTCTTTGCTTTCTGTGTCATGGCTTCACTGATCATTCAATGTGATGGCCCTCAAACAACTAAGCAAGTAGAATCCTAGAGATGTGTTGAGTGATGGAGCAACAAAACTCTACACTGAAGGAGATGCATGAGCAAAACGTCTGAACGGCATCTTTGAGGCCAAGAGTCAGAATAGAGGCAGTTGTCAAGGTGCTTATGACTGTTCAAGTATTGGCCGCATTGCTTAGTTGCAGCTATGCAGTTGCATTAGAGTTCGTTGATTTAGTATTCAGTGTACACTATTGTGACCTTTATGACATAACTAACACTTTTAGTCTTTCTTCATTGCGGTCACAAGTCAATGCCAGATGGAGATTCATCTGCACAGTTTTGACACTGTTCAGCCAGTAGCCCTAAGAGAAAACAGATTTCCATCCTGCATAGGGCAAAGTGGAAGATCTCAGAAAGATGGAAAACACTGACTCAATACAGAAAATGAAAGGTCAGCACTATGACCCTCACACACCAGGTCAACAGAAAGGTAAAGTAACCATAAGCGGTCAGAATCTTCATGAACATGAGGCCCCTAAAAGCTCATCGCATATACCATAAGTGTCATTGTGGAAGGCATGAAGGACGCAAAGTGGTTATCCAAGTTAGACCTCAGTCATTTAGTTTATTATTTATTTGAAAAGTTTTATAAAGAGCGAACATGACCCGTACGGGTATCAGATCGCTGTACAAAGGAGCGGAACCGAAAGTAGGTAGAGGCATGAATACAACACCATAAAGGACCTTAACAAGCATAAATACAAGAACAAGTACCAGAAGAGCAACAAATCTTATGAAGCATGTGAAGAAACAAAATTGCAACGCTGATAGAGGTATCAAAGAGTATCAACAGGAAATAAAAGCTAGTTTAGGTGGCTTCGGGACTATTGCTGTAGATGGTCATTCAAGAGTAACCATTTAACTTGTTTTTTGAATGAGGCGGTAATGGGGTTAGATCTGATCTCGGGAGGAAGAGCTTTCCATTCTTACTATTCACCTTGAGTATCTTCTCTGAATTGAAAAATATTACAACATCTCCACCTATGTGCAGGATCTTGGATATATTTCAATAGGTACCATTTTCATTTATGAAAAGCATCACATACAGGAAATGTTGCTGGAGAAGGCAATATTTTATATCTTTGTTTAAAGAACTAATTAGAAGGAAATTGCTTTCATCATCAATTACATTTGGCTAAAACCTACCGAAAATGGCACCCAAAATAAAGATTCAATTATTGACTTTTCTTGCAAGTGAAATGTATAATATGACAAATGGATTCTAATTCACTCTCTAAAATTAAACACAGAAAATTATGTCTATTTCTGCATGTACTTCTAAGAGCTTATTATCATCATATAACATTTTACCTATTGGAATGTGTCCCACGATCATGCACAGACGCAGAAACATTCCATTTCTGAAAATCAATAAAGATTCCCTGATAGAGAACATCACATTGTCCAAACATCTGGGACTGTGATGGTTCAAGCACTTGAGCTCTCAGTATCTTCTGTGGCCAAATAACTTTAGTACACTATCCAAGAGATTCTGGCCTACCTGACTTGTAAATGTAGTCAAAATATTGTTACTTATGCACATCTAAAATAAAACACCATGACCAACTGTGAGCAGTCTGCAAAAGCTCACAGAAAATCTTCTGATATTGTATTGAACAATATATATTCATGAAAAAGTCTACAGTTCTTCACTTACATATTCATATCCAATGAAGCCAAAGCCAACCTGGTTAGGACATGACAGTCCCATTGAGAATCCCAAAGGTGATAAGATTTTGGAGGATGGGAAACTAGATTGGGTAGTTCATCTCAAACCTCAATAAACTAACATAAATAGAGTCCATCAAAGCTTTGTCATGCAGGTGTTCATTTCAGTCCACTAAAATGTGCTATTAATTGAAACAACCATGGCTCACTTGGTCCAGAGATGGTAACAGAACTCATGTTCAATGTCAGCCTGCATGTGCTAGCGGCTATACAGGATGACGACTACAGGATCGGCTACTCATTGCCAACACCATTAAGGTTGTCAAATATTTTGATAGCACTGTTTCAATGGTAGGTACACATGCGTTGGGCCCTTGGCAAGAAACGGATATCAGTGTGCGAGTTAATTCTGCCAAAAGGTGGTTAACCCTTGGAGAGCAATAAGACAGCTAAGATAGATAAAAACATATTGCTGATTGCGGCAGGCGAGACACTCGTAGTACCCAGAATCCGAGATTGTACAACACACACAGCTGAATAAGTACCTACAAACAACAGTAAAAGCTGATCAAATAAACTATTAGGGTAATCAAAACCCCCAGAATACAAATACCCTTGAAGCGTATGAATATACATTGAAAGTTATTGGTATGTAAAGAAGAGTTATTATCAAGAGCCAATAATATAGTAAAACTGGGCTAGTCTAGCAAGCATATTTGGTGTGGTTCACTGGAGTGGACCCATTAGTGGAAGAGGAAATCGTAAAGTGCATATTTTAAGCCACTTCGCTTGTGGAAAGACCGGCAGCATTCAGTAGAGTAGAAGCTTCAGCACCAGCTGAAAGGAATGCATTTGCTTGTGGTTGTTCATGAGTTCTCCAGAGTGGAGGAAAGATTAAGTGCCCAGGTTGTGGAAGATACTGACCCACAGCCTTGTGGACATCCTTGAAAAGAATGGGTTGGCCAAACTCCCCTGGCTGGACCACGTTCACACAACTTAAAATAATATATAGGATGCCCAGACTTTTGGGACAATACCAGTACAATGACCACACACAGTGTTAAGATCTTCAAGAGCCTGCATGAGGATTACACATGTGGGGGAGAGATGAGGGGGCAGGGGAGGGCACCTACTGCAATCACACCTGGCCATCAAACCCTAAATTTCTTATGAACCTTATTTAAGAATCTTAGTCCCTGAGGCAATACGAAACCTATGTCTGAAATGTAGACTCAGATTATTACCAATGTTGCATTCAGCAAAAACTGGGCAAATAGCACAACCAGCACTGACAAATGTACATGCAAGCTGAGGTGGTCAAAAGACAGTCCAACAATGTATGCTCCTTTGCACACGCAATTTGGAGCTCTGAAGGCAGATCCTGTGACCACTGTTCTTAAACTATAACCAAAGAAGGTGCAGGGAGGCACTGTTATGCCTCAGGACAGATTCAGAGCTCTTGCTAAAGAAGGTGGCTCTTTACACCGTCTGGGCAGGAAAACTAAAGAGAACCGTCACCCCTACAACGGAGTAACTGTTAGAAGACCCAAGGAATGCAAAAGCCTAATTAATAACTATTTGCATTCTTGGACAAGAAACTGTAAAATCTTTTTTTGACATAGTATTTTCAAGTCTTAACTAATTAATTTCCATATATTTGTAGGTGAAAATGTTAACGTTTTACTTTTGAATTCTTGTTTGTTGTACTCTATGTGTGTGGCTATCAGGCTTAAGTAAATACATCATCTCCCTCTCTACTGGCCACATATGTGCTCCTTAAAGAAATCAAGGAATACAATGCTCCCCTCTTTAGGTGCAGGCTTGCAAATCGTATCTAGAAGCATATCTCATTCTCCTTTGTAATTACTCTAGGCGAGCCACATGCAAACTGAGAGGAGCAACTTATGACAACAGTCACAAGACATCACAAACTGCTGGAAAGCAAGAAGCCTAGCTCAGCTACACAGTTCCAAAGGGATTACATATGAACCCCAACAGCAATTGTGCTACTTGGGTAAATTGTGGCTAGTACTATTCCCGCACATCACACATGATCATCACTTCCAAGGATGAATCAGATGACAAGTGAAGAAGTATTGCTAGCAACGACCATATGAGCAATGTGACAGAAACATTCACCGTGGACATATGGAAAGACAATCTTCTCCCTATCAATGACTGACACCTGGGAGGCAAATGTTGGATGCCATGTGAAGTACTTTCACTTGTCATATTGGGTCAAACGTTTATCAGTATGATGGTGTTAAGAGGGAATCTGACTGCACCCAGAACAACTTCATCAAAAAAATTCATAAAACTGCCTAAGTGTCCTATGATGGTGTAATAATAATATCTTTTATTTCGGCAATCAAGCCACAATAAGTTTACATAAATAAAATCCAGTAGCTACATTTATCGTACATTGGTGTATGCATTCCAAGGTCTGAACCCAGATGCACAGAAGATATCTCTGAAGATATCAAATGGAATGAAAATAATATTCTCTAACAACATGCCATAAGGAAGCGTTCCACGGGATAGTCCTGCCCCAGGCAGTGGGGATGAGTCTTTAACCACTGAGACCCATCGTAAGGCTCACATTACTGTATCTGGCCTTCCCACCCTCCCTCTGCCAAGCTGCAGGATAGGTCTTGTTGATCTCCAAATGATTGGACCTTGTCGACTATTTAGGGATTTCTGGGGAATGTTGTGCCCTCTGCACTTTCTAATGCAGCAGGCTCTCTAGGGCAGCTGGTGTTATACAAGCACCCATGCATGTTGACATCCAGGATACATTGAATCTATTAAAGGGAGGGGCTTGAACCTCTGCATTCAATGAAGTCTGGTCATCTGTTGGTACATTAATCGGCTATTCTCCAAGGCCCTTATGCTACAAGGCCCAATGTAAAAGGTGGCAGCAGTTACACTCAAACCTTCATAAACAGCCAGCAGTTTCAGTAGGAGCCAGGTGTAGGATGGAAGCAGTTGACACATCATCATCCAACAAGGAAGGCGAGAGCATGTGTCCAGTGGGCAGCCATCAGTAAGCATAGGAGAAGGAGCTCAATAAAAAACATAAAGGCAATCCTCCTCAGCCAAGAGACCATTAGATGCTGTATTTGAGCCCCCCAAAGCCACTTATGTCATGCATAGGAGGTATGTTTAACAGCAACCAGGGCCCTAAATAAAAGTTCCCTTGGTCCGGTATAACAGGCCTAGACCTAGAATAGGAGTACCTAGGCCCTGTAAAAGGGACTTTTGTGTATGCCACCAGGGCTGTCTATAAAATTTATAGCCCCATGCAGGGAGTGTAAAAGTCTCACAGGCGTCCATATCTTCTCTCACAATAGTAAGTGCCCTAGAGCCCTTAACAAATCCATTGAATCTAGCACTCACCCATCTTCTTCGGCAGCAGGTACACATCCTGTTTGTAGCGTCCTTCAGGTGCATTGTAAAGTTCTATCAGAGCCAGGGCCTGAGTAGAAAATGGGCAGAGTGTTATAGAGAAACAAGACACATCACTGGAACACTATACAAAGGAGACTAAAACAATGTGAAAATCTCAGTATCACACCATCCTGTAGAGAGAGCCATAACACTCTTTGTAATTACCCAGCTAACTATCCCCCCCCCCACTGCAGCAGGACTAGGGACAACAATGACAGAACGCCTTTGCGGCATTGTGTGACGGATTGAGGCATAACAATAACATATTGTGTGAAAGAGACAACTTGGAAAGCACATCGGTGAAGCAGTGGGTGAAAGTGCGATTAAAAAATAAATAGAAGAGCATGTAGAGGAAAATAGTGTTGCAACATAAACAACAGCAGTTCGACTGAGCCAGAGAACAGATCTTGCATTGCTTTAAAGTGAGTCTGCTGACACTAGAACAATGCATTGCAGACAGTACATAGAGGTTAGCGTGCTCTACACACAGAAAACAAGCCCTTTAACATTGTGAAAAGGAGGACTAGAAACACAGCATTGTAAGCTCCTACTTGGAGGCCACAGTCCAGCAAAACATAAGGAGAGATCATTGCATACCACCTCTGCAGACAGAATGTAGTATCATACACCACCGTTCCTATTTTAGTACCGTGTCTTTGACAGTACAAAAGGAAACCATCTATATGAAAACCACTCTTGGTCCTGCCAAACGTTGAAAGCAATCTGGCTATGTTACTTCCGTACGCAAAAAAGAAATAACAGCATTTGGACTTGATGGCTGCGGATTAACGAACACTAAACATTAAAGAGGTACAGACCATGTGGAAAGGTGGGCCGATTTTGGTCCCAAGAGATGAACAATGTTCTGTGGACGTTTCTCAATCTTTTTGTCAGCATCCTGTAAGGAGCATCCAGCAGGTTCAAAGGTGATAATGCATGTTCTTCATACTGGTCCGTGATCGGGGGTACTAGGACTAGAATGGTTACATAGTTTCCTTCCCTTGCCTTAGCAGTTGCTGCTGTGGTTGAGCAATGAAAGATTGACTCGTCGGAGGTGGTTTGATGACTGATATCAGATACAATATAACACAAAGCTATAACAACCATTTAGGGTCAATGCCCAATGGGATTGTTTTAATAAAAAATAAAAAAAAGATCTTTAGTGCACACTTAGAAAAAGAGAACATATATTTCAAAAGTTATGACCCCCCCAATAGATTTTACAGATAGGCGGGTGTTTGCCTATTGAAATGCAGGTGCATGCGCAGACCTCGCCCAGCCTCGCAAGACCGCAGGACTGGAGTCTCACTGTGCAAAGACCTGCAGTCAGCGTGCAACTGTTGTTTTCATTGTTGCAATCTGGCTCCAAAGTTAGTTTAAGTGTAGCACTAGATGAAACACAGCTCTTGTCTGTCTATTGAATGAAGCGGCAGAAAACGAATTCCTTTGAAGATTACAGATATTATGGGGTTTCCCTAATGTAACCAGGGCCCTCCGGGACAGGGCAATGTATTATGTCTCCTGTCAAAGACCCTGCCAACAGCAAGGACTCACTGATGCCTCGATGGGCGAGAGATAAAGTTCTTGCCATCTTTATCAGGGACGTTTTAAGGCGTGGGCTAAGTAGGCAATTGCCTGGGGCCTCTGAGAAGGGAGTCTTTTGTCTATGTCACGCCTGTCTATTTCTGTATCTCAAAATCTCTCCCTTTCTTTGCCTACCTCTACTTCTGACTCTGTCCTTCTCTCTAACCAGAGTCAATGTGAGGGTTTTTATGGCCCCACATATTCAACTATTTTTATGTGAGCCCATGTCAAAAGGTTTTGCATATAATTCAGTATTGTGTGGCATCAACAGGAATTCAGAGATAATAGGTAATAAAATTCAAAGTTGTTCCTAACCGAGGGCCCCAAAATATGTCTGGCCTGGAGCCCCACAAATCCTTTAGATTACACTGCACCTTTTAATCAGGACTGGAGCACAAAACAAGTTTATATAATTTGATCTACCCGTCATACTAGCAGTGGTGTAGCAAAAGGGGAGGAGGGGGCGGTTTGACTCGGGTGGCACAAGTTTTGTGGCGGCAGCCTCCCCCACCCCAGCCCCCCGCTCTTATCTGCGGCCGTCGCAGGGCAGCGGTCGCTGGAATCGCCAGCAGGGCCGGACTGGGAACAGAAACCAGCCCTGCCAGACTGTTCGGCCAGCCCCCGGGAGAGGGAAGTGGTGGTTGGAATCCCATGAACTTCAATTAATAACCCACTTTCTTACTATGACCATAGAATAAACAAGTGTTGGTTTCTGCCTTAATCTTAGGAGCCAGTTACAAGTTGCCATTGAATTTAAAATACGTACCCTAGACACACGATGAAGCACAAAAGCTTGGACCTATGTATGGCAGCAGCCACCCCTGTTTTTACAACTGGTGGTCTGTGACCCTTTGAGAGAAACATGCTGCCATTTCTAAGTGCTACTCAGCAAAGCAAAGCCATATTGCTGCCGAGCAGGGGAGCAACACATTTTCCATGTCGGTTTGCCCCCAAGGAATAAACCTCCTTGATAAGTGATGGGTGACTGCCTGGTTGGTAGCAGCCTAGTGCACATTTGAAATATAACCTTACTACATAGCCCTGCACCAATGATTATATTTTGTTCTGCACTGGGAATTCCACAAAAACTGTGTCACGGGGCAGCATTCATTGCCTTAATCTTTAAACTTTTGTAAATCCTTTATGGCCTAATAGTGTCACCTATTAAAAATGTGAATCCACGTCCTTCAGACTCTGACTAAAACAGACTAGCTTAAAATCTCAACTCGAGTAAACAGAATGAAACACAACCTTTCCAGGACGCTTAACCCTTACCACGAAGTGCCCAGGAAAACAAAGACCCTCTTGAAGTAGAAGGTCTCTACCGCAACTAGTAGTTTTTAAGATACTGGCCTTTCCCTTTGTCCCGTCCCCAGTGCAGAGTACCATGAAGCCTTCACACCAAAGAAATCTATTATACAGTGGTGTAGCTAGGCCTTACGCTGCCCGTGGCATCCCCTGCCTTTGCTGTCCATGGCGGCTGAATGTTAAAGTTGGGGGGGGGGGGCGTTTGCTGGTTATCAGGGCCGTGACGGGCACCGGGCATTTCCCCGGTGGGCCGCTAGGGAGGGGGCTGGTTTTGGGCCCCTGGGGGCTGTAAGATAAGCAAATATGGAACGCTTCAGTAATAATACATCGTAAACTTAGAGTAATGTCGAGGAGTAAAGTTTATTCCCTCTTCTCAGTTCCAGGCTCTCCAGTTAAGTCCCGAACCCCCACAACGTAAATCCCCGAACCAACAGTCCATTCCAAAAGTAAACACTCCACAGTAATATAGTCACGAGCGCTTAGAAGAAGACGCTCGTGACAACACTGAGCATAACAACAATGAACATATGTAACACATCTTCCCCCTTAATTTTTGTTTTTTTTACATATTCATCCTACAACATAATCTTTACATTTCTCAGGAACATGACGTTCACGCACACTTCTGGTGGAATCAGTGCTCTTCATAGGATGAAGAAATTTCTGTTTGTTGGTAGTACCCCCATAGGCAACATCACGAGAAATATTCTCATTAGGATCCTTAAGTGTCTGAAAATGCCCTTTAAAAATAGAAATTCTGTTGAAATTCCAAACACTACCACCCTCAATTCTGACAGCATTATTGAAGACTTCAATTACCTTCTTGGGGTCTGACCAGGAATGAGAACCCTTAGACACACCTTCTTTTTTCCTTAAACAAACTAAATCACCAACAACCAGCTTAGCCTTAGAAGCAATCCCTTTTTTTTTCCCATGACAAGTTTCATCTTCTCCTTATGCTCATTAACTCTGTGTTTAACCAGGTTATAGTCTACAACGGTTCTATTATCATTCTCATTTAAATTCTTTTTAAGCCACCAAGGCACTAACCTGGTAATCGGTTTACGTCCCCTTAGAAGTTCAAATGGACTAACGAGAGTGACAGAATTAGAGATGTCCTATAAGTTAAGAGCATGGATTGCAAATAATTTCGCCAATTTAAGCCACTATTGGTAGATAATTGTATAGCCTCCTTCACCACACGGTTAAAGCGTTCAACCTGACCATTAGCCTCAGGATGGAATACGGCTATTCTTCTATGAGTTATTCCACATTTCATCATTAAGGATTCCATTTCCTTACTAGTAAATTGTGGACCATTGTCTGTGACAATTTCTTGTGGAATCCCTTCTCTACAAAATATATGATCCAGAAACTCAATGACTTTATGTGAAGTTACTTCATTAACCATTTTTACCTCAGGCCATTTTGAAAAATAGTCTATGAGGACGATTCCAAAACTTTCACTATTCGGTAAAACATGAAATGGACCAATGATGTCCAAACCTAATTTTCTCCAAGGGCCAACCGGGAGACTAACAGGATGTGGTTCAGCGCGCAAGGATACAGCTGGCTTGTCACTAATAGAACATTGAGGACACAATCTAACAAAATGTTCAACTGAAGAATCTATTCCAGGCCACCAAAATGACTCCCTGATTCGTCTTCTAGTGAAAGAAATGCCTAAATGTCCTTCATGGGCAATACCTATAATTGTATCCCTTAAAGCAAAAGGGGGAATGATTTTGTCATCTCTCATGATTAGTCCATTTTCAATAGCTAATTAATTCTGAATCTTAGAAAAACTCATCATGTCTCCAGACAACTTCCTTTGTTCAGGCCATCCTTGCAGAACGTACTCCTTTACAGTATTTAATTCAACATCTTTTCTCATTTCTGACAAACACATCCTCGCAGAAATTGTATTTTCCACCACGGATCAAGTTAACATCACGGGAAGAGAAGGCTACCTCACAATCATCCTCCTGAAAATTTGTCGTCACAGACAATGGGAAGCCTAGACATGCAATCAGCATGCATATTTGCCTTACCTTGTACATATTCAATGCGGAAACGGAAAGATTGTAATCTTGAAGAAAGTCTAGCTAATCTTGCAGACATAGATTGACCTCCACCAGGGGATATTAAGAATACAAGTGGTTTGTGGTCGGTTTTGATGATAAATTCTGTGCCCCAAATAAAACTCCTGAAATGCTCAGCACCCCTTGCACGCGCAAGTAGTTCTCTCTCTATCACTGAATAGTTTTTTTCAGCTTCCCTTAGTGCCCTTGAAGCATACCCTACAATCCATTCTTTCCCATTTTCCTTTTGCATTAACACACCTCCCAATCCCAGATTGCTAGCATCTACCATAATAATACATTTTTTACCAGACACAAATGGTTTTAAACATGGAGCATTTACAACGAATTTTTTTAGCTCCTCAAAAGCAACGGACATGTCATTTGACCAGACAAACTTTGCATTTTTCTTCAATAAACATCTAAAACAATCCACTTTAGTTGAGTAATTGGGAATAAATTTCGCCTAAAATTCCATCAATCCTAAGAACGCAACTAGTTGTTCTTTTGAAGATGGAATAGGTGCGTTAATTATACTATCAATGTGTTTACGTTTGGGTTTAATACCTTCTCCACTGATGGTGTGTCCTAGATATTCTACCTCCTTGGCTTTCATTTTGCATTTGTCCAATCGGAGAGTGAGACCTTTATCAGATAAGGCGGCTAATACCCTATGCAAATTAGCATCGTGCTCTTCCTCATTTTTTCCATAGACTAAAATATCATCCTGGAATGCTATGGCACACGGTAGTTCCTCAAGCGTCTCTTTCATCAACCTTTGGAATACTGAAGCGGCACTTGCAAGGCCAAAAGGCATACGACAATACCTAAATAAACCTTCGGGTGTTATAAATGCAGTTAAATTCCTTGAATCTTCTGCAAGGACAACTTGGTGGTACGCACTTGCCAAGTCAATACAAGAGAAAACTTGCGCATCAGCTAAGGTAGACACCATTTCATGCAGATTAGGGAGAGGATGAGCATCTACCCAAATTGCACGATTTAAACTGCGTAAGTCAATACATAACCTAAGTTCCCCTGAAGGTTTGACCGAAATTACAATCGGAGAAACCCATGGAGAAGACTATCGGCTCAATGATACCCTCCTCGCATAATTTTTTTAGCATCTCTTTCAACTTCCCCCTATATGAAATGGGGACATTTCTCACTCTGTGCCGTATGGGAATGGAATTCTCCTGTAGTTTTATAACATGCTCAAACCCTTGATATTTCCCAAGTTTATCACCGAACACATTGGGAAACTCCTATCTCAATTTATTAATGAAGTTTGAACTTGACCCATCAGGAGAATAAACCACAAAAACTGGTGGAATAGCCCTTGGGTCAAGTTTAATGCCCAGTTGTTCTTGGTGAGGCCAACCCAAAAGTGACTTCCCAGACTTTGCTACGTACATTTTTCCAGACGCCTGACGCACAGAAAATTGTAAGTTGGCTGAAGAAAAGCCTATCAAGTCAATTTTGTGTCCTGTGTAACCCCCAGGAGAAACATCAGGAGATGAAAGTTGCCTATTCGGCCATGTTTCATAAATAATTCTGGCAGAAATGATAGAGTACCATGCACATGAGTCAACTAAGAAATTCAACTCTACACCATCTACATTAATGAAGCATGAAGGGAATTTTGAACAACTATTATCATCACAGATATTAATGACTGTGTTGATCTAATTTTCACTGTAATCACATGGAACATCATCACTTTCAGAACATTCAATGTAATTTACACTCTGGTACGCTCTTACAAAGTCTGCTGAAATGCCCTTTCTTGTTACATTTTGAGCATATTTTATCCAAAGCTGGACATCCTTTATAGTTTGCTAAATGAGTGTTGCTGCCACATCTGAAACATAGTAATTGTGGATTTTTTTTTTCAATTTTCGTATTCGTATTCTTATACCTGTTCTCAAATCTATTCGCGTTGTCATTTCTTTGGGTATAAATTATTTTCCTTTTGGTCTCAGTGTCCTTAGTTTCTTTGTTTACACTGGGCCGTTTTTGTTACCGGCAGCCAGCAATATCGGCCCCCGGTAACAAAATCCTCTGAAACCGGCCCTAGAAAACAACTCGGCCGAGGAATAAACGCAAACCTGTCAGGATAAAACACCGTTTTATTACTACCTTTGGTAGTAATGGCACAGAGCAGACAGGCTTAATGTAGGAAAATGTGTAAAGCATTTATCTGTAACAAAACAGTTAAAAAGTTAGAACATACAAAAATAAAAATCGTACACGATAAAAAAATAGAGAAAAATGTAACGCCCAAAATGTCAAAAATGCAATAAGGGAAACTGGAGATATGATTTTTTTTTTAAAGATTTACGGCAAAAAGCAGCATGAAAAAGTAAAATGCCAATCAGCAGTCCCAGCTGATCGGGACATAGTGCAATCGCATACCAACCGTGATGAATTATGGACTAAATACACCAAGCATGTTGTCCTGATCAAATATGTTCCGAGTTAGCCTATGAAAAGTAAGTCGAAATCTTCCAGGGGGGCAAGATGGCAGGCTGTATCTGACGAAGTCCTCTTGAAGCTGTATAGCCATTGGATGAGGTTACTCTGAAGGTGCTGGTTTAGATGGGAAAAGCTCTGAGCATGAGGATCTCAGTATTTACTGGCTGCCTTAGTTTTTGTATTAAGCAGATACTTTCCACACCTTCACCAGGTCAAGATTTCCCTTCGGACATAGTTTTTATGGAGCTCAAAATTCTCCAGCGGGGCAAGCCTGAAGCTGTACCTGACAAAGTCCTCTCAAAATCGGCCACTGTTGCCACGAGATCCAGCAGAAGCTCCGGAGGTCTTGGAAGGCCAAAAATGTTCTAAGTCTCAATTTTTAGAGCTTCTGGAGAAAATCAAAGGCTCACAGGTTTCAGGGACAGAACGTATGGACCAGGACTCAATACAGCAGAGGCCACCAGTAGGATCTAGTCCAGGTCCAGTTGTAATTGGCCAGCTGGGCACTTCAAGAAAAGGCCTCTTGAAGCGTGTTTTGTCCCCTAAGTCACACAGAAGGTGAGAGCACTGACCCTTGGAGTTCATTTCTCAGTACTGAGTAGGAACAAGTTCAGTGCTTCCGGTCTCCACACAGGTCTCAAAAAGTCCAGTGTTCTGCTCTTCCACAGGTCCACACAGTGTAATGGTGAGCTGTGGGCGAGGTGCCACCTATGTAGGTTTAACAAGCCAATGGGTAAAGTGACTCCTGGACACTCTCTAAGCAATGAGGAAAAAGCTTCTAAGGGCAAACCTTACCAATTTTGCAGCACATCATGTCTGTCTTACTGCACACTATCACACAGTGCACTATTCTAAGTAAATTCCAAGATGGCACAACCTAACTGGCCTTGAAAGTCACTGGAGGGCCAGCCAGGGGTGTGTTCAGGAAAATGAGCAGTCCTCTCTTCATCAGCTACACCAAACTGGCCGGAAAATTTCTAGAATCACTCAGCCATGTTATTTCCCCCATAGCAGCTAAATATAGCCATTGTCTAGTTCTGGGGGACTTCAATATACACATGGACAATAATTCTGATCCAGAGTCAGTAAGGTTGTATGAATGTATGGAGATCCTGAATATGACCCCGTATGTCTATCTCCCTACCCATGAGAAGGGGCATACGTTAGACCAGATTTTTTCATCTAAAGAAATTGAAATTGACGCTCCCCTTCCCTTAGTCTGGTCGGACCATTGCTTGTTAGGTTTTAGAGTTTCCAGAGAGCCTGACAAGCATCTCAACTACAGACCTTTCCACTTGATTTCCCCAGAGGCTATGCAGAAAGCACTAAGTCAATATCCTATTCCTCTGAGTGGGATCCTAGAGGATGATGTGCTCACTTTAGAGCATTGGCTCCAACTAGGCGCTTTGGAAATAGCCCCCCCTACTATGAGGCCAACTAAAACTAACCGAGTCACCGTCCCTTGGTTCTCGGCGGCCCTGAAGGCAAGTAAAAGTGAATGCAAACGCCTTGAAAGGAAATGGCGGGTGAATTATAATTCCATAGATAAAGGTATTTACAAGCAGGCCCTGAGAGAGCATTACAGAAATGTTCGCGAGGGAAAGAAACTTTTCTTCTCCACTAAAATTGATGAGGCTAGTAATAAAAGCAGACAACTTTTTAACATTGTAAACATTTTTGCAGCTCCTAAGTCCACAGGCAGCCTGTTTACGCCAACTAACGAATGGACTAATTTGTTGGCATGTTTCTTCCATACTAAAATCAAAACTATCCAAGACTTTAACACAGAGCCGCTAGCTCCCGTTGCGGCCACTGTTCTAGCGCATGTTGCTAGGTGTTGCACTGACCCATCTTGGTCGCAGTTCCCTGCTATTTCTCTGGAAAAATCCCTCTCAATTATGAAGTCCCTCAAATCTGGTTCACCCTCTGACCCCTTCCCGGCTAAAATACTATCATCGACTGCAGAGGTACTCAATCCTGCAGTAAATTCTATTCTTAATACTGCTCTTCGAGAGGGCCTTATGCCACAGTCCTAGAAACACGCCAAAATACTTCCGCTGCTGAAAAAACCATCGACGGACCCTGCTGCAGCCTGCAATTACAGGCCCATTTCTCTACTGCCTTTTTTTCTCCAAGGTCTTGGAGAAATATGTCAATATGATCACCACAGAGTATGTGGAGGCCAATCATCTACTTCATTCCAGTCAGTCCGGTTTCAGGGTTAACTTCAGCACAGAAACCGCACTACTGGAAGTTGCTGAAGCTATTAAAACCCAATTGGCTAAAGGAGGCAATGCGGTACTGGTGTTGCTGGACCTCTCTGCTGCCTTCGACACCTTACCCCATAACAGACTGCTAAGCAGACTTGAGGAGTGCGGTGTCGGAGGCACTGTATGAAGCTGGTTCACCTCCTTTCTTAAAAACCATATACAAACTATTTGGTCCCCTCCTTTCACCGCCGATATACTGCCTATGAACGTCGGAGTTCCTCAGGGCTCAATTTTGAGCCCCACTCTGTTTAATTTGGCCGAGTTCAATGGCAATGCTATTAAAAACTGCTTATCCAACTGAAATGTAACTCAGACAAATCTGAGATCATCTTCTTTGGCTCAGGCCCCTGCGATGCTTGGCTTAATTGGTGGCTGCAAGATATGTCCCCCCCTTCGGCACCAGTGACTATGGCTAAAAATTTAGGGGTTAAATTGGATTCTACCCTCTCAATGAAGGCCCAGATACAAACAGTGGCCGGAACCTGCTTTGGGTTGTTGAGAATGCTGCAATACTTCCTCCCCCTACTTCCTGTATCGCATTGAAAGACGGTCGTACAGGCCTTAGTGCTCTCTAGGCTGGATAATGTCAACTCCCTCTACCTAGGACTTCCTGCGTATCTGGTCGGCCGTCTTCAAGTGATCCAAAACGCTGCGGTCAGAGCCATTTTTCTGTCAAGTCCCAGGACACACACGACCCCTTTGCTGGTCTCCCTGCATTGGCTCCCGGTTCAGAAACAGATCTATTTTAAATCATTGGTGCTGGTCTTTAAAGCCTTCCATAATATTGGGGCTCCTTACCTCAATGAAAGATTTCAACATTACGTTCCCCAATGTACTCTGAGATCTTCCGCTCAGCTTCTGACCTTCACTCCTAAGATCAGGCTGTCGAGGATTGGGGGCAGATCCTTTCAAGTGGCAGCTTCTCGTTTATGGAACTCTCTGCCACTCGGTCTCAGACAGGCGCAAGACCTCCTCACGTTTAGACGGAAATTAAAGACCTGTATGTTTCAGCTGTAAATCTTTCGGATTACTTTTCGCAAGCAGAGTTTTTCTTTCTGTTAGTTGTTGCGTGGTTTTTTTTCAGCGCCGGGACACTCCTGGGAGTAGCCACGCGCTTTATAAGTGCCATATAACATAACATAACATAACGGGTTCTGGGACCAATTCTCCCTCCCACTCAGCAGAGAAAACGCTGGCTACACACAGCTCAGAAAGCAGAAGGGTTCCCTTTCTCAGGACTCCATATACACCTAACTATGAAAGGGCAAGCCTTACCCTGACTGCTTTCAAGTTAATGATGTTCCTGAACCCTCCCCAACTGCCCTTCTTTAGCTAATGTACAAGTTACTTACCTTCGGTAACGATGTATCTGGTAGAGATGATTCTAGCCGCAGATTCACACCTAGGGATAATTCTACATTAAGGAATCTGCGGCTAGTAGTCTCTATCAGATATGAGCCACATTCCTCACAGCCAGATCTTTCTGCCAAAATGGCCTAAGTCATTGTCTCTCTGCTGGGAGCAGTTTTCTTTTACACGTCATTAAGGGGCGGCACTGGCAGGGCCATCTGCTAGCAGGCTAATGCTAATTAGACTAATGGCGGTTTACGGCAGATAAGGTCTAAGCTTTTAAATGTCACTTTCCCTAGATAGTTGTTAAAAATCCGACTCAATCACAGAATTAGATTTTTTATAAACATTACGAATAGAGTTAAAATTATTTTAGCAGCTTGACCCACAGCAAAGTTATGAATTTATTCTGAACTTTCTGATAGGTCAGCTACAGCCCTTCATAGTGAAAATATATTTTGGGGGCGAGTTAATGTAGGTACATGCCAATATTAAATTCTTGCATTGAGCAGTTTTAAATTCTAGGCAACCTACCTTGTGGGCTAAAATGCCTACTTAGGTGTGACTTATTCAATATTTAAAAGTAGGAATCTTACCTGTCAAAAAAGGATATTTTGACATGTTCACCCGCAGGTTTAAAGGCTGCAGGAGTCTGAGGTTCTGTAATTCTCGAGTCTGACTCCATTTTGTTCTGTGCCACCATTTTGTGTTGCCCTCACGTAGGCCTGTGAAGGTAGCCTGGCGAATAAAGTGGCCTGGCCTTCTTAGTTCATGTATACACTAACTAAGTTTCTTTTTGACTCTGAAATGAACTGTAAGAAACTGACCTCTGCACCTGAAACTGACACCGCAAAGCCAATTTCCCTGATCGATCTTTGTCTGAGATTGCCAATCAATGTTCAGGACATCGTTAACTTTTAGTTTCCTTGCACATGCCTTATCTTGTTCAGCATCTGTTACCGTTTCTTTTTTTATGTTTCTTCATTACATGGGTTATGCTTTCAGTTATAGGTTTGTCCGGCTTGTGGAGATTGAATTTGGGACATTCCTAATAATTAACTTTTGGGTTGGGATACTGTAAATTGAGTTTTTGTTATGTGACACTTTGTTTGAAAATGTACCTTATTGGGTAGAATTTTGTGCAGTGGGTGTACATTTATAATGTGAATATTGGGTATAAAAGGAGACGTCTCGCCTTAGTAAGTCTTGAGCAGTCTCCTGAGAATTTACACCGTGATGTATTTCTAGGATCACTGTTACTAGCTGCAGCTAATAAACTTGGTCTCTGATGCCATCCAGAAGTATTCCGTGTCTCTGTATACCAAGACAGGTGAACTCGAAGATCTTTGGCGTGCCCCTGACGCCGCTGGGTTAAACCACGGTTCTTCAACTGGCGCCGAACATTGGGCGACTTCAGCGGTACTGGTCCAAGCCTGAAGATTGTGAGGAGCCCCGTGAGGAAATTCTGGAGGACGGCCGCCACTTCATCGACCCCTGCATGTCGACGTGGACCGAAGATTTTTTTCTGCGAGGCTTCCCCTTTCCGACGGCTGCGAAGGACTGCTGCCCTGACTGTCGCCCTGTCTTGGACCCTCTTGTGATGATTTGTAAGGCGAGACGTTAGACGGTCTTCTGGTGGCATGACAGACATTTTGGTTAAGTACAAGTGGGTCGCTCCCACGACTTTGCTTTGTTTCTTGGTTTTGATTCGGCCATTGCAATAGTCGAAGCCGGGGGGTTCGTATATTTGCGAGTGTATCATTTTTGATAACCCCTTAAAGTTTGAAGCAAGACTAGTGAGCTAAAAGATGCCTGGTTTTAGCAAATTTAGGAAATGGTTTTGTTGTAGTTGTAATAGGGATTCACGATTGGAGGACTCGTGTCCGATACCTTCGGTTGGAACTCCAACTTATGAGCTCTATCCAAAGCATGGTGTAGGTCCCATTACCTTTAATGAAGTATGGGTCCGTTATACAAGGAAAGATGGTGTTTTACGATGGCCCCAACATGGTAGTTTTGAATCAGATGTTTTAGATAACCTAGAAGTTGCGCTATTTAAGACGAAAGCCCGGCCGGCGATGTTTGACTCTTTCCGCCTTTGGCGTAAGGAAGCCAAACAGCGAGAAATTAAGCAAGCTAAGAGAGATAGGAAGGAAAGGAATATATTGGTAATGCAAGCTGCTAGGCAGTTTAAGGAAGATGAAGAAGATCGTGCGATTGAAGTGTCAGATAGACAACATTGCATGGCCATTGACAAATGTTACCCGGCTTTGCCACCTCCCCTTTCAAATGTGACTGTAGACCCTGAAAAGGATCCTTTGATGTCACATTTACTGAGATTACCACCCCCTTATGTGCAGGGTGCTACTGCACCTCCGTTACCTCCAGTTGTTGCACCTCTTGTTGTTGTTCAACCCCCTGTTGTTGTTCAGCCACCCGTTGCTTCACAGGTGGTTCTTCCTCCCACGGCGCAGCCCCCTCCAGGGCCGCCAGCCTTGCCTCAAACTCCTTTGCCTTACACTCCTTTATCTTCGACTTCTCTTATTTCTGTCCCTACGTCTCTGTCACCTCAAAACCCTTTGTCTCCTGTCCTCATGTCAACTTCTTCTCCTTCTGCTCGGCAACGAATGACTGAGACTGTCACTAGTCTTTTGTCTCCTTTCTTTGGGTCACTGAATATGACCCCTGTTTCTGAACGTAAGCAGAGACGTAGTCAGCTCCCTGGTCCCGAAGAGCGGGCAGTGTTAGATCTCCTTGATCGTAGATGGGTTTCGAATACCTCCAAGTACAGTCCACAAGTGGTTATGGATATTTTCCTACAGTGGGAGGCACCGAAACAAAGGTATGTTTTTGATGTCATGTGTACCTTCCTTCGTCAGGAGTGGGAAGATAATGAGTTGGGTTCAATTCCACTGGAATTGCTTAATGTTCAGTCTGAATTTGCTAAAGGGACGATAGTGGGTTCCGATGTTGAGGAAGCGGTAGAGACTACTCACTTTTAGGTCTAGACTTCCACCTCAGTCATTGTTCGAACCCGACCCTTCTATTAGGAGAAAAGTGAAGCAGTATCCTATGAGAGAGGTTCCCCCTGTATGGAGAGAGGCAGTTGTGGCTGATGCCGCTCATGGTATTGCGGCTGCACCGGCTCATTTTCAGCGAGTGTGGGTGCATGTCCCTTGGAAGAGAGCTGAGGTCCTGTATCTTAAGCAGACTTTGCCTGACCCCCGTAAAAATCCTGCAGTTGATGCGTGTGTTATGAATTTAGCTGACATAGATATGTTGATGGGTAATGTAGTTCCTCAAACCTTGTGGGCGAAGTTCCGTCACGAGGATCACGCGCCAGAGTTAGGAGATACGTGGGTTAATATTACTGCTGCAGATGGTCGGCAGGTAGGAGGTGCCAAACCTGAACCCTTAGTTGCCTGGTAGGATTATTAATTTAATGAAAACTATGATGCCTCCTCTGCGGGTGAATTGGGACAAGTTAGCAGCATGCAAACAAAAGAAAGACGAGAGTGTGTCTGATTTCTTCACTGGGTTTGAGGAAACATTCATTGATCATAGTGGTCAGGATATGAGTACAGAAGGTGGTCAGAGGTTGTTTGTAGATAAGTTTGTTTTTAATTTACTTCCTGAACTTTCTAATAAGTTAAAGGACTCAGAGTTCATGGGCTGTTTCTTCTTCGGCTCAGATATTGGCTACTGCACAATACTATGAGAATAGAGATAAAGATGAGAAGGAAAAAGTAGAAAAGAAGACTAGAGAATTAAAAACTAAAGTTCTTCTGCAGCAGGCTTATCCGCCTCGCCCTAATCAGCGTCAGTTTCAGCAACCTTCCCAGTTTCAGCAACCCCCACAGTTTCAGAAACTGTTGCAGAAGCCTGAGTCTTTTGCTTCACGACTCCCGCTAGGCCCTAATCAGTGTGCTTATTGTAAAGAAGAAGGTCACTTCAAGAATAGTTGCCCGATCTTGCTACAGCGTGCGAATTGTATGTCTGGTCTGAGAGGTCGTGGTGGTTTCCAACAAGTACCTAGGGGTAGGGGACGTGGTACGTTTCCCCAGAATGAACGTTCCTTTTCCCCTCAGAATTCTATGAATTATTTTGACCTACAGAATGTTCCGACCGTCCAGTCCGCTCAGTACTACACTGACGATTATTATGTTGGAAGTGAGAGTGCTGGTTTTAATGATAGTTAGGACAGCCATGGACAAAGGGAGGGAGTAGTGTCAGTTCCAGTAGACCAGAGCGGACCTTATGTTGAAGTGATTACATCAGGTGTGGCAGAACCTTTTCTTTTGGATACTGGTGCAGCAAAGAGTTCTATCATGCACTCTAAACTCCCCGGCGCACCTTTGTCTGGCTTGACCAATGTTTCAGTAGGATTTTCTGGTGCCCCAGTTCGTAATCCGGTTACTTGTCCTTTGCCCCTTTCTATTGGTCCCTGTAAATTGGAGGCTCCCCTTATTCTAACGACGGGCTGTGGTGAGAATCTGTTGGGTTTGGACTTGTTGAAAAGATTACATGCGACATTACATTGTTCTCCTTCGGGAGTACATCTTACGGTGGGTAAGAAAGTGATTTCCCCGATGTATCTGTCTCAGGATCGCCTTCCACTGGAACTGCGTTCTCTCCCTGATACACTTTGGGCTACAGGTCCCAATGATGTTGGTCTCTTGCAGATTCCACCCTACGTTGTTACCCTTAAGTTAAATGCTAAATTACCTCGCATTCCCCAGTACAAAATTTCCAGTGATGGCGAAAGAGCTCTTTTAGCGATTATCTATGATTTGGTTGAGAAAGGTGTGGTTGAAGAAACGAGAGGTAATGTGGGCAACAGTCCTCTTCTGCCTGTCCTTAAGCGTACTGACTCTTCTCAGCCACCTGTGTATCGGTTTGTGATCGACCTTCGAGAGGTCAATAAGATCGTTGTGCCACAGTTTCCTGTTGTCCCGGACATTACTGCTTTATTGACTATGATCCCTGCCTCAGCTGCTTGGTTTTCTGTTATTGATCTGAAGAACGCTTTCTTCAGTATTCCGATTGCTGAGGAAAGTAGGGATATTTTTGGCTTCTCTTTAGGAGGCCGCAGTTTCCGGTTTAAGCGCGCTCCACAAGGTTATTGTGAGAGTCCCTCCATTTACAGTCAGGCTTTGAAAACTCAGCTTGATACTCTTGCATTGCCTTCTGGTGTTACTCTTATCCAGTATGTTGATGATCTGTTGGTTGCTGCTGATGATGAAGAGATTTGTAAAGAAGTTACTCTTTCTTTGTTGCGACACCTGTCTGACCTTCATCATAAAGTGTCACCTTCAAAGTTGCAGTATTGCCGCTAAGAAGTGACCTACTTGGGTCATCTCTTGTCGAAGGAGGGGCAAGCGAGCTCTGGTCTTACATGGCCCGATGTCTTACCATTGGCACTTTTGTCCACGGGAACGACAGTACATTCTCGCGTGGGACTTAGCCCATACGAGATTGTTTTTGGACGCCCGGCGAATGTCTGGGGTGTGCCGAGGCCTAAGAAGTACAGTGATATCGAGTACCCTATGTTGGTTGACTACTTACATGATTTGACTGCTAAATTGCGTGTTCTTCACCAACAGATCCATGACACTTTGCCTTCAGTTTCTGTAGACGCAGGCCACACGATTCAACCTGGCGACTGGGTTCTAACCAAGAATTTCCAGAGGTCAAAGAACTTGGAACCAAGATGGACTGGTCCATACCAAGTACTGTTATCAACTCGGACTGCTATTAAGGTGTTCGGCAAGAAAAACTGGGTACATGGTACCCATTGTAAGAAGATACCTTTGCCCTTACCGTACGATAAGTGGGTCCGGGAAGGTGTTGCCGATTCAGAGAGTGAAAGGGTTCCGAGATTTGTACCTTTTAGCGATGCACATCTGGAATGGACTCAGTCAGAACGTGCGGATGATAAAGTCTTGCAAGAAGCTGTGCCACCGTGTTTGAGACTTGATACTACGCACCCAGAGACACTCTTTCAGGATCAAACTGTGCCTGGTAAAGAACGCTACAACTTAAGGTCTAAAAAGGACAAATAAAATTTGAATTTTTTTGTGAATTACACTCTTTCAGACAAGAGACTATTTTTCTTTTTCAAACCACCATCCGGGTTCAGCTGCAGGGTCGCGGTATAAGAACTTAAGGGGTGGCCCGCGTATTGACGAAAGGTCTGCGGTTCTAGGGACGTCTAGGACGCCTGGACGCACACTTGAGTGAAGAAGGAAAATTGCCGCGAGCAGCACGTTAGAGGATGGAGTCTGTTGTAACTGAAAGAGATGTTGAGAGAATAGATCTTAAGACAAGTTTTGTACATTGATACATAGCAAATGTTTTATAATATTGTGCTTTTTGATGTTTTTAAGTATCACATTAGCTTGTGTGGGTTGGACTGTCTATGCTACACAACAGACATCTGCACCCACCTCCCAACCTATGCTTTCTTTCACTACTGTTTCTTTGCACCAGTTTTATACGTTGCCTGAACATGAACAGACAAGGAGATCCGAATTTGTCAACAACTCGTTTATACAGTTGTCGCATCAGCATCAGTTAGTAGTAAATACCACTAATTGTTGGGTTTGTGGTCTTATGCCTCATACGACAGATAAAGGTATGCCATATTTGGTTTTGCCTTTTTCTTTTAATGGGTCTGTGTGGGCTTTTCAGACCATGTTTATCTATGCAAATGAGGTACGCCCCTTACGTTCCCTTAAAGATAACTCGAGCAATAGTGACTTAATAAGGGGAATAGTAGCTATGATCCGAGATATTGATGCATATAATGCTATCCCTAAGGATGAGGTGCAGGCTTACGTTGGTTGGAACGTGACTGGATATAGTACCAGTTTGACAGAGAAGGAGAGATGAAAAAGGTCTCCCCCTATTTGGATTGTGCCGCACCGAGGCCACTTTTGTTTTCAAGGTAATGGTCGGAATCCAAAAGCTCAGCTAGGTAAGAGTGTGTGTGCTCAAACCTATGTCTATTCATCTCGGACTTCTCCACCGTTGCTGCCAGCTAAAGGCACATATTTTGTTTGTCATGACAGAGCCTACACATGGTTGCCACCTGATTTTTCAGGAACGTGTTATGTGGCGTTTCTACTTCCCCCTACCTACACTACTGCTTCAGACTATCATAGAACAAGATATGGTAGAGGTGTCTTCAATAAGGAAGATACCGCAGCACACGAAGTAGGAGATTTCTTCAAGGGCTTCTTGCCCTTTTGGGGTCCTATGATCAATAGTAGGCATATTCGACAGCTTGTCTGCGTTGTTGAAGCTACTATTAATGAGACAGCAGGTGCTCTTAGTAATGTTACAGCTGAGCTTCAAGCGGACCGCCTCATGACTTTGCAGAACCGTATGGTATTAGACATCATACTTGCAGATCGAGGAGGAGTATGTAAATTGATTGGATCCAGTTGCTGTGTTTACATACCAGATAATGCCCCTACAGTGTACCAAGCCATCTTTAGGTTGTATAAAATCTCTGAGTCTATCCATGTAGACAAAGGAGATTGGTCATTGATGGGATGGTTTTGGGGACTGCTGTCCAAATGGGGATGGAAGATTTTGACATTCCTTGGTATGGTTTTAACCATCCTTTTCTCTTGTTGTCTTTGCATCCAGTGTGGTCCCGCCATTTGTAGTCTTTGTGCTACTATGTGTGTTCGGAGACCTGTCCCGAGAGAAGTAGAGAATAATAAGATGATGCTACAGCAACACCTTGATGACCTAATGAATATCGACATAGACCTAGATTCAGATTAACATGAGTCTTAGGTTATTGCCTACGTAATGGCAAAAGGAGGGTCTGAGGTTCTGTAATTCTCGAGTCTGTCTCCATTTTGTTCTGTGCCACCATTTTGTGTTGCCCTCACGTAGGCCTGTGAAGGTAGCCTGGCGAATAAAGTGGCCTGGCCTTCTTAGTTCATGTATACATTAACTAGGTTTCTTTTTGACTCTGAAATGAACTGTAAGAAACTGACCTCTGCACCTGAAACTGACACCGCAAAGCCAATTTCCCTGATCGATCTTTGTCTGAGATTGCCAATCAATGTTCATGACATCGTTAACTTTTAGTTTCCTTGCACATGCCTTATCTTGTTCAGCATCTGTTACCGTTTCTTTTTTTATGTTTCTTCATTACATGGGTTATGCTTTCAATTATAGGTTTGTCCGGCTTGTGGAGATTGAATTTGGGACATTCCTAATAATTAACTTTTGGGTTGGGATACTGTAAATTGAGTTTTTGTTATGTGACACTTTGTTTGAAAATGTACCTTATTGGCTAGAATTTTGTTCAGTGGGTGTACATTTATAATGTGAATATTGGGTATAAAAGGAGACGTCTCGCCTTAGTAAAATGGGCAGTCTCCTGAGAATTTACACCGTGATGTATTTCTAGGATCACTGTTACTAGCTGCAGCTAATAAACTTGGTCTCTGATGCCATCCAGAAGTATTCCGTGTCTCTGTATACCAAGACAGGTGAACTCGAAGATTTTAGGCGTGCCCCTGACGCCGCTGGGTTAAACCACGGTTCTTCAAGTCAGGCTACAGATGTAGGCCTGAAGCCATATTTCCTTTGTTAGCCTGGTGGATGGCAAAACATGCGCTGCACTCCACAGATGACATTTAACTTTTCCATGACATTAGTGTATTTACTGCACTATATACTATAGCTTTACTTTGAAGTGAAGTATGCAAATACAAGTTAGTCAATTTTACCATATTTTAGGGGCTAGAGTACATACATTCGGGCCTGAATAACACTGCCCAAATGTGCAGAGTAAGTTAAAAAACCAGCAGTACCAGGTAGCAAAAATTAGGGGTAACCATGCAACGGAGGTATTTTCTTGAATTAGGGCTTTAAAGTAAATCCTCCATTTTCTCAGTCAGCCATATGGTATAGTGATGGGTGCTATAGGGTGCAGCGGCAAGATAGCTAACCAATCGTCTGCTCTTGCTAAAGAAAGTTCTGCCTATAATATAATTTTATCATGTTTTGGATCAGCAAAGTAACAGCTGAGGGGGGCCTTGGCAAAGTGTGCAGATGTCCCGAGATGCTGGACAATTGCAATTGTGCTATCAAGAAAAAGTTCATACAATAGAGATCCCTACCTCCACAGCCTACTTCCTTCAAGCGGCACACTTAGATCCTGTGATCCACACTGTAGAACACATCTGAAAGGACTATTTGAATTACCATGGAGACGCCTTCCTCTTCAGTGGTCATGTACAGATCATCTCTGATTACCCTGTCCTGTCTACTGATGTGTTCAAATCAATCTTTTAGTGGTATGATGATATCAGAGTGGATGGTGGGCACAGTTGCACACCTACATCTGCCCATTTTCAATTTTGCACTGTGCACAGAGGCACTTGCAGTGTGCGTTCTCTTCAGTCGGAAAATGAAACCTAATTACTTCTTCGTCAACATTATACGAGCTTGTAACGTTTTGCCAGGTCCTACTTTCCTTTTATTTAAATTATTAAAGTCGATCAAAGCTGAATACCAAAAGGCAGCATGGTTAGTTTCAAACGGCTCGCAAGATAAAACCACCTTCATGTGTTTTCATTTCTGAATGTGAGTCTTACTGGCTACTTTGGAATGATGATGTCCATAAAGCATTATCCCAGGAACAAACAAGAAAATGCATTCTCATGTCTTGTTTGTTTTATAATAGGCAGTTTTTGTCTTTTATATATTGATGTCCCCTTCTGCACAGCCTCTTCAGTCTTATTTATGCTTTAAGCAAAGTACATTTACACCTTTTCGAAATATACTGAAGAAAAAGAGGTTCGTGCTTAGAGCGGACATGTTTCCAGCACAGCCGTGTAAGGAGATTAAAAAGGCTGTGTTGCATCCAGTTTGCGCTGTTACTGTTGACACTGCTCATCCCAGTGTGTCTCAATACTGACCCACAAATCCAAGGGGGCTTAACTGGCATGGCAATGTCCCTCAGTGCAGGCATGCAGCAAGTCCATCTTTCCCAGAACATAGAACATATACCTTTCAGCCAGTGTATCTCAGTACTGACCTAGAGCACTGCTGTGCCAAATCACCTCAATCCTGACCTGTTGTCACCTATGGACGGAGCAGGGTGAGAATGTTTTAGACCCGGCTACTGAAGACAGACACAGCTCACGTCTGCAGCAAAGCAAAAAGTAATACCAGGTCATGTCAATTTATATAGCACCTCATTCGGTGGTTGAGGGAGGTGAAATGGCTAATGCGGTGAAGAAGGATGCATGACTTAAGAAGACGCAAATCAAGCAGAAAAAGTGCCTGCCTGTGAAGGGATAAATGTGAATTAATATAGATGCATCATGGCGGGTGCAGAACATGGCAGCTTGGCTGCTATTAAATCTGCCTAGACACTCCCCATCGGCCCCACGTCTGGAAATGTTGCACTGGCTTCCGTTAAGGCATTGTGTCCTTCACAGTCATGTGCTATTGTCTCATATTTGTCAAATATAAAGGCCCTAAATATCTTCACCCTTTCTTTACACCTTATGGTCCTCAAAGAAATATGAGATCAGCTGACGCTGCTCTTGCACGCATCCCCAGAATTAAGAGAGCCCGTATTGGAGGCCGCTCCTTCAACTACTTGGAAGCCAAGATGTGAAATTACCTTCCCCCTCGGTTCAGGCAAAAACAATCGGAAACAGCTTTTCGTAAGCATTTAATAACATGTTTTTATCAGGTCAACTTAGATTAGGGTTTTTACATTCCTGCTTTCCATTATAGGACTGATACCCTAGCGCTGTGACACGTCAGCTGACATAGCCATGCGCTTTATAAATCTCATGATTATTATCATCATCATCATCATCTGTGGATTTTTAGTATTTCAACTGAATGTGCTTTACATATTTGTTTCTTTTTGTTATTTCTCTAAACGTCTGTATAACACCTGCTAACTTTGCGCTATGAGGTGCTTTATAAACGATATCAATGGGAAAATGGTGTATGTGTGTATTGGTGTGTGTTTATGTTGTGAGTCAGTAGATGTCACTGTGTGCTGATGCCCGCACTTTTGTCTGAATTGAATATGTCTTAATGTGTGTTATGTGTGTCAGCAGGCACAGCAGCGTCAGTAGGGACTGAGGCAGCAGTAAAAGAACATAACAGCATGTCCCACGACCAAGAGGAGATGCATGCTGTTTACATTGCCCAGGTTTGTTTAAACAATGCCGAGGTCTGAGCTGGAGACAACGTGTTTTAAACGAAAGAGAGAGCGAAAGGATGACCACGAAAGTGAAGAGGAACCCAAGGCAAGGAATACAAACAGCAGTGGACAGAGTGGGAGAGTGGGACAAAGAGAATGGAGGGGAAGACAGACAGATAGAAAGGGTAATGGAGAGAGGGTACACGGACAATCTCAGAAATTAAGATGGATAAAAGAGGAAGTCAATTCTATACTTTAAGCATATCAAGTCTATACCACTGTCCCTATCCCAACGGACTTTTGAATTAACAAATCTGTGTTCCTTTTTGAACATTTCCTCAAATACAAGTACATTTAAAAATGTTTTCAAATTCTAGCTAATATTCATAGCCCCGAGTATTTTTTTTGCAAATGTCTAATTATTAGAACCTCCTAAATGTATCCTTACACAGACGTGTTGGCCCTGTCCCGTCAAAGGAGTAATAGCCCTCATGTGAAGTATTAGTACTCTCAATGAAAATTACATGTTGAATGATCATTGATTCAGACTCATTACATGGTGTGTGAAGGTGAGTCCACTAGAAGTGTCCCAGCTTCTGTTTCTGGTAGAGGACAGCGAACTTTCTTTTGATGCAGAGGTTTTTCTGACAGGGAGAGTTTCATACTGGTGGGAGCAGAAGGCATACTATACTGTGCTGCTTTCTCTGGTGAATCCTAAACACAGTCACTTAACATTAAAAATACGTTTTCTGGCTCTAGTTTTCAGAGTCCTCACAGTTAAAGCCCATAAATGACACAGTTGTTCAGAGGACTGTGTATCCTAAATGCAGTGTGCCTGAGGATGCTCTGAAAACACAATCTGCAGTCTGCATTTTTTGTAGTATTTAAAGAGGCCAAATTATAATTCTTTAACATTGCCAAGGCGTTATGTCGTTTTACAGGTGCAGGGATTCAGATTAGAGCTGTTTTGTTCATAAAAGCAAGTTGTCACACACTTTGCAAAATCTCCTCTTTCTATGATGGTGCTGATATGATCATATTGCTTCACGCCCTAGATGAGACATGCTTCAGCATGTAGATGTCTTTAAGAAGTGTCAGTGTGGAGTCTGAAAGGTCATGCAGCAAGACATTGCCCCAATCCATATGCAAGAGTACAAGGTCGTGAACAGAACTTCTGAAGTTGCTTTGTGGAAGAAATTATTTCACTTTCTTTAGAAGAGAGAGCTAGCATCAAGAGGTCAAGGTTCATGTTCTTGAGTCAGGTTTGTACAGTTACTTGTTTGCTGATCCTGGCAAATCGTAGGAATTACATCTTCACTGATTTGGTAATTGTTTTTTTCATTAAATTCAGAGATTTCATAACATGTCAAATAATTACTAAAAGGTTAAATAGGTGGAATTGACTAACTCGTTGTGGTTAAATAACCTAAATTGGCTGAAATCTGAAATCACATCTGAAATCTCTTGGAGCAATAGATCCTCAACTATCCTTGGATGCCCTGAATTTCTGCAAAATAAATAAGCAATTTAAGGGATGGGTTACACAAGTGAGTTGATCTGCTATGGTAACAATGAACTGCGGTTTTCCAGTCTCAATTGTGGGGAATATTTCAAAGCATTTCAAGCCGTGAAATATTCCATGCTGGAGAACCAGGCTATGCACATGAGAAGAGGTCACACTTTCTAAGGTGTCACACTTGTGCCGTTATCTCGTGTGTAAGCCAAAGTGTATCAGACTACTGTGCATGTTAGGAATTAACCGCGAGTTTTGTATGTGTTACATTGTCAATGACTGTAATTGTATGCATGTTAAGGTGTCATTCTAGAGAAAATATTTTCAAGATGCACACAGATATGTACAATCAAAGGTTTCATATATCACAGTTATGTTCATGGTAAAGTTTACCATGTCAAGGTTGTGTACAAGTTATGATTTCATAAAATAATACTTGTGCAAATCTGTAGGACTCCATGTGTTATTAAATCACTTGCATTCTTACCTGGGTAGTGGCAGTGATAGAAAGCACAAAGGTAGGAACTGTGGAACAGCTGAGATTGAGAAGGCGACCCTACATGAGATTTCCAAAAAGAGAGAAAACATTATAAACAAGCAGGACAGGTGGAAGTAGATGAGAACGTTCTGATCTATAATCATCCATTTTGTCAAGGGAAACCGTGCCCAGCTTAAATTACTGCACATCATCCTAAAGTATTACATTTGTAGCCCTGTAGGTATGTGGGGAACAGTACTACGAGTCCAGGAACACAACAAAATGCTTGATAGACTGGTCTGCCCATTCACATCTGAAACTGGCAATAGAGGTGCAAGCATGGCACTATACAAAAACAAAGTGGACAAGCAAGGGTCGGCACCTTTAATTTCGTAACAAACTTGCACGTCTTGTGGTCAAAACAAGTCCTGCCAAAAGGAAAAGATTTTCACTGCAAGAGGTCTCTAATGGTGGTTGAGTCCAATGAAACAAGCATTGGCATAGCCAATAGGTCTCGCCTTTGGGACCTTATAAGTGTTTAGCCATGCAACAGTTGCATAACTAAATACTTATAAGGTCCCAAAAGCGAGACCTATTGGCTATGCCAAACGGCCGTGAAAGTGATCACGATCAAACATCAAAGACGCTGTCGGGATCAGAGTCCGACCTTAGCGAATAATACAGAGGGTACACTTCACTATTAGAGGGGACAGGGTCCACGTATGGGAATGCTTTCAGGAGGCTACCTGTGTTGTATGCAAAGATGACGTATGGCCACTAAAGAGTGCTATCACCAATGTTAAAGTCAACAGATATGATTACAAAATGTGTCTTGAGAATGAACTCTGTTTCATGAAAGGTGCAATATTAACGTTAATAAAAATTGTTTTAAAAAAAAACAAAAAAAAACCCATCAAAGCGGCCGTGTGGCCGCGAAAGTGAAAGTAATCGCGGCAAGCGCGGCGTGCGTGCCCGCGCTCATGCACTGTAGCTCTAGGCTGGCCTCTTAGCACTTTGTGGAGCCCTCTCAATAAGTCTCGCCAGACCAGCGCATGCGCTGGGTCAGGCGAGACCTAAAAAGGAGATGGATCTAGGCTAGCGAGTGACAAAAGCAGCCGTTGCCCTTGCCACACTCTATATGTCTTGTTACCGCTGTCACCGTTTGTCCCCTGCAACCATGGCCTGTCAGAACCAGGACTCTCCATTACTGCCTTGGCCCGGTCCCTATAGGTGCTAGGCCTAGTTAAAGATGGAGAGAATAGCTACCACTCTCCTGAACCGTATTAAGGCCTGCACCACAAGGCTGCTTGGTACCGGGGCCTGAAGCCTGCTCCTTACATCACTTCTTGTAGCTGCATCAAATGACACCACAGACAGGGAAAGCATCAAGCCAGGGCATTGCTAAGCTATGAGCAATGATCATAGCTGCAGCCGAGTATGTAACTGAGGAGGGCAGCGGCAGACAGCCTGACTTTCTGGATGCATGTGTGAATTATTGTGAGAATGAGAGTTTTTGAGTGTATAAGTGAGTGCGTTTGTGGGTGTTTTTGAGGTGGTAGGCCTGGTGGCTCACTGGTGATCCTCACACGGGCTAGATGCCATAATGTGGCCATCTGGCTACCCACTGCGTAACAATGGCCTTTCCTTGATATACTGTGGGCCTTCTTAACTACCTTTAAGATATACCAGGCATACCTGAGATACTGTGGTCGTTCCCTGTATCTTTTCGGCGAGGTTAGTTCAAACAGAGTCCACCAACAGGTTCAGCGCTCTCCAAAAGAATTATGACATGAACAGAGATCCAGCAGTTAATATAACAGCCATCTCTAATGTATAAAATGTATCTAGTTCACACACTGCGCCATTGGGCATGATTTATGCCACAAACACCCCAACAACACGGTGTGTTCCAGATGTGTAAATTACCTTTAGAACATCCGTTAAATCCAAAGACTAAGGTGGTGTTCTTGGAGGACCTTTTCAGCAGTCAGTTTTGTAAGTTTACTAACAAGGTTCAAGAGGAGCAACATGGGACTTACCTCTGCAAGAAGAATAACTCGTTTACCATCCGGCCAGATGACATGATCCACCTGTGAACGTACTCGCTCCCACGTCAGCTCTGGAGTGCGCAAGCTGGTCTATAATGCAGAATGAAGCTTCTTACAACGTAACTCGCACTATTACTGTCTACACAGCCTGAGACAGTCTACTTTAATTCAGAGGAAGAGTCGGAGACAATTAGTGTCACAGATTTTATAAAACAGCCTAACAAGGTAAAACAATCAGTGTCTGGTATTGAGAGATCATAACCATTATGACTCCTTGTACAAGACATAAAGAAAGTGAAAAGGATGCAATTATCCTTCACTATCCAAACTACAAAACAATTATAAGAGGAAAGAGTGCAAGGGAAAAGGCAACCCTTGTTTTAATACTGCCCTCACACCCTTTGCAGTGTCATCCTTCATCATAGGGCCGCATCGGACGCCCAGGTGCAGACCAACACACTGGACGGAGCGCAATTTTTTGAAAATATATGAAGTTTAGTGCTGAGGGTATAGAAGGAGTGACATATTCCAACAAAAAGAAAAGGAAAAATTAAAGGGAAAAATATTCCCTAAAGAAGGGACCAAAGAGTGGAGACACAAACAGTTAAAACTACCTAAGTGGGAACTATCATCATTCTTTATTCATGTAACCCCTTGGTAGGATTAAAAATCAAAGGTCGGGAAAATCAGGGGAGGTAAAGACCCCTATATCCCTGCTGCGTATACCAACATGTTTCAGCCAATTCTTTACGCCCATCTGGGTCGTTCTAGCATTCGTCAGGGTGTTGGTCCCGTGTTATCTGGTCTATACCCCTATTTGGAGTTTTTACCTTGTATCATCAAGGCGGCCAGTGCCGCTGCAATCGTGTACTCTGGGAAATTTCCGAGAGGGAACAAATTTCTGTGGAAAAAGTAGAACATGTGTTTATCGTTCTACTCCCTTCTTTCAAAATCCACAACAGTACATTGTTATCACTTCCTCTTAAATACCATACCAGTTGCCATATCATGTCTCCAAACAAAACAGAGGGGCACACCACCATCTTATATCTGTGACACCATCACCTAGAACCCACACAAAAGACTCACCCTACGTCAGTAAGGCAACATAAGGATGCTCTTACAATCATTATTCACTCAAGTATACCAAAAAAACGTGGTTTTATTTAAAAAGACACACACTTCTCCTCTTTAAGACCCGTGCTAAATTATAGAAAATCCAAACCACATGTATCCAGAAACTTACAAGGGTTTATCAGCAATTCACCAATCCCGGGACCATTGTGGGACCGTGGTCTTGTTGTCACACTCTAAAAATCAAAGAGATACGGGAGAGGCGGAGAAACATGACTCCATTGTACCCAGTTTATATTCTTTCAAACTATTTGCGAAACACTCATCCAACTGTTTTCCATATGTTAAGGCAGAATTATTACGACTCGCCAATAATAATACAAAGTCTTTACCACAAATTCATAGCGCTCGTACAAATTTTGTGTGTGTGCACCCAAAGTTAACTGCCCAATCTCTGATCGTAATCACAATCTACAAAGTCCGAATAGCATGCAACACACTTGTTGCTTACTTACTACTCCAAAGACTCACGCCACTTCAACACCTCACGCCGGTCCACCGCCGATGTCAACCGCACGTCATCCCCTACTATTTAAAAGGGGAACAGGTGCTGATTGGTGAAAGAAAGTTGCAAACCACTCCTCACCATTGGACGCGTCCGAAATCTCACGTTGCAGGCTCACTTGCCTCATTCAACAATAGAAAAAAAGGACAATAAAGTGCACTCGATGGATCGATGGGAGAAAGAAAACGGCAGACATCTTAGAGGCGCACATAGCGTCCCTAATGTCATCAAACAAATGTGTAGAAGTCAAGGCCAGTTCTAATTTATGCCATTCTTATATTCTGGTCAATAATGTTCTTTTTGGAACTCACTTGTTTGGCAATCATAGGTCGGGTTCTTACCTCCTCAAAATTCAACCTGTATCATATCATGTAAATGCCGGTAAGCTTGACCTCACTTGCAGTTTTTATTTTTCACTCCCTATACAAGACTCATCGGCGGGATCCCAAATCTGTTCTCATATTCCTCACTTAAAACGTTTAAACAGAACCCCATAAGGTTTACTGGGGGACTGTTTATCAGATCGACAATCAAATCTCTTTCCCATTTATTTTTAAAGTGCTGAAATCTCTTAGCCTAACAATACCATTATAGATCATTCTTTCTTTTAATACTGGAGCGGATGGTGAGACTATGATGCTGTGCACTCTACAGAGAGTATCTGGATATCAAATACATACAAATACATACTGATTTCCTCTGTTTTAATTCATTTAGTGCTCAGCCCATAGAGATGGAACCAAGGTATAGAGTCATTCAAACCCACAATACTACTTTTTAACCTATCCAGCCAGCGTTGTTCTCTGACCAAAAGAAAGCTGGCAGTATCAACTGTGTTGGGTGGTATAAATGGTTTGTCTAATACTGTCCACCTCAGATCTTGTTCATTATGTCTTTTCTCTTGGAAGTGAGCTGTTAATTTAGTGTTTGTTTTACCACATCTTATTGTACTCATGTGTTCCAAGATGCGGATTTTCACTCGACGGGTGGTCATCCCAACATACAGCATACTGCACGGACACCATATAAGATAAATAACATTTTCCGTATTACATGTCGTATGTTTCCTCTGCTCCCAGAGGTGGTTAGTCCCTATATCCACCATTTTGCCATTCAATGAGAGAGGGCAAGCCCTGCAAACCTCACATGTAATGTCCCATCACAAGGGGGTAAAAAGTGCTCGTGGTGACGTTCATTTTGATTTTCCCTCAATAGCCTAGGGCGTGTGTTCACCACCATATCTTTAATGCTTGCACTTTTTTTAAAAGAGAAAAGTGGAAAAGGTTCATCCAGCCCATTAGAATTCAAAATTCGCCAGTTTTTTTGTATTATCTTTCTGAGATGGTTCGATGCTGTGTTAAATGTTGTAACACAGATCCTGCTCTCAACTCTTTCTTTATCATGTGTTTCCAATAGGGACTCCCTATTACAATTTCGTGCTCTTTTCTGTGCCTTTTTAATAACATATTCCGGATAGTCTCTGTGTCTCAATTTCTCACTCAGGTCTTCCGCCTCTTTTTTATAATCCATAATCGAGGAACAGTTCCTACGGAGTCGTAGGAACTGCCCATATGGAAGATTTTCTTTCAAGGAGCGGGGATGAAAACTCTGAAAGGATAGCAAGTTATTCCTATCAGTTGGTTTGTGATAGATACTACTCACTAGTACTCCGTTCTCTGCTCTAATATTGAGATCAAGGAAAGGCAGTGAAACATTTGTCAGCTTGCTTGTAAAAAACAGGAAAGGATTTTTCTGATTCAGCCAATCTAAAAAAGCTTCTGCCGAGTTTCTACTCCCACTCCAGATGATGAAAACATCATCAATATACCTGCGCCAAACCCTAATATGATCTAAATAAGGGTTGGTTGCTGCAAATACAATTTCCTCCTCAAATTTAGAAACATATAGTCATGCCAGGCTAGGAGCACAAGAACTCCCCATGGAAGTTCCATGGGTTTGCAGATAGAACTGATCTTCAAATTAAAAATTCTTTTTTGTCAGTGCTACCTCCAAGAGACTAAGGATGAAGGCACGAGGAGCTTTATAATTCCATTCTTCCGAAAAAAGTGTATTCTCAATGACCCTCAGGGTTTCTTGCTGGGGAATATTAGTATAGAGTGACTCTATATCTATAAGAACTGAGAGTCATGATCAGCACCCATGTTGAAGAGGCAGTTGGAAATGTCTGGATTAGTCAGAAGGAAGCTTCCTTCCTTTGCAAACTCCATCCAACTGTTCCCTATTTTGACATTTTTGCCTAAGGTGCACAAACCTACACGTCCACCACCTGGGCGCCCCATAGTCTCTGGTACGAATTCGATTTTCGAACCGTTGTCCAAATTCTGTGATGTCTTTTTGCCCCCCTCGTTCAGAAGATGCCAGCATATCTCAAGGATACGAGGGAGGTTTTAAATCTGATTAAAGATTTAGAGTTTGATCCCAACAGAGACTTGATGATTGGGCTAGATATAGAGTCACTCTATACTAATATTCCCCAGCAAGAAACCCTGAGGGTCATTGAGAATACACTTTTTTCGGAAGAATGGAATTATAAAGCTCCTCGTGCCTTCATCCTTAGTCTCTTGGAGGTTCCACTGACAAAAAAGAATTTTTAATTTGAAGATCAGTTCTATCTGCAAACCCATGGAACTTCCATGGGGAGTTCTTGTGCTCCTAGCCTGGCATGCCAATATGTTTCTAAATTTGAGGAGGAAATTGTATTTGCAGCAACCAACCCTTATTTAGATCATATTAGGGGTTGGCGCAGGTATATTGATGATGTTTTCATCATCTGGAGAGGGAGTAGAAACTCGGCAGAAGCTTTTTTAGATTGGCTGAATCAGAAAAATCCTTTCCTGTTTTTTACAAGCAAGCTGACAAATGTTTCACTGCCTTCCTTGATCTCAATATTAGAGCAGAGAACGGAGTACTAGTGAGTAGTGTCTATCACAAACCAACTGATAGGAATAACTTGCTATCCTTTCAGAGTTTTCATCCCCGCTCCTTGAAAGAAAATCTTCCATATGGGCAGTTCCTACGACTCCGTAGGAACTGTTCCTCGATTATGGATTATAAAAAAGAGGCGGAAGACCTGAGTGAGAAATTGAGACACAGAGACTATCCGGAATATGTTATTAAAAAGGCACAGAAAAGAGCACGAAATTGTAATAGGGAGTCCCTATTGGAAACACATGATAAAGAAAGAGTTGAGAGCAGCATCTGTGTTACAACATTTAACACAGCATCGAACCATCTCAGAAAGATAATACAAAAAAACTGGCGAATTTTGAACTCTAATGGGCTGGATGAACCTTTTCCACTTTTCTCTTTTAAAAAAAGTGCAAGCATTAAAGATATGGTGGTGAACACACGCCCTAGGCTATTGAGGGAAAATCAAAATGAACGTCAGCACGAACACTTTTTACCCCCTTGTGATGGGACATTATGCGTGTGGGTTTTGCAGGGCTTGCCCACCCTCATTGAATGGCAAAATGGTGGATATAGGGACTAACCACCTCTGGGAGCAGAGGAAACATACGACATGTTATACGGAAAATGTTATTTATCTTATACGGTGTTCGTGCAGTATGCTGTATGTTGGGATGACCACCCGTCGAGTGAAAATCCGCATCTTGGAACATATGAGTACAATAAGATGTGGTAAAACAAACACTAAATTAACAGCTCACTTCCAAGAGAAAAGACATAATGAACAAGATCTGAGGTGGACAGTATTAGACAAACCATTTATACCACCCAACACAGTTGATACTGCCAGCTTTCTTTTGGTCAGAGAACAACGCTGGGTGGATAGGTTAAAAAGTAGTATTGTGGGTTTGAATGACTCTATACCTTGGTTCCATCTCGATGGGCTGAGCACTAAATGAATTAAAACAGAGGAAATCAGTATGTATTTGTATGTATTTGATATCCAGATACTCTCTGTAGAGTGCACAGCATCATAGTCTCACCATCCGCTCCAGTATTAAAAGAAAGAATGATCTATAACGGTATTGTTAGGCTAAGAGATTTCAGCACTTTAAAAATAAATGGGAAAGAGATTTGATTGTCGATCTGATAAACAGTCCCCCAGTAAACCTTATGGGGTTCTGTTTAAACGTTTTAAGTGAGGGATATAAAAACAGATTTGGGATCCCGCCGATGAGTCTTGTATAGGGAGTGAAAAATAAAACCTGCAAGTGAGGTCAAGCTTACCGGCATTTACATGATATGATACAGGTTGAATTTTGAGGAGGTAACAACCCGACCTATGATTGCCATACAAGTGAGTTCCAAAAAGAACATTATTGACCAGAATATAAGAATGGCATAAATTAGAACTGGCCTTGACTTCTACACATTTGTTTGATGACATTAGGGACGCTATGTGCGCCTCTAAGATGTCTGCCGTTTTCTTTCTCCCATCGAGCCATCGAGTGCACTTTGTTGTCCTTTTTTTCTGTTGTTGAATGAGGCAAGTGAGCCCGCAACGTGAGATTTCGGACGCGTCCAATGGTGAGGAGTGGTTTGCAACTTTCTTTCACCAATCAGCACCTGTTCCCCTTTTAAATAGTAGGGGATGACGTGCGGTTGACATCGGTGGTGGACCGGCGTGAGGAGTTGAAGTGGCGTGAGTCTTTGGAGTAGTAAGTAAGCAACAAGTGTGTTGCATGCTATTCGGACTTTGTAGATTGTGATTACGATCAGAGATTGGGCAGTTAACTTTGGGTGCACACACACGAAATTTGTACGAGCGCTATGAATTTGTGGTAAAGACTTTGTATTATTATTGGCGAGTCGTAATAATTCTGCCTTAACATATGGAAAACAGTCGGATGAGTGTTTTCGCAAATAGTTTGAAAGAATATAAACTGGGTACAATGGAGTCATGTTTCTCCGCCTCTCCCGTATCTCTTTGATTTTTAGAGTGTGACAACAAGACCACGATCCCACAATGGTCCTGGGTTTGGAGAATTGCTGATAAACCCTTGTAAGTTTCTGGATACATGTGGTTTGGATTTTCTATAATTTAGCATGGGTCTTAAAGAGGAGAAGTGTGTGTCTTTTTAAATAAAACCTCGTTTTTTGGTATACTTGAGTGAATAATGTCTGTAAGAGCGTCCTTATGTTGCCTCACTGACGTAGGGTGAGTCTTTGGTGTGGGTTCTAGGTGGTGGTGACACAGATGTAAGATGGTGGTGTGCCACTCTGTTTGGTTTGGAGACATGATATGGCAACTGGTATGGTATTTAAGAGGAAGTGATAACAATGTACTGTTGTGGAGTTTGAAAGAAGGGAGTAGAACGATAAACATATGATCTACTTTTTCCACAGAAATTTGTTCCCTCACGGAAATTTCCCAGAGTACACGATTGCAGTGGCACTGGCCGCCTTGATGATACAAGGTAAAAACTCCAAATAGGGGTATAGGCCAGATAACACAGGACCAACACCCTGACGAATGCTAGAACGACCCAGATGGGCGTGAAGAATTGGCTGAAACATGTTGGTATACGCAGCAGGGATATAGGGGTCTTTACCTCCCCTGATTTTCCCGACCTTTGATTTTTAATCCTACCAAGGGGTTACATGAATAAAGAATGTTGATAGTTCCCACTTAGGTAGTTTTAACTGTTTGTGTCTGCACTCTTTGGTCCCTTCTTTAGGGAACATTTTTCCCTTTAATTTTTCCTTTTCTTTTTGTTGGTTATGTCACTCTTTCTATATCCTCACCACTAAACATCATATATTTTCAAAAAATTGCGCTCCGTCCAGTGTGTTGGTCTGCACCTGGGCGTCAGATGCGGCCCTATGATGATGCATGACACTGCAAAGTGTGTGAGGGCAGTATTAAAACAAGGGTTGCCTTTTCCCTTGCACTCTTTCCTCTTATAATTGTTTTGTAGTTTGGATAGTGAAGGATAATTGCATCCTTTTCACTTTCTTTTTGTCTTGTACAAGGAGTCATAATGGTTGTAGTTCTTCTCTGTTGAGTGAGTTTTCATGTATGATAGGGGATTCAGAGAAGGCCTTTTTTCCCTAGTCTCTCCTTTTGTGATTTTGTATTGAGAGATAATACTCACTGGTGTTAGCACAATACATGCACTGTATTTCTTCCATATCAGGTAAAAGTTAGCTTTGTTTTAATGGGCCTGAACCACACTGATTGGTGTAGCCAGATGAGCAGCAGAGGCTTTGTTGGCTTGGATCTGAGAAAGCCATATTTGTTGGCCAATGCTCCGCTACACAAGGTTTTTACCACTGCATGAGCTGATGGGACGGCTGCCGTCCTAAGGCTTCAAGTGATGTGTAGCATGAAAAAAAACCATAATTTAGATGGCATTACAGTGATATATGGGGATACTTAGATTAATCTGAACCCCTAATGAATGACCACACCTGCTTCTTGGAGGTAAAGCACAGTAAAATCTGTGTTAGCTGATGGTCAGCTCTGTTCTCCAAGGGGCATAAGTATTCTGAGAGTCTTGTCTGCTATATACCGTATAATGATTTCAATGCTGCCCCATAAGTGAGAAAGTTAAGAAAATCAGTCTACAAAATGAGGTGGAGAGGTAGATTGAAAGCAATGCAAATAAGAAACCATGTTTAGCTCACCACGTCAATCTCTGTGTTGGAATGCCCCATATTACATACAATGCAGCCATTCTTCATTCGGTCCAGCTGCTCCCTGGTCACCACATTTTTATTTCCTACAGAGGCAGATAGAATATAGTTGGGAAGTAAAAACTGTGAAATGCAAATGCCTCGATCACCACAGTGAGATTTGTGCAATCATCCAGCTCACTATAGGTAGAGTAGGCCACATATTTTGCTCATAGGCGGCAGCATCATGCACAAATCCTTGCTCACTATGGAATGATGAATGCACAGAGCCTGCTCATCAAGGTAAGATTCTTGCACACGTTTTGCATCCCTTGAGTGGACTAAAGCCTCACATAGAGGGATGCCTGTACACATTCTTCTCACACTGGAGAGATTCCTGCCACCAGTCCTACCACACAGCATGCTTAACATTGGAATGCAATTCGTTTGCTACAGGGTGATTGTTAGAATCCGGGTTCTCTGGTTGGCACAGGTAGGTACTTGTGACAAGCAGGGAACCTTTCCTCTAGTCAGGGTAAGGGGTTACACTCCCAACATAACCCCTGCTCACCCTCTAGGTAGCTTGGCGCGAGCAGACAAGGCTTATCTCAGAGCGTTATAGGTTAAGCATTTGTGAACACATACAGTAACCCAGTGACAACACTACAGATGGATACCACACAGGTTTTTATATTAAAAATAAGGATTCTTTATATAGAGTTACCACAAGACCATTAAACGACAAAAATACACAATACTGTTACTTTAGATGGTAGAAGTTTGCTTAGTTCTCTTAAGTTCTTAAATGCGACACTTTAAGTCATTGTACCTTTTAAATGCGACACGCAGGGCAACGAAAAGTGTTGCAACGATGCTGATGCGATTAAGTTTTTGGTGCAAAGAAATAAAGACGTGAAGATCTTCCAGATGCGTTACGCTTCTCCGATGTTGCGAGAAGACCCGTCTCGATGCGTCGGCTGCAGCGGCGTCACCCCTTTACGCGATGCGAAGACAGCGGCCTTGGCAGCGGCACTCTTCTCCGACGTTTGCGAGACGCTTCCGCTTGATGCGATGCTGCAGCGGCATCACCTCTTTACGCGATGCGATGACAGCAGCTCCGACGGCGGCACGCTTCTCCGTGGATGCGAGGCGCTTTTCTTGATGCTGTGCAATGCGACAACTACGATGGCTGCGATGGCGACACGCTTCTTCCTCGATGCAAGACTCTTCTCTTGATGCGGTGCAATGCGTCAGCTACGATGGCTGCGATGGCGACACACTTCTTCGGCGTTGCGAGACACTTCCGGAATGATGCGAGACGCTTCCGCTCAATGCGATGCTGCAGCGGCGACACCCTTTGCGAGATGCGACGACAACAGCTCCGACGGCGGCACGCTTCTCCTTCCTGAGTCGCGCTTCCATCTCCTTGCGACACGCAGTCCCTCAGAAGGCCCAACAACAACAGCAGCAGGCACTTCCAAAAGACTCTGGGGAGCTGGGGGGTGAAGTCCACTGGTCCTGGGACTTCGGTCAGGGGGCAAGCTCAGCACAAGCCCTTGGAGATCTTTTAAGCACAAGTTGAAATAAAGTCTTTGTAGTCTTTTCTCCTCTCCTTTCAGCAGCAAGGCAAGCACTGCAGGCCAATACCCCAGGTCGGGGACAGTACTCCTCCTTACAGCTTTCCCAGTTCCTTCTCCTCAGGCAGAGGTTCTTCTTGTCAAGCAGGATCTAATTCCTTTGTTCCTCTGGGGTAGAGGGGCCTTTGCCCAGTCCAAACCAGTTCTTGAGCACTTTGTTGACATGACTCTGCCTTTCTATTCAGGGTGCAGGGCAGAGACATCAGCCGCTCCACAGGAGGTGGAGCCAGCATTGTGGTGGCAGAGCACAGCCCTATTCAGAGTCCAGGTGCACTCCTCCCACCCATCTGGATGTCAATCTCTCTATTCACCACCAGGCTACCTAGCCCTGCCCCTCTGGGTTTCCCCAGCCCTGTCACTCACACAAACCAGACAGGCAGATACACATCATAGCAGAGGCGGGCTGAAATGGTTAGGCAAGCAAATACCAACTTTCTAAAAGTGGTATTTGCAAACACAGAATATTAAAATAAACTTTACTAAAAGATGTATTTTATTATTCTGAGTTCAGGCATACTAAACTCGATTTTATACCATGTTCCCTGGGTCCGTTAGGATCATAGGATGTAACAATACTAACAGCCCATTCTGGCCTATGGAGAACAGGTAGCCTTACAATAGTGAAAAACGAAAATGTCTGTAATTCACTATTAGGACATACCACACACATCAGGGCTTGTCCTACCTTATGCTTACAATGCACCCTGCCCTTGGGCCTACCATAGGGGTGACTAATATGAAGTTAAGGGAAGGTTTAGGGACTGGGAAGTGGGTGCACTTGCCCAGTCAGCATGACAGTACCAGACTGCACGCAGGTTCTGCAATGGCAGACCTTAGACACATTTTACTAAGCCGCTTCTGTGGGTGGCACAACCAGTGCTGCAAGCCCACCAGCAGCATTTGTATTTACAAGCCCTGGGCACTCCTGGTGCACTTTACTGGGGTCTGACAGTAAACCAAATAAGCCAATCATGGAATCCAACCAACATATACATTTTAAATAGGGAGCACTTGCACTGTGGCACTGGTTGGCAGTGGCACAGTGCTCTGAGCAGCTAACACCAGCAAAACACACGAGGCACAGCGACAAAAAGTGGAAGGGAGACTCCCGCCAAGGTGCCAGGTCTAACACGCGTCCCCTCCAGCTGAAAAGTGGGGAGAACTACCCTACCCCAGTGAGTTCCTCATCACTAAGGCGGAAAAATCTGGACAGACCGTCAGCATTGGCGTGATCTGTACCAGGGCGATGTTCCACCGTGAAATCCATACCCTGTAGGGAAATGGACCACCTCAACAGCTTTGGATTTTCACCCCTCATATGCATCAACTATCTGAGGGGCCTGTGGTCTGTCTGAACCCGGAAGTGAGACCCAAACAGGTAGGGTCTTAGCTTCTTCAGCGGCCAGACCACGGCAAATGCCTCACGCTCAATAGCACTCCATCTTTGTTCCCGTGGTAGTAATCTTCTGCTAATAAAGGCTACAGGTTGATCTAGGCCCTCTTCATTAATCTGTGAAAGAACAGCCCCCACACCATGCTCTGAAGCGTCTGTCTGAACGATAAACTCTTTGGAGAAGTTGGGAGCCAAAAGCACGGGCGCCGTGCACATAGCAGCTTTCAGGGCCTCAAAAGATTTCTGACAGGTGTCAGTCCAAATCACATTCCTGGGCTGCTTCCTTTAAGTCAACGCTGTCAAGGGGGACACAATGTTACCATACCCCTTGACAAACCTCCTGTAGTACCCGGTGAGACCTAGGAAGGCTCTCACCTCTGTCTGGGTTTTGGGCGACTCCCAATTCAGGATGGTTTCTATCTTGGGTTGAAGGGGTGCCACCTGGCCACTCCCAACTTGGTGCCCCAGTACACCACTGAACCCTGCCCGATCTGGCACTTACTCGCCTTGATCGTGAGGCCTGCCCTCCGCAGCGCCATCAACACTTCCCAGAGGTGGCGCAGGTGTTCCTCCCATGTGGAGCTGAACACTGCGATGTCATCCAGGTAGGCTGCACTGAACGAATCCAGCCCAACCAACACCTGGTTGACCAACCTCTGGAAGGTGGCAGGGGCATTCTTCATCCCAAAGGGCATAACCCAGAACTGGTAATGCCCATCAGGGGTGGAAAATGCTGACCTCTCTTTGGCCCCATCGGTCAAGGCGATCTGCCAATACCCAGACGTTAAATCAAACGTGCTGAGGTAGTTGGCAGCCCCTAGCCGATCTATGAGCTCATCAGCTCTGGGGATGGGGTGTGCGTCAGTCCTGGTGACCGAATTGAGTCCTCTGTAGTCCACACAGAACCGGAGTTCGGGTGTGGCTCCTGGCGCTGCAGCCTTTGGGACCAAGACCACTGGGCTGGCCCAAGGACTGCTTGAGGACTCAATTACCCCAAGGGCAGACATCTTGGAGACCTCCTCCTTGATGCAGGCCCTTACCCTGTCAGTCACCCTGTAGGCCTTGTGCCGCACAGGTGTACTATCCCCAGTGCCCACATCATGGACACACCAATCAGTGACACCGGGAATCAGGGAAAACAGGTCAGAGAATTGTCCCAGTAACTGGCGACAATCGTTCTGTTGCTCAGGGGTCAGGGTGGAAGAGAGGATGACATCATCCACTGACCCATCTTGCTCCTTGGCTGACAGGAGGTCAGGAAGAGGCTCGGTCTCCTCCTCCATCCCAGCATCTGTCGCTAAGAGCATGCCCACTTGGGACCTCTCCAAGTGGGGCTTGAGGCGGTTGACATGAAGGACCCTCAAGGGGTTCCTTAGAGACCGCAAGTTCACCAAATAGGTGACAGGGCTCTTGCGCTCCACAACCTCAAAGGGACCGGTCAACTTATCCTGGAGCGCACAGGGTTCGACTGGGGCCAAGACCCATACCTTCTGTCCAGGCTGAAGCTCTACCAGAGTGGCATTCTGGTCGTACCACCGCTTCATCTCCTCCTGGCTGGCTTCCAGGTTTGCCTCAGCAAGTTCCCTGAAACGCCTAGTTTGGTTTCTGAAGGCCAGCATGTAGCTATATACATTCTGGGGAGGTTTCCTGGGAGATTGCTCCCAGCCTTCCTTGACCAGACTTAGAGGTCCTCTCACTGGGTGTCCGTACAGAAGCTCAAAGGGACTGAACCCTAGAGACTTCTGTGGCACCTCTCTGTAAGCAAAGAGAAGGCATGGTAAGAGGACGTCTCACTTACGCCTCATGGGTTCCTCAAGACCCATTATCATGCGCTTTATGGTTCGGTTGAATCTCTCAACCCACCCGTTTCCTTGGGGGTGGTAAGGTGTGGTGAACTTGTAGGTTACACCACATTCTTGCCAAAGGGATTTTATATATTTAGATATGAAATTGGTACCCCAGTCAGACACCACCTCTAGAGGGAATCCCACTCGGGAGAAAATTCCCATCAGTGCACGTCCCACCACGGGGGCCGTCACTGTCCTCAGAGGGATGGCTTCCGGGTACCGGGTGGCATGGTCCACCAGGACCAGGATGAACCTATTGCCCATCGCTGTCCTGGGGTCCAGGGGCCCTACAATGTCAATCCCCACTCGCTGGAATGGGGTACCGACCACAGGGAATGGTTGGAGTGGAGCCTTCTGCTTCCTTCCACTCTTCCCACTTGCCTGGCAAGTCTGGCAGGTCCTGCAGTGAGTGTCTGAACTACTGCACATTTGGGGCCAAAAGAAGTGGGTGACAAGCCTTTCAAAGGTCTTGTCCTGCACCAAATGTCCTGCTAATGGCACATCGTGAGCCAGACCCCGTAGGAAGGCTCTGAAGCGCTGGGGTACCACCAGCACACGGGCTGACCCAGGCTCAGCAACCTTAGGCTCAGAATACAGGAGGTCGTTCTCCCAGTAAATGAAATGTGTTCCAGACTGATCACCGTTGCCCTGGTCTGCAGCCTGCTGCCGCATACCCATGAGAGAAGGGCACTCTTTCTGCTCCCTGCAGAATTCCTCCCTGGAGGGTCCTCCTTCTTGCTGCCAATGGGTCAGCTCAGGCAGGTCCCCCAGTTCAGCTATCTGTTCCCCTGTAGGTTCCAGGGCATCCCCCTCAAGGTCTGCTTCCTCCTGGACCGTGGGAACTTCAGGGGCCGGTTTCCCGCACCCCCTGCCTCTTCTCCCTAAGGCCGGTTCCTGGGCCTCCCTCTCAGGCTCCAGGTCCTCTTGAGCACCTCTACTCGCTGTCATGGACCGTGTGGTGACGCACGCCCAATCTGGCATACCCAACATCTCCAGGTGAGCACTCCGCTCCACCTTAGCCCAAGGTGAGCTCTCCAGATCGTTCCCTAACAGACAGTCTACAGGCATGGCGGGCCTCACAGCTACCTGAAGAGTACCAGAGACCCCCCCCCCCACTCAAAGGGAACCTGAGCCACCGGGCAGTGACTCTCGTGTTGTCGGCGGCAACAACCGGATAGAATGCTTCTGGGACAACCTGCTCCTGAGACACCAGGTGGCGCTTGACAGCCGTCACACTGGCTCCTGTGTCTCTGAGAGCTTCCACCCTATGGCCATTTATGGTCACCCACTGCCTGTATTTTTTAGTGTTCTCAGGCAGCTGGGTTTTGGGGACCACTTCACGGTCTCCTAATGAGACCAGGGACATTTCTACTGAACCCTACCCATATTGGACACCCATCTCTCCACCTAGGGCTACACTAGCCGTCTGCCGGGGGGTTGCACCAGGGGGTGCTGGATTACCAAACTGGCGACACTTGGGATCATTGGCAAAATGTCCCAGCTCACCACATCTGTAACAGGTTGGGGGCCCTCTTTGAACAGGGGTAACTGTCGGGCCCCAGTCGGTTTCTGGGGTGGGGGAGGCTGAGAACCTTTCCCTTGGGGATTACTTTGGGGCCTCTTCTGGAACTCCCTCTGTTTTCCCTTGTCCCCCCGCTCTTCTGCTGGGGCCCCCTGCCCACCTTTGGCGGAGTCTCCCACGGGACCCTTGTGGACCCTGGTACTGACCCAGCGGTCGGCCTCCTCAGCAAGCTTCCTAGGGTTAGTCAGCCTACTATCAATCAGGTGCTGGCGTAGCTCAGAAAACAATTACTGGACAAGTGCTCCCATGCGATTAAATCAAGAAGCCCTTGAAAATTATCAACCTTGCTACCCTTCACCCAACCACCCAGTGCTCTGCAAAAAAAGTCACATACTCCACATACGTACTATTGGGAATCTTAGTGCAACCCCTGAACCTCTGTCTATACATTTCAGGGGTTAACCCATACCTAGCCATTAAAGCATCCTTCATATGGTGGTAAGAGTTATGCGAATTTGAGGGCAAATCTAGCAGTGTGTCCCGCCCTTCACTCAAGAACCGCCCCACAACCCCGCTCCCCAATCCTTCTCAGGGACCCGGTGGGAGGACATGGCTACTTCGTAGGCTTTGAACCACTGCCCTATGTCATCATTTAAAAAAAATTCCTTCACTACATCTTTGGGTATGTACACTCTGGACTCTACCTGCACTGGGGGTGTGCTGCCACCAGAGGGAGTGCTTCCCAAGCCCTGGGCTTTTAACTCCAGCTCCCTCATTTTCATCTCATGCTCCATTTGGCTTTTTCTCTCTTCCATTTCCAGCCTTTTTTGTTCCATTGCCAATTGTCCATTTAGTTTTGCCATCTCTATTTCATGAGCTCTGGTTTCCTTCCTGTCTGCCAACTCTTCTGGAGATAAACTTTTACTAGAAACACTGCTACCTGCAGGGGAAGGGGTTCTCCTTCCTCTTGGACCCACTGGCCCATCCAGCTGCTCCTCTGCATTATTATCATCAGTGGCATTCCTTGCTTCTACCCAGGCCCTCAGCGCCTTTTAGAACTCTGCCTTGTTTTTACATCCAGTTGTAGAAACATTAAACTTCTTGCAAAAGAATTTCAGCTGTGATAACTTGTAGCTATCCAATTTCTCTTCTTCCCATTCAAATTCAGTATTAACAGAGACTATGGGTACTGCTTTCTCCACCATGGTTAAGCTTGACAGTGCTCAAAAATAGACAGTCCCAAAAGAAATCTACCAACAAGTATTGGTTGCGTTAAGGTCTGCACTCACTAAGTAGTGTTCACCAATTACTGTACATGAGTCACAAATGCAAGTCCAGAATCCTCACCGCTGACCACCAATGTTAGAATCCGGGTTCTCTGGTTGGCACAGGTAGGTACTTGTGACAAGCAGGGAACCTTTCCTCTAGTCAGGGTAAGGGGTTACACTCCTAACATAACCCCTGCTCACCCTCTAGGTAGCTTGGCGCGAGCAGACAAGGCTTATCTCAGAGCGTTATAGGTTAAGCATTTGTGAACACATACAGTAACCCAGTGACAACACTACAGATGGACACCACACAGGTTTTTATATTAAAAATAAGGATTCTTTATATAGAGTTACCACAAGACCATTAAACAACAAAAATACACAATACTGTTACTTTAGATGGTAGAAGGTTGCTTAGTTCTCTTAAGTTCTTAAATGCAACACTTTAAGTCAATGTACCTTTTAAATGCGACACGCAGGGCAACAAAAAGTGTTGCAACGATGCTGATGCGAAGAAGTTTTTGGTGCAAAGAAATAAAGACGTGAAGATCTTCCAGATGCGTTACGCTTCTCCGATGTCGCGAGAAGACTCGTCTCGATGCGTCGGCTGCAGCGGCGTCACCCCTTTACACGATGCGACGACTGCAGCTCCGACGGCGGCACGCTTCTCCGTGGATGCGAGGCGCTTTTCTTGATGCCGTGCAATGCAACAACTACGATGGCTGCGATGGAGACACGCTTCTTCGGCGTTGCGAGACACTTCCGGAATGATGCGAGACGCTTCCGCTCGATGCGATGCTGCAGCGGCGACACCCTTTGCGAGATGCGACGGCGGCACGCTTCTCCTTCCTGAGTCGCGCTTCCAGCTCCTTGCGACACGCAGTCCCTCAGAAGGCCCAACAACAGCAGCAGGCACTTCCAAAAGACTCTGGAGAGCTGGGGGGGGTGAAGTCCTCTGGTCCTGGGACTTCGGTCAGGGGGCAAGCTCAGCACAAGCCCTTGGAGATCTTTTAAGCACAAGTTGAAATAAAGTCTTTGTAGTCTTTTCTCCTCTCCTTTCAGCAGCAAGGCAAGCACTGCAGGCCAATCCCCCAGGTCAGGGACAGTACTCCTCCTTACAGCTTTCCCAGTTCCTTCTCCTCAGGCAGAGGTTCTTCTTGTCAAGCAGGATCTAATTTCTTGGGAGCAGGGTCCCAATACTTATACCCCTAATTCCTTTGTTCCTCTGAAGTAGAGGGGTCTTTGCCCAGTCCAAACCAGGTCTTGAGCACTTTGTTGACATGACTCTGCCTTTCTATTCAGGGTGCAAGGCAGAGACATCAGCCGCTCCACAGGAGGTGGAGCCAACATTGTGGTGGCAGAGCACAGCCCTATTCAGAGTCCAGGTGCACTCCTCCCACCCATCTGGATGTCAATCTCTCTATTCACTACCAGGCTACCTAGCCCTGCCCCTCTGGGTTTCCCCAGCCCTGTCACTCACACAAACCAGACAGGCAGATACACATCATAGCAGAGGCGGGCTGAAATGGTTAGGCAAGCAAATACAAACTTTCTAAAAGTGGTATTTGCAAACACAGAATATTAAATTAAACTTTACTAAAAGATGTATTTTATTATTCTGAGTTCAGGCATACTAAACTCGATTTTCTACCATGTTCCCTGGGTCTGTTAGGATCATAGGATGTAACAATTCTAACAGCCCATTCTGGCCTATGGAGAACAGGCAGCCTTACAATAGTGAAAAACGAAAATGGTTGTAATTCACTATTAGGACATGCCACACACATCAGGGCTTGTCCTACCTTATGCTTACAATGCACCCTGCCCTTGGGCCTACCATAGGGGTGACTAATATGAAGTTAAGGGAAGGTTTAGGGACTGGGAAGTGGGTGCACTTGCCCAGTCAGCATGACAGTACCAGACTGCACGCAGGTTCTGCAATGGCAGACCTTAGACACATTTTACTAGGCCGCTTCTGTGGGTGGCACAACCAGTGCTGAAAGCCCACCAGCAGCATTTGTATTTACAAGCCCTGGGCACTCCTGGTGCACTTTACTGGGGTCTGACAGTAAACCAAATAAGCCAATCATGGAATCCAACCAACATATACATTTTAAATAGGGAGCACTTGCACTGTGGCACTGGTTGGCAGTGGCACAGTGCTCTGAGCAGCTAACACCAGCAAAACACACGAGGCACAGCGACAAAAAGTGGAAGGGAGACTCCCGCCAAGGTGCCAGGTCTATCAGTGATGCTATAAAGAACAAATATGAAAATGCTTCCCATTTAGATGGTGTTAAATTAAGCACACGGGGTGTGACAAATGAGGCAGGATAATATTACCAGTAATATTGTAGGGATTGTAACACTTCGCTTGAAATATAAAACAAGCATTTACAATGCAATAGGTCTCGCAATGACATTATTTTGAGCTATTGGCATTGTAAATGTCAGTTTTTTTTTCCCTTCGTGATGCATTAATCAAATGGTGTAATTCAAAATAGCAATTGCTCACTTTGTTGTAACTGCGAAATCTATTGCATTGCATATGTACTAGTGTGAGTTTTTTTATTGTAAATGGACTGGCTTTTATTAATTTGATATTTGTTTTATCACATTAATCTAACGCATCAGCAGCTCTCAGACCAGGAGCTCAGCAGCCCTCGGATCAGGAGCTCAGCAGCCCTCGGACCAGGAGCTCAGCGTCCCTCGGACCAGGAGCTCAGCGTCCCTCGGACCAGGAGCTCTGCAGCCCTCGGACCAGGAGCTCTGCAGCCCTCGGACCAGGAGCTCTGCAGCCCTCGGACCAGGAGCTCAGCAGCCCTCGGACCAGGAGCTCAGCAGCCCTCGGACCAGGAGCTCAGCAGCCCTCGGACCAGGAGCTCAGCAGCCCTCGGACCAGGAGCTCAGCAGTCCTCAAACCAGGAGCTCAGCAACCCTCACGACAGGAGCTGAGCAAACCTCACGTCAGGAGCTGAGCAAACCTCACGTCAGGAGCTCAGCAAACCTCACGTCAGGAGCTCAGCAAACCTCACGTCAGGAGCTCAGCAAACCTCACGTCAGGAGCTCAGCAAACCTCACGTCAGGAGCTCAGCAAACCTCACGTCAGGAGCTCAGCAGCCCTCAGGTCAGGAGCTCAGCAGCCCTCAGGTCAGGAGCTCAGCAGCCCTCAGGTCAGGAGCTCAGCAGCCCTCAGGTCAGGAGCTCAGCAGCCCTCAGGTCAGGAGCTCAGCAGCCCTCAGGTCAGGAGCTCAGCAGCCCTCAGGTCAGGAGCTCAGCAGCCCTCAGACAAGATCTCCTGAGTTCCTGGTAGCAGGCACAACAAACCCCAACGAAATGAAAGAAAATAACTCTTCAAAGCTAAAAAAAATGGAATGCTGGTACAAGGTTATTGTACCAGATGACTCCGTCTACTGACGAGCTTAGGTTTTAAAACTATTTAAGGTGTATCCAGAGTACGGGTCAGTGGTCGGCGCCACTGTCTCTTGTGCATCTGAAAGTGGTCCACGGCCGCAAGACAGCTATTAAAAAAACTTATAAATTCAGGCATTGTATTCTCTTTTGCAGAGGCCGAGAGGAGAGAGCTACTGCATGCAAACTGTGATTCTCAAAAGCAGGCACAAAACAAAATATCAGAAAACAGCTGCATGGATGCGAGCACATTAAATGTAAAAGAAAACTGACTACATCATGGAATTGCAGTTTTGTTCCTAAAAAACAGGACCAAATAGGCAGAACAAGAAAAGGTCGACAACATTCAAAATTAACGGTGCTTTGCTTGTATCTTGAGGAACTTTGTGATCAATTATTATTTCCACTAATGGCCTTTCCACAACTGACAGACCTAAAATAAAACTTAAAAAAGACATTTTTATTTGAGTTCTGTCTGGCCTGTGATTAAAAAAAAAATCAAAACGAAAATATATTTTCCAAAAAAAAAAGAACGAGATGAATATTTTTATATTAATGCGCTGCTTGATGACGTATACATTTAAGAAAACAGCCGCTTTAAACAATAAAAAGTAACATCGGGAAAGTTTGTTCGAGGATGCTTCAAACGAAGCAGCCCGTTGCCTGCGAGGCTTGTTTCCCGTACAGCTCGCACACCCACCCAAAGACAATCCCGTACCTTTGCGCTCTGTGCGCTTCTTGAGCCTTCGCTTGTAGCGCCGCCTGATGATGCTGAAGAAGGCGCCCATAAAGCTCACCCACCCCAACTCATTGGTCTCACACCTCCTGTTCGCTTAACATCCTTGCCTACTTGGCCCTTCAACACCACCAATCTCGTACCAATAGCCCTCGTCTTCCAACGCAGTGCCTCTGCTAATCACACATTTAATATCCCTCATTCCCCACCCAAACCCAGCAGCCAGAGCCCAGTGCTCTCCAACAGGTTTACAAACAACTTCATTTGTGCACTTGACTCACAGGTTTAAGTCTTACTTTAGACGGTGGCAGAGGTTAGGAACTCAGATACAACTTAGAATAGAAAACAACCTTTAAACCTCAATGCTCAGTGAGTGTTATATTTTCAAAGTATAGTGATTCTGTCCACAAGAAAGTAATAAGCCATTGCCTTTAAGTTTGTCAGCAAACAAGGACATAGCAGCGAAAGATAACCGGCGTGAGAAGAGACTCCCGCAGCCCCATCAATGGAGAGCTACAGCCGGCCACAAATATTTTTTTTTTTAAAAAGCGATCGCTAAACTGAAAGCGATCGCTTTTGAAAACAAAACCGCGAGTGGTGCGCGCGCGCCATATGGTTTCAATTATCGCGCCCGTGTCTGGGCACGATAATTGAAACCATATGGCAGGAATGCGCGTAATAGACACCAGTAGGCCATGGGCGGAGCAATGCGCCCGCCTTTGGCCTACTGTGTGCTATTTTAAAAAACGAACACGGAGGCAAAGGCCAATAGCAGGCCACAAAAGTAAAAACACACGCACGAGCGTGTACATTTCCAGGGTCCATTTCAAAACCCCGGACAAAAGGACTCTTGCCTGCGCAAGCACTGCTGTGCAGTGCAACGCAGGGCGCAAGCCCTAAAAACTGTAGAAAACAAAAGTAAACTACTTATCCCATGAATCCTTTAAACCAAACCCCCTACCACAGTCCACCAATCATATCCTGCAAGTCCCCAAACTGAGAGACATCATTTTGACTGCCTTTTTCTTTGCTGCTCTGCAGTCAAGATAAGTGTATCTCAGATTATTTCTGTGTTGCACTTTTGTCGGCATGTTTGTTTATTGCTGCATTTTGATTGTTGTTGTTTTTCTCTATTCTTGAGATTTGGCCTCTGGCACCAGTGTATGATGCAGGGCTCCCCCCTTTCTTTGCCCACCTGCAGCAGCGCCCGTTCGGGTGGCGACTTGCATCTCTGCCTAGTGTGCCCTTTCTTTTTTCCACCTACTGCCGGAATGCGCAGCGCTACCCCCTCATCTACACCATCGGCAGGCTGCTTCTTTTGAGGCAGCTCCACTCAGGAGCGAGGAAAACACAAAGGTAGCCCAATTGGGCTACCCACACATAGTCCTCTTTTGCTGTTGATGCCATCGCCTCTGCTTTCGCGCTCGGCGGCTGCTTGCAGACTCCTCATGCATGTACAGCCACGGCACCTCTTCCCTGGGCTGCAATAACAAGGGCTCAGCTCTTATTCTGCTCCCTCATGACGCCTTGATCAGCAAAGTCTCTCAGGGCTGAAAATCTTTGCTTCTGAACCTTGTGCTTCTCTGTACTGTCCAACTTGCCTGGCTCAGCCTCTGGCTTCCCACTGGAGATACTTATTTGCGACTTTGCTGATTGGCTCTTGCTCCCCCCTCCTTTTTCACCATGTCTGGCTGTAAGTCCTTTGAGCCCAATGACTATGAGGCATACAGGCCAGAAGATAATAAGGGGTACTATACTATATTGATGATGGCCTAGTGGAAGTCACTGACCACTCTGTGCAGGGCACTTTCCATTAGAGAGCGCCCTTTGATGAGTTTGCAGGAGATCAGAAGGACCCCCTACCATCCGCATCTTCATAGCCCAGTCTATGCCAGGCCTGTGGCCCCACACGGAGACCAATGCTAAAATATTACAAGACATACAATGTTAAGGCAGTGTCTTGCGCTCTGAAGCAGGACTTTTCTCACCCGGACTCAGATTCTGATCCTCTTTCTTCCCCCTTCCACTATGACCTTAGCAGGCCCTCGAATAGCAAACGGAAGAGACCTGCTAGGCCCCTCCCAGACACCTCTCTAACTTCCATTCCTCATAACCCCTTGGATTATGAGCCGGGTGATATTGTCCACCTAAGGTCTTCTGACTAGACCCCAGCCCTGGTGGTAACCAACTACATGCAGGCACACGTCCGAAAAAGCTTTGAGAAAGAGGTGCATAACCACCTCAGGGTGGAATGTCCCAGGCCCGATCACCCGCAAAAAACCACTGAGACACTGGACACAGACTTGGGCATGCTCACTTTTCTGATGAAATATGTTCACGACCTCAAGAAGGGCATTGACCAGGCCTCATGAGGCTGCCAGGACAAGCTGCTGGACATCTCTGGTACCCTGGCAAAAATCCTGGAACCGGTTCTCAATGCTTGGGATACTGGTAGAAATGTGAACCCTGAAATACTCGCCGGTTGGGCCCAGTTGGTAGTCTGCAGCCTCAGCAACACCAATTGTGCTCTCTCTCTGGAGAAATGTAAGTCAGACTTGAGGAGAATCGACCCCAAATTTGTTGATTTAGCCATGTCTGAGCCTGGTCCCTTAGCCGAAGGCAAGCTTTTTGGGGACTGTTTCATAACAGACATTGGGAAATTTGTCAACACATTCAAGTGGCAAAATGGGTCCCAAGCTGGCTTCTCCTCCAGAACAAGGGACTTCAGAGGTTTCTTCAACAGGGGCGTCACCAGTGGTGCCCAAACCTCCTTCAAAGCTCAGTTTTCAGGCAATTCATTTTCCTGGTATTGCCTTTGGGGAAAGACTTCGTCATTTCATACACAATTGGGCCAAGATTTTTTTCGACGCACAGATTCTTAATACTGTCCAGGGTTACAGAATAGAGCTCATTCAACTCCCCGTTCAGCCCTCTATTCCTTCCCCTCTCCATTTTTCCCTACAAGAAATGAGATCTATTTGCTTATAAATCCAGGCTCTTCTAGCGAAGCAAGCCATTGCACATTCTGTCCGCATCCCAGGGGCTTCTGCGGCACGATCCTTCTAGTCCAAAAGAAGGGCAGGGGTCAATGATTGGTTCTCAATCTGAGCCATTTCTTTCAATGGTGTGGTTTATCGCCACTTCATGATGGAAGGTATCCATCTCCTTCGCTATCTTCTCCAGGAAACGGATTGGATGGTCTACCCGGACTTAAAATATGCCCACCTCATGGTCCCCCATTTTTCTCCTCATAGGCATTTTCTGCAATTCCAGTGGTGGTCCCAATGTTTTGAGTATCTGCAACTCCTTTTGGGCTCTCCTCGGCTCCTTGGGCCTTCACTAAACTTATTAAACCGGTGATCGAGAAGTTGAGAGTGAAGGGAGTGTAGATGATCGTCTTTCTCCATGACATGATCCTCTTGGCCCAGGCCCAGTGCAGAGACACACTACGTCTTCACCTCTAATTGACCACATCTCTTCTGTAGGAGTTGGGCTTTTTTCTCAATGTCAAGAAATCAGTGGAGATTCCGTATTAGCAGATGGAATTTCTAGGATTCAGTCAAGGCCGAGCTTTTACCCCCTGCTTCAAAGATTAAGTCAATCAAGAGGGAGTTGAGGTCTGCACTGTGCAAAAAGAGGATTTCGCAGAGATCTGTGGCAAGCCTGGTGGGCTTTTTGGCCTCCTTCACTCAAGCGATCTTTCCGGGCCCACTGCACTCCAGGACTCTCCAGCGTTTGAAGATTCGACACCTTCGACAAGGGTTGATGTACGACAGTCAGGTTCTGTCTCAGGGAGCGAAAACGGAGCTCATGTGGTGGCTACAACACATGGAGGCCTGGAATGGCAGGGCTATCTTTGGGGCTGTTCCAGATGTGGTTATCGAGTCAGACAGTGGTCAACAGAGGAACTCAGCCTTCATATAAACTGTTGGTATGGTCCTTCGCAATAAAGACTGTATCCCCCAATAAGACCAATTGTTGAATCCTTCAGCGGATGGACGTCTCAGCTGTCCGCTACATCAACAGACTGGGCGGCACCAGGTCTCTAATGTTAGCGGACATCGCCAAGGACTTCTGGCACTTCTGCCTTCGATACAGGATTACAGTGGTAGCGGAATACCTGCCCGGCAGGGACAACATTGTGGTGGATTGGAACTCCAGATTTCTGGTGGATCCCAGGGATTGGAAGCTCCATCCCCAGGTATTTCAGATGATGGGCCACTGCAAGGTGGACCTGTTTGCACCCAGACTGAGCTGTCAGTTGAAGGAGTTCTATAATTGGAAGTCATACCCAGAGGCGCTGGCCATGGATGCTTTTCTTCAGGACTAGGCGACACAGGTGAACTACGTATTTCCTCCCTTTGCAATAATTCTCTGGGTTGTGGCTCAAGTCAGACGGCAACGAGTGACATTGGTATTGGTGACTCATCTGGGAAACGCCAACTTGGTTTCCAGGCCTTCTGGAGATGTCGACCGATTTCCTGCTTCCTCTTTCGGTGTTTACGGCGCTTTTGACAGACCCAATTAGCTCTCATGACTTGGAAAATATCAGGAGACATGCCCGATCGCTAGAATTTCAGAGGATGCTACCTGATTCATACAACAGGCTTGTTTGTTGGGATCCAACCACCCACAAAAAATATGCGTCTGCATGGAGAAAAAGGGTGGATTGGTTCCTATAACGGGATCTTGAGCCAGTGGGGACAGATCTGAAGGATGTCATTAATTTTCTGTCAGAGCAAGCCTCTTCAGGCGCGTGTTACAGGTCAGTAAATAATTGTAGATCTGCTATATCTGTTGGACATGCCCAGGTGGATGGTAAGTTGGTGGATATGCATCCCTTGATCTGTAAACTGCTCAAGAGCATTAGAGTCTCTAATACACCTATACCCAGATATACTCAGGTATGGGATGTAAATTGTATTTGAACCGTTTTTGAACAATGGCCTGACAATGCTTTATTATCTCTGAAACAATTGTCTGCTAAATTGACAATGTTATTGTTTCTCGGCTCGTGTAGACAGGGTTTGGATGTGAGGGCCCTAGCAGGTAGGTTATTTTATCCCAAAGGTGGAGCCTTTACTATTTAGATGCAAACTAGGAATATGTCTCGGTGTATTGGTTATCCAGGTACCCCTTACAAAGGTAAGCTCTATGTGGGTAAATGTTTGAAGACATATTCAGATCACACACATTCTTCTTGTGCAGATCCTTTGGAGCAATTGCTGTTAGTGTTTCAGAAGCCATTTAAAGCAGTGTCTGCTGCGGCCCTCGCCAAGTGACACTGTCGTTTCTGTGTATGGCGCTCATTCGGCTAGAGGTTCCATGGCTTCCAGAGTTTTTGTTCTGGGATCTAGATTGGAGAATATTTTGAGAGCGGCTGACTGGTCATCTGATTATATGTTTAAACTGTTTTGCTATAGACCTATAGTACATGCAACTGCTGTTGTGGTGAATTAGCTTTGAACCAGCATAATCTGAAGTAGTGAAGTGCTATTTAAATAGAAAAGAAGAGTGGTCTTGCAATTAGGAGACAGGTGCCAGTGTCTAACAAATGACTGAAAAGCAAAAGATCGAGAGTATAGTTTAAGTGAAGAGAGGGAATTTCGGGTCTATGGGTAAAATGGAAGAAAGAGGATTCAGAAACTCAGGTGATAAGAAGATGGTAGTGATTTTTTTTTTTTTAAAGAGATCAGGGAGAAATAAAGGTTGCAGGAAGGTAATAGGGGACAAGCATGAGGATGATGTAAAGCCCAAGGTGAAAGGAAAGAGAGGCTCACCTGGTTTGGATTTTAGAGGAGGGTAAAGGAAGGGAAGTGATGCCTGTGTGCATGGAGGGAGTGATTGCAGGCTAGGGGGAAGCAAGAAGAGATTGTGTGGATCCTGGGTAACTGGCTGTGATGGAAATCATCTTGTAGTGGGTCCAAAGAATACTCGAGCTCTCACTACCTTAATAATATTTTTTACATTTTGACACTGGTAAGGACTTACAAGGTTATATTTGAGTCCTTCTATAAAAATGTCAGCTTTGCCGCATTTAAAGTGAGACCTGCATCGGCAAGTATACGACACACTTGTGTCGGAGCTTTATCATGTTACTTTTGTGTGGCCCCAAAAACTAGTATGTCATCACCGTAATTGAAAGCATTTGTCACTGGTTGTATTATGCGACAAATGACATCCGTAAAATGTTCTGTAGCTGAGGACACTCCGAAATGTAGCCTTTTATATCTAAATAAACCAACATGAGTCGAAAAGGTAGTAATGTACCTGCACTTTTCTTCCAGATCCAGATGGTTTGTTCGAATCAAGGCGGGAAAAGACTTAAGCTTCATTCAGCTGTTTAATCATGTCAACAACGTGTGGACCTGAATGTCGTTCTCTTTCAATTGCCTTGTTTGCTTGCTGCATATCAACTCAGATGTGCACAGCTCCTCCACTATTCCTTTTTCAGCACTACCACTATGGGTGATACCCATGGCGTCGGACCAGTGGATCGCTCAATGATGTCGTGCTTTAACAGTGTCATGAGTTCTTTCTCAAGAAAAGAGGCAATGGAATAAATTCATAGGCTCTCGTGATTTATTTCACAATTTGTCTGGGTTATTCCATAAATGCAACAACATTCAATTCATGTCAAACACATTAAGGACAACACAAACTGATGACATTTTTCCAACATAGGAAATACAAAAACAATTAACAAATATGAAACAGTATTTGCAAATGTGTATAATACATTGATAAGTTGTGTATAATCAAAAGGACAATTACAGAAACACAAAGGCGTAAATAAAGCACCAGTCCATAAATCAAAACCAGTATCAAGGCGGAGTAGCAAGTCACAGCTTACTACCACTATTCATACTCCTGCCTGTATGCACAGCTCTGGGTATCCCAAGAATTTGGTTGATAGTGGCCTGTGGAGGGAATGAATTAAGCCTTCTCCTAAGCCAATAGGGTTTGCTTTTCCAAGACGCTGTTGTCAACGCGTTTCCAATCCCGTCAGCAGTCAGGGGTTTTTGTCAGGACTTGGACGTGGTGTGTTCTTATGCTGTGGAGATATTCCTACTAATTTGAACATTTCTGGCACTGGAGGTAGCGGTGGGGCCTGCATAAATGGCTATTTTCAGTTGTGCAGGTTGGTGCATCAATAGAAACTCTATTTTCATGGGCGCCTTGGTGTGTTTGTGATTAACAGGAACAAAGCCTGTCTCTGCCACTGCTGCAGTGCTGCTAATGTTTAGGCCCATTTATGCAGGCCCCACCGCTACCTCTAGTGCCAGATGTTTTCGAATTAATTCCCTCCATAGGCCACTATCAACCAAATTCTTGGGATACCCAGAGCTGTGCATACAGGCAGTAGTATGAATAGTGGTAGTAAGCTGTGACTTGCTACTCTGCCTTGATGCTGTTTTTAATTTATGGACTGGTGCTTTATTTACCCCTTTGTATTTCTGTAATTGTCCTTTTGATTATACACAACTTATCAATGTATTATACACATTTGCAAATACGGTTTCATATTTGTTAATTGTTTTTGTATTTCCTATGTTGGAAAAATGTCATCAGTTTGTGTTATCCTTAATGTTTGACATGAATTGAATGTTGTTGATTTACGGAATAACCAAGAAAAATTGTGAAATAAATCACAAGAGCCTATGAATTTATTCCATTGGCTCTTCTCTTGATTAAACTTTAAATAGTAGCTACTGGATTTTCTCAAGTATATAATTATTAGTGGTCTAATCCAGTTAGCTTAGGACCCAAGCCTTCCTTAGGTTACAAATAAGTACTTTCTCAGGAGCCTCTTGTAAATGAAATACATTTTGGCGAGGTCATTGAGCAATAGGACAAATGTCCTCATTAATGTGAAATTGCACTTTCATGGTCTTAAGTCTTCCTAGTACATGAAACAAGGATGTGCACTGATTTACTAGCTCATGATAGGCATCGACATTGTAATTTACAAAAATAAGCTCCATGTCAGCAGCAGTACAGAAGCTAGGTAAACATGCACTCGATGAAGTGCCTACCAAGACATGAATTGGTGCTTGTATTTTGACTTTTTATGCTTCACAGTCGAAGTAAATGAACCTTAACTTTGCAGTGGCATCGAAGCAGCCCACGTATTCACTTTGGTTTTCGATGGGGTCAAAAGGGGCACTGGATACCGTTCATTGTACTTTTCCGCTGGCAAAATGTTTATCAATATGCCACTGTCTATGATAAGAGGTGTGGAACACCCACTCACTTTCAGTGCGATCTTGGGACTGTGTCCAAATGAATTTCGCACTTTCACTTGTCGACCTAGCTTCGACCGACATTCTTCCTTGCACAAAGTTAATACCACATGTGCATGTCACCCAGCAGTCAAAATTGACATTGCACACCCATCTTCCTCACTGTTGCATGACAATGACGAACTTTGACGGAAATCAATGTTGTACAGATTCAACTTGCCTCAATTGATGTGGTTGTTTGGCCTTGTGGGCGCTTGTAGAACATCGCATATGGAACGTTCTGGCATCCGTTTTGTTTTCTCGACGTGGCGCACTTGATCTTTCCTTCATTTTGTTTTCTCAAGGTGACTCACTTGATCTTTCCCTCGCTTTGCAAATCGTTATGAAATGGTTATCTTTCTAGCAGTCTTTTCATATCTGTACAATGGTGGGACATTTACCTTCATGTGGAAAGGAAAATCCACATCGAATAGACAACTTCTTTTTCTTTGGAGACATTACTTTATGACTTTCTACCTTGTATTTTGATTTACTTTTCACACTCCGCGCGGATTCATTTTGGGCAATGCTAGCATCCATTTAGCTGCTTGTCTGTCAGCCATGAGTACTCACTCCAAACTGAGTGTCTTTCAGCATTCGTCGTCTGAAGGATTCAGAGACAACCATATATTACTCTGAGACGCATGGCCTCTTCATTGTTGAAGTCGATAAATTTACAATGTTTGATGGTCTAATCAAGTCTTTCTACAAACAAATGATGACAGGCTGTCGGTAGCAGAAGGGACCACGCATACAAGAGGGGTTTGAATGCTTTGGATTCTTTATTTAGCCCGAAATAAACATGCAGGGAATTCGCAATCCTAAAGATGTACTCTGATGGCGTCGTCTTCAAGGGATGGGAAGTCTCCTGCTTGGCGCTCGTACTTGCAGGTTTCAGTCTCTCAAGGCCAAAACAAAAGGAAAAGAACCAGTATTAGTGCTGGTTATAACCAGCCTACGGGAATGGGAGTGAGGAGGCACGCGCCGGGTTATTAGGGAGTGTGGGGGAAGGGAGGACCGACACCAGGGAAGAGAGGCGAGAAAGGCAGGGTGCGGGTCTCACAGAACAGTTTAGCCTACAGTCGCACATTTCCCGACCTCAGCGGTGGACCCGAACTTCCCCGCCCCACTCCCGACTCCCCGAATCCTGGCACGCACCTGTTGGCGCCACGTCCCTCCAGGGCCGTGTCTGGGAGCAGCGTCCTCCGGCTGTTCTATTGGGTTTTTCCGACTCCCCATGGTCAGCTCGTCTCGTCCTTGCGTCTTTGGTACTCCGGGCTCACTCAGCTTCCTCCTTCCGGTCGTGGACACACCTCCTGTTGGTCTCTCGCATCTTACCCGGGCAGAGGCTGTAGTCATCCGTCCCCTTGGGGTGTGGCTTCCCTCGTCCATGGAGAAATTCAAGGGCCAGTCCAGGGAGGTGTATTGGTGATCCCGGTCTCCCAGGTTGAAGTCTACATCAGGCAACTGGAAGGGAGAGAGAGAGCCTGTTTGTTGCAAGGGTGATTCAGGACCCAAATCAGGGCTCGGGGTAGTAGATTCCGACACAGGATCTCTACCTTTCCTGACTGAAAATGTACCTTTCATAGCCCACATTCGGCATTGGATTGAACTTGGTGTCAGACGCCTCGCTGCTTTGATGGTACATCACTTCATCACCTTGTGGTATTTTCTTTATCACTTTTACTCTTTCACCTGCTAACTTCTTTAGAAATGTAATGATCTGTTTTTCATTTGCTTTTTCCAGCGCATCAATGAAATCATCGAATGTTTTGTCATCAATATTTAGTTTTTTGGTGGTATTTCTTGGGAGGTGGTGGTTTCAAGAAGGGGGCAGGGCCATATTTTGCACTCTTTTCAGCGTCCATGGGAATATTTCACTATTCTGACTGCTGCTCATGGCCTTTCAGTCGCTCCGACGTGATTTGCCAGCCTTGTCAGCATAACCCCTGTGTTTTTGACAGGATAAACAAGCACAGGTACTTAACAGAAAAGGGAAAGCGGGACTTTCAGTCCGTGTTTCCCCCTTTTTTTAAAACTGTTGCTAAATTTGGAAACCCACTCGAGGGTAGAAATGTCAAAAACTACAAATACCACAATGCTTTGTGAAAATGCACACCGGAGGCTGAGCACACCAGAGGCTCATTAATTGAACTTAGCAGGAAGCAGTGATTGTGGGCTTTGAAACACTGCAAATTTTGTGCCTTTGAAAAAGGAGAAAGTCTCTGAAACGCGTCAGGCAATGCAAAAGCAAGCAGAATGGAAAACCCTCGGACTAAAAGGCTTGCTTTGTTTTTTAAATAAATGTTGATGATGTTTCAACTGTACCAGTGCGGAGTGCGGGCTCATTTGCAGGGCAAAGTTGGGATGATATATATATGATATATATATGATATATATATGATATATATATATATATTCACAGAAAAAAACCATAGGTTTCAGGCACGTTATAGTTAGGAATTAGCATTTAAAAAACCTCAGAAATTCACTGAAAAAACCATAGGTTTCAGGGGTGTTATAGTTAGCTGGACTTTTCACTTGTACAAAACCACTGAAATTCCCCCGTTATAGTTAATTCAGCTAACTATAACTCGCGCGCCCGCAATGCACTGCTGATGACGTCACATATTACATCACTCATGACATGGTCAGTGACATCACTCATGACATCACTGATGACATCTCAAATGACATCACTGATGACATCATCCAGTGAATGTGTGTTTTTCTGAAAATTAAATATGTTTTATATATGTATATCTCAAGGTCGATGGAAGAATAAATGGGTATATAAGTGTCTAAATGGATGATTTGTTTTTGAAAAATTTATTGTGTAACTGACTGATTAAGTGTATCATAGTGAATACATGGCTTAGTGAGTAATGTTTAAATATGTAAATATCTGTATCAGTCTCTCACTTTTTGTATAAGTGGCTGCATGGGTTGGTGAGTAGCTACATGGGTGTCTATATAGGTTATTAGTTGGTTTTTTGAGTATCAGTTTGAGTGTCTGCATGGTTCGGTGGGGGCTATTACGTAGTGCATAGGTGCATGAATGAGTGACTCACTCTTTGTATGTGTTGAAGACAGTATGTGTGCAGGACTGTATGGGTGGATGAGTGTGTGTATGGGTGTGTTAGTGACTGAATGACTGTCTCAATAGTATCTTTATGATTAACTACATATGTTTTAAACTAGTATATGTGACTATTGGTGTATATAAGTGAGTATATGTGAGAGATTGAAAGAGTTCCTGTATGAATAAGTATGTGTTTCTATAAGTGATTGTTTAAAAGACTAAGTATGTGCAAGTTTCCGTAGAAGTAAGTGTGGTGGTGTGTGTATAACTGTATATGCAAATAAATGTATGTTTGATTCTTTGACTATGTGTGTGAGTAACTCTATGGATGAGTGGCATTGTGTAACAGGATGTATAGGTGTATGAGTACATATGATGAGTGAATACATGTATGAGTGACTGTATAGGACTGTTGGTGAATGAGTGGATGTGTATGTGGATCTTAGAATTACTGAAGAGGTTGTTGTAACTGGTATTGGTATGTCCATTGTTTTGAAAAGTTTAGTCTCTATTTTTGAATGTGTGTATCAAAGGTTATATTAGGGTGAGAGGAGGTCTGCCACTCTATCACAAGGATGATGTCATCAGTGATGTCATCAGTGATGTCATTTGAGATGTCATCAGTGATGTCATGAGTGATGTCACTGACCATGTCATGAGTGATGTAATATGTGACGTCATCAGCAGTGCATTGCGGGCGCGCGAGTTATAGTTAGCTGAACTAACTATAACGGGGGAATTTAAATGGTTTTGTACAAGTGAAAAGTCCAGCTAACTATAACACCCCTGAAACCTATGGTTTTTTCAGTGAATTTCTGAGGTTTTTTAAATGCTAATTCCTAACTATAACGTGCCTGAAACCTATGGTTTTTTCTGTGAATTTCAAAGGTTTTTTAAATGCTAATTTCTAACTATGCCTACAGAGATAGGACATGTGAAGAAAGAAGAAAAAATGCACAGAAAGAAAAAAAAGAAGTGCAGAAAGAAGCAACAGAAGTCCTCAAAGACGAAGAAAAGTGCAGGAAGAAGGATAACGTGCAGAAAGAACAAAAAGAAGAGCAGAAAGAAGCCTTGTTGCAAAATCATCCTGTACCCTCAACTTTTTCAGACGGATAATGGTGGTAACTGAGTCTGACTAACCAGTCCTAGAGCCAGTGCTATGTTAAAAGACACTTAGAATACAGTGAAAACACCTACATACACTAGGAAACATTATGCGTTGGGGTCCCCCTGTGATTAGCATGACCTCCTCTGTAAGCCCCTAGTATATAATAGGGCAGGGGGATTAAAACTACCTCTTAAAACAGGCCACAGGGCGTTTTTGCACACGTTAACTCAGGCCCCGTCCCCTCCCTACACCACTGTGTAAACACGCCCTGTGTCCGTTTTTAGTTGGGAGATTAAGTTCATTTGAATCCTGAGGGTCCCTAGGGTCCAACTAGCCCACTAGGTACCTCCAGTAAGTGCCACAGAGCTGCGTTGCAGAGAGGTGTAAAAAGTGGCACGGCCTGGACCACCTCTCTGCAATGCAGCTCAGTGGCGCTTACTGGAAGCACTTGGTGGGCTAGTTAGCCCCCAGGGGCCCTCAGTATTGAAGGAAAATTATATCCCCAATTTAAAACGTGCCATAGTGCGTGTTTGCACACGTCACCTCAGGCCCCGTCCCCTCCCTTCACCACTGTGTAAACGCGCCCTGTGGCTGTTCTAAGTTGAGAGATTAAGTCCCCTTGAATCCTAAGGGTCCCTAGGGTCAAACTAGACCACTAGGTACCTCCAGTAAGCGCCACAGAGCTGCGTTGCAGAGAGGTGTAAAAAGGGGCTTGGCCTCAGAACACCTGTCTGCAGCGCAGCTCCCTGGTGCATACTGGAGATGCCTGTTGGGCTAGTTGGCCCTCAGGGACCCTCAGTATTGAAGAGGAATTAATTCCCCAACTTACAACTCGCCAGGGGGCGCGTTTGCAGAGTGCTGCAAGGAGGGGGCGTGGCCTCCGGCACGATGCCAGTCTTTTATTTATTTTAATTTTTTAAGAAGGGGGGCTGTGTGGTTCCCCTTCTTATTCTAATTTATTGGCCCTGATGACCCCATCCCCAAGGGCCTGTCTCCTAATTATATTTTTTTGACCCCAATCCCCAGGGCCGGCCACTGTTTTTTATTATTTTTAAAAAATATATATTTATAGACACACCTAGGACATGCTGGACAAACCGTACGTACCTATCACCATGACTATTTGCGTGATATTCATTAAAAGGCGACTATGCGTACAATGAATCCACGTGGAATGTATTTACACCACTAGTGAAGCTCTGACATGTCTGATGCCCTACCGTGCCTAATCCCGGTAGACACCCTTGTCGTTTATTTATACAAACATGGGTAGCTATTGACGGGCACATTTAATACACATGCACACCAAGCCATTCAAAGGGGATTCGACAAAAATTCAACCAAAACTATGCAAGAAACCCCCCTCACGGTTAATAAAACACACATCCACTGCCGGATGTGTAATACTTTTTATTTTACTCTCTGGAAAGGGGACGAACATCACTTGAGAGTCACAGCGCACTCCTGGCAGAGCCCAATGCTGTGTTACACCCACCATTGCCTGCTGAGTGCCACACACCTCTGTGTTGTATTCCACTAGCTAGTGCATATGCTATGACACTCTCTAGCCCATGTACACTGTAACACCACCCCGTGAATATGTCATGCCACACTTGTCTTCGCACGGGTTATATTGCCCCATCTAACGTGCCTTCCTCGATGCATATGTTATAACGCACAGTGCTATGCCATACATATTACAATCTGGGATCCATATCTTTGTCACAGTGCATATGCAACGTTACACTCCCCAGCACATATTTTATATTACAACTTTAGAGACTAGTTAGGTTACACAACACTGCCCTGTGCATATTACACTCCAAGGCGCATATCGCATAGCACGCGCTAGTGCCTGTGCTATCTCGCGCTCTCCAATGAATCTGTCATTGCGCACAATGTATTGCATATTATATTTCACGCCCGGTTCATCTTGTATCACATTTTTTGGTGCATAGTTTATACCATACACTATATCTAGTTTTCATTTTCAATCGTGCTCTCGGGACTATGTTCTATATAACACTGTGTTCACCTACCCTTTTCACGGGCATTACATTTTGCGATAGGGGGTGGAGGGTCAGGGGGTGTTTCTGCCAAGTCAGCCCGGAGTCACAGTCACAAACGTCCTCTTCTTCCTGAAGTGAGATTATGCTGCATACTTGTTCATATTTTAAGTAGTTCGCACAGACACACGTTTTAAAAACAATAAAGTTCCTAATACCCGCCTTCTCTGAACAGTTAGCTTGCTGCCCCATCCCCCTCCTCCCTATCCTCTGTTGTGTGAATCCATGGACTAGCCTCCTCCCTCCTGCCATGCATGGTCTGATGTGCTGCCACTGCCCTCAATTTAGTATGATGTACCAGTCCACTCCTCCTGCCCTCCATTGCCCAATTCTATGCCCCATCATTGACCTCCTGCTTAAACTCTGTGCTTAGCTTGCTGCCCCTATTCTCCTTCCCCCTGCCCTCCGATGTCTTTGTGTATGCCCCTGCTCCATCCTTTTTGCCCACCATGTCCCATGGACCTGCCACTCCTATCTACTCTGAGTGTTCTGTTGAGCTGCCACTCCCCTCCCACCTGCCGAGCATTGTCAGATGACTGTAACCTGTCCCTGCCACCTCCACCCTGCCTGTCCACATGCCATGCCCCTATCCTCTTCCTCCTGTCCTACATGGTCCATTGTACTGCCACACCCTTCTGTCCTCCCTGGTCTGTTGTGCTGCAACTACTCCTCCTGCCTGCCCCGTGCGGTCTGTTGTGAGGCCCCTTCCCCTGAACTTTCTTGTCTGTGCACAGGTCCTGACCCTCCCTTCTATCCTCCATGGTCCTTTGTGCATGCCCCTGCACCCTCCTTCTTGCCCATCATAGCCATTGTGCTACCACTAACCCTCCCACTTGCCATGCATGGTCTTCTGTGCTGCCATGGCCCCTCCCACCTTCCCTGTGTGGTCAGTTAGCTGCCCCTGAACCCCTCCCACCTTCCCTCCATGGTCTGTGTGTATGCCATCACAGTCTCACTGTTGCTCTTCATGGTGTGTCTTGCTTCTAGTGCCCATCCTGCCTGACCTCCATGGCTATCTTGCTGCTCCTGCCCTGCCCCCTTGCCCCCAGCCCTCTGTTTACATGTGCAGACCCCTACTCCCTCCCTCCTGGCTTGTCTGTTCCATTGTAATGCCCCTGATCCATCCCTCCTACCCTTTATGGTCTGTTATGCTGCAGCTTTCTCTCCTGACTGTCCATTATGGTCCTGCCTCTTGCCCCTCTGTTCTCTGTTGTCCATGTGCATGGTCCTGTCCCCTCCCTCTTGCTTTCTATGGATTGTTGTGCTGCACTCCTGTCCCGCATGCCCTGTGTGGTGTATTGTGCTGCTGCAAACCCTGATGCCTGCCCTGCAGGGTCAGTTTGGTGCACCTCTCCATGTCCCTCCTGTCCTCTGTTATCCAAGTCCATGTCCCTACCCCATTTCCTTCCATGATCCAATGTACCATACTTGCGAACATTTTGAACTTGGTAAGAGGGAGATTTTGAAAAAAAACTGGGGTATTGATTTTCCCCTTTGAGTTACATTGAAAAAGAGGAGATTGTAGACAGCAGACAGATAAAATAAAGCCCATTTGAGCTTAAAAACATTGGACGTTTCCTGGCTGAATCGGGTCTGTTGGCATGTATGGTTGTACTACCATTGCCTCTTCCTTCTGCCCACAATGGTCTATTACATTGCCACAGCCTCTCTTGCAAGTCCTGTATTGTTGGTTTGTTGCCCCTGCCCCCCTTTCCACTGCCCTCCATAGTCTGTTGTGCTGCCACGGCCCTTCCTGCCTGCTTAGTGTGGTTAAATTGTTGCCTTTGCACCCTCCTACCTGCCTTCAATTTTCAGAGTCCGTGCCCCTGGCCTCTGCCTCTCAACAGTATCCTAATGAACAACTAGATTGCTAACATTCTATATTTATTACAAAAGTGTGGAACGCCTGACGTCATCTTGATGTTATCAAAACTGTAATACCTAGAGCATTTCCTTTAGAAATTACATATATGATAGGGTCTTATTGGCATCAAAATTATGGTTAGTGCTCTAAAAGACTAAAATAAGGACATATTTTCTGAGTTTTCAAATAGCGAGAAAGCACTTTTAAATTATTTGTTACCTTTATGTTTTTTTATCCAGTTGACCACTTGATTAAATGTTGCACTTGGGGGAAGAGGATGTGGTGTTACTTCCAGAACTGCAGACTTTGCAACTGGGGATCCAGGTTGGAGTTTCTGCTTCAGCTCGACATTCTGTGATTCTGGTCAAATCACTTAGTCTCCCCATGTCTACAAGCAAAATGAATTTGTTCTTGTGTGATGTAACCAATGCTCATGTAAAGCACTCCAATACCTGACAAGTCTGCACTATATAACACTGCAAAAACACAAAATAATAAGTGTTTTGCACACTTCTGTCATTGGGCTATATTTGGGCTACATCTGGGTGATTTTGGGCTACATTTGGGCTCTTTTGTCTCCGGTGGCCATCTTGGGAGATTTATTTGTTATGAAGTTTCCTAATTTCCTCATGTACTGCAGTCTCCTCAGTAGGAAATGCTTTCAGTTTTTTACTTTGATTCCATCATGAAGGTATTCAGATATGTCACACATTTGCCATAAATTCTGAATGTTAGCAATCTAGTTGCTCATTAGATCACTGTAGTAAAACTACTGTTCACCATGGAAGTCTGCTCCTGGTATTAAAAGTGCATGTTTCAGTCTGCATGTCAGAATTTTTTAATGAAATAGAAGAGGATTTGAGAAGTCACTCAAAATGTGCCCTCATTTTCTTTCTTCAGCATTAATCATAATTTCTATGGCAAAATGAACCCCCTCATTGTGTTACTTTTTAAATTAAATGTTAAAAGTGTTACCAGTTTATTCCAATCAAGATGGCTTCAGGTGTGCCATACTTTTGTCATAATGAAGACAGTAAGCGCTCTAGTTGTTTTTAAGAACACTCTGGGACATTCTGTCATTGGGCTATACTTGGGCTACATCTGGGTGATATTTGGGCTACATTTGGGCTCTTTTGTCTCTGGTGGCCATCTTGGCAGACTTATTTGTTATGAAGTTTCCTAATTTCCTCATTTACTGCAGTCTCCTTAGTAGGAAATACTTTCAGTTTTTTACTTTGATTCCAAAGGCATTCAGATGTGTCACACATTTGCCATAAATTCAGAATGTTAGCACTCTTTTTGCTCATTAGATCACTGTAGTAAAGCTACTGCTCACCAGGGAAAACTGCTGCTGGTATTGAAAGTGCATGTTTCAGTCTGCATGTCAGAATTTTTTATGAAATAGAAGAGGATTTGAGAAGTCACTCAAAATGTGCCCTAATTTTTCTTTCTGCAGCACTAATCATACTTTTTAATGGAAAAATGAACCCCCTCATTTTGTTCCTTTTTAAATTAAATGTTTTAAGAATTACCACTTTAATCCAAGCAAGATGGCTTCAGGTGTGCCATACGTTTATCATAAATAGGACTGTTAGCGCTCTAGTTGTTCTTTGGAACACTCTGGGAAGCTGCAGTAGAACACAAAGGAATCAACTGACAGTCTCTGCCCTTGTTGGATGTACATGTTTTACTGAGAATGTCAGACTTCATTCTCACATGACTTGGAAAGATAATGTGAATTTACAGAAAATAAGCTCGCAGTTTAGCTTATAGATCACCTTCCAAACCTCTGTGGGCAAAGCATGAGAAAATATTTTTCTCTCAATCATGATATCCCAGCAGAAGGCTTTTTCACATGGTGAAATCACCTTAGAACATACCACAATTCCTAAAAGGAGTATGGTACCATCAACAAATGATTTATAATGTAACTAAAGTCTTAAAACCTTCTATTAACTGCAATGCTTTTTAATGAGGTGCTATCATGTATATTGGTCCCAAGATGGCTGCCAACACTTCTTGAATGAAGTGCTGACAGCCAATCAGATCTCAGGATGAGATATGTGGTTTGGCTCCGCCCACATATATATATGATTTTACTTTTGATTTTCTCAGGAACTACTGAACAGATTGACACCAGACCTGCAAAAGGCACATCCCTGACCTGAGGACTACCTCTCTGCCAAATTTCAAGTAATTCCGTTCAGCCGTTCGGGCTGTACCTTGGACTAAAGGTCCCTATGGAAAATTGCATGGGGAAAAAGCGTTTTGGGACCCCCATTTTTTCTCAGCCCCCGCTTGACGAATCCCCCCGAGACTTTCAGGGTAGGAGCGGAGCGCCCCACCTATTTTGAAAATTTCGCGAGGATTCGTCAACCGGCGCCAAAGTTATTCCAAATAGAATGTTGCGGATTTCCTATGGAAACACGGTCATAACTATAACTATCTACTGGCGACCGCCAGTAGATTATATATATATATATATACATACACACACAGGGACACACGTGCATATAACATTTATATATATATAAAAAACACTTACTTCATTACAGGACCGCCTTGTTTCGTACCTCGCCGCGACTGCAGTGCAGATCCCAGCAACTCCCTTGACCAATCCTGGCATTGCTCTCACAAGCATAAAAGCAGCTCATTGATTGAAGGGAGCAGCCTGTCCCAGCGGTTCACTGCGCTCTGGTGGCCTGCACTTACTGTCTTAAGACAGCTGGGTCAGAGGTTTCAAAGGGCGCATGTCTGACTGGCCCTCGGAAGACTGCCAGCAAAAGGGACATGCACACTTTAAAAAGTGAACATACAGCCCACCCTCCTCCCTGCTGCTGCTCTCACTAAGCCCCGCCCCGACTATCGGTTTGGGACAGGAGGCTGAAAAATTAAATGGTAATCTATTACCATTATATTTTTCATCTTGGGGCTCGAGGGTATTTAAGTAGGGCGGCGCTCATCCGCTCCAATGGAGGAGCCGTCCCTGATGGGAATCTTCATGAAGTTTGAGTAAGTAGTTGAGGCCTTACACACTGTGCTATACCTATAATGCTTATCTAAACTGAAGTTGGTGTGGTTCAAGTTGCACTCTGAATTAGAGGGTGGAGCCCAAAACTCCTTGCAGTCACAAAATGGCACAGTTGCTGATCACCTAATATATGCTGTTTACTCCTAAGGTTGAGGTGCTAAAGCTTTTTTTTGTTACCTACACTTTCCCAAAGTATCATTAAACATTACTATAGGTGATGAATAATAAAGAGAGGAGTTTCTCTCTTGTTTGTGTTCCTTCTATTTCTATTCCCTGCTTGTTTCTTTACAAGCCGGCAGCAAAACAGCCAACATGTGTTTCGCCACATCTTCATACACACAGGCCTGAGGCTTTTTCAAGGCTTTAATCAATGAGGGGAGCCCCCATCTCATGTGTTCAATGTTTGTGACCCCTCAAAGGGTATCACTCTAGGTCTTAGAGACGAAAATAACCTTTGTATAATTAGCTCCTTTAAAGGTAATCCATGAGTGAAGTGTTGAGTTTGTTGTCAGATCTCTGGTCTCTGGGCATCCCCCTGCCTGGCTCCTCGATACCGGGACTCGCCTCTCTGTCCCAGGGACTCCTGTTCATGCCTGCAGTCCAACCTCTGCAGCCAGCTAATTATCTGTCTGTAATTCAGGGATCTCTTTACTCTTGTTTTGTTGATCTGTCCCCATTCTGTTTGTTGGTTTAATTCACTTGGATTATTTCTTGTTTTAATTATTTTCTGTTTTGTTTGGTTTTAATTCACTTTTCTCATTGCTTGTTTTCAGTCATTTTTTGTTTACTGTAGACCAGTTGTTTCCCCTGATTGGTGCTTTCTTTATATACATTTACCACAAGACCATTAAACGACAAAAATACACAATACTGTTACTTAAGACGGTAGAACTTTGCTTAGTTCTCTTGAGGTTCTGTAATTCTCCAGTCTGACTCCATTTTGTTCTGTGCCACCATTTTGTGTTGCCCTCACGTAGGCCTGTGAAGGTAGCCTGGCGAATAAAGTGGCCTGGCCTTCTTAGTTCATGTATACATTAACTAGGTTTCTTTTTGACTCTGAAATGAACTGTAAGAAACTGACATCTGCACCTGAAACTGACCCCGCAAAGCCAATTTCCCTGATCGATCTTTGTCTGAGATTGCCAATCAATGTTCAGGACATCGTTAACTTTTAGTTTCCTTGCACATGCCTTATCTTGTTCAGCATCTGTTACCGTTTCTTTTTTTTATGTTTCTTCATTACATGGGTTATGCTTTCAATTATAGGTTTGTTCGGCTTGTGGAGATTGAATTTGGGACATTCCTAATAATTAACTTTTGGGTTGGGATACTGTAAATTGAGTTTTTGTTATGTGACACTTTGTTTGAAAATGTACCTTATTGGCTAGAATTTTGTGCAGTGGGTGTACATTTATAATGTGAATATTGGGTATAAAAGGAGACGTCTCGCCTTAGTAAAATGAGCAGTCTCCTGAGAATTTACACCGTGATGTATTTCTAGGATCACTGTTACTAGCTGCAGCTAATAAACTTGGTATCTGATGCCATCCAGAAGTATTCCGTGTCTCTGTATACCAAGACAGGTGAAGTCGAAGATCTTAGGCGTGCCCCTGACGCCGCTGGGTTAAACCCCGGTTCTTCAACTGGCGCCCAACGTTGGGCGACTTCAGCGGTACTGGTCCAAGCCCGAAGATTGTGAGGAGCCCCGTGAGGAAATTCTGGAGGACGGCCGCCACTTCATCGACCCCTGCATGTCGATGTGGACCGAAGGTTTTTTCTGCGAGGCTTCCCATTTCCGACGGCTGCGAAGGACTGCTGCCCTGTCTTGGACCCTCATGTGATGATTTGTAAGGCGAGACATTAGACGGTCTTCTGGTGGCGTGACAGACATTTTGGTTAAGTATAAGTGGGTCGCTCCCACGACTTTGCTTTGTTTCTTGGTTTTGATCCGGCCATTGCAATAGTCGAAGCCGAGGGGTTCGTATATTTGCGAGTGTATCATTTTTGATAACCCCTTGAAGTTTGAAGCAAGACTAGTGAGCTAAAAGATGCCTTGTTTTAGCAAATTTAGGAAATGGTTTTGTTGTAGTTGTAATAGGGATTCCCGATTGGAGGACTCGTGTCCGATACCTCCAGTTGGAACTCCAACTTATGAGCTCTATTCAAAGCATGGTGTAGGTCCCATTACCGTTAATGAAGTATGGGTCCGTTATACAAGGAAAGATGGTGTTTTACGATGGCCTCAACATGGTAGTTTTGAATCAGATGTTTTAGATAACCTAGAAGTTGCGCTATTTAAGAAGAAAGCCCGGCCGGCGATGTTTGACTCTTTCCGCCTTTGGCGTAAGGAAGCCAAACAGCGAGAAATTAAGCAAGCTAAGAGAGATAGGAAGGAAAGGAATATATCGGTAATGCAAGCTGCTAGGCAGTGTAAGGAAGATGAAGAAGATCGTGCGATTGAAGTGTCAGATAGACAACATTGCATGGCCATTGACAAATGTTACCCGGCTTTGCCACCTCTCCTTTCAAATGTGACTGTAGACCCTGAAAAGGATCCTTTGATGTCACATTTACTGAGATTACCACCCCCTTATGTGCAGGGTGCTACTGCACCTCCGTTACCTCCAGTTGTTGCACCCCTTGTTGTCGTTCAACCCCCTGTTGTTGTTCAGCCACCCGTTGCTTCACAGGCAGTTCTTCCTTCCCCGGCGCAGCCCCCTCCAGGGCCGCCAGCCTTGCCACCAGCCTTGCCTCAAACTCCTTTGCCTTACACTCCTTTATCTTCGACTTCTCTTATTTCTGTCCCTACGTCTCTGTCACCTCAAAACACTTTGTCTCCTGTCCTCATGTCAACTTCTTCTCCTTCTGCTCGGCAACAAATGACTGAGACTGTCACTAGTCTTTTGTCTCCTTTCTTTGGGTCACTGAATATGAGCCCTGTTTCTGAACGTAAGCAGAGACGTAGTCAGCTCCCTGGTCCCAAAGAGCGGGCAGTGTTAGATCTCCTTGCTCGTAGATGGGTTTCGAATACCTCCAAGTACAGTCCACAAGTGGTTATGGATATCTTCCTACAGTGGGAGGCACCAAAACAAAGGTATGTTTTTGATGTCATGTGTACCTTCCTTCGTCAGGAGTGGGAAGATAATGAGTTGGGTTCAATTCCACTGGAATTGCTTAATGTTCAGTCTGAATTTGCTAAAGGGACGATAGTGGGTTCCGATGTTGAGGAAGTGGTAGAGACACTACTCACTTTTAGGTCTAGACTTCCACCTCAGTCATTGTTCGAACCTGACCCTTCTATTAGGAGAAAAGTGAAGCAGTATCCTATGAGAGAGGTTCCCCCTGTATGGAGAGAGGCAGTTGTGGCTGATGCCGCTCATGGTACTGCGGCTGCACCGGCTCATTTTCAGCGAGTGTGGGTGCATATCCCTTGGAAGAGAGCTGAGGTCCTGGCCCTTAAGCAGACTTTGCCTGACCCCCGTAAAAATCCTGCTGGTTATTATAAGGAGTTGTCTCAGACAGTTGATGCGTGTGTTATGAATTTAGCTGACATAGATATGTTGATGGGTAATGTAGTTCCTCAACCCTTGTGGGCGAAGATCCGTCACGAGGATCACGCGCCAGAGTTAGGAGATACGTGGGTTAATATTACTGCTGCAGATGGTCGGCAGGTAGGAGGTGCCAAACCTGAACCCTTAGTTGCAGAACTACCTGGTAGGATTATTAATTTAATGAAAACTATGATGCCTCCTCTGCGGGTGAATTGGGACAAGTTAGCAGCATGCAAACAAAAGAAAGAGGAGAGTGTGTCTGATTTCTTCACTAGGTTTGAGGAAACATTCATTGATCATAGTGGTCAGGATATGAGTACAGAAGGTGGTCAGAGGTTGTTTGTAGATAAGTTTGTTTTTAATTTACTTTCTGAACTTTCTAATAAGTTAAAGGACTCTGAGAGTTCATGGGCTGTTTCTTCTTCGGCTTAGATATTGGCTACTGCACAATACTATGAGAATAGAGATAAAGATGAGAAGGATAAAGTAGAGAAGAAGACTAGAGAATTAAAAACGAACGTTCTTCTGCAACAGGCTTATCCGCCTCGCCCTAATCAGCGTCAGTTTCAGCAACCTTCCCAGTTTCAGCAACCCCCACAGTTTCAGAAACTGTTGCAGAAGCCTGAGTCTTTTGCTTCGAGACTCCCGCTAGGCCCTAATCAGTGTGCTTATTGTAAAGAAGAAGGTCACTTCAAGAATAGTTGCCCGATCTTGCTACAGCGTGCGAATGGTATGTCTGGTCTGAGAGGTCGTGGTGGTTTCCAACAAGTACCTAGGGGTAGGGGACGTGGTACGTTTCCCCAGAATGAACGTTCCTTTTCCCCTCAGAATTCTATGAATTATTTTGACCAACAGAATGTTCCGACCGTCCAGTCCGCTCAGTACTACACTGATGATTATTATGTTGGAAGTGAGAGTGCTGGTTTTAATGATAGTTAGGACAGCCATGGACAAAGGGAGGGAGTAGTGTCAGTTCCAGTAGACCAGAGTGGACCTTATGTTGAAGTGATTACATCAGGTGTGGCAGAACCTTTTCTTTTGGATACTGGTGCAGCAAAGAGTTCTATCATGCACTCTAAACTCCCCGGCGCACCTTTGTCTGGCTTGACCAATGTTTCAGTAGGATTTTCTGGCGCCCCAGTTCGTAATCCGGTTTCTTGTCCTTTGCCCCTTTCTATTGGTCCCTGTGAATTGGAGGCTCCCCTTATTCTAACGACGGGCTGTGGCGAGAATCTGTTGGGTTTGGACTTGTTGAAAAGATTGCATGCGACATTACATTGTTCTCCTTCGGGAGTACATCTTACGGTGGGTAAGAAAGTGATTTCTCCGATGTATCTGTCTAAGGATCGCCTTCCACTGGAACTGCGTTCTCTCCCTGATACACTTTGGGCTACAGGTCCCAATGATGTTGGTTTCTTGCAGATTCCACCCTACCTTGTTACCCTTAAGTTGAATGCTAAATTACCTCGCATTCCCCAGTACAAAATTTCCAGTGATGGCGAAAGAGCTCTTTTAGCGATTATCTATGATTTGGTTGAGAAAGGTGTGGTTGAAGAAACAAGAGTTAATGTGTGCTACAGTCCTGTTCTGCCTGTCCTTAAGCGTACTGACTCTTCTCAGCCACCTGTGCATCGGTTTGTGATCGACCTTCGAGAGGTCAATAAGATCGTTGTGCCACAGTTTCCTGTTGTCCCGGACATTACTGCTTTATTGACTATGATCCCTGCCTCAGCTGCTTGGTTTTCTGTTATTGATCTGAAGAACACTTTCTTCAGTATTCCGATTGCTGAGGAAAGTAGGGATATTTTTGGCTTCTCTTTAGGAGGCCGCAGTTTCCGGTTTAAGCGCGCTCCTCAAGGTTATTGTGAGAGTCCCTCCATTTACAGTCAGGCTTTGAAAACTCAGCTTGATACTCTTGCATTGCCTTCTGGTGTTATTCTTATCCAGTATGTTGATGATCTGTTGGTTGCTGCTGATAATGAAGAGATTTGTAAAGAAGTTACTCTTTCTTTGTTGCGACACCTGTCTGACCTTCATCATAAAGTGTCACCTTCGAAGTTGCAGTATTGCCGCCAAGAAGTGACCTACTTAGGTCATCTCTTGTCGAAGGAGGGAAGGCGATTGACCCCAGAGCGTATTCAAGCGATTGCCCAAATGACTGTGCCATGCACACAGAGAGAGGTGCGTGCCTTCTTAGGTATCACCTCGTATTGTAGACAGTGGATTCCGAATTTTTCTTTGCTAGCGAAACCTTTGTTGGCACTTACTCTTAAGGACACACCACACCCTCTTCCTTGGTCTGACGAATGTCAGAAGAGTTTTTCCGAATTGCGTGATGCATTGTGTTCTGCTCCGGTGTTGGGTACCCCCGACTACAGTAAACCTTTTACACTTTATGTACACGAGAGAGAAGGTTGTGCGTTGTCAGTGTTGACGCAACAATTTGGAGACAAGCAGTGCCCATGTGCGTATTTTTCAGCTACTTTAGATCCGGTAGCTAGGGCGTCACCTAGTTGTCTAAGCGCGGCAGCGGCTGTTTCTATCCGACAGTCTGCTGGTTTGGTATTGGATAATACATTGATTGTGATGGTCCCACATGCAGTGGATACCCTATTGAATAGAACGAAGACTCAACATCTTACCAGTGCGCGTTTGTCAGGTTATGAGTTGACGCTTTTGGCTAGCCATGTGCACATCAAGCGGTGCAACACATTGAATCCAGCTACATTGTTGCCGATTTTTGTAGAGACAGATGCTCAGGGACAGCATGACTGTTTTCTCTGGACAGAGGAGGAAACGAAGGGTAGAGTTGATCTGAAAGATACTCCTCTTTCGAATCCTGATGGTACCCTATGGGTAGATGGTTCGTGCTTTAAGCTTCCGAATGGAGAGACGACTGCAGCATATGCTGTCACAACTTTGCACACGATTGTTGAAACAGCAAGTATTGCACAGAATTCAGCGCAAGCAGTGGAGTTGATAGCATTGACTAGAGCGTGTGTGTTGTCAAAAGGAAAGAGAGTGAATGTTTATACTGATAGCCAATACGCATTTGGCGTGGCTCACAGTTTTGGTCGCTTGTGGAAAGAGAGAGGATTTCTTACTTCCCATGGTTCGAAAATTCAGCATGGACAATTAGTGAGTGAACTTCTTGAATCACTTACTTTGCCGACCCAAATTGCGATAGTGAAGTGTAGTGCGCATAAGAAGGTTACGGATGATGTGGGTCAAGGGAATGCGTTTGCAGATGAAGTAGCGAGAGAAACGGCGAAAGATGTGACGAGTCGGATGTATGTTGCAGGTCCTGCCAGATGGGTTGTGGAAGGAGGAATGTGTGAAGATACAACAGAAAGTGTGAAGATGATTCAGGCAGAAGCTACTGAGAAAGAATGGAGTATGCGGAGAGAGAGTACAGGAATGTTGGATTCAACAGGCTGTTGGGTTGAGTTGTCAGAGCACCAGCGATGGTTGTTGCCGGATGCATATGTGCTTCCGGTGGTTACTATGGCTCATGGGTTGGCTCACATTAGTTCAAAAGGGATATGCAAGTTGTTGGCTCCGGTATGGCAGAATGGTGGAATTCCTAAGTGTGCTGAGAATTTGGTTAAACACTGCATGATTTGCTAGATGCATAATCCTGGAAAGGGAACCCCAACTCCAGCAGGTCATTTTGCTCCTCCAACGTATCCATTCGAGGTGCTGCAGATAGACTATATTCATATGGAAAGATGCAATAACTTGAAGTATGTCCTTGTGGTTGTTTGTGCCTTTTCCAGATGGATAGAGGCCTACCCCCTAAAGGATAATACTGCCTTGTCTACAGCCAAGGTTTTGCTCAAAGAATTCTTTCCCAGATATGGCTTGCCGAGGATGGTATGGAGTGATAATGGAAGTGAATTCGTGGGTCAGATTATGCAGAAAGTGTGTGCAGGTCTGGGTATCAGGCAAAAGTTCCATGCTGCGAATCACCCCCAGTCAGCAGGCCTGGTCGAGTGCTATAATGGCACTCTGAAGCTGAAGTTGGCCAAGGGGCAAGCGAGCTCTGGTCTTACATGGCCCGATGCCTTACCATTGGCACTTTTGTCCACGAGAACGACAGTACATTCTCGCGTGGGACTTAGCCCATACGAGATTGTTTTTGGACGCCCGGCAAATGTCTGGGGTGTGCCGAGGCCTACGAAGTACAGTGATATCGAGTACCCTATGTTGGTTGACTACTTACATGATTTGACTGCTAAATTGCGTGTTCTTCACCAACAGGTCCATGACACTTTGCCTTCAGTTTCTGTAGACGCAGACCACATGATTCAACCTGGCGACTGGGTTCTAAGAGGTCAAAGAACTTGGAACCAGGATGGACCGGTCCATACCAAGTCCTGTTATCAACTCGGACTGCTATTAAGGTGTTCGGCAAGAAAAACTGGGTACATGGTACCCATTGTAAGAAGATACCTTTGCCCTTACCGTACGATAAGTGGGTCCGGGAAGGTGTTGCCGATTCCGAGAGTGAAAGGGTTCCGAGATTTGTACCTTTTAGCGATGCACATCTGGAATGGACTCAGTCAGAACGTGCGGATGATAAAGTCTTGCAAGAAGCTGTGCCGCCGTGTTTGAGACTTGATACTACGCACCCAGAGACACTCTTTCAGGATCAAACTGTGCCTGGTAAAGAACGCTACAACTTAAGGTCTAAAAAGGACAAATAAAATTTGAATTTTTTGGTGAATTACACTCTTTCAGACAAGAGACTATTTTTCTTTTTCTTTTTTGAACCACCATCCGGGTTCAACTGCAGGGTCGCGGTATAAGAACTTAAGGGGTGGCCCACGTATTGACGAAAGGTCTGCGGTGCTAGGGACGTCTAGGACGCCTGGACGCACACTTGAGTGAAGAAGGAAAATTGCCGGGGGCAGCACGTTAGAGGATGGAGTCTGTTGTAACTGAAAGAGATGTTGAGAGAATAGATCTTAAGACAAGTTTTGTACATTGATACATAGCAAATGTTTTATAATATTGTGCTTTTTGATGTTTTTAAGTATCACATTAGCTTGTGTGGGTTGGACTGTCTATGCTACACAACAGACATCTGCACCCACCTCCCAACCTATGCTTTCTTTCACTACTGATTCTTTGCACCAGTTTTATACGTTGCCTGAACATGAACAGACAAGGAGATCAGAATTTGTCAACAACTCATTTATACAGTTGTTGCATCAGCATCAGTTAGTAGTAAATACCACTAATTGTTGGGTTTGTGGTCTTATGCCTCATACGACAGATAAAGGTATGCCATATTTGGTTTTGCCTTTTTCTTTTAATGGGTCTGTGTGGGCTTTTCAGACCATGTTTTTCTATGCAAATGAGGTACGCCCCTTACGTTCCCTTAAAGATAACTCGAGCAATAGTGCCTTAATATGGGGAATAGTAGCTATGATCCGAGATATTGATGCATATAATGCTATCCCTAAGGATGAGGTGCAGGCTTACGTTGGTTGGAACGTGACTGGATATAGTACCAGTTTGACAGAGAAGGAGAGACGAAAAAGGTCTCCCCCTATTTGGATTGTACCCCACCGAGGCCACTTTTGTTTTCAAGGTAATGGTCGGAATCCGAAAGCTCAGCTAGGTAAAAGTGTGTGTGCTCAAACCTATGTCTATGATCTCGGACTTCTCCACCGTTTGTGCCAGCTAAAGGCACATATTTTGTTTGTCATGACAGAGCCTACACATGGTTGCCACCTGATTTTTCAGGAACGTGTTATGTGGCGTTTCTACTTCCCCCTACATACACTACTGCTTCAGACTATCATAGAACGAGATATGGTAGAGGTGTCTTCAATAAGGAAGATACCGCAGCACACGAAGTAGGAGATTTCTTCAAGGGCTTCTTGCCCTTTTGGGGTCCTATGATCAATAGTAGGCATATTCGACAGCTGGTCCGCGTTGTTGAAGCTACTATTAATGAGACAGCAGGTGCTCTTAGTAATGTTACAGCTGAGCTTCAAGCGGACCGCCTTATGACTTTGCAGAACCGTATGGTATTAGACATCATACTTGCAGATCGAGGAGGAGTATGTAAATTGATTGGATCTAGTTGCTGTGTTTACATACCAGATAATGCCCCTACAGTGTACCAAGCCATCTCTAGGTTGTATAAAATCTCTGAGTCTATCCATGTAGACGAAGGAGACTGGTCATTGACGGGATGGTTTTGGGGACTGCTGTCCAAATGGGGAAGGAAGATTTTGACATTCCTTGGTATGGTTTTAACCATCCTTTTCTCTTGTTGTCTTTGCATCCAGTGTGGTCCCGCCATTTGTAGTCTTTGTGCTACTACGTGTGTTCGGAGACCTGTCCCGAGAGAAGTAGAGAATAATAAGATGATGCTACAGCAACACCTTGATGACCTAATGAATATCGACATAGACCTAGATTCAGATTAACATGAGTCTTAGGTTATTGCCTACGTAATGGCAAAAAGAGGGTCTGAGGTTCTGTAATTCTCGAGTCTGACTCAATTTTGTTCTGTGCCACCATTTTGTGTTGCCCTCACGTAGGCCTGTGAAGGTAGCCTGGCGAATAAAGTGGCCTGGCCTTCTTAGTTCATGTATACATTAACTAGGTTTCTTTTTGAATCTGACATGAACTGTAAGAAACAGACCTCTGCACCTGAAACTGACCCCGCAAAGCCAATTTCCCTGATCGAACTTTGTCTGAGATTGCCAATCAATGTTCAGGACATCGTTAACTTTTAGTTTCCTTGCACATGCCTTATCTTGTTCAGCATCTGTTACCGTTTCTTTTTTTTATGTTTCTTCATTACATGGGTTATGCTTTCAATTATAGGTTTGTCCGGCTTGTGGAGATTGAATTTGGGACATTCCTAATAATTAACTTTCGGGTTGGGATACTGTAAATTGAGGTTTTTTTATGTGACACTTTGTTTGAAAATGTACCTTATTGGCTAGAATTTTGTGCAGTGGGTGTACATTTATAATGTGAATATTGGGTATAAAAGGAGACGTCTCGCCTTAGTAAAATGAGCAGTCTCCTGAGAATTTACACCGTGATGTATTTCTAGGATCACTGTTACTAGCTGCAGCTAATAAACTTGGTCTCTGATGCCATCCAGAAGTATTCCGTGTCTCTGTATACCAAGACAGGTGAACTCGAAGATCTTAGGCGTGCCCCTGACACCGCTGGGTTAAACCCCGGTTCTTCACTCTTTAGTTCTTAAATGCGACACTTTAAGTCAATGTACCTTTTAGATGCGACACGCAGGGCAACGAAAGTGTTGCAACGATGTTGATGCAATGAAGTTTTTAGTGCACAGAAATAAAGACGTGAATATCTTCCAGATGAGGCACGCTTCTCCGATGTTGCGAGAAGCTCGACTCGATGCTTCAGCTGCAGCGGCGACACCCTTTACGCGATGCGACGACAGCGGACTTGGCAGCGACACTCTTCTCCGACGTTTGCGAGACGCTTCCGCTTGATGCGATGTTGCAGCGGCGACACCCATTTACGCGATGCGACGACAGCAGCTCCAACGGCGGCACGCTTTTTCGGTGGATGCGAGGCGCTTTTCTTGATGCGTTGCAATGCGACAACTACGATGGCTGCGATGGCGACACGCTTCTTCGGCATTGTGAGACTTCCTGGATGATGCGAGACGCTTCCGCTTGATGCGATGCTGCAGCGGCGACACACTTTACGAGATGCGACGACAACAGCTCCGACGGCGGCACGCTTCTCCTTCTTGAGTCGCGCTTCTAGCTCCTTGCAACACGCAGTCCCTCAGAAGGCTCAACAACAGCAGCAGGCACTTCCAAATAACTCTGGGGAGCTGGGGGGTGAAGTCTGTTGTTCCTGAGACTTCAGCAGGAGGCAAGCTCTTTTCCAAGCCCTTGGAGATCCTTCACAAGTTCAGCAAAAGTACACACAAAGTTCCTTTCTCCTCTCTTTGGCAGTAAGGCAACCACGGCAGGCCAATCCCCCAGGTTCAGGGATAGTTTCCTCCTCAGCTTCTTCACACCACACCCGCAACCTTGGCATCATCCTTGACAGCAAACTATCTATGAAATGCCAAGTCAACGCCATCTCCTCAGCCTGCTTCGAAGTGCTCACTAGATTTTCCCCATCTGCGATCAGCACCAGGAAGACTGTAACGCAGGCCTTAATCATCAGCCAATTATACTACAGCAACGCACTCTATGCAGGCACCACCTCCAACCTCATGAATAGACTTCAATCGATCCAGAACATGGTGGCCAGACTGATCCTCTATCTGCCCAAGAGAACCCACATCACCCAGCACATGAAGACCTCCACTGGCTTCCAGTTCAGAAGAGATACCACTTCAAGCTCCTGACCCACGCCTACAAAGCCCTCCATGACCAAGAACCCGCCAACATGACCCACCGCCTGCAGTTCCACCGACCACCCAGGAACCTCCGCTCTGCACACCCCGCCCTGGCAGAGATCCCCCGCATATGCCGCACAGGAAGAAGATCCTTCTCTAGGCTCAATACCTGGCTTTTCGAATGAGCCAGGCAGTAAGCGCCTGGAAACCCACGCAGGTGAAAAGCAGCGCTGTACAAATACTACTTGATTGATTGAGGCTCCGTTCCAGTCTCTGCAGTCCCAGTCAAAAAATCACAGTGGTCCTTGTCCTGTAGAACTAAAGACTGACAGTCCTCTTGGTCCTCTGTTCCCAACTGTTTCTAAATTCCACCACAAACCTTAGTGTTCAAGAGTACAGTTATTCCGTACGATATGTTTCCTGTAAGAGTGACTTGGTAGAATCTATATTTATTGGATTAACGAGCGAGGTAGGGACCATAGACTGTGGCAAAAGGTTTGAGGAAGTATTAGAGGCCCAACAGACTGTTTTATACCTATAATGCTTACTCTAAACCGATTTTGGTGTGCTTCAAATTGCACTCTGATTTAGAGGGTGGGGCCCACTAATCCTCGTAGTCCCAAAATGGTAAAGGGCGCAGAGCTCTGATCACCTAATATAAGCTGTTGCCCAGATGCCGTTTGCTCTTAGGGTTAAGGTGCAAAATGCTTTTCTTTATTAATTGCACTTTCTCAAAATATCATTGTGACACATTATAGGTGATGAGTCATCAAGAGACAAGTTTCTCCATTCGAAAGGATGAGGGCCACGGGATGACATGGAAGGTTTAGGCACTCAGAGTGACACCCTTTGAATAATTGACTTGAGGTGGTTGCTTGAGTAACTTACTGACAACCAAAGCAAGTATGTGGGGAACACGTTGCGTCACATTTTTTGATGTTGACATATGTCGAGTTCATCAGTGTAACCAGTGACCCATGGCCTGGTTATAGGCACTAAGTGTGCAGGTCAGTCATGTAAATGTTTCCCCTCTTTCTTTTTTCGCTCACCCTATGCTGGTATTGTTTGACATTTTATCGGGACAGTCCTTTTAACCTTCAAGAATTAGGTCTTCTGTGTACTGCCCAAGAGGTTGCCTAATGTTAGACTGAAGAAATGCAGACGTGCTGTGGGAGATGAGATGCTCGTTTGGGTTTTGTTCAGGACCGTACAGTGATAACAGATTTCAAGATGTGGTATGGTGCGGAGTAAAAAGATTTTGTTATGTATAAGTGTTATGTGTTATGGTGTGGTATTATGAGACCGAATTAGATGGTATGTTCATATGTTATGAAATTGAGTTTGATATGGTGTTTTGTGAGTTGATTCTGCGTCAGGAATGTGAGGTGGTGTATGGTGAGGTGCCGTCTGAGGCCTTGGTGGATGTTATGGAGTGGTAAGCTATTAGCTGGTGTGCTCGAGTGTTATGTGATGGTGTTGAGTGACCTAATGTGATGCAATGAGGCGTGGCCAGGAAAGGTAGTGGATACTGTGTGCTGCTTCAATGAGGGTTCATCCTGTGTGCCTGCAGGATGGTGTGGTGCTTTGTGATCATCTTGTTGTGTGACAAATGTAATGAGGGTGATGGTGCAACATTTTGGGTGGCGTAGGATTTTCCCCACATTTGAGGGTTCTGCTGTGGGATGATTATTGCATGGCACAGTACGTTGTGGCCATTATATCGTGTGGTGGGAAAGATAGAGCCCAGCTAGGTTGACAAATATCCATAAAGCACACTTCAGGGTGAGGTGCAAGCAGTGCCTCTAGGCGCTGGTTTAATTGTCAATGGAAATGTAGGGAGAGAGAGGGATTAAGAGAATAGTGTGGCTTTGATGGCTTATTTGAACTTATTTTCCATTTGACTCGAGCCCCAGAGCCACAAGAATAGAGGTTCCAGAGACTTCCCTTCTGCCAATCCCCCAAGAGCGAAAGATCATCTTAGCCCATAGAGGTAAGATAACAGGCACCAGGTGTGGCAGGCAAGAGTCTGTAGGCATTAGGGTTCTGTCAGAGAGAGGCCTATGGTTAGAGAACTAGTCACCAAGATGATTTGGTCTGTGGGGGCTTCTTACAAGCAAGTATCATAACACAAATAAGTTTGAGGAGGCAAGCTTGAACCCTATGGATATGAGTATATCTTGCATATCACAGACCAGTGATAGAGAGGCTTCTGTATCTGGGCTACTTCAATGGAAGCCAAGCAAGAAGAGTAATAGTGAGAGAGGGTGTAGACTCACCGAGAGGTTAAAATAACTTGTCTTTTTCACAGAAATGGAATGCTAATAAGAGATGTGGAGAGAGGAAGCACATGCGTCCACACAAAACTGTGGCTCCATTTTCTTCCCAAGAGGTTAAGGCTCCAACATTCCCAAGAAGGGGACATAATCAACTTAAGCCCCCAGTAAGACTATGCAAAACGCCTTTCCATTGAATAAAGCAGTTGGAAAGCAGTCACTTGAATGACCCAAATCAGACTGTCCAACTAATAACAAGGAACTATTCAAACAGTCTCCAGTGTTGTCTTGCTTCTTTTTGTCCATTGTCTTACATATGTCTAATGTGGTGATCATCCAGCCAATCAAAATCAGGGACAAAGGACACTGGGACAAAAGGACCAATACTGGAATGCGCCGGTCAGTTAATAAAAAGGGACAAGGAGAAGAGTCTAAAGCAGGAAGTGGGCGACCCATCACTCAAATATTATCCTGGCCATCTTAGAAAGTCTAACTCTGTGACCACTCAGTCAATTATCAAGGACGTAAGCGAAGAAAGAGAAATACGTGGGAAGAGATGTACAACTAGTGCCATTCAAGTGGGACAAAGGGATGGGCTGGGAAGGATCTTAAATAGGAAAAGTAAATTAATTGCAGGATAAGGAACTATTGTTGTGACCATCAGAAAAGCACCTAAAGGGGAGCAGAGGTTGAGAATCATGGGGTTGGATGGATTCTAAAACCAGGGCTGTTCTGATGTACTCTAACAAAGGGGCCCAACCCAAATAGCTACTTAAATGGAGTGTACCGTCAAGTGTATCTACGATGTCAGACTAGACTCCCATTGAGTCCATCCAACAGCCGACTCTAAACCATCCGACATATGAGCTGCAATAGTTAGTTTGTTTTGGGAAAATACTAAATCAACAACTTCAGCGTTAACTAAAGTAAATCTTTGGACTGAATGTGCCCTCAAGTGGAAGAAATGCAAGACTTTAAACACTACACATAAGCCCCAAAGAAATTGAAAACAAGAATCACCCAGTCTTTGAACTACATAACATAATAGTGTATGGGGTCTCACTCTACAGAGTGAGCGAGTGCATGGAGAGAGGGTGAATGTGAGCATCTGTGCATATTACCATTAACCCCTTATGGTGAAAGTGCTGTACAACTCTTCGGGGGTGGGATAACTGACATGCATATCCTAGCAAAGGAATGGAGGTCAGTAATATTCACCGGCAGGGTCTGGCTCTCAATATACTTGGTGTGAATGAGTGACTGATGAGGTAACCGGATGGGCTTGTCTGAAGAATGTCTAACCAGAATGTTCAGGGAATATGCTGATTGGAATGTTGTTAAAGCGTTACGAAGAGGAGAAGGCACCTGTAGTAAAGTCGGTGCTCACCGCTTTATGAAGTACACTCCTGAGGAAGGCTCTGCGCTGGGAGATGGTACAAGACTTGTTGAGGATCCCAACATTAGGTCTCATCAGTATTTGACCTTACCTGAGCCTCAGAGGGTTTGATCTCCAAACTATTCTGGTGAAAAGAAGGGGCCCGGACCTCACAGGTGATACGACGGAGAGGAACCAAGAAGAATAAAGGGGGCCATGCATGCAAGCCATCACTGGCATTACTAAGCCTAGGAGCAGGTGGGACCAGTCTCTACTATTTGTCCTGCATTGGTGCTGGCTCAGCTCAAATCCTTTGACAAGGGAAGGAAACTAGTCCATTCACTTGTGTCCATAGGCATCTCCAGTAGAACTGTCTAATTTCCATATGTGCTGTGTATACAAACAAAAATATGAAGCTGCAGGTTGGCTGGGAAGCCCAGAAGAGACGCAGGAAATCGGCAATACCCTGCTCCTATTACCATATACCTTGTGTAGGTCAGAGCCACTATGGCTTGGTGAATGCATGAATAGCCACCCATAAACGAGTTGGCTAGAGTTCTCGTTTCTGTGGCATCTGGGAGTGATACATTTCACCCAGTTCTAAGGTGGAAGAACTTTGTTATGTTTGGGGATGAAGGGACAGTACCTGGACAATGTTATTCTCTGCACATACCCACAGTCAAGACCAGTTCTTTCCAAACTTTTTTGACCCATGGCTCCATTGACCTATTGGACATTGGCCACAGATCCCCATTATGTTAGTTTTTTGGGGCGGCTAGTGAATGATACAAGTCAGGCCTCGGGAGCACATCCATTTTTCTCCCTGACAATCAATGGGATGAGACTGTTAGCCGACTCCTGTTCAGACACAACACGCTGCATCGCGCAGGGGAGATCTTACCATCAATGGAGAAGAAACAACACCTGTCCTTTTTCCTGTAAAGGGTGTTGGGTGGGCTGAGGTGCACCATAGATCTACAGGGTAAAGGGGGGTGGAGTCTAAAATTGCAACAGTCCCTCACAACATCTGGGGCATGAGCTGGTTTTAACCAGTTACAGAACAGTCAATAACTGGTTCATGGAAAAGGTACTGTGCAAACGTGCCTGCCAAGTGAACCATAGAGGAGAGAGAGTGTGATGCAAGCCAAGTGAACTGCAAACAAAGCATGAATAGCACATACTGTCAATTAAACACAAATATTTAGGAATGGTTCAGAATGTAACACTGGGGCACGTGACCTGCATTTGGTACTAATACAAAATACACAGATAAAAACACCCCCTTTTCCTCTAAAATATATTTTATCACACACTCCACCTTCCTACTTGCCAAGCAATCCACAAGGTCCCTAAAGCGCCACTTAGTAGGCGGGCCTTGGTCCAAAGACTGCCCTCACCGGGAGTCAGAGCAGGGTGGGGTAACTATAGGGTAGGAACTATCGAGAAGGATTCATTCCCACCCGGACACATTCTCGTGGGGCTCCCGCCACCAAGATACGGCCAGCCCTTCTGTGCAGCGCAAAGGGAGGCGTGAAAGAGACAGTGAGGCTGACAGACTGCCGAGAGGGTGGACCCCACCTCTTTCATGGTCACAACACGGAGTCCACACGAACCTTCCTCCCCACAAACTGCGCGCTCTGACCACATATGTGCAGTTTGTAGGCAGCTCGTAAAATAACACAAGCATTTACAATGCAATAGGTCTAGTATTATTAAAGTTTGAGCTATTGGCATTGCTAAATAATGCAACACCAAAAGCTCAAACTTTAATAATGCGAGACCTATTGCATTGCAAATGCTTGTTCTGAAAGGTACTGTGTATTGTCATGTCTCTTCTCCTAATGCTGATTGTCTTTTACAGATAGGCGTTGACATTTTGTGTCTTCCAGCATGTCGTGGCTAAAAGTAATTTTCAGATTATTTCGGAGGGCCGGTGATTACTGTACTAGAAGAGTCTGATTTGAAATATATAACATTTTATTTTTATTTCATTTTATGAGTTTATATATTGCATATCGTTGTTTTTAATGGTTGCAATAAAGTGTTCTTTTCCGCTTTTCTAATGTTTTCATTATTCCATGTACATTTGAGATTGTGTTCGACATTCTAGGGAGTACTGTAAAAGTGGACATTTTCTGAAACATTTGCTGCAATTACATCAATTTCAGAGAGAGATAAAGTGAGAGCAGCATAGGAACCATTTTTATTCAGGCACAGTCTGCTATTCTTTGAATGCAGCCTCTCAGCGCTTCCCTAATTTCATAAGTATCTCCGGAAATGCGCACACACGCTCGTGCAAACAACCTAGAAAGATCAGGCAGAAAAATTATACTTTTTATCTTTATTCGAGAACTAGAGAAACATTTTATAAGGGACGTTAAGGAAAGGCCTATTTTCCGACCCTACAAATGCACAGAAACACGAAGGTTTCACTAGCCAGTGAGCATTCTGTACTTGTAAATTGGATTTACAATATGAAAAGCAGATCTACATTTTCCAGAAAAGAAAGAAAAAAGTATGCTTTGATATGGAACTAAAACACATACATGCTAATACTCTCAGTTTAGGCGGGAGATTTCTATTTTCTCGGCAGATTTTTTAAAAATATTTTCCATACTTTGTATTCAAAGTCTAAGTCAATGGTCAAAATATAAATTTTGCGCTTTCGCGCTCGTGGAAGTTCTAACTTGTTGGCAGTTAGTTATGCACTCGGGAGGTGTGGGGAAATTAGAGATGTCGCAAGTATGATTTATTGTTAAACAGGTATAAATAATGGAAACCCAACATCCCACAATTAACAGTTTAAACTTTATCAGTTTTACAGTGCTGTCGAATGTAGTGTAGACATACTGAACTGTAAATCACTGTAAGTACTAATTCAGTGCAAAATAAAGGCCATATTTCCAAAAGAATTGTAAACTAGTGACAAGTCTTCATTTTAGAAGTAGTCTTGGCGCTATTTGTGTGAGTTACACAATGCTGTGTTGTCTTTTATAAAGATGTTCAGAGTGGTGAAGTCTCTGCCATAGATTTGTATCTCAGTGACTTAGTCTGTTCTATTTTCTTCTACAATATTTGTAGGGCTTTGATTATCAGCAGAAACTCATTCAGTTACAGAATGAAACCCAGGATTTCGCTCCTTTGATGGAGGCATTCACTGTATCCGATCTAAGAATGCCCTGTGTTTATCGTCTGTCTCTGCTGTGACCTTACTGTGACAGTGTGTCTTGTCCTTGTTCACTGTTATCCTTTATGAAGGGATTTGTTGCAGTCCACGAAGATGTGACCTGTTGAATGACAGCTCAATAAAGAGACTTTCCATATAAACAGCTGATCTCAATGTTTTTATTTGGACGGCTGAGACTTATGCACAATTCACCACGGGGGTACAGTGAGGGAGTAAAAATACCACCACTTGTTAGTTAAAGCACATACAATCTGCAGAAACACGGTATAAAGTGCTATAAGAAAGCACGTTGCTGATATTATTAATATGTGCTGAGAGAGCTCCACGCACAATGTGTGAGAGTTTGCTTCACCCCTCGGGACCAGGTGTCCGAGTTAAGCTGATTGTTGTCTCGTGTGAGAGTGCCCCACACACAGCTGGGGGATCTGACGCACTCCTGCAGGATACTCTCATACACGAGTGAGGTCTGACACCACAGAGAGGAGGGCGGGGCACTGATCAGGGTGAGGGCTGGCGGAAGTGTGGGTGGCACAGTGTGCATGGGCATGCGTCGGGTTCGAGGTGCTGCATGCAACACTTTTTTTTATTTACATGCATAGCTATTGTACAATATTCACCCTGTTAATAAACAGGGCCAGGACACAGGTCTGACTCTTCCTTATAAATTAACTTCGGATGTAAATTGGCGCTGCATTGACTTCTACGCCCCCCCCCCCCCCCCCTCTGACTCCTCACAGCTGACACCTTTTGAAGGTTCTCTGAAGCGTGGATTTCACACACCAGTGAATTCCGATTTATGGGAGGACGGGGGTGCTTTGGTGATGCTCACAGCTGCAGCCATGTGGCAGTTTTTTTTTCACAGCTTTATATAGCTCGAAGCCTCGAACTGGCCCCGGAGGTCTTGGAGGCGGTACATGAGCACCAGTTACATTACTCAAGGACACATTTATCTTTTGTTGTCACGGGGAGAATAAGTGATTTGCTCAGAAACACAGGATGTTGAGGCGACGCCCAGACTCGAAGCTGGTTTTCCCAGCTCCAAAATCGGCAGCTCCGCCCGCTAGGGCACATCCTCTCACATCTTGTATTACGCTTCGCTCGCATTTAACAGTATGATAACGATTTCCCCTCCAACACTTTACCATAATGCGGACTTCTTTTCACCCCTCGTGCGGCTGAATGAACAATATTCAGAGGCCTGTTCATGCACACAGTGGGGCACAGCACTAGTGAAATGTGCACACACAACACAAGTCACTCAAGTCCGCAGTGACAAGACGTGCTACCTTCTCGTGGTCACACAATAAACCACGGACCCACTTCCTGCACCCCTGAGTCTGCGCTTGAATGGACGGATCTGAAGCTTCCAGGGGTTTCTCACGCTGAGGCCCAGTCACCGACTGAAGGGACAATGTGAGGCGGAGTCCGGCCGAGCAGCAGCTGCAGAGAGGAGGGGGCAATGGGTGGAATGTGAGGAGGGGGGCTAAAGGTGGGGGCCAGGGCAATAGACGGAATGTGAGGAGGGGGCTAACGAGATGTGAGAGAGGCAATGAAAAAGAGCAGAGGGATCATGCGTCTGCCAGAGTCACCCGAGAGCCCCCCGCGGACGCTGCTTCTAGCCGCTTTAATCCCTAAGAGGTAAACAGAACAAGTCTTGGTTATTTACGGGCCCACCAAGTACCACAAATGTGGCACGAGAATAATATATGGAATCACTTTCACAGCCGTCAGGTCTAACTTTACCGTAGTGTAAACTTCTAGCGCATTGACCAAGAAGCTGTGTTTGTGCATACACTTCCTTGGGGGATGTATACACCTGCGTAAGGTGTAAGTGGCCGGCGGCCGCGCTGAAATGTGTATTCAGAACACACTGGATTTGGAACAGTTTGAGCAGAGTACTTTTAGCCAAAACGTTTTCTAACGAGAAACTGCTGAAACAATACATTGCTTTTTTAGGAGCGCTACGGCCCCAGCAATAAAAACAAAACTACTTGTTTCTATATAGCTTCCAGTAAGGCTTTTTACTGCCGCCCCTATCCCAAAATAAAAAAAACTCATCTTTAAAAAAAAGCGGCACTGAAAGCGTTCTTTCGCGATCGCTATTGTAAAACAAGCATTTGCAATGCAACAGGTCTCGCATTTACGCGAGTTTGAGCTATTGGCATTGTAAATGATAATGGGCCATATGTAGAAAACACTTTTGCGATCGCAAACACTGCGAATCGCAAGAATCTTGGTGTTTGCGATCGCAAAACTGACTGCACCTATGTAGGAAATGTGTCCGCAGCAAAAAGTAGCAAATCGCTAATTGAGCGATTAGCAATTTAGCGTAAAGCTTAGTTTGCGAATAATTTAGCGTAATCGCAGTCCGCATCGCAGTATTTGCAGAAATCGCAATTACCGACATCGCAAATTGCGAAATCGGTAAATCAGATTTTAAAAAAAATCGCAAATAGCGATTCCTCAATATTCGCAGTTTAGCACTTCTCAATTACCACCAACTCTGAGCAGGTGGTAACCAAGTGCAACCTATTTAAACAGGCCCACAATGCCACAGGGACTTCCCACCATGGCTGGGCTGTACGTGATAGCCAGGAGGTTGCGAATCAGGGATGCCATGCAGAGAAGGAGACACCAGGAAAGGATCTACAGAACACGCATCACCCTCTTCCAACTGACCGATGAGGAGATCCATGTGAACTACAGGCTGCACCCACACAGCATCCTGGATTTAATAGAGGAGCTGACACCCATACTTCAACACCCCACACGCAGGGCACACTCCATTCCCACCCATGTGCAGGTGCTGTGCTCACTGCACCTCCTGGCATCAGGGAGTTTTCAGGGGGTCATTGCCACAGCAGGTGGTGTCTCGCAAAGTGCACTGTCGCGCTTCCTTCACGCTTTCTTGGATGCAATGGTACAGAGGCTGCATCACCACATACAATTTCCAAGCACACCACAGGCACTAGATCAGACCAAGCAGGATTTCTACCAAATTCCCCCATGTCACTGCGTAGATTGGACCCATGTCGCAATCTCACCCCCATCACATAATGAGTATGTATTTCGCAACAGGAAGTCATATCATTCCCTGAACGTCCAGGTAGTGTGCAATGCCCAACATATAATCACTGATATTGTGGCCAAATACCCTGGAAGCACACACAACTCATTTATGTTTCGCCACTGTGCATTACATCGAAGACTCACAAATGGTGACTTTGGAGAGGGCTACCTGCTAGGTAAATGCATGCCAAACACACACAGAGGCAGTAGAGTGATGCAGTGGCAGGACACTATTGACCCTGAATCTGCTTATGCCCCGCAGGTGACAGTACGTATGCTGTACGAGACTACATCCTCACACCGTACCCGAATCCAGCTACTGCAGGTGAAAGGAGGTACAACAGCGCTCACAGAGCCACACGCTGTGCCATTGAGAGGACCTTTGGAATCCTAAAGAGCCGTTTTCGATGCCTCCATAAGAGTGGAGGAGCGCTACAGTACAGCCCTGAGACATGTTGCAAAATTGTGGTTGCCTGTGCAATGCTACACAACATCGCTACCAAAAAAGGAACCCCAGTGGACCTGACAGACTCTGATTCATCAGATGAGGATGGACCAGCACCACATCGCGGTCCGGCAGGTGGTGATGGTGCTGCTGCCAGACGCATGAGACGAGATGAGATCACACAAAACTACTTCTAAGTGAGTAATGAGGAAACAATGTGACTGATTGGTTTCTTACAGGGATGTTTATTTCCTTATCTTCAGGAATGAAGGTATCATTCATTGTGACTTTATAGTCCCTGCATGCACTTGTTTGTGTCACAGTGCAATAACTACAATCAGCCACTGAGTCATCATGGACTGTGTTGCGTCACACATGGCCATTAGTCCCTTGTGTCCCTTCACCTCCTCCATGCACGGCCTGTTGAGCCTCGCTGTGCCTGCGCAGTGCCCTCCCTGGAGTCATCATCCACTCTGCCCTGGCGTGCACTCCGGCGTCTGTCCTGTGGAATTGGGGGAGTGATGCTGCTCCTGCTTGATTGTTCATCAGTGTCCATGGCACCAAGTGTGCCTATGCCACCTGTGGCAGTTGCGCGCATCTGGTCCACCGCATGTGTAACTTGCACCAGGACGCTGCCAACGTCCTGGCAGCAGTGAGCCATCTCGTGCTGCATGCTGACACATCTTCTGGCCAGCAGGGATGTGGCGGTTGACTGGCGGTTCACTGCCCTGGTGTATAGGTCCAGCCGTGTGTGTAGGCGATGTCTCTCCCGGCGCCGGGCTGCCCTGTCCCTCACGATCTCCCTGCACAGGCCCTCCAATGCACCAGTCATGGCCATTACACCTGCTCGCAACTCGGTCATGTTGTGGTTATGTGCAGCCAGTTGGCGTTGGATTGATCGTATCCCCTTTACTTGCAGGCGCTGTTGCTTGAGCATGCTGCCCTCAAGGCCCGAGAACACCGTGTCCTCTTCACCAGGAGCAGTGCTGGTGGACGGGCGTGCCCTGCGTCTCATCCCTCTCCCTACTCTGGAGTGTTGAGGGGAGTGTGGTTGGTGCTGTTCTGCATGCTGCCTGTGCACTGGCTGTTGCTCCTCTGCTGTGTCTGGTGCCTGTGCCTCCGACAGTGGTAGTGGTGGTACAACATTGCGGCGCCTGCATGGTGCTGTGACTGCAGTTCTGGCTTCGCCCTGCTCCTCCTGGCCTGCCTCGTCCTCCATCTCAGCTGTTGCCTCGCATTCAGCCTCACTATCCTGTGTTGGTGGTGGTGCTGTGGATTGAATGGCACACATTAGTTCTGTGTCCTGTGTGGCATTTGTAATGCATTAGTTTTACACAATAAATTCACATGGGTACTATCTGTCTTGGTCACTATCTGCATGATGGAGTCCTCCCTATTCCACCTGGCTGTGTCTCACTGGCACAGTTATCAGTGCATGTGACTTCGTCTCCCATAATGCATTTCTGGGTGTGCTGTGTGACATGTACTGGAGTTGCAGTCAGGTTGCCTTTTGGGGGTTGGGGATGTATCAGGGTGTTTTGGCATGCATCTTACCTTGTCTGGTGTCTGTGTGTTCTGAGCTGTCCAGGTCAGCCACTCCACTTACACTCTCAGGCTGCAGTGTGCCCTCCACCAGCTCCTCCAGGTGCGTTGGTTCTGTTGCAGTGGAAGGCCCCCCACCGTTTTTTTTGGCCTCTGCAAGTCTTGTGGCCACCCTCTCCTTTGACTTCTGCCGCATGTCATACCACCTTTTTCGTAGGTCCTCGACACTGCGGTGTGTGACACCAATGGCATTGACTTTCTCTTGGATGTCACTCCATATCTTGCGCTTTCTGGCCTCTGGAACTCGTAGGGAACTTTTCCCAAAAAGGAGATCATGGCTGGTGACAACCTCCTGTGTGAGGACCTCCAGCTCCCTGTCACTGAATGTATGTTTCCTCTTCCTTGCTGGTTCATCATGCTGCTTCTCAGGCCACTGGGACTCCATTTGGCTGGTTTCCAAAAGCTGTGCAAAACTGTTCTCCTCTCCACACAGGCTCTGACACAGCTACTGGCTCAATCACAGCTGCAGGCAATCAGTTGCAGCATGGGCAGTCACACTTCCTGGGTGTGATGTCATCATTCTGCACCTGAATTGCAGATTCCCGTTTTTGCGATTCCTTATTTGCGATTTCGCAATTAAGGAATCGCTATTTGGGTAATCGCAATAATATTCTGCGATTTTTTGGGAATCACTAAATAATAGCGAAATTATACCTACATCGGAATTTGCGATTCCGAAATTGCGATTAGCTAAAAAACGCAATTTGAGAATCGCAAATTCGGTTCTACCTACATATGGCCCAAAGCCTTTTATTTATATTTTGGTTTTTGAAACATCATTAACCCGTTCGACGCGCATGACGGAACGGTTCCGTCATGCACGTCGGTTGGGCTGTGCTTATGACGGACCCGTTCCGTCATGGCCCCGCCCGCGCACGGAACCTTCAGCGTGGCGCGGAAATCCGCGCCGCGCTGAAGGGGTTAAAAGGCATTGTCATTTGCAATGCCAATAGCTTAAACTCGCGTAAATGCGAGACCTATTGCATTGCAAATGCCTGTTATTTTATGTTGATAGGTGAGTGGGTTACTGCTTTTAACAAGCAATCCTTTTGTTACTTGCAGTTCATAAATTGTAATCCTTCTAATACAGCACAGTGAGCTATGAAGGTCATGTGATTCCTACACCTTGTAACCCTCACTGCCATATGTTACGCATCTTGTACATTGATTTACACACTTACACAAGTTATTATCACTGTATGTTGTGTATGTTACGTAAAGAGCTCCGACACCCTGCATTGGGATGAGTAGCACTAAAAAAGAACTAAAATATTAATTTTGTTTAAATAATGGGACAGACCTACACATCTGACACTCTTACAGTGCATGCACCTACATACAGGGAATGAATAAAGTCAATAGAATGCCTCTCTTAACTACCTGTGAAGTGATAAGCTGCGCGTCTTTGTTTCCCCTCCATTGCATTTGCATCTCCAGACAGCACCGACCCAGGATCAGACTGGAACAAAAGAAGGCCTTATGGCCCCTTAACTTCGGCCTTTTTCTCAGCTGAAGGTGAGAATAAAAAAAGTCCCCTCCCTCCCTGCCTGCACGTTGCTTTTGGGATTGGAAATCAGGCACCGTGCAGGCGCTACTGAACATGTCCTGGTGTCTGAAAATTACACCGAGACAAGTTCAGCCTATTTCAGTGAGGCAAAGCTTCTTGGCAGGGCGGACGGTGTCTACCCTGTGAAAATTGTGGGTGGATGCAGTCTACCCGCTGGTACTGCTGACTTGTGCCCTGGATATACTTTACACAATTAGCCAAATTGGACCTTATCCCCCAAAGGTAAGCTTTGCTCACCTGCCATGTCCCTCCAGGTGGCATTACAAGAAGTCAGGAGGCAGATTCCTAGTTCACTGTAAGCACAGTCGTGCCGTTTGGCACATTAGAGCAATGTAACGTCATTAAAAGACTACATGGAACCTGGTTTGATTTTTTGGGTCAAAGCTATATCCTGGCCTGGGACATCTTGGCACTGAAAAGAGAAGCTGCTAACAGGAGGGGAGCAGTGAGAAGAATAAGCGGGAAAAAACAGTTGAATAATAGACATTCAACAAAACGACCGCTTCAAGAGCCTTGCTGAAGGCCGCGGAAAGGAATGGGCTGGCCATTCCGATGTCTGGATCTTAACCAGACTTCCTAGGATTTTTAGATGGCAAATTTTGCGACAATAGTATCCAAAGTTTGCGATCTTAAACTGCAACATTTGTGGTATTTTTTCGGCAGGTAAAGCGTGTGGTTGTCACAAAACTACCGCTCGGCTGTTGCTGGAGACTGGGAAAAGTCACTTTCTGTGACCTGGCGAAGCTCCATGCAGCAGCGCACCTCGAACAAGAGGTTGTCTGCTGCCAGAGAGTGCATATCTACATTTGAAAACTAGTCTGCGTTCGCTGCCATCCGACAGCCACGATTCCTAAGGTGCCTGCATAGGGCAGCAGTGGGCAAATAGAGTGTTGGGTATACTGGTGACTCCAGAATAGGAGCGCAGCAAGTGTGAGGAAAGGGGAGCCATGAGTGGCCTGGGATTGTTGAAGGACGGGTGTTAATCACACGGGTGGGAGAGGAGGCGGCATTTCAGAGAAAACAATGTGGCATTGGGCACAAAGCTACCGACTTTGCAACTGGGGAACCAGGTTTTAGCCCCGGCATCTGTTTAACAAATCCTGTGATTCTGGGCAAATTAGGAAACCTCACCAGCTCCGAAAAACTACTTATTTAATGTAATTGGAGCTCTTGGAAAGCGCATTTCGCGGCCGCTTTGATGTTCTCAGTGGCCGCGCGGCTCACTGAGAACAACAAAGTGGCCGCAAAAGTGATCAGCAGGCTGCCAAATGGTGCGCGCGCCCGGCGCACATGCACTTTAGTTGGAGGCCTGAAAAGCACTTGTTTGCACTTCCAAATCCCCCTTTTCTATAGCTCTCGCCAGAGCAGCGCTAAAGCACTGGCTCAGGCGATACCCCAAAAAATTAAAAACACGTCCGCGAGTAGTGCACACGCGCCACTGCGAGCCATATGTCTTCAATTATCGCGCCCGTGTCCGGGCACGGTAATTGAAGACATATGGGCTTTGGTGCGCATAACAGACACCAATAGGCCATGGGCGGAGCAATGCGCCCGCCTTTGGCCTATAGCGTGCTCTGTTTGAAAAAAACACGCACACAAAGCCCAATCACGGAACCCAAAAGGAAAAGCACACGCACGAGCGTGTGCGATTCCAGGGTCCGTTTCTAAACCCCCTTCAAAACGCAGTGCATCACAAGGGGCGAGCCCTAAAAAAACAACATTCTTTTGTGTCATACTATTAGCCTGAAGCAATGCTTGTTTATGTATTTAAACAAAGCAGTCTATCAACTATAGCAAAGGAATTTCCTATCATGGTGATTACGGTGTTCTTAGTCGTGTCTCTACCATGATTCTGAATGGGAGCCATCTTGTGGCTCAGAAAGGACCAAAAAAACTTCCAGCACATTCCTCACTTCATGATTATTCCTTCTATACTTTAGACTGGTCTGGAAAACTTTTTCCCCAGCAATGACTCTCCAGTTTCACCAGGGGGTGCCACTAATATCCAGCCATGACTCCACCTCCAGATGTGGCATCTTCAGAGTGCAGTAAGTGACAGCCGGAGTGCTGTTGTCAGGTTTTGCTAATCTTTCCTCACCTCTTCGAGGTGTGTGGAGAGGAACGTAGAGAACCTCAACAGCAAAATATGCAGCACATTACATGTTTACATTACTTGGGATCTCATTAGTAACAGCTGTAGCTCACTGGGGTGGAGGTAGAACAGTGAGGAATCTGTTGGATTATTATGAATCCACCAGAAATATTGTTATTGAAGGTAAGTAGTGTTTGCACTGCCACTATAGTGGATGGCAGACTTGGTGCTGCAGTCCACTAGTGACATTCAACTTATACTGCTCTACCAAGTTTACAACACATTACGGGTTAAAGTATACACTACTGACTCACATCTCAGGCACTTAGTGATGGGTATTTTTCTTGGGCTGTGTTACATCGCTTCCTTGGTTAACTGGCAGCACTCAATCCCACATCCCAGCAAGGTTCTGCTTTTGGATTCATTTATAAGGAATCTACAGGAATATGTTTTCATCAAAAGGAAACAAGACCTAATACTACTACCCACAGAAATGTCCGGAGCCTCGCTGGAGACGAAATTCAATGCCATCATACTAGATGTCAACATTTTTAGAGATGATCATCTCAAGCTGGCAGACAGAGTGCCACAGAATGTAGAAGACACTCTTAATCTACAGCCCCAATCATCAGATTGTCACCTGCAATTACAGGATATCACAGAAGGAGTGTGCCTCTTGTAGGGTAGGGCAGAGGATGTCGAGGTGGGGCTCAAGGCATAACAATACTGGGTGGTGAGTATGCCTCAGAGGGCAAATGGGACTGGTGTGCAGGTTTTATTGAGACCTGGTGTTAAGACTTCACCCCTGCTCACTGCCTGATCTTTTTTTTCCACTGAGTGAGCGCATCGAGTCCCTGACGGTCACCCACCCCCAGCGCCCTGCAATGTATGCCAAGATCCTCTACTTCAAGGACAGCAATGCCATATTATGCACTGCTCATCGGAAAGGCACTCTTGAGAAAGACAATCCTCAATTTGTGTTATTTCCGGATTACAATATGGCAGTCCTATTCTTTCAAAGAGTAAAACGATAACTCTGCGAGTTAGGTATCCAATACTCTATTGTTACCAGTCAAACTTAAGACCATAATGGGGCAGAAAACATATTTACACAGTCTCGAAGATGGCATGGCACTGGGCTGAGAGCCTGTGGACCTCCTCACAACCGGGGAACGATTCTGGCAGGACTAAGTATGAAGCCAGGCAGAGTTGTCACCGCCCCTTCAAGTCACTGGACAGTGGCCTCGCTTTAAACCACAGCCCCCAACTCAGGAGCAGGCACAATACGAATGTCAACGCGTGCTGCTGACCGCAGCCTATTTCCAGCGCCTGTCAATAACGTTATCCATCACCTTATTGAAGTCTACAGATAGAGCAGACTCCTTGCTGACATCATCCATGCACCCATTTCCTTAAGATGTTGCCCCACAAGTCACACATATGACTGCTGATGACCTAATATATTTGTCAAATGCTTACATTTATTTGAGACACCATTGGTGACCTGCCAGAACTATCAGAGCTAGTGGACAGCCCTGTGTTGCCTCTACATGATGGGGTCCCTCTCCTTGGGTGGGCGATTTTGCCGCTGGCTTGGTGGGGGAGGGTCCACACTTTGAATTGAGAGGGATATCCCAGTACTCCCTACATGGGGAGTTTCCCTGTCTTTTACTCCCTTGCCAATTTTTATTGTGTCTGGACTACCCCAGCCTCATTGGAAACCCTGGAGGCTGTGGGTAAGGTCTTAATCGCTCGCACTTACACTAACATATGTAACAAGTGATTCCCTCTCCTTGTTGTGTTGGGATATGGTTACTAAAGCCCCTACATAATACTTACTATTCTACTGCGCCAGTTTGCATGGGCTGCTGGTTGTATTCTGCCCCTCCAGTTAGTTCCATTATGGTTTGAGTTGGTTCAGTGTGTTAGATGTTTTGACCCAGTTAGTGGGATAAATTAGATTTTCGGTTCAACGGATGCTGACTGGGCATAAAACATGGGACATTTTAATTCATCTTCTGTAGGTATGACAATTACTGCATTCAGTTTAAATAAATGTAACATCACCACCTGGAACATTAGGGGTATGAATAACCCAACCAAACGGCATCAGGTTCATTTCCTTCTCAAAATATGAGGCATACAGATAACACTCATAGGAGTTCCATACCACTCTGGAAGAGGGTGTTGTACTCCACAAATGCTGGCACAGGCAGGTTTTCAGTAAAAAAGTATTCCACGTACACCAGGAAAGCCTTGATTTGGATCAGAGCAGGAATCCCCATTTGTGATTGACACATCGGTGATTGATCCAGAGGGCAGGTTCATCTTAGTCAAAGAAAAACTAGACAGTGATCGTAGGTTATAGGCAGCATATATGAAAACAGGTCTTCCTCGAAGGCCTCACTGGACACTTGACGAAGTGGTCGCACATTACGTGGCTCTTGGAGGGGATTTCAACGGCGTTCTGGATGTTAATATGAACAGATTGTATCCTCCACTCGAGAGATCAAACTATCTTGAACACCGATATACTAATCCAATGGCTTTACCACTGGGCACTCTGGTGATCACATAACCGAACCACTCGATTGTACTCTTTCTACTCCCCAACACACACACACACACACACACACACATATATATGCTTTAAGTGAATATATATATATATATATTATCTACTGGCGGTCGCCAGTAGATAGTTATAGTTAGGACCCTGTTTCCATAGGAAAACCGCAACATTCTATTTGGAATAACTTTGGCGCCGTGAGTTATAGTTGCCTGCACTAACTATAACGTGGAATTTCATTGGTTTTTTACGAGTGAAATGTACAGCTAACTATAACTTGTGTGAAACCTATGGTTTTTTTCAGTGAATTTGCAAGGTTTTTTAAATGCTAATTCCTAACTATAACGTGTGTGAAACCTATGGTTTTTTCAGTGAATTTGTACGGTTTTTTAAATGCTAAGTTACTTTACGCCGTTCGTGCCGTGCGCGCCCACTTCACGCAGTTAGTTTGCCTTTTTCTAGGCCGCCCAAAACATCCTGTGTTTATTTCCAATGTTGGCGGTCTGCGTGAAATAACATTGCATTCCAGCCACAGTAGGGATTGTTTCCCACGGGCACGCTTAAGGGTTGGAAGTGGCAAACAGAGCATTTAAGCTCATGCGTGTGCCTGGGCAAGCCGCCTTGCAGCAATGGTTGTCGTGATTCTTTCGATGCTTGCTAGAGTTCGCTAATGGCATTTCCGCTCCCTTACTTTTGTTGTTTTCTCCCTAATTGCTCCCCTCGGCCCCCTTGTGTTTCCTTCTTTATGGTTTACCTGTATTTCTTCATTGTGTGTCAGTTGTGTACACCAGGCTCCTGCGTTCGCGGCGCTGCAGTGGTTCCTTTCATGTTCGGTGTCTGTGTAGGCACGGAGAAGTGCGCATATGCGTCAGGTGGATGGCCTAAAGGAAGTCAGTGGCTCCATTTGGAAAGCACGCCCCCAGTCCCCCGATGGTTTGGTGTCACCCCATGTGTTGGTGTCACCAGGTGCGGTCCGCACCCCCCGCACTCCCCTAGTGACGCCACTGCTCACTCTCTACTACTCTACTACTCACTCTCTACTACTCTCTACTACTCACTCTCTACTACTCACTCTCTACTACTCACCCTCTACTACTCTCTCTCTACTACACACTATCTACTACTTGCTCTCTACTACTCACTCCCTACTACTCCCTACTACTCACTCTACTACTCACTCTCTACTACTCACTCTCTACTTCTCCACTACTCTCTACTAATCACTCTCTACTACTCACTCTCTACTACTCACTCTCTACTACTCTCTCTCTACTACTCACTCTCTACTACTCTCTCTCTACTACTCTCTACTACTCACTCTCTACTACTCTCTACTACTCACTCTCTACTACTCTCTACTACTCACTCTACTACTCATTCTCTACTACTCATTCTCTACTACTCTCTCTCTGCTATTCAGTCTCCACTACTCACTCTCTACTACTCTCTCTCTAATACTCACTCTCTAATACTCCCTTTACTACTCACTCTCTACTACTCTCTACTACTCCCTCTACTACTCACTCTCTACTACTCTCTACTTCTCACTCGCTACTACTCACTCTCTACTCACTACTACTCTCTCCAACTCACTCTCTGCTACTCTCTCTACTACTCTCTCTACTACTCTCTCTACTACTCTCTATTACTCATCCTCTACTCTCTACCTCTCTACCTTTCTCTACCTCTCTCTCTACTACTCTCTACCTCTCTACCTCTACCTCTCTACGTCTCTACCTCTCTCTACACGCACACATATGCACATATATGCATTTATATATATGTATGTGTATATATATGTATATACATACATATATAAACATATATATAATCTGCATATCAATATAAATACAAATATAAATGCATGCATACATATACAGATATGCATGTTATTTACATGAAATTTTGAAAAACACTAATAAAAGCAAAGCTAAAAAGCCACCTAATTACAAACAGAATTGCTTTAACTTAAACGAGGGCGAGACCTATTGCATTTTCAATGCTTGTTTACTTTGGTTCCATCAAGAAGGCATTCAGATGTGACACATTTGCCATAAATTCTGAATGGTAGCACTCTAGTTCCTCATTAGATCACTGTAGTAAAGCTACTGCTCACCAGGGAAGTCTGCTGCTGGTATTCAAAGTGCATGTTTCAGTCTGCATGTCAGAACTTTTTAATGAAATAGAAGAGGATTTGAGAAGTCAAAATGTGCCCTAAGTTTTCTTTCTGAAGCACTAGTCATAATTTCTATGGCAAAATGAACCCCCTCATTTTGTTCCTTTGCAAATTAACTGTTTTAAATGTTACCACTTTATTCCAATCAAGATGGCTGCAGGTGTGCCATACCTTTGTCATAAGTAAGACTGTTAGCGCTCTAGTTGTTCTTTAAAACACTCTGGGATTTCTGTCATTGGGCTATACTTGGGCTACATCTTGGTGATATTTGTGCTACATTTGGGCTCTTTTGTCTCTGGTGGCCATCTTGGGAGACTTGTTATGAAGTTTCCTAATTTCCTCATTTACTGCAGTCTCCTCAGTAGGCATACTGTCAGTTTTTTACTTTGATTCAATGAAGAAGGCATTCAGATGTGTCACACATTTGCCATAAATTCAGAATGTTAGCACTCTAGTTGCTCATTAGATCACTGTAGTAAAGCTACTGCTCACCAGGGAAGTCTGCTGCTGGTATTGAAAGTGCATGTTTCAGTCTGCATGTCAGAATTATTTAATGAAATAGAAGAGGATTTGAGAAGTCACTCAAAATGTGCCCTAATTTTTCTTTCTGCAGCACTAATCATACATTCTATGGCAAAATGAACCCTCTCATTTTGTTCCTTTTTAAATTAAATGTTTTAAATGTTACCACTTTATTCCAATCAAGATGGCTTCAGGTGTGCCATACCTTTGTCATGAGTAAGACTGTTAGCGCTCTAGTTGTTCTTTGGAACACTCTGGGAAGCTGCAGTAGAACACAAAGGAATCAACTGACAGTCTCTGCCCTTGTTGGATGTACATGTTTTACTGAGATTGTCAGACTTCATTCTCACATGACTGAGAGAGATAATGTGAATTTACAGAAAATATGCTCTCAGTTTAGCTTATAGATCACCTTCCAAACCTCTGTGGGAAAAGCATGAGAAAATAGTTTTCTCTCAAACATGATTCATGATATCCCAGCAGAAGGCTTTTTCACATGGTAAAATCACCTTAGAACATACTACAATTCCTAAAATGAGTATGGTACCATCAACAAATGATTTATAATGTAACTAAAGTCTTAAAACCTTCTATTAACTGCAATGCTTTTTAATGAGGTGCTATCATGTATATTGGTCCCAAGATGGCTGCCAACACTTCTTGAATGAAGTGCTGACAGCCAATCAGATCTCACAATGAGATGTGTGGTTAGGCTCCGCCCAGATATGTATATGATTTTACTTTTGATTTTCTCAGGAACTACTGAACGGATTTACACCATATATGCAAAAGGCACATGCCTGACCTGAGGACTACCTCTTTGCCAAATTTCAAGTAATTCTGTTCAGCCGTTCTGGCTGTAGCTGTGTCTAATGGTCCTATGGAAAAATGCATGGGGAAAACGCGTTTTGGACCCCCCCTTTTTTCTCGGCCCCCGCTTGACGAATCACCCCGAGACTTTCAGGGTAGGAGCTGAACGGAGCGCCCCATTAGTTTTGAAAATTTCGCGAGGATTCGTCAACCGGCGCCAAAGTTATTCAAAATAGAATTTTGAGATTTCCTATGGAAACTAGGTTGTAACTATAACTATCTACTGGCGACCGCCAGTAGATAATATATATATTATCTACTGGCGGTCGCCAGTAGATAGTTATAGTTAGGACCGTGTTTCCATAGGAAATCCGCAACATTCTATTTGGAATAACTTTGGCGCCGGTTGACGAATCCTCGCGAATTTTTCAAAATAGGTGGGGCGCTACGCTCCGCTCCTACCCTGAAAGTCTCGGGGGGATTCGTCAAGCAGGGGCTGAGAAAAAAGGGGGGTCCCAAAATGCGTTTTCCCCATGCATTTTCCCATAGGACCTTTAGTCCGAGCTACAGCCCGAACGGCTGAACAGAATTACTTGAAATTGGGCAGAGAGGTAGTCCTCAGGTCAGGGATGTGCCTTTTGCAGGTCTGGTGTAAATCTGTTCAGTAGGTCCTGAGAAAATAGCATTTAAATCAATATATATATCTGTAAGCGCGCTCCGTGCGCTTACGGTAAGCTTACCGTACACGTACGGTGCCGTGCGCGAGCTCAATTCTGATTGGTGGTTACATGACTGTAAACATTCGAATCGGTCGAAATCAGAAAGTGTCGGCCGCCATTTTCTGTCTCTCGCTCTGAAAAACAAAGGTGGATAACGTGAAAAGGGGGCAACGAAGAGAGTTGCAGACCCCCTAGCGTTTGTCAGGGGGTCCACGAAGGACCAAAAAGTACGAAAAATAAATGAAATAATTTTTAAAAAAAATCGCGGAGTGCGCGTACGGTAAGCTTACCGAGGGTCTCTAGGGTACGGTAAAAAAAAATAAAAAGAATTAAGAATCACATTTAATATATAAATGTAAGGACCCCCAAGGGAGAAAAAACCAATTGATATTTTCTAAAAAATGGCGAGGCGTGCACGGCACGAAATGCGCAACGTGGGTGCTCGGTGCGCGAAGCGCAGTGAGTGCCCACAGCGCGCGCACGGTGCGCGAAGCGCACCGTGCGCGCAGGGTGTGTGCACGGTGAAAAACCAGAAAAAAAAATTAAAAATAAATACATAACTTAGCATTTAAAAAACCGTACAAATTCACTGAAAAAACCATAGGTTTCACACACGTTATAGTTAGGAATTAGCATTTAAAAAACATTGCAAATTCACTTAAAAAACCATAGGTTTCACACAAGTTATAGTTAGCTGTACATTTCACTCGTAAAAAACCATAGAAATTCCACGTTATAGTTAGATCAGGTAACTATAACTTGCGCGACCGCAATCCACAATGTGTCATTTCAGATGTCATCATTGATGTCATGAGTGATGTCACTGACCATGTCATGAGTGATGTAATATGTGACGTCATCAGCAGTTTACTGTGGGCGCGCTATTTATAGTTACCTGATCTAACTATAACGTGGAATTTCATTGGTTTTTTACGAGTGAAATGTACAGCTAACTATAACTTGTGTGAAACCTATGGTTTTTTAAGTGAATTTGCAAGGTTTTTTAAATGCTAATTCCTAACTATAACGTGTGTGAAACCTATGGTTTTTTCAGTGAATATATATATATATATATTCACTGAAAAAACCATAGGTTTCAGGGGCGTTATAGTTAGCTGGACTTTTCACTCGTACAAAACCATTGAAATTCCCCCGTTATAGTTAGTTCAGCTAACTATAACTCGCGCGCCCACAATGCACTGCTGATGATGTCACATGTTACATCACTCATGAATTGGTCAGTGACATCACTCATGACATCACTAATGACATCTCAAATGACATCACTGATGACATCATCCAGTGAATGTGTGTTTTTCTGAAAATTACATATGTTTTATATATGTATATCTCAAGGTCGATGGAAGAATAAATGGGTATATAAGTGTCTAAATGGATGATTTGTTTTTGAAAAATTTATTGTATAACTGATTGATTAAGTGTATCTTAGTGAATACATTGCTTAGTGAGTAATGTTCAAATATGTAAATATCTGTATCAGTCTCTCACTTTGTGTATAAGTGGCTGCATGGGTTGGTGAGTAGCTACATGAGTGTCTATATAGGTTATTAGTTGGTTTTTTGAGTATCAGTATGAGTGTCTGCATGGTTCGGTGGGGGGTATTACGTAGTGCATAGGTGCATGAATGAGTGACTCACTGTTTGTGTTGAAGACAGCATGTGTGCAGGACTGTATGGGCGGATGAGTGTGTGCATGGGTGTGTTAGTGAGTGAATGACTGTCTCAATAGTGTCTTTATGAGTAACTACATATGTTTTAAACTAGTATATGTGACTATTGGTGTATATAAGTGAGTATATGTGAGAGTGAGAGATTGAAAGTGTTCCTGTATGAATAAGTATGTGTTTCTATAATTGATTGTTTAAAAGACTAAGTATGTGTAAGTTTCTGTAGAAGTAAGTGTGGTGGTGTGTGTATAACTGTATATGCAAGTAAATGGATTCTTTATTAGCATGAGTGACTATGTGTGTGAGTAATTCTATGGATGAGTGGCGTTGTGTAACAGGATGTATAGGTGTATGAGTACATATGATGAGTGAGTACATGTATGAGTGACTGTATAGGACTGTTGGTGAATGAGTGGATGTGTATGTGGATCGTAGAATTACTGAATAGGTTGTTGTAACTGATATTGGTATGTCCATTGTTTTGAAAATTTTAGTTTCTATTTTTGAATGTGTGTATCAAAGGTTATATTAGGGGGAGAGGAGGTCTGCCACTCTATCAGCAAGGATGATGTCATCAGTGATGTAATTTGAGATGTCATCAGTGATGTCATGAGTGATGTCACTCACCATGTCATGAGTGATGTAATATGTGACGTCATCAGCAGTGCATTGTGGGCGTGCGAGTTATAGTTAGCTGAACTAACTATAACGGGGGAATTTCAATGGTTTTGTACGAGTGAAAAGTCCAGCTAACTATAACGCCCCTGAAACCTATGGTTTTTTCAGTGAATTTCTAAGGTTTTTTAAATGCTAATTCCTAACTATAACGTGCCTGAAACCTATGGTTTTTTCAGTGAATTTCAAAGGTTTTTTAAATGCTAATTTCTAACTATGCCTACAGAGATAGGACATGTGAAGAAAGAAGAAAAAACGCACAGAAGTCCTCAAAGACGAAGAAAAGTGCAGGAAGAAGGATAACGTGCAGAAAGAACAAACAGAAGAGCAGAAAGAAGCCTTGTTGCAAAATCATCCTGTACCCTCAACTTTTTCAGACGGATACTGGTGGTAACTGAGTCTGATTAACCAGTCCTAGAGCCAGTGCTATGTTAAAAGACACTCAGAATACAGTGAAAACACCTACATACACTAGGGAACACTATGTGTTGGGGTCCCCCTGTGATCAGCATGACCTCCTCTGTAAGCCCCTAGTATATAATAGGGCAGGGGATTAAAACTGCCTCTTAAAACGCGCCACAGGGCGTGTTTGCACATGTCACCTCAGGCCCCATCCCCTCACTTCCCCACTGTGTAAACACGACCTGTGGCCGTTTTAAGTTGGGAGATTGAGTCCCCTTGAATCCTGAGGGTCTCTAGGGTCCAACTAGCCCACTAGGTACCTCCAGTAAGCGCCACAGAGCTGCGTTGCAGAGAGGTGTAAAAAGTGGCACGGCCTAGACCACCTCTCTGCAACGCAGCTCAGTGGCACTTACTGGAAGCACCTGGTGGGCTAGTTAGCCCCCAGGGGCCCTCAGAATTGAAGGGGAATTATTTCCCCAACTTAAAACGCGCCATAGGGCGTGTTTGCACACGTCAACTCAGGCCCCGTCCCCTCCCTTCCCCACTGTGTAAACACGACCTGTGGCCGTTTTAAGTTGGGAGATTGAGTCCCCTTGAATCCTGAGGGTCTCTAGGGTCCAACTAGCCCACTAGGTACCTCCAGTAAGCGCCACAGAGCTGCGTTGCAGAGAGGTGTAAAAAGTGGCACGGCCTAGACCACCTCTCTGCAACGCAGCTCAGTGGCACTTACTGGAAGCACCTGGTGGGCTAGTTAGCCCCCAGGGGCCCTCAGAATTGAAGGGGAATTATTTCCCCAACTTAAAACGCGCCATAGGGCGTGTTTGCACACGTCAACTCAGGCCCCGTCCCCTCCCTTCCCCACTGTGTAAACACGCCCTGTGGCCATTTTTTAAGTTGGGAGATTAAGTCCCCTTGAATCCTGAGGATCCCTAGGGGCAAAATAGCCCACTAGGTAGTCCAGTAAGCGCCATTGCAGAGAGGTGTTAAAAGGGGCACAGCCTGCACCACCTCTCTGCAACGCAGTGCAGTGGCGCTTACTGGAAGCACCTGGTGAGCTAGTTGGCCCCCAGGGTCCCTCAGGATTGAAAGGGAATTATTTCCCCAACTTAAAATGCACCACAGGGCGTGTTTGCACACGTCACCTCAGGCCCCGTCCCCTCCCTTCACCACTGTGTAAACGCGCCCTGTGGCCGTTCGAAAGTTGAAAGATTAAGTCCCCTTGAATCCTAAGGGTCCCTAGGGTCAAACTAGCCCACTAGGGACCTCCAGTAAGCGCCACAGAGCTGCCTTGCATAGAGGTGAAAAAAGGGGCGTGGCCTCAGAACACCTGTCTGCAACGCAGCTCCCTGGCGCATACTGGAGATACCTGTTGGGCTATTTGGCCCTCAGGGACCCTCAGTATTGAAGGGGAATTAATTCCCCAACTTACAACTGGCCAGAGGGCGCGTTTGCAGAGTGCTGCAAGGAGGGGGCGTGGCCTTTGGCGCGACGCCGGTCTTTTATTTATTTTATTTTTTTAAGAAGGAGGGCTGTGTGGCCCCCCTTCTTTTTCTAATTTACTGGCCCTGGAGACCCCATCCCCCAGGGCCTGCATCCTAACTTTTTTTGTTGAAAAAAATAAATTTGGCCCTCCAAAGGCCTTAATCGGCCCCGGGGACCCCAATCCCCGGGTCATGGCCTTTGTTTTTTATTATTTTAATAAAAAATATATTTATAGAAACACTTTGGACATGCTGGACAAACCGTATGTACCTATCACCATGACGATTTGCGTGATATTCATTAAAAGGCGACTATGCATAGAATGAATCCACATGGAATGTATTTACACCGCTAGTGAAGCTCTGACGTGTCTGACGCCCTACCGTGCCTAATCCCGGTGCCCCCGCCGGTGGGTACTCTCCAAGTAGACACCCTTGGCATTTATTTATACAAACATGGGTAGTTATTGACGGGCACATTTAATACACACGCACACCAAGCCATTCAAAGGGGATTTGACAAAAATTCGACCAAACTATGCAAGAAACCCCCCTCACGGTTAATAAAACACACATCCACCGCCGGATGTGTAATACTTTTTATTTTACTCTCTGGAAAGGAGACGAACCTCACTTGAGAGTCACAGCGTGCTCCTGGCTGAGCCCAATGCTGTGTTGTATTTCACCAGCTAGTGCGTATGCTATGACACTCTCTAGCCCATGTGCACTGTAACACCACCCCTTGAATATGTCATGCCACACTTGCCTTCATACGGGTTATATTGCCCCATCTAACGTGCCTTCCTCTATGCCTATGTTATAACGCACAGTGCTATGCCATACATATTACAATATGGGATCCATATCTTTGTCACAGTGAATATGCAACGTTACACTCCCCAGCACATATTTTATATTACAACTTTAGAGACTAGTTAGGTTACACAACACTGCCCTGTGCATATTACACTCCAAGGTGGATATCGCATAGCACACGCTAGTGCCTGTGCTATCTCGCGCTCTCCAATGAATCGGTCATTGCGCAAAATGTATTGCATATTATATTTCACGCCCCGGTTCATCTTATATCACACTTTTTGGTGCATAGTTTATACCATATGCTATATCTAGTTTTCATTTTCAATCATGCTCCCAGGACTATGTTCTATATAACACTGCGTCCACTTACCCTTTTCACGGGCATTACATTTTGCGATGGGGGTGGAGGGTCAGGGGGTGTTTCTGCCAAGTGAGCCCAGAGTCACAGTCAAAAACGTCCTCTTCTTCCTGAATAAAAGTGAGATTATGCGGCAAACTTGTTCATATTTTAAGTAGTTCGCACAGACACACATTTTAAAAACAATAAAGTTCCTAATACCCACCTTCTCTGAACAGTTAGCTTGCTGTCCCATCCACCTCCTCCCTATCCTCTGTTGTCTGAATCCACGGACTAGCCTCCTCCCTCCTGCCATGCATGGTCTGATGTGCTGCCACTGCCCTCCATTTAGCATGATGTACCAGTCCACTCCTCCTGCCCTCCATTGCCCAATTCTATGGCCCATCATTGACCTCCTGCTTAGCCTCTGTGCTTAGCTTGCTGCCCCTATTCTCCTTCCCGCTGCCCTCTTTGTGCATGCCCCTGCTCTATCCTTTTTGCCCACCATGTTCCATGGACCTGCCACTCCTATCTACTGAGTGTTCTGTTGAGCTGCACTCCCCTCCCACCTGCCTAGCATTGCCAGATGACTGTAACCTGTCCCTACCACCTCCACCCTGCCTGTCCACAGGCCATGGCCCTATCCCCTTCCTCCTGTCCTCCATGGTTCATTTTACTGCCACACCCTTCTGCCCTCCCTGGTCTGTTGTGCTGCAACTGCTCCTCCTGCCTGCCCCGTGCGGTCTGTTGTGAGGCCCCTTCCCCTGAACTCTCTTGTCTGTGCCCAGGTCCTGACCCTCCCTTCTATCCTCCATGGTCCTTTATGCATGCCCCTGCACCCTCCTTCTTGCCCATCATAGCCATTGTGCTGCCAATAACCCTCCCACTTGCCATGCATGGTCTTCTGTGCTGCCATGGCCCCTCCCACCTTCCCTGTGTGGTCAGCTAGCTGCCCCTGACCCCCTCCCACCTTCCCTCCATGGTCTGTGTGTAAGCCATCATAGCCTCATTGTTGCTCTCCATGGTGTGTCTTGTTTCTAGTGCCCAACCTGCCTGACCTCCATGGTCATCTTGCTGCTCCTGCCCTGCCCCCTTGCCCCCAGCCCTCTGTTTCCATGTGCAGACCCCTATTCCCTCCCTCCTGGCTTGTCTGTTCCATTGTAATGCCCCTGATCGTCCCTCCTGCCCTTTATGGTCTGTTATGCTGCAGCTTTCTCTCCTGTCTGTCCATTATGGTCAGCTAGCTACCATTGCCTCTTTCCCCTCTGTTATCTGTTGTCCATGTGCATGGTCCTGTCCCCTCCCTATTGCTTTATATGGATTGTTGTGCTGCACTCCCGTCCCGCATGCGCTGTGTGGTGTATTGTGCTGCTGCAAACCCTGATGCCTGCCCTGTAGGGTCAGTTTGGTGCACCTCTCCATGTCCCTCCTATCCTCTGTTATCCGAGTCCATGTCCCTATCCCAATTCCTCCTGCCTACCATGATCCAATGTACCATACTTGCGAACATTTTGAACTTGGTAAGAGGGAGATTTTGAAAAAAAACTGGGGTATTGATTTTCCCCTTTGAGTTACATTGAAAAAGAGGAGATTGTAGATAGGAGACAGATCAAATAAGGACCATTTGAGCTTAAAAACATTGGACGTTTCCTGGCTGAAACGGGTCTGTTGGCATGTATGGTTGTACTACCACTGCCTCTTCCTTCTGCCCACAATGGTCTATTATATTGCCACAGCCTCTCTTGCCAGTCCTGTATTGTTGGTTTGTTGCCCCTGCCCCCCTTTCCACTGCCCTCCATAGTCTGTTGTGCTGCCACTGCCCTTCCTGCCTGCCCAGTGTGGTCAAATTGTTGCATCTGCACTCTCCTACCTGCCTTCAATTTTCAGAGTCCGTGCCCCTGGTCTCTGCCTCTCAACAGTATCCCAATGAACAACTAGATTGCTAACATTCTATATTTATTACAAAATTGTGGAACGCCTGACGTCATCTTGATGTAATCAAAACTGTAATACCTAGAGTATTTCCTTTAGAAATTACATATATGAGAGGGTCTTGTTTGCATCAAAATTATGGTTAGTGCTCTAAAAAAATAAAATGAGGACATAGTTTCTGAGTTTTCAAATAGCGACAAAGAACTTTGTAATGATTTGTAATCTTTATGTTTTTTTATCCAGTTGACCACTTGATTAAATGTTGCAGCTAGGGGAGAGGATGTGGTGTTACTTCCAGAGCTGCAGACTTTGCAACTGGGGAACCAGGTTGGAGTTTCTGCTTCAGCTCAACATTCTGTGATTCTGGTCAAATCATTTAATCTCCCAATGTCTACAACCAAAATGAATTTGGTCTTGTGTGATGTAACCAATGCTCATGTAAAGCACTCCAATACCTGACAAGTCTGCACTATATAAAACTGCAAATACACAAAAAATAAGTGTTTTGCACACCTCTGTCATTGGGCTACATGTGGGCTACATCTGGGTGATATTTGTGCTGCATTTGGGCTCTTTTGTCTCTGGTGGCCATCTTGGGAGATTTATTTGTTATGAAGTTTCCTAATTTCCTCATTTACTGCAGTCTCCTCAGTAGGAAATGCTTTCAGTTTTTTACTTTGATTCCATCAAGAAGGTATTCAGATATGTCACACATTTGCCATAAATTCTGAATGTTAGCACTCTAGTTGCTCATTAGATCACTGTAGTAAAACTACTGCTCACCAGGGAAGTCTGCTGCTGGTATTCAAAGTGCATGTTTCAGTCTGCATATCAGAATTTTTTTATGAAATAGAAGAGGATTTGAGAAGTCAAAATGTGCCCTAATTTTTCTTTCTGCAGAACTAATCATAATTTCTATGGCAAAATGAACCCCCTCATTTTGTTCCTTTGTAAATTAAATGTTTTAAGTGTTACCACTTTATTCCAATCAAGATGGCTTCAGGTGTGCCATTCTTTTGTCATAAGTAAGACTGTTAGCGCTCTAGTTGTTCGCTAGAACACTCTGAGACATTCTGTCATTGGGCTATACTTGGGCTACATCTGGGTGATATTTGGGCTACATTTGGGCTCTTTTGTCTCTTGTGGCCATCTTGGGAGATTTATTTGTTATGAAGTTTCCTAATTTCCTGCAGTCTCCTCAGTAGGAAATACTTTCAGTTTTTTACTTTGGTTTCATCAAGAAGGCATTCAGATGTGTCACACATTTGCCATAAATTCTAAATGTTAGCACTCTAGTTGCTTATTAGATCACTGTAGTAAAGCTACTGCTCACCAGGGAAGTCTGCTGCTGGTATTGAAAGTGCATGTTTCAGTCTGCATGTCAGAATTTTTTCATGAAATAGAAGAGGATTTGAGAAGTCACTCAAAATGTGCCCTAATTTTTCTTTCTGCAGCACTAATCATACTTTCTATGGCAAAATGAACCCCCTCGTTTTATTCCTTTTTAAATTAAAGGTTTTAAGAGTTACCACTTTATTCCAACCAAGATGGCTTCAGGTGTGCCATACGTTTGTCATAAGTAGGACTGTTAGCGCTCTAGTTGTTCTTTAGAACACTCTGGGAAGCTGCAGTAGAACACAAAGGAATCAACTGACAGTCTCTGCCCTTGTTGGATGTTCATGTTTTACTGAGAATATCAGACTTCATTCTCACATGACTGAGAAAGATAATGTGAATTTACAGAAAATATGCTCTCAGTTTAGCTTATAGATCACCTTCCAAACCTCTGTGGGAAAAGCATGAGAAAATAGTTTTCTCTCAAACATGATTCATGATATCACAGCAGAAGGCTTTTTCACATGGTAAAATCACCATAGAACACACCACAATTCCTAAAATGAGTATGGTACCATCAACAAATGATTTATAATGTAACTAAAGTCTTAAAACCTTCTATTAACTGCAATGCTTTTTAGTGAGGTGCTATCATGTATATTGGTCCCAAGATGGCTGCCAACACTTCTTGGATGAAGTGCTGACAGCCAATCAGATCTCACGGTGAGATGTGTGGTTAGGCTCCGTCCAGATATACATATGATTTTACTTTTGATTTTCTAAGGAACTACTGAACAGATTGACACCATATATGCAAAAGGCACATGCCTGACCTGAGGACTACCTCTTTGCCAAATTTCAAGTAATTCTGTTCAGCCGTTCGGGCTGTACCTTCGACTAAAGGTCCTATGGGAAAATACATGGGGAAAACTCGTTTTGGGACCCCCCTTTTTTCTCAGCCCCCGCTTGACGAATCACCCCGAGACTTTCAGGGTAGGAGCTGAGCGGAGCGCCCCATTAGTTTTGAAAATTTCACGAAGATAAGTCAATCGGCGGCAAAGTTATTCAAAATAGAATTTTCAGATTTCCAATGGGAAATCGGTCCTAACTATAACTATCTACTGGTGACTGCCAGTAGATTATATATATATATATATATATATATATATATATATATATATATATATATATATATATATATATATATATATATATATATATATATATATATATATATATATATATATATATATATATATATATATATATATATATATATATATATATTTATATTACCTACTGGCGGTCGCCAGTAGGTAGTTATAGTTAGGACCACGTTTCCATAGGAAAACCTCAACATTCTATTTTGAATAACTTTGGCGCCGGTCGACGAATCCTCGCGAATTTCTCAAAATAGGTGGGGCGCTACGCTCCGCTCCTACCCTGAAAGTCTCGGGGGGATTCGTCAAGCGGGGGCTGAGATAAAAGGGGGGTCCCAAAACGCGTTTTTCCCATGCATTTTTCCATAGGACCTTTAGAACGAGCTACAGCCCGAACGGCTGAACAGAATTACTAGAAATTTGGCAGAGAGGTAGTCCCTAGGTCAAGGAAGTGCCTTTTGTAGGTTTGGTGTAAATCTGTTCAGTAGATTCTGAGAAAATAGCCTTTAAATCAATATATATATCTGAGCCCGCTTACGGTACGCTTACCGTACGCTTACCGTACGCTTACCGTAAGCTTACGGTGGCGTGCGCGAGCGCGATTCTGATTGGCTCTTAGATCTTAGTAAACATTCGAATCGGCCGAAACCAGGAAGCGGCGTCCGCCATTTTGTCTCTCGCACTGAGTGTTGTTTATCAAACATGATGGCCAAAAACATGTTACGGGGCTGTTTTGACAACTCCCTCCCACATAGTCATGTTGAGGGAGTCCCCAAACATCCCCCAAGAGCAAAAACGGTTTTATTTTTTTTTCGGCAATTTCGCGGGGTACGCTGACCGTACGCTTACCGTACGCTTACCGTAAGCTTACCGTACGCTTACGGTAAAAAAATAAAAATAAAAAAAACACTATCCACACTTACCCCACCCCCTGTGCTTTTGGTGGCCGCAGGCCACCAAATGTGCAGGGCTTATTAATAGAGAAAAAAAACGTAATTTTGGCAACATGAAATTATAAAATCGAAATAAAAAAAACACTATCCACATTGACCTCACCCCCTGTGCTTTTGGTGGCCGAAGGCCACCAAATGTACAGGGCTTATTAAAGTTGATAAAAACCGTGCACGGAACGAACTGCGTTAAGTGGGCGCGCACGCCACAAATGGCGTAAAGTAACTTAGCATTTAAAAAACCGTACAAATTCACTGAAAAAACCATAGGTTTCACACACGTTATAGTTAGGAAATAGCATTTAAAAAACCTTGCTAATTCACTGAAAAAACCATAGGTTTCACACATGTTATAGTTAGCTGGACATTTTACTGATAAAAAAACCAATGAAATTCCCCCGTTATAGTTACTGTAGGCAACTATAACTCACGCGACCGTAATCCTCTGCTGATGACATATGTGTCTTTATGAAAAAAAAATATTTGTAATATATGTATAGCTAAAATTTAATGGAAGAAGATATGGGCAAATAAGTGTCTAAATACAGTATTAGCATCAGCAGAGGATTGCGGTCGCGTGAGTTATAGTTGCCTACAGTAACTATAACGGGGGAATTTCAATGGTTTTTTATCAGTAAAATGTCCAGCTAACTATAACATGTGTGAAACCTATGGTTTTTTCAGTGAATATATATATATATATATATATATATATATATCCAGACGAAAGTTGCTCAAAGCAATTAAGACGCCACACGCGATGTTCAAATTCCACCTTTAATTGTTGGGTAGGCAGCAGCAATAACAGTTGTGGCCTTCCAGCGCTATGTTCGCCATATACTCCATACGCGTTTCGGGATAGTCCCCTTGATCACTGGCATGGCTTGTGGTGGAAAACAGCTGCGCAAAATTAACTCGCACTTGCGATTGTCTTTAAATAGTCCCGCCCTCATATATATCTCAATATATATTCAGTAAAAAGCAAAGGTTACAGGGACATTACTGATGTATTAGGAGGGGAAAGTAGCAGTGTATGGCAAAGGTGCGAGTTATAGTTACCTTATGGCACGAGTTATAGTATTTTGAGATAACTATAACTGTTAAATTGCTATGGTTTTGTGTGCATAAAATTTTAACGTCCCTCTAACCTTTGTTTTTTAGTGAATTTGTAACGTTTTTTTAATCATATTTCCTAACTAGAACATCCATGTAACCTTTTTTTTATTGAGAATTTCAATGTTTATTTTTAACGTGAACTAATTTTTAATTACGTTACCTTAATCCAACCTCTGGCGTGCACTGCCTTTGGTTGTGCACGATGGAACTTGACCAAAGACCTGGCCTGTGGCCAGGCCCTGCGCCCAACCCCAAGCCATGCATGGCGTTTGGCAGTGTGCAGCGGCGGCTGGCCGCAGGTAGGAGTAGGAGTGAGATGGGTCTGTAGTTGCTGTGGGTGTTGGGTCCGTCAATGGCTTCTTCAACAGGGTGGTGACTTCCGCCTTGTATCCAGGTTTGCCTGTTAGGTGGCAGTGGTAAGGAAGGAGTTGTTGATTGTGGAGAGAGCAAGGGCGATGATGGTGCCACCTAGGTTGTAGATGAATTGGGGGAAGAACCCGAGGGGACTTGGAGCCCTTGCTTATCCACAAACTGTCTCCCGAAACTCCAGATTTAAACTTTTACAGCTTTTTATTCTACTAAGGGAGTACCATTCCCTAGTCAAGATTAACCATGCATCGATGCAGGTGCCCCGACAGATCCCTGCCCGTAACACATCTTCCACAGAGCAGCCGCCACCATTGCCTCCCAGCTTCGCTGCACCAGCAACTGCTCCATCGAAACCACCTCCTTCCCTGATGACTGGAAACAACCCGAGATCAACTCCCTGCTGAAGAAGCCATTCTCAGACCCAACAGACCCCAAGAACTTCAGACCAATCTCACTCCTCCAATTCCCAGCCAAGGTCATAGAGAAGACATCAACGCCCAACTCTCCAAGATCATCGAAGTGAACCACAACCTGGACACCTCCCAATCCGGGTCCCGAAGCAACCACAGCACAGAGACTGCACTCCTCACCACCACAGACGACATCAGCTCCCTCTTTGACTGGGGTGAGACCGCAGACCACATCCGTATCCCACCGCACCATAATCACAAGACTCCATGATGCGGGCATCCTTGACAAGGCCTTGGACTGGATCCACTCCTTCCTCACCAGCCAGACCCAGCCACTCAGAACCCACGGAGATCAGCTGTAGAGTACTCCAGGATTCCTCTCTGAGCCCCACCCTCTTCAACGACTACATGGCCTCCCTCGCAGCCATCGTCAGAAGCCACGGACTCCACATAGTCTACTACGCTGACGACACCAAGCTGATCCTCTCCCTCACCAATGATCTCACAACCGCCAGAGCCAACTTCCACAGTGGAATGAAGGCCGTTGCTACCTGGATGAAACACAGCTGTCTCAAGCCCAACTCCAGCAAGACCGAGGAACTCCTCCTGGGACCCACCCCTTCAGCCTGGGACAACTCCTGGTGGCAGGCCCCTCTGGGATCTCCCCCCACCCCGTTCGATCTCGCACGTAATCTCAGCATCATACTGGCCTTATTGCTCACTATGAACTGCCAGTTTCCTCAGCTTCCACATGCTCAGCCTGCTTCGAAAGACATTCAGATGGTCCCCAAAGAACCCAGAAAGACGGTCACCCATACACTCATCACCAGCAGACTCGACTACAGCAACGCACTCTACACCGGCGTCACCCTGAAACAGCTCAAGAAAGTACAGAACACGACCATGACTAGCTGCCCTGTCTCGCACATTGAGTGGGGATGGAGACTAATGTGTTTGGCCCTTTGCTTGCCTATTTATATTTGTACTGCTAGTGCTGACTTGCCAAGATGTATTCAAATCTGCTTTGTCCTAAGCCTTACACTGAAAGAGTGGTTTTTATTTTCTGTTTTGTTGAATAAACCAATAAAAAGATTTCAAAAAAAAAGAAAGTACAAAACATCTCAAACGTCGCAGCCAGTCTGGTCCTCGACATCCCCCGCCGCAGCCACATCACGCAACACCTCCAACAACTCCACTGGCTCCCTGTCAACAAGAGAGTCACTTTCAAGCTCCTCACTCACGCCTATACAGCTCTACACGACAAAGGACCAGCATACCTGAACCACTGCCTCACATTCCACGTTCCCGGCAGACAACTCCAATCCTCCCAACTCACCTTCGCCTCTGTCCCCAGGATCCAGAAGACCAGAACAGGAGGAAGGTCGTTCTCCTACCTTGCCACCAAGACCTGCAACACCCTGCCCCTGCACCTCAGGCAATCTTCATCACTGACCCAATTCAGGAAGGACCTCAAGACCTGGCTCTTCGAATCATCCTCCATCCAGTCCGGCCAGCAGCCCCCCCTCTTCCGAAGCGATTTGAGATCCTCACGGGTGAGTAGCCGCGCTTTGCAAGTCCCTGATTGATTAATTGATTGATTGAACCAGGTATTTCCAGGAGCTGCAACCTCCTGTCCCTACTGCCTGGCCTTGCCTACTGACTTAACAACACATGCTTTGGGCCTACTGTGGGAGAAACATAACAATACAATCAGGGCCGGACTGGGAACCGAAACCAGCCCTGGCAAACAGCTCGGCCGGCCTCCCCTTCAGGGTGTAGGGGGTGCGGCTGAGCTGTTTGCTAGGGCCGTTTTCAGCCGATTTTGTTACAAGGGGTCGATATTGCCGACCCCCGGTAACAAAAACAGTCCCCAGGGGCCCAAAACCGGCCCCCCTCCCTGGCGGCCCTCCGGGGAAATGCCCGTTGCTAGCTACGGCCAGTCCAGCCCTGAATACAATGTTATACTAATGTGATTAATTACCAGGTGATAAAACTTGCCAAACATCACTTACAGTTTTATCTCAGTTAACACCCATTCCAATGACAAACAGGTTTGGGTCAGATTTTGGAGCAGGCAGAGGAAGGACAAAGCGAAAGGCTGTCTCCTGAAATGGGACCTTTTTGGGAGGGCTGAAAAGTATAATAAAGCAATTATTGACACCTGAAAATCCCCAAAATGTCAATAAAGATGCAAAATTTGCCAATCCGAGCAGCAAAATTCTGGGGTTGGTGGTGTTCTGTCTGATCGTCCTTTGCATGTGCACTTCTACTTATTTATACTGTCCACACATTAATGCTGTAGAATTTTTTGTGCATTATAAAATTGTGGATTATTGACAGTGTGCAGAATAGTAATGTATACTCAAATACCCACATATTCACATATATGATGTTATTGCCTTTGAAACGATTTTACTACGACCTGTAAAAATTCCCTTTTTTGGCTTATGCTAACTAGGCCTCAGTCAGACCTCGACGCCATGTTGTTCAAATTGGATGTCTCGCCCTGTACATTCGCTTTTATTATTTCTGCTGAATATATTCATGAAAGTCATGTTGATTTATTTCTGAATTATGCTGTTCTCAAACATTTCTAGCATGGCCCAGTAATGTTTCAACCTTCAATGTTTCTTTTGCCTACTCTCTAGATTACATTCATTCACAATAGTTCACTGTTGTTTTGTAACTCGTTTGTTTTGCAATTCATGGATGATGTTAGCATAGATGGGGCTTAACCAATATTCATCTAGTAGAATAGTGCTTAGGTGGAAAGGAGGTATGACGTTCAAATTTTCAATGCTCTGGTTTGTTGAAATTGCATTCTTTTGATGACACCATCATAAATCTGCACTTTCTATGTTAGCCTACGAGAAGATTTCCTATATAAACCCTACATTCTGGGGGTGAGCCAGAACTCTGAGATGACCTTCTGATGGTACTAGGGAAGTGGTCCGAATTCTTACTGATTTTACTCTTCAGTTGAGATTTTGAATAGTTTTTATTCTGTCTATTATTCTGTATTGACTTCTCATTGACAGCCTTTACGGGAATGCTTTTATACACCTGCAATCTGATTATTCTGTATTGTACTGTAATAAAGCACTATCAGCCAGAGATAGTTGTAGGTTCTTCAGGTTTATTGTAAGTAAAGATCCCATCCACCAGAAGCTCCTGTAAGCATCAAGCGTGTGCACAAGTATAGCTGTAGAGTCTCCTTTTACCTTGAAGTTCTGTAGTAATGTGTGTGTATCACTGAGGGGATACACTTTAAATCATTTACACATGCCAGTTAAATGTGCCTCTCTCCCATTATATCCGCCGATCAAGAGCTGCCGATGTCCACCTTTGTTGCCAAGCAACGCCAAACACGTGTAGAAATATACGTGAAAGACGCGGCGCGTACAGGAGCAACTCTCTTGTTTATTTCAGTTTCCTTGACAACCAGCGCGGTGCGTAAGGCGTGCTGGTGACGCAACGCGCTAGTGCGTGTAGTCTCTCTTGAACGCGAGAGCAGAATGGCGCGCAGCCACGAGGATCACTGACGGCGTTCGAACCGGTGAGAGGCGCTGATTTGAAAAATGCATTCTTGTTTCCTCTCTCCTTCTTTTTTCTACGATGTGCCAAATTGCTGTCTTTGAATCAAACTCCCAAACGTAGGGTTTTCAAATTAGCTGTTGCGCACATAATTGAAGAACAAAACAACGCTTCCGATCAGATGTTGCCCGCACAACGAAACGCAATGCAACGCTTGCGATCAGATGTTGCCCGCAGTGTATAGGTTCTCCAAGTTACTTTAAGCCGGGCTATAACACACAAACGCTGAATTTAAAATGCAGTCACTTCCTTTCATACGAGTCAAAGAGCGGGATAATCCATTGCTTATTCCTTTTCAAATCGGTAACATGAAGCAACACTGCAAAGCTCATAGCGTCTATTGAAAGCGCCGAGTGAAATTGTGCTGTACCTGTAATCCAGTGTGATCAAAGAGTTCTATTTCCTCAATGTTGATCCATTTTGTAACGAAGTAGTGTTGGGATCTCGAATATGATGTAATAAATCCTTAAAGTGGAACCATCCTGCGTCGCCAAGTGTAATAAAGCACTATCAGCCAGAGATAGTTGTAGGTTCTTCAGGTTTATTGTAAGTAAGGATCCCATCCACCAGAAGCTCCTGTAAGCATGAAAGGCTGGCTTCAACTGCCCCCTACTTTCTAACATCATTCCATCCCATACAACAATAAACATTCCTTTTCTCCTGGCAACGCGAGGGACATTCTACGATGCCACATGTACGTTTTTGAGTCTGTCCTTAATTAAATAACTGTATTTTCGATACAATGTGTTGGACCTTATCTTAGAACACATTGCTTCATGAAATGGAGGTTTAAAACCGCTTCTGATACACCCACCAGTGGGCACACTGTTGAGATGAATAGGCCACATTACAACGCATGCGATACATTGCATGCAATTACAACGCATTCATTACAATAACTGCGTTGTTACATCGCATACCATTACAACTCAAGTTGTTGCAACGATTTGCTGTAGGGGGCGCGCTGAATTTTGGAATAGTATAATTTACTATTCCAACTCCAGTCTGTGCAACAGTAGGGAAGGTGTTGGATTTTAAATCCAACACCTTCTGCACCCTACAGCAAGTTGTTGTAACGACTTGAGTTGTAATGGTTTGCGATGGAACAATGCATTAGTTGTAATGACTGTGTTATAATGGCATGCGATCTATTGCATGCGTTGTAAACGATGTTTCCTGTTAAGATGTCTTTTGTGGTGTAAAATGTTAGGGTCCCCATGCCCTCACTGCATCTTAACATTTGCCCATTTCCCCTTTAGTTCCTTCTCACTTACTCTATTTCTGAAATGGTGCATGTGGTGCTACATATTTACAGCTGCACCATGTCAGTCCCCCCCCCCCCACAATTTTGCCTTTGGTTCCTCCCCTTTGTTTTCTCCTCAACTCACATATACCATCACACTTTACCTGTGCAGGTGATTACAACATCCACTTGTCGGATGACTTCATTCAGTTTCACCACGCGAAACCCATCCATGCTGGAAAGAGATAAAACTAAAGTCAAACCATAAAGAAACCTATGATAAAAATGGAAGTGTGACAGGGGTTCACAAGAGAAAACCATCCAGGAAATTGCAGTTATGCACAGGTAAAAAGCATGATAAGAATAAAAATGATTTATTCAGACCTCAACCCCATGATAGTTCTCACACTACAGCAGCTGATACCAACTCTCAGCCCAGAACACCACGCACAAGGGAAAGCACAGAGTGTAGAAACATTCTATTAAACATTCTAGGACTAGTTGAAGATACACTAGAACTGAACTTCAATAATATTGAATCAACAGCTAGTAACTGGGAACCTGGAGGAATAATATCTATATAGAGAGACAAGACCCTGGATGGAGGAGATGAAGGGAAAACATGAGCACAGACTAAGCAGGCGAGTGACTGAAGGAAATCACAGACTAGTAAGGTAAAATGAGGTAATTAGAGTTCAATGCCAAGAATACAGGGGATAAAGACAAGGGAAAATTAATTATTTATTTAATTTTCCCTCGTGGTTGTGGACACCGGGTGTCTCTACAGATGACTGTCTGTAATATCTAATTTTATTACTCCTGCTCACCGTAAGGAAAATGTACATACCTGTATTCCTAGTTTTCCATTGTAGGCAACTTCTTTGAAGTCATTAACACTGAGGCACTCGTATACAAAATCTCCAGGATCCCGCACATGGAGTTGCCCACCAATCCCAATTCATCCATTTAAAAGGAATTGCCAAGTGAATTGATATTTTAAGTAATGCGGCAAAACCTGGCTCCCTTGGACATTTATCTGACTCACAAAAACCCGTGAAAATGTGCAGGTCGAAACTGGCCTGAAAATAACAAAGTATACTGGGGCACTGGATGAGGTGTTTTTTTGTTTTTTTTTTTTCTTGTCAGGGCGTCATTTCTGGTTCAGATACATCAATCGTCACCTTCCACGACACCCTTTTTATTTGTCAGTCGTTGGTAACAAACTTGGCAACAAGTGCGCACGCTATCCCATTGACCTTTAACCTGTGAAGGGAAAAGGTCAAATACATACAGTAAATTTTTACATTTACTCTACCTGTCTTCATCTCCCCTCTCCTCTCCTCCGTCGCCAAACTGGTTCCTGGATTGAATGGAAGAAAGAAAAGAAACAGTTTAGTGGCCCCTCCAGGGCCCCCTCCCCAGTTAAGGGTTTGGGGACCCCTTTTGGGTCCGCTGTCGTCGCCGTCATTGCCTGAGCCTTCCAGGGCCCCCCGTGTAAGGGTACAATGGGACCCCTTTGGGTCCTCAGGTTTCGTCGTCACTGTCTCCATCTGATCCATCCAGTGCTGCGTAGTCTCGCAGGAGGCTGTGGATCATCTTACGGCATGCCAGGGTCGATGTCTCCTTTTTCCCTACTACCAGGCGGTTTCTGGAAAACAAGAGAACATCTTTAAAACAGCACAGGAGCCTCCAGCAACCCTGGAGGTCTCCTAGTGCATGTGTCTTTGGGAACAGTCCATAAATCAGAGTCAGCAGTGATGCAGGTCATAGGTATCCAGGCCCTAAGCTCCATGCCTAGGGCCTTCAGCAGGTCCTGCGCATACGTGCACTCCCAGAAGAGATGGTATGTTGTCTCATCCACGGTGCACCCTTTCGGGCAGGACTTGTATCGGTTGAGTCCCCTTGCGTGCATGAAGGCTCTTACGGGAAGTCCTACTTGGATGGCCATCCAGGCGATGTCCTTGTGCTGGTTCGTCAGGTGCTTGTATGCGACGTTTCCCCACACGTGGTCTGCTGTGGCTGAGGGGAGGGTGCCGATCGGCTCGCTGATCTCTCTTGCACGAATCTGGCGTTGGAGAAGTTTTGGAGTCCACATGACGGGGCGAACTGCCACCAAGCCATACTCTCTCACAAACCCCTCCACTTCCTTGTAGAACCACGGGGTCTCCCAGTTGTACGGGACTGCGCTCACCCACTCTGCCCATACGAGGCGCCTCCACATTGGCAACAGGAAGAAGCGTGCCATCAGAAAACCGGCGTGACTCTCATCTTTGGTCCTCAGGGTGTTCCTCACGCAGTGGCACACGAATGTCCCCCTCAGGATGGTGGCGATGTCGGGCACTCCTTTGCCTCCCTTGTCGTGGGTCTTGAACATCACCGCCCTCTTCACTCTGTCCATCTTCGAGCTCCAGATGAAGTAGAAGATCATTCTCGTGATGGCCTTGGCCATTCTGGTCTGCACTGGCCATACTTGAGCAACGTACTGGAGCACTGGCAGGGTCTCGTTCCGCATGACCAAAGACTTTTCTTCGATCGTCAGCTTCCGGAGGCTCCAGAGTCCCAGCTTCTGCCTTGTCTTTGTCAGTCTTTCCTCCCAGGTCTTCTCTGCTGCACCGTCTCCGCCGAACCAGACTTCAAGGATCTTCAGGAAGTCCTGCTTGATGGGGAATGGCAGTGGGTCTCGGGTGGGGGTCCAGTGTCCGAAGATCAGGGTTTCTGACTTGGTGCTGTTGATCTTTGCTCCAGACGCTTTCCCAAACTCGATACAAGTCCTCTCCAGCTCTTTCACAGACGGTCCGTCTGCGCAGAATACGGAGACGTCATCCATGTAGAGGGAGCACTCCTCTTCCTCCGCTCCCTGGTGCCTTCACTCCTCTGATGTTCCTGTTCTGCCGGATGCGTTCGGCGAGGAGTTCGATCACGCAGATGAACAGAAGGGGGGAGAGCGGGCAGCCCTGCCTCACTGCCGACAGGATGGGAAACGGGTCAGTTCTCCAGCCATTTACCAATGCCGTGATGGAGATGTCTTTATACATTGTTTTCACCACGTCACAGAATAAGTCACCCAGTCCCAGAGCTCTCAGTGTCCTGTCCATGAACTCATAGGAAACTAGGTTGAACGCCTTTTCCTGGTCTAGGCTGACCAAGGCCGTCGGGACCTTGCGGCCCTTGACGTACTCGATCGTGTACCGGACCAGGGCCAGGCTGTCCGCGATTTGCCGTTCCGGTATCCCACAGGACTGGTCAGGGTGGACTATCTTCGCTATAACTTTCTTTAGGAGGTTGGCCATCACCTTTGTGAGAATCTTGTAGTCCACATTGAGGAGAGAGAGGGGCCTCCAGTTCTTGAGGTCTTCTCTCTCTCCCTTCTGCTTGTACAAGAGTGTTATCATACCCTCACGCAGGGATTGTGGCATACTACCCTTGCCCACCACTTCCTCATAGAGGTCCAGCAAGTCCGGCCCTATCAGGTCCCACAGTTCGACATAAAGTTCCACTGGGAGACCGTCATTCCCGGGTGTCTTGCCTCTCTTGGAGGTCATGGCGGCCAAGTGCAGCTCTTCCAAGGTGAAGGGCGCGTTCAGGCCCTCTCTCTCTTCTGGACCCAGTGTCTTTGAGATGCCCTGTAGGAAACTATCCACCTGGTCTCTCTCTGACAACTTCGGTGAGTAGAGTTCGCCGTAAAAGTCTGTTACGACTTTCATGACTTCCTCTTTCTCACCTTGGAGGTTGCCCCCAGAGTCCCGAAGCTCAACCAGCGGTGTATGGGTCGAGTGAAGTTTATTGAAGAAGAACGAGTTGCATTTCTCGTTCTTCTCTAGGTTCTCGGTTCTGGTCTGGAAGATGATTTTCTTGGATTCTTCCCCAAAGTGGTCTGTGAGCCCTTTTCGGGTTTCCTCCAAGTCGTCACTCACGTCCCATCCCCTGAGCTCGAGTTCGTACAGTTGCTGCAGTTTGCTCTGCAGTTTTCTGAACGTCCTCTTCTTTTCCCGTGCAGCAGCTCTGCTTGCATCCTGGAAGAAGCTTCAGAACCTGTCCTTCACCCATTCCCACCACTTGCTGGCGGAGTGAAAGAGGTCCTTCATGTCCCTCCACTCTTTGTACGCGGTTCTGAGGTTCGCCACTAACTCCTCGTTTTCCAGCAAAGAGCAGTTCAGTTTCCACAATCCTGGTCCAGCGGGGAACTTGCCTGTAAGTTCCCCCTCGAAACTGACTGCTCTGTGGTCAGAGAAGTGGACCGCGACCATGGAGCTTCGCCCAGGCTTTACTGTTGGGGAGGTGAATAGGAAGTCGATCCGTGAACGCAAGGATCTGTCCGGCCTACTCCAGGAAAAATTCCTGGCGTTCGGTCCCATGCTCCCGATGGCATCTTGGAGGGACGCCTCACCTATCACCTATCATCTCCACCAACAGCCTGGACGTCACGTCCATCCCTGCAGAGCCAGACCCACTGTGTCCATCCAGCTCTACTATGCAGCTGAAATCACCACCCATCAGAATGGTTCTAGAGGTCACGAGCTGCATCCTGAGCACCCTGAACATCTCGAGTCGCTCATTCTTCTCCGGGGGGGCATAGACATTGATGAGCCTAACGGGCTCACCAGCCCACGAGCCGTCCACGACCAGCACTCTGCCGTTGACCTGCTCGGTGACCTTGTCCACGGTGAACTGCTTCCCCTTGATTAGAATGGCCACTCCAGACGATTTGCAATCGTTCCCTCCAGACCAGAAAGATGGCCCGTGTGTCCACTGCCGTTCAAGCTGGCTGTACGACTGGGCGTACGGAATCCCGCATTCCTGCAGAAAGTAGATATCTCGGTTCTGGGTGGCCAGGAAGTGCAACGTGTCAACCCGCCTGACCTGATCCTTCACACTTCTGACGTTTAGGGTGAACAATGATATCGTCATTGTCTCCGCGCCATTGGTCAGTATCTGGTTTCGAACCTAATGCTTCACTTGGGTCCTGGACCCCCTGCTCTCCCTTTTCTTCCGGGGTGTGCTCGGTGCTCTCGATGGACACTTCTGTTCCTACATCAGGGGTCCACAGTGCTGCGTCTGGTGGTGGTCCCATCCGGGAGAGGTGACGGTGGAATTCTTGGAGAACCGAATTGATCTCCGCTAATTCTTTGTCTTCCTCCTCATCTTCCATCTCTGCATTGTTGTCGTTGCACTCGGTGTCGCTTACGAGGATGACGGTGTCTGCGTCGTGTTCCTCTTCTTCGGTGGTGCCCGCTGTGTTCACCTTCTTGATGGCCAGGAAGTCCTCTCTGGCTGGCATCTTTCTCTTGTGGGCGTTAACTCGCTGGAGGGCTTTTTCCGGTGTTGCCCCTTCCTCCAGTGTCTCCGGCTTGGATCCGGGTTGCAGTGTTCCGTGCGAGGCCGCCTTCTGGATTCTGGCGCTGGTGCGTCTCTGCTCCTTCGCCTCTTCCCTATCCTTAGTGGTCTTTTGGTGCAGCATCTGGGATCGGACCTGGCTCCATGACTCCTGGATCCCGTCGTCCTCGTCTCCGCTGCTGTCCTCGGGTTTCCCCTTAGTCTTCTTCTTTTTCTTCTTCTTCTCTTCCTTCCCCTTTGTAGAGTCTTCTACCTCCGTCTCCACTTCCTTGTCCTCTGGTTCCGGCGCTGGGGCTGTTTCTTCTGGGACTTCCTCCGGTGGGGCTCCTTGTGGTGCTCCGTCCTCGGGGCCTCCTGTGGGTTGGTGGACTTCCTGGGGCGGTGCCGTCTCAGTCGGGGATGCTGGTTCCTCTGCTGCGTCTGGTCCTGCCTTGGGGCCCTCTGGGTTCTTCGTGCCTGTTCCTGTGGGTGTCGGTGTAGGAGAGTAGGTTCTGCACTTATGTTGCCCCCACTTTTTTTCTGATGTATACACTGGTTTCTGACTATAGTCTGGCTGGGTCCCTGCTAATCAGGGCCCCAGTCTCACTGATCTCTCTAAAACAACTTGGTGTGCATATTAGATGCACTAGTGATTGGATACTGTGGTACCTTATGAGCCCCTAGTATATGGTACCTTAGGTACCTAGGGCATTGGTACTTCACAGGCCTATCAGGGGCTGCAGCATGTATTATGCCACCCCTGGGAAGCATTCACAATCTGACACCACAGGCCTGCTACTGCAGCCTGTGTGAGGTAGTGTTAGCACTCCTCACTGAGGTATAGGTTCCTATATCTCACCATACAAACACATATAAACCTATCTGTCACCCCTCTTGCAGGCCCTAACAATCCTGAGGGCAGGATGCTTGGTTTACTATGTGAGGGGGTGCTTCTGCATGAGCAGGACCCCCCCCCATTGCAGCTGGCAGAGTCTATTCTCTGCTGCTGTTTGTGGATGCGGTTAAACCATATACTCTTAAGTGCATTATAACCTCGCGGTAAATGCTAACTTTGGAATGACTGCATCAAAACATGTCGTGTTTGGTGTCAAACAACTTGGAATCATACCCCCACACCAGTAACTGGTGTGGGAGTTTGATCCTACCCTTCTAGAGGGGACGACATGTCCCCACTGTACAAAACGGTAGAAATCTTCTAGAGCCCTGGCATCACAAAATGGATGCCACCAGCACAGACACCGGGCTGCCCTCCTGCTGCTGACCGAAACTCGCAGTGGAGGAAGCCCAACAAAGGGTTTCCTGTGAAAGGGAGGTGTCACCACCTCCCAGACAGGATTTAGTGTATTGGAGCTGGGTGGGTGCACTCTTAGAGTGCTTTGAAGTCCTGCACTGGGGGAGCAGTAGCCTCCTCTGTGCATATGCCAGCTCAAACCGGTTCAGAGGCTACCTGCCCCTGCTCTGGCGCGAAACTGAACAAAGGGAAGTGGGTGTAACCACCCACTACCCTGACCCTCCTAGAGGAGTGGTCATAGATCTAGTCCCTCCCCTATCTTCACTATAAGATACAAGCATTGCCAATGCAATTCAGATTAACACTGGACGACGCTCTACAAAGAAGAATCCTGGCCCTTCGATGTTCCACTATCTCTGGAAGACTGAAGAATCTCCCTTGGAGTCAAGGAGTGACTCCCCTGCTTGGCAGGCACCAGTAACTTTGATCAACGGTTGCAAACTTCACCGCTCCCGCCGGAGTCCGAAGTCCCTGCGTCCCCTGAAGCGGATTTCCTGACCTCTCGACGGCCATTTTGAGTCCCCAGCGAAGCTGTGGCATCTGGACCCCACGAGTGACGAGGCACAGCAATACCAGGGAACTGTGCACTGATTTATTTCGAGTGCAAACCCTAAACAACGTTCTATGAACTTGTGCTTTGGACCATCTGTAGTCCAAGTCCCTAGCAGGTCTGGTACCGAAAATCAGCGGCCTACCCCGTCCCGAGTGACCGTGGGCTCCTGTGGAACTTTTCCTGCAAAGGCGTCTTCGCGGTTTCTTGCCCGTTGGCTAGTGACTCACCCGAAGACTGTCTCATCGACTTCAAGGGCTCTCCTGGTTGCTCCGGGCCTGCCCTCACTTACCCTCACTGGGTAAGTCCATCAGACCTTGCTGGTCTGCATCACCGTCAATCTTCACTCTACACGAGACTTGCAGTTGCCAAGGTTTGTTGGCTCCAATCCGGTTGCCGACACCGTCATCAGCTGAAGACGTTGTGGGACCCTCCTAATCCAGCTGCTGGTCATCGTCGATTTCTCCTGGACCTCGTGAGCAAAGAGACAAATCACCATCGATGATCTGAAGCGACGCGACATCAGTGGTCATCCATCCTGCTGGCCACCGGTCACTGGCAAGTGACTTTGAACTCTGTCCCCTCAATTTTCAGGTCCTCTTCAACTTCAATCCATCTTCGGATTCCAGCGGACACCTCTCCAGTCGTCACAAGCAGGAAGTCTTCAGTGATCTCCATTGAAAGCAGCATCGCGACCCGACACCAAAAGACACCTATGCACCCGGCTTCCCTGGGTGAGGTAACTCGTGCACTCCGGTGCCCAAGTGTGTGTTGGCCCTCGAAATACTTACCCTGTAAGTGGCTTGCTTGTTGACTTCTCCGAAGTGCCCTAAAACTTTAAATTACAAACCGCGACTTGTGCCATTGACACCAATAGGAAACCCGCGGCTGTGTTTAGACACTGCACGCGTCTCCCGTGGGCTGATTACTTACCTGCTAACACTGCAGAAGTGAAGCCCCAGCGATTCCCAAGGCCCTAGGCCTTTTCATTTTGCAAGTCGAGTTTGTTAACCCATTATTTTAGTATATGGTCTGGTACGCCCCTAGGGCTACAGCCATATTTGTGCTTAATTTATAGAGAACTGTTGATCTTTTGAATGTTTACCTGGCTCTAATCTCATAAAGAGATTAGTAGAGTAAATTTAGAAATAAATACATATATATTTGATATATATACCTGTGTGGTGTCTTTTCATTTGGTAATTCAAGAGATTATAAGGTAAAACAAGCTGCTTTACATTCCTCCGAGACTTAGCCTGAAGGCTGCTCTCCACAGCTACCACTAGGATAGCTTTCTTTAAAAGGTTGTCTTTAAACCTATCTACCAAGAGTCGAATTGGACTGGTGCAAGGTGGCCACTATAACTAGTGACCAGCATATGCCAGGCCAACTTCTCACAGTCGGGTTCTCTGAAACTTGGCTTTCCTTGTCTCCCTTCCTGGGTGCTCTAGTGGAGCACCTAGTCTTGGCCAATGCCACTGACCCCACAAGTTTAGAAATCTTAATTTATCAGAGATTACTCCTGTTACTAAACAACGTTTCATGAAACGTCATTATCCACAAAACGTGGGACACTTTTCTTTCGGTGCCGGGGTTCTTATTTTGTTCCCAATCCGACCCTGCTCACAGGACATCCCCTTAGAGTTTAAGGGCAGCTGGCTCAGATTGTGTCAAACAGTATGATAAACGCTTCTCCACAAGAGATATTTCCTTGTCAAGTGCACCCACCACCTTTTCTACGTATCCATCAAGGGTGCCCGTTTTCTTTGCTGCTGCCCTTTCCAGGTTCGGTCCTAGCTTCCGTTTCACCATCATTATCGGTTTGCCCCCTCAGGGCCAGTTAGCAGGCCCCTAGGCACACAACCTACAGCCCTTCTAAGGCCTTGCAGATGAGCATGTACTGGGTTGGACCGAGGGTGAGGACAAACATCGTTGCAGATCCCCTTGTTTGGGCTGTAGACATAAGTGGTAAGCCACATCAATCCAATAGTGTATTATAGTGAAGTTCAGTTGGGATATATTTAACTTGTGACAGAAAATCTTACCAGCGGGGGCATACGATGTGAGCACACCACACCAGGTGTTGCCATGCCTGGCTCCTCCTGGCCCTCACGGGCGCAAGACAGGCGCACCCTTGGCCCCGGAGCGTCCCGGGCAGCGGTGAAGATGCAGATGCTATATAGCGCTTACAGATAGCAGATGCAAATTATGTCAGGGACTGCCTCCTGGGGCGCTGGTGCAGGATGGGTGATGTAGTCACTCCCCACGATGCTGCCTCACTCCAGCTCAGTAGCCACGCGTTCCACGCATTGGGGAAGGTAAGTGCGCTAAATAGCTCTCATAGCAAGCAGGATAAAGTGATTGCAGGGACCGCCTCCTGGGGCAGGATGTGTGAGGTAGTCACTTCCCACGATGCTGTCACACTCCAGCTCAGCGGCCGCAATTGCACTCGAAATTACTTTTGTGACATTGCGACGGAGTTCCCTCCCCGCAAAGACTATGATACACCCGCCCGATGTAAATTGGAGGGGACCACAGTTTGAAGACGGCAGAGACTACTCCATCTCCGCTGTGGTCAAACTCCTCTGGTTTCCTGATGGGAGTGAGGGACGTCAGTGGTTTGAATATATGTCCGCCCACCTGCCTAATTTAGACGGGCTAACATATAGCCATTTTTCAATGCCTGTCACTGCCAAGAAAAACCTGGAAGTAAGGGGAAATAAAAAGTGCTCAGTGCCCCCCTCGCCAATGGACGAAACATCCATGACGACGGGGGGAGGGGTGGGATGGGTTGTTTTCTTTATTTTGAAAGACAAAACCTGCTTTGGGATTTTCCTTTTTAAAATAAAAAATTAATTATCTTTCACATACAGATCCATCATGTTTGATCGAGCGCTCTAGCAAAGTTACAATGCATTGACAAACCCGCAGTGATGGTGGTTTCTTCCAGTGTTTGAAATGTCTATCAGGCCCGCAGACATTTAGTTATTTGGCGGGTGGAACCTCCATCAGGGTGATGGAGCAACTTACTCCATCGCCTTGGTGGAGGACGGCCCTTTGCCAAATTATAAACCTGGCCCTATCAGCGAATTTAGGATGACTGTTCAATCTCAGCATCTGTGGCACATAGACATATATATAGGCTTAATAGGAGAATGAGGTAGGCGTATGCAGGAGAACAACTCTCGAGAGACACTGGAGAAGCGATGGTGCCAGCTTATTCCTTTAGAGCTACACAATGACCAATAATTCTTCCTCCTGCTTGTAGGGAATGTTCTAGAGCTAAGGAAAGTGAAATGTTAGTAATCATTCGACCTTGTGGTCCATCTTGCATGGATCTGTAGTAGCCTGTGCTTTAATGGGTGTCATGATGCCTTTTTGGTATTCACATCGGAAATCTCATGGAGCAATAGATCCTCAACTATCCTTGGATGCCCTGAATTTCTGCAAACACCTCCCGATGGCAGTTACTTTTTTCATGACCTGGGACGTCTAGCTTTTTAGTAAAAAGTGTAGGCCCACAGTTTTCACTACTCCATGACTGTAAGGTCCTCATATAACAGGGCCTCTTTACCACATTAAACATTTACTTCAGAGGGCCTCACAACTCATGTCCTCTGAGTTCCCATGGCCTCTTGTGATTCTAAAGGAACTCGGAGGACATGAGTCCAGTTTTGTGAAAATCTGGAATTCTGGCTTTCTGGCATAATGGTTGCAGTGTAGGCCGGACCTCCAGTGAGCTGGCCAGATGACTAGACAACATATGCTTTTGGAACAGTGGCCATCTGGCAGCATAAACACCAGATGACATGGCTTTTTGGTGTGTTCTCGTGTGGCATGGGTAACTGGAGATATGGTCACTGGAGACACAGGCTCCTTTGACGGCAGGGTCTCCTAAACAATCTTTCTCTCTCCAAAACATGTCCCTTCTGAGGCATAGCTTTCCAAATGCATGAAAATCCGCTGTCTTGCCTTGCTCTTATATTACAGCTTAATGGTGCCCTCATCTTGGGGTCCCCAACACACTGGATTATGGGTAACTACAGTGAAAGCCTATAGTTATCATGTTCGAATGAATGGCATTATGCCCGTCGCCAAGTTTAGTGTACACACAAGCTTGTTACTACTTTACCGCTGAATGCTGCCATTAAGTACTCCACCTTAAAATCCAGTACCATCATGATGTCGAGAATCTTCCCATTGTTGTGAACCAGCTTGACACTGATGGTCAATGAGGTGTGTCTCTCTGCACAACAAGGAACTCTCTTGAAGTTGAGGACTGCATAAAATGTCAGGAAACCATTAGATTCTTTTAAGGTGTACGATAAGCAAAAGAGGACTGAAGTAGGAGCATAACACCCCAGACTCCTTTGTTACCTGGCTCTTAAAACTGGTGTGGAAACCAGACAAACTATGTAGGGGCATTGACCAAAGGCCACAAGTGTCTCTTTACTTAATTCTTTCTCTTTTTCTCACACACCTCAGCTTACGGAGAAAAGAACATTTCTGATACAGCCAAAATTGTACAGAGTAGAAAACCTGAGATAAACTACTAAATATAACGTCCTCAGGAAAAATGTGTCTCCATTGCCAGAAAAAAAGTGTGGAAGGAAAAAATTCAAATAAATACTTCCCAAATAGTACTATGAAATAGATGGTAAAAATACTGAACGGTGTTAAAACATGACTCATAAAAGTTATTTGACAGATAAAAAGTCCAGAGAGACAAAAGGCAGAGCCTTGTGTTCCTGGATCCTGCTCAGTCGTCAAGGTTACAATGGATGTCTGTTCTCAGTATGAGAACGGGAGCAAGTCTCCTTAGAATGATGCTGGCCCTGGGCGTTTGTCTCAAGGATCATCGCTGGGTACTTTCACTTTCATGGTCACATGCTCTTCTTATAAAACATCAGAGACTTAAAGTGTCAGTGCAGTTATTTTTACAGAATGAGGTGTCGTTGTTCCCATATAGCATAAACAGAGAAGAACAATGAACACTGTTCTCCTCATAGTAGCTCTAGGGTAGCGAGAACTAGAAAAGGTGATACAGTGATTTTGTACTGTACTCTAAGGTGGCGAGAGGATGACGTAGAGGGTACTAAAAACACAAGCACAAGGAAGAAAGAGGTAAACACTGGTTACAAGAACATACAGAAGAGCAAAGAGCAAGATTCCCCAGAGAGAGTGCCCACCACCATCAATGTTCCCATGCTTCAATGCATAACTAGGAGAAGTCAGTGTTATAGCACTGCTCATTGTACAATGACATGGCACACACAGAAATAACTGGTAGGCACCTGTGTACACAACTGCTACTATTTTCAGACTGCTCTTCCACACTTCACGCTTACATACAAACGCCATTTCCACACCCCATGTTTGAAACCTATCTTTGTACCTCACACATGTAGTTCAACTCCTTCTTATAAGACAAACCACATCCCACACCCTTTCAACTACACACTATGAAGGTATTCTAATTGGAGCACTTTGTACCCTTGGTAGGCTTATGCAAGCTCATATAAAAGGCACACTACAATCCAGTACAATAATCCAGTAAAGAAAAAAAGGGGAATGCAGGGTCTAAAAGACAAAAGGCACAGCAGAGCCAGTCTTACCAAGCCTGTAAGGCACAGATGGGGTCAATCTCTGTGATATACACAACGGCTCCCAGAGCTTTCAAAGCTGCACAGCAACCTTTTCCTACCTATGGAGAAAATAAGAAGAATGAGAATATACCAAGGACACCAAAAGGGATGGAGACAGATAGATACCCATGGAAATATGCTGCACGCTGAGAGAACCAAACTAGAGACACCAAATCAGAAAATAGACTCACCTCTCCGTAACCACAAATGACAACTTGTTTTCCACCAAACATCACATCAGTAGTCCTCTTCAGCCTGCCAGAATAAATACATGAAGGTCAGAGATCGGAGGTATGACACCAGCCCCTCCTCAAATGGCATATCGATAAACCTGCACTTACCCATCCAGGATGGACTCTCGGCAGCAGTACAGGTTGTCAAACTTCTGCTTTGTGACTGAGTCGTTCACGTTCATGGCAGGAACACAAAGTTTTCCAGCTTTGGATAGCTGATACAATCTGAGTAGAGGGATTTCAGAGGAGTATCCTTATTTAAGAAATGTAACAGAACAGTGGGAACTGCCCTCCAGCCTCAAGTGAGGTTAAGCACAAGAGAATTTCTTTTGCTCAAAGCCAGATTAAATTCTGAACACCACTTCTGTCCAGAGCAACCGTAAACAAAATAAATAGCTCACCTGCAGTGTCACAGGGTGAAAGGAAGAAACAGGTGCCCTGCTCTAATTTAGACTAAATAAACAACCTGTTTACCCAAAATCAAACTAAGAATCGAAAAACAAACTCCTGGCCCAAAGTCAAACTAAAAAGCTCAGGCACATGGAGCTGCTGGACGAGGGACTCACTTAGCAAATAGAAAGGAATAGCTGGAAGGGACCTGCGGAGCTGGCGGACAAACCTTATCCCAGGCCTGGACACACACGCCAGAGATCAGATCAGCAGAGGCTGCATAGCCTACAGGCCCCAGCCCTGCAGCACCCTCAGTGCCATGCAACAGCTCCTTCCCTCAGCGCTAGGGGAACCTTTGAGTGACACTATAGATTCTTCGGACAGTGGGGAAGTCAGGCAGGCCAGTCAGAATAGCCATGATGTGGAAATACAATTCTGGGCAGAAAACTGTACCTTTTCAATTATGAGATCTTCATTTTCTCAGAATCATTAAATTTTCAGGTGGTAAATGATAACCCTATTTGATTTAGTAGAACCGTTCTTGAGCACAGGCTACTTCAATGGAGAACCTGCTGGCAGTTGTGCCAACGTAGCGATGCTTAAGACAAAATACTGACTGGCCTTCATGTGACAACACTTTCTATTTTATTATCAAACACTCATGGTATCTACCTTACCGTGCTGCTGGAAAATCGTGGTTTACCGGTAAGTGGATGGTAAGCATTTTAATAACATAAAAGAATGCAAGAAACGACCCTTTTAAATATAGGTTGGTTACAATGTGTTAATACAAAAAAATATTTTAACTGTCTTACATTTCGATTTGTCCAAAAAATACTAAATACTATGTTAGCACAATGTTATTTATTTATTTATGTGTTTGTTTGCTTGTTTTGTAAAACACCAACTGGTTGCACCGGTGATATAATCAGTTGCAGTTCTAACTAACTCCGCCCCATCTCGCATTCTACGAAAAACTGGTCTGCATGGACTCCGGGATCTTAATGTGGGTAGTCAGAGGCAGGAATCGGCCAGGATCAAGCAGAACTTAGTAGGCGCCTTTCCCTTTTTGGAAGGGTGGGAGGATAATCCCGGCAGTGTCATCACTGGGTGGACTGCCCGTTGTGAAAAGGACTTCTTTCAAGTTTTTTCGTGAAGGAAACCAGATTTTGTTGGGTCCATTCCAGAGCGGTGTTCCTATGGGTTTGACTTGCAGTTGAATCTGTTTCGACTAATCATATTTACATTGTTGGACCTCGGCGTTTTAGTCAGTGTGTAGTTTTGGGAAAGTGTTTGTAAGTATTTTGAGTGACAGCCCTGCCTTGAAAAATGTGCAGCGAATTTTGAGATGTGTTCATAAGGCCACCACCTGTGTCGGGCTTTGAGAGGCTGGGCTTTCAAAGTCCTAATCATGGCTTAAGGTTGAAACAGGGTCTAGTGGTCTTGTTTTGTAGTGATTGTGATTTCATGATCTCTTTTCTGTGGGACTCCTACATAGATAATATTGCAGTAATCCACTATATATATAATAATATTAATATAACATAGATTTCCATGACCCAGATCAGTCGAATGCGATTGTATTGCTCACCTGTGTACTCCTGTCACGCTTTCCTCCACAATACCTCTGATCTTCTTGAAAACACTAGGATACTTTTTGTAAACCCAGTGCGTTAAATCTCCACCATCGTCCAAGATCTGCAAAGCGAAGAGAAATGTTGTGTGAAAATTAAAGTGGCAACAGCAAAAATTCCATTTTGCGACTGCTGGGCTGCATAGTTGTTGTTCATGAACTGGTTGGTCAGTACAAATGACATTGATTAAAAAGTGACTGACAGAAATGTAATTCATGTAATGTAGCAAGTCAGTACCAAGGCAAGAAAGAAATAGCGAAAGAGCGTACTGCAGAGAGACACAAAAATTAGTGCACAACAGAACATATTCATAAACTTTTGCGAGATTGTGCGAGAAAGTACAAGTGACAGGACAGGCAAAAAAGAATGTGAGCAAGAGCTTTTGGAAGAGACGACCTATAATAGAGCATGCTGGAGAGTGAATGGTATGTGGAGAGTAAGGGAGAAAGTGACAAAATAATGAAATCACATCTGATGAGTGAAGTGAATGGCACCATGTGAAAGGAGAATGCACAGGTTCGTGGGACAGTCTGTGACAGAAATTATAAGAGCTTATGTAGGAGAACTAGGGTCCCGATTTATAGTTTAGAGCACTGGGTACTCTGCCACAAAAATGGCAGAGTACTCTGTCCACCAAATTGACAGTCCGACCGCTCTAACCAGAGTCGTGCGGACCGGCATGTTAGGTGCATACAATAGTGGAAGCAGATTCAGATGACCGCCATTCTTTTATCCATATTGATGGTGATAAGACAATCGTGACAGCACATTTTTCAATATAGGTATGGAACAGATGCCAAATTCATTCAAAGGTTCTCAACCTTATGCTCAATAATGACATAAACAGGGGCACAAACACACCCAAACTTTGGCGCATGTGGTCTAAGACTCTTATCAATGGGGGTGGAGCGCCATTTTCATAGCCAAGGATGAAATGAATTGTGGGGGTCCTTTTACTGTTCTGGTACAATGAGTAACATAGGGTGCCATTTTTCTGGACAGCATGTGGTCTGTAGTTCACTAATTAACATTCTGGATCAGTACTAAAGGTCTCAGCACAACATGCCTCAGTGTTTGTAGTATTATATTTATGTTTTTCATTGTAACGAATAATAAATGCTGCATTTTATTATACGTTGGGCCAGTATACCTGGAAGGATGTTGAATTTCGGGTTCCTGTTTCTGGCAACTGGTGAATTCTGAAACACACTAAGCCGGTTGCATTGGTCTCATCCTAATAGGACTTGAAAAAACAAAGGAACTGCAAGACAGGAATGTCACATAGGGGATACTATTGCTTTCAGGTGTCTGATCTACACAACCCGAGAGCTGCCCTGCTGTTAAAGGCATAGTTATGTAATTTGAGGAATGCTGATGCTCTCAGATATGGAAGCTTGAAAGACAGCTGCTGCCTAAGGTATAGAACTGCGGCCTGACCTTGAGTCTGTATAATCTGCGAGCACATCAGCAATAGCCTTGCTGTCTGGGGTCTGAGCTAGTAAAAATGCTAACATTGGTGATGGCTTAGAGGCTGTAGTTTAGATCTCTGCACCCTGATAACTGCTATGTGGGTTATAAAGCATATATACATTTGGGATAGCGTTCCTATGTGAAGCCCGAACCTCTATTAAGATCCGTGTAACTGGAGACACTGCTTTTCTGTTAAAAGCTAGTTATTGTAAGATGATGGCTTTTGTAGTCATTCTTGCTTAGCCAGGAATGGATATGGGAAATGCATCTTGTAGCTGTGAAATTAGTACTCCTTTTTAAACGAAATTTTCGTAATAGGGGTCCGTAAAATATGCCTTTGTCCAAGTACTCAATAATCATTAAAATAGCTGTGAACTGGCCTAAGAGGGTGTAATTGAGCTGACCATAGAGTATATAAATTCAAAGTTGTTCCGAATGGGGCCCCCAGAATATGTTTGGCACAGGGCCCCTAAAATTCCTAAGATGTCCCTGCAGTCTGCATTCAGCTCTTGGCCCGGTCACAAATCTGTGGCCCTGTGCTATCAGAGCAGGCGGTCCACGTGTTCACAAAGTCCCTATTTCTCTGAAACCATGATACCATTGTAGCTTTCTGCTTTGCCTTAGGGCGGACCCTGATCTATGACCATGTGTGGCCCTTGCACCTGCTGAACAGGGTTGCTCTGTTCCGGAGTGTTCGCTCATGCTATGTATGCAGCTTTGGTACATTTGCAATGTTTCTGACAATGATGTTGCCCGCACACATCTTATCCCTCCCTGGCTGATCTGTTCATGACTCTCTGCCCCGTATGACGTGTGTTCAGCTCTTGGCCCAGTTATAAATCTTTGACCCTGTGCTATGGAAGCGGTTCCTCACCTTCACAACGTTCCTACTACTGTGACCTCATGCTATTGTTCCAGCTTTCAGCAGCATGTATGCCGAGTTCATGTCTGAACAAAATATGCATTGACAATGTATTTATTCACATCACAGAAGCATTTAGATAAGAAATGCTGTACATAAGAATATTTGCGGCACATATTACAGATGTGTATGAACAGACATATAGCAAAAACAAATAAAACTCACGAGTGGGTACAATGATGAGCTTACTCACCACTATTCCTAGGTAGGCAGTGAAGACAACTATGGCCTGACGTATAAATTTACTATGATAAACTGGCAGCAATGTACATATACACGTTGAATGAAGACACTACTAGAGGATGGTCACGCTTTTTTAGGTCGAGCCTGGGCAGCGTCTGCGCTGCTCTGCGAGGCAGACTGTATTGAAGTAGGGACTTGAAGTTCCGTCCACATTTCTCATTGGCTTGTGTCATTGTCCACTGTAAACTGTAGCTGTTCATTGGTCAAAAAAGCTTAGTAGTCCCTCCTTACTACCGCCTTGTCTCATTTTGTAACCTCCCATGGCAACGCCCCCTGTTACGTGTGTTGTTACTCGGTAGGCTTTAAATACAGCCTCTGAGCACTATTTTCTCAAATAGCTTTGTCCTGCCTGCTGTTGCAGGCAGGACATGCTCTCTCCAAACGCTTTTTGAAAATTTTTATAGCACGCATTTGCAATGCACTAGGTCTTGCACTTGTGAGAGTTATTGGCATTGTGAATGACAAGCCTTTCTATCCGTTGTAAAAACAACACAAAGAAAAGGCATTGCCATTTACAATGCCAATAGCTCAAACTCTCAAAAATGCGAGACCTATTGCATTGCAAATGCTTGTTTTCTTTAGCACCAGGGTTTCAGGGATGTGCTGACTATGCAGCTCTCTGCCTGCCCTGTGATGTATCTTACATTTCTGAATCTAAACTGCCTGTGCAGCCCCTTCCCTTGTCCTTATTATTATAGGTACCAGACTGTGTGCTGTCCGTTCAATTCTTGACCCCCTTGCAATTTTCCTAAATATGTTTCCCTCCGAAGCTCTTGCCCAGGTTTCTGATTTTCATATATCCTAAATCCCTTTATGTGAAAACACAACATGGCTACATGGCAGAAAGCCCAGCCCAAGCACACGATTGCAAACGAGTCGAAGCCCTATATCCAGCACCCAAACTGCTCTCTTGCTAGATTTGCGCTTTACAAATACTCCCATTTTTGTAGATACATTTATACAAGCACAACTCTCAACCCCGCAGTGTTGTTGCTGCTTTCGGAGAGGACTCTACATGGTGAGAAGAGTGTACTATGGGAGGAATTGCTCCTTTACCATATTTGGTTGCCATCCTTCCATGTTAACGCATCGATCAATGCACCACCAGAACTCATCCTCCGATTCGCCTTTCCAAGAAAACACTGCCACCCCTGCAGAGAAAAACATGCATTACTCGAGAGTGAAGGGTGAATTCCTCTGCAGAAATAGAAAACACAAATCTGGTTAAAGGGGGCCTTATCCTTTCAGAGCTTGTAAATTATATATCAATAGAGAAAAGCTGCAGCCTCTTCAGTACAGCTGCAGCTCAAATCAGATGGTGAAAAAGAAACACTGTCGATAGAGGGACTCGCTGCAGAGAATGGACACTGAGGTATCTGTAGTAAAGAAGTAGACCAGTGAGGAAGGAAGAAGTTAATGGCGAAAAAGTTAATAGGAAGAAGCACCCTACACCACTAATGTCCCGTCCGTGCTGACAGAATGTTCAGAATCAAAGGTTCTGCTGCAAAGCAACAAACGAGAAACTAAGGATAAGTATACCTGAATTACTCTAACAAATAGGAGTTAAACTGGAAAAAAACAGATAAGAAGAATTAAAGAAAGTGTACATAGCATTAAACTTAAATAGAATATAACACATCTCTTTAGAAAATAAAGAGTGAAACAAAAGGCAAATGTACAACTGTGAATCTTGTTTACATTTCCAAGAAGGCTTCTAATACTTGCATTATCTTTGACTCTATATGCAATGTCCTCTTGGACGCGGTCATTCAAAGTAGATTGTTAATTTCCCTTGCAAAAACAGAGTTTAAGAGTAGAAGGCACACCATTGACTGATAGTTCACTTCTGGGGGAAAAGAAACTCTTTTTCCATTTATTTATTTATTTAGGGGTATTTATAAAGCAGGAACAGTCTTCCCCTAAGGGATATCACAGGGCCTAGGGAATGCAAATGCCACTCACCTCAGTACTCTGTACAAGTCTATCATTTGCTAAAATAAAGGTTTTCTCCTATCTCAGTCATGGGACATCCGGCTTCTGAAGGCAGTATCCCTTGACACTCTTCTCAGATTCCAGCACCAACTATCATTAGTCACCACTCTACCCTTATTCACTTTCAGAACCTTCATGGGATATAAAAATTTAGAGTTGCTGATGGCCATTAAACCAGGAAAGCAACGTTTAACTCACTCCAATTCCGTGATGTCAGCTAACCTGGCTCTGTTTTACTTATCATAAGTCACTTTGGATTTGAATTGTTTATTGAGCACCTTCATTTCTACAGCCTTCCTGTTGAGTCTTGGTTCCTCTTCAGAGCTGCTGATCAATCTCTTGAGCCGCTATGGGCACACTTGAGGCGATGGCTTTATACCCTGAATAAAAGGAAAGGACTTTCCCTAACGACTGAAATGGGACTGATTCCATAACTCAGACTCTTTCACTGATGTTTATGGTCCATGAATGTCTGATTTGAGAAGCCAAAGTGATACATTCTTTTTTTGCAACGTATGAACCCTCCACTTGTCCATTGCACTGCAGATCATAAAGTGCTGTACTGGTGAGGGTAATGCCGAAATTCTCTATAAACTTTCTCATTTCAATCAAGCAAAGTTGAACATTTAAGATTTCGGAGAAGCCTTCCTTACTAAATACTTCAGTCAAACAATCTATGACATTGTTTGTTCCTAACATTTTAGGGGGAACTTTGAATGGTAGTAGGCATGACTTTAAAAGGCCCTGCAAAGCCTTAAAGCACTGGTGGGTATACTGATATTTTTTGAAGAACTTGCCAGAATAAGCATATATTTCACAATTTCTAACCTATTTGTCTGCACCATAGTCTATACTGGGCCACGAAAACTACATTTGCAATTCAGTTTTCAGGATTTGCATTCCCATGTGTCTCTGAAGCCCACTTTCCAGCAACTTAGGCCTTACTCCTGAAGGTAATACACATTCTACTTCTCAAGATCAGTGAGCCTTCAAGCCCTAGTTCATCTGCTGCAAGACTGAAATAATGCAGATTACCTGGCAATAATTTAGCAACAGGCTATCATTCCACTAGATACGTACAGACTGTTTTAAGCATTTTATCCAAATTATCTGCCACATGCCATTATTTTTCTGTTACATCCCAAAATGACTGATCCACCCTTTCTCATGTGGAATAGATCATATACATTTGTATCTCTCTGCAGGTTGGTGACTGGTCTAGCGGAAGGCATGAGAGAGAGCCAGGAGTTATATTTTTGTCACAAAAACAAAGCATTATCTCAAAACAGTATTTTTGGAATTTGGAAAACAACCATGAAATTCTTGCCAAGTTCTTCCACTATTGGACACAGGATATTGATTAATGTTTGTGATCTGATTTCACAATTAATTTGTTACCTCACTTACGTATTGAAAATTGATTATATCCCATAGACATGATAATTCCTATTCTATCACTACATATCTATGCTCAATAGCATTTAGGGTTTTCAAGGTAAACGCAAGATTCCAGTCAGAATCGCAAGAGCACTGCGACAGTACAGCTCCCAAACCATACACACTAGTGTCAACTGTGATCACACATGTTTTACCGTTACAGAACAGTTTCAGTGTTGGTGCATGGGTAACTTTACAAATTCAAATGTCTTTTGCTGCTGTTTACTCAAAGCAAACTGTTTATCTTTATGTAGCAATAACTGCAATGGCTACATTAGTTCAGCAAAACTTTCTACAAATTGGCCATCATATTCACTTGATCCAGCAAATGAGAGAAGATTCTCCTTACAATATGGAGCTGGGGGTTTCTTGATAGCCTCCACCAGGTTCAATTTAGAAACAATCCCTTCGCTTAATATATAACCATCTAGAGATTTAACTTTTTTTTTTTTTTTTTTTAAAGGGACCGCATATGTGTACTCAAAACCAAACCACTATTATATAAACTAGAGCAAACAGCTTTTAAAACTCTAAAATTATGTTCCTCATTTTTGTGAGCACCAAAATATAATCTTGGAAAATGTTATCAGATGAAACCAAGGCCTCAAAAATACAGAAAAAGATCTTTAAATACAGATGCAGCAGGAGCCAACCCAAAGGGTTTTCTATTGAAACAGAACATGCCAAATGGATGTATAACGTTGTTTTAAGTGAGTTGGATTCAGCACACAGTTCTAGTTGGTGGTATACAGATTTCAAATCCAGTGTGGAAAATACAGAGGCACCATCTAAGATGAAAAACAGATCTTTAATGTTAGGTAAGGGGTGAATGTCTATATGAATGCAGCTGTTTAATGCTCTAACACCCGCAGACAAACAAAGTTTGTGTAAAAACGCCATAAATCCAAATATTTGTCAGATGCTTTATTGGCAGCACGGCTTACATCCTTCCTGGTTGCTCTCCAACAACTGAGGCAACCAGTGGAATGCAAGCTAAGACACTCCAAATAGAACATGGAATGTCTAATGAAAAATGCACATTGCTGGATACATTATAACAATATGAACACATTACTGAAATGACCCACCCGTCCACAAACTCTGCATTCCTTATTAATAGCTGGGGAGCTTGAAAATGATGCAACATGGAATTTACTTCCACATCAATAGTAAAAGGTGTGACTATTAGTGTCAAATTTCCTATTAGCGTGGCTAAAAGTTGGTTTCAATGTGCCTCCATGTGAGTTATCATTTTTTGACTTAATAACACAAATTTCCTCTTCTTTAGATGTTGTATTGGACTTTTTGTTGACCATGTCCATCCATTTTTCAGATTGTTCAGTAGATTTTGCTGAAGCGATTGCCTCTTCTAAATTTGGGTCTCCCATAACCCATAGTTTTTCTTGAGTTTTTCTATTTTTGACGTGAACAATTATTTGATCACGGATCATTTCATCCATAATGCCACCAAAATTGCAATGTAAGCTCAAGGATCTAAGAGCAGTTAAAAAATCGTCAAACGATTCTTCCTCCTTTTGTTCTCTAGTATAAAATTTAAATCTGTTCAAGGCAATATTTGTGACTTTTTTGAATCTCTTTTCCATCCTAGTTAAAGCTTCAGCGTACACATTCATATTATCTCCACTTCCATTCACCGTTGTGACCTGAGGTAGTGCTCTAAATATGTCTTGTCCCTCTGATCCTAAACAATGTAATAAGATGCTTTTTTTCCTCTCCGCACCCATACGTTCACCAACGATAGCCTTCATATAATTTATAAATTCCTCTTTCCATCTTGACCATGGAATGGGTGGGTCTCCTTTATTTTGTAAATATTTTGCTGGTGGGTCAAATTGCATTATGTTCCAAAAGATAGAATTTTTTGTTACGTTGAAATATATTAAAATATGTTCAAATATATAGCAATTCAATTTTAACTTAATACTGTGAACAGTATCAATATTTACCAAATGCACTGTGTCTTTGGATAACAATGTAAATACAATGTTTGTCTCAGCAACTTAAAAGTATTCTTATGAGAATCAGCTAAGTTAATTTCATGGACAGAAAGAAACTGTTTGCCATAAATAGCGCTTGAACGTTATATACCGATTCAAAATACCTCTTATTCTCCGTGACTTTGATGTGCCAGAAATATTACACCAAATTTAAGCCCCCTTAGCGGTATACACAAATTGCAGATCCGTGCTTCTCCGTAGTTCCGATGCGTTGCTCTGGTAACAAGTGAAGCGTTGTGACGAATAATCGTTGCACGCACGTTGCGTGTGAATATGTGACGTTTGATAGGGTATTCATCATACGCACGTTGCCGTTGTTTGTTGTCCCTTCTCGCTGCCAGTGTCGAAATGGAATTTTGATGGCGCGATGATGGCGGGGTCTCGAGAAGGTAGGCGGTTGCAAATATTCTTTTCAATTGTAATACTGAATTTATAGTAACGCCAGCTCGAAGATTGTAGAAAATCGCTCCCCGCGAATGAACGTTATTTTATCCGACCAATATGTAGAATTAATTTCCAATAATATCACGTAGGGTAATTACCGCAATCCAGAATAAGATCCTTTGTAGCTACTGCACACACTCTGTTCCCGTGCTGCAGTTAAGTCAGGAGTGTAGATTAGTTTCCTCGTCGTCGCCAATGTAAAAACGCCATAAATCCAAATATTTGTCAGATGCTTTATTGGCAGCACGGCTTACATCCTTCCTGGTTGCCCTCCAACAACAACTGAGGCAACCAGTGGAATGCAAGCTAAGACACTCCAAATAGAACATGGAATGTCTAATGAAAAATGCACATTGCTGGTTACATTATAACAATATGAACACATGTATATATTTGAATATCTAAGCAGAATATAACAGTTTGGCATCTCCCTTTTTAGATAGCACAATAGGAGAAACCCACTTCAACGACTCTATATCTTCTTTTTTGTCATTGGCTACTATATCTTCAAGATCTTCATTGACTTTATGATTAATGCCGAGTAACTGATCTGGTCAGCAATGGTTTAACAAAATATTTAAATTACGTTCACGGCTGAACAGGGCTACCAAAAGCAGCTCTGGAAAAAATGCTCTATGCAACCTTCCTTGTGCAATCTCTTACTTTGCATCCATCCATTCTCTCTCCTCTCTTCCCCCTCTTGATTGCTTTCTCTCTACCTTCCACTTCCCTCACTCTCGTTCTCTCCCTAGAAGCCTCCCAAGGGCTTCTGCAGTTACCCTCAGCTGGGTTAATTGACAGAGGCACCAGGAGCAGCCCCGGGCTTTTTCAAAACCGGCCTGCAATGGCTCCGGCCCACTGGGGAAATGCTGGTGGAATAAAAGACCTGTCCAGCTTGGTTTACATTTGTCCCTCCATCCTAATAAGAATACGTCTTCAATGGTGTAAGAAAGTTGGTTATTAGTTGTGAATAATAAACCCACACCCTTCCGTCTGCTGGGAACCAAGTACCCAATTATAGCACTTGACTCTCCCCAGTAGTGTGCATAGCTGTCCAAGGACTACTCTGGGAAGGTGTTGTGGGCTAGTACCCTCGTCCGCAGGCACGTAACAACCAACATCAAATAAAAATCATTGTCCAGTCAGCCCTCAAGCTTATAAAAAGGAAAAATACTTAGTTACACACAGCCTACGCAATACTACACAACCGTTTACATATATATACATGAAGGCAGGTGGAAATAATTATGGTGACACCCTCCTAACAGTTCAAACGCCTAGCAAGCCCTAACCCTAAAATGATCATACCTCCCACATACACTAGAAATAATAAAAAAAAACAAATGGGATGTCGTTATCAAAAGCGCAGGCCTACAAGCTTTGTCATTAATGTTAGTATAAATATGTCATAATAAACAAATGCAACATCATTAAATGACTGAGGATGGTACCATCCTATAACAACACTCACTAAGGAATGTAATGACTCACTGGTAACTTTTTGATTTTCAATAAAGGGTTTTAAAGTATTAAAATTGCTTTCAATAAAACATGTAATAATGGATTGTTGTCTTGTCTTTGCGACTGTCAATAAAGCACTGCCCTGACCTTTATTAGGGATGTATTGATTCACTGTTCACTTTGTCATTAATAATAAAACATTTACATTTCAACATGCTGCAGCACAGCCCTAGAACCCACCAACAGAAATCCCCACTCAACAGAGTTTTGTGGCCAGAAATCCAAGCTCCAAAAGCGTTTGAAAACAGAGCAAACTTCTCCTGGGTTCATCTATGTCAACCTGTTGCAGACTTAGGGTAAAAATAAAAATACTAAAAAATAAATAAATATGTGACTTGTTCAGGGTGCTAAGCCAGTCCTAAATATCTCATGTTCACTGGTGGTGCACCTACTGTCTTTGGGGCACCACGATCATCAATATGCACATATTTGGATCAGCGCAGAGTTGTCTGGTGTGCTCCTTTTCCCTAAGGTAGTTTTTTTCGGTAGGTCTACGCTATTCTACTGTATGCAACTCCACTGTACGCTATTCCACTTTATGCCATTCCACTGTATGCCACTCCCCTCTATGCTATTACACTCCCTGTATGCCGCTTCACTGTACTAAACTCCACTCCAAGTCATTCCACTCTACTGTACGCTATTCCACTGTACGCCACACCAGTCTATGCACTCCACCGTACACCACTAAACTCTAAGCCACTCCAGTCTACGTTATTTTACTGTTTGCAAATACACTCTATGCTATTCCACTCTACCCCACTTCAGTCTAAGTTCTTCCACTTCCCCACTGTATGCCATTCCATGCCCCTAAACACTACGCTATTCCACTCTACCTCACTCCACTCTACTCTATTGCACTCTAAGCCACTCCACTCAACTCTTCGCCACTACAGCCTACAACACACCACTGTGCATCTCTCCACTGTGCTCTACGCCATCTCAGTGGTGTAACAAAACTTGAAGGGGCCCCCCTGCAAGTTACGTGGAGGGGCCCCCTCCGAACTCAATCAGGAGCTCTCAGACCAAAGTGCTGTGCTGAGGGGGCATAGCTGCCAAGGTTTCAGATTGCTATGTGTGACATTTTCATAATTTCAGTGTAATTATGGGTTACATTTCAACAACTATGAGTGACACTTTCTCGCGAGCAAAGTCAAGCAATGAAGACGAGGGAAACATTGAAATATTAGACATTACACTCATTCGAGCAATGAGAAACTTTTTTTTTTTTAATTCTTTTTTATTTGCATTTTTAAACAACAGAAAACAATACAATCCACTGCAGTGTACATATAACATGTTATGGACGAGACTGCCGCCCACCACTTCACCACTAATAATACTATAGATATGCTCCCTCACAAAGTGTTCGAACCCCATGCGCTTGACCCAACCATCCGCCCACCCCCTCCCGCCGTACTGTCTCCCGACCCATCTACGTAGTCTAGCGTGCCCTACATGCCATCCGACCCGCATCCGTCCCCCAGCAATATCAGGGAATGAACTTGAAAATCACAGTTCTTGAAGCGTTGTCTGCGCCAACCAGTGAGTAAAGGGTTCCCAGATATCCTTTGGCCTGGAACGCATCGGCATCATCTCCCAATATAGCGCTAGCTGCGCCTGGCAATATACTACGCTTCGCACCCAGTCCCTGATATTAGGCGCTGTAGCCACCCCCCAGTGCATCGCAACTTGGCGTTTGGCTAGTAGGATAAGCATCGCTGGCAATTTCTGGTGTTTGGGCTTGACCATAGGCAATATACCTAGCAGTGTAGCCTGCGGGGTGCATGGGATCTGCAGACCAGTGATCGTTCCCACTATGTTTAACACTTTGACCCAGAATGCCGCCAGCGGGGGACAGTCCCACGCCATATGTATGAAGGTCGCCCCGCCTGCGCGACACCGCCAGCAAGCATCGGAATCTCTCAATCCCATGCGGTGGAGCCGGTGAGGGGTACGATATATCATATGAATATATTTAAAGTGTATCAGGCGAAGTCGGTAATTAGGGGATAGGACCCCCAAGAGCCTGCAGCATAGATCCCAGTGTTCATCAGAAATGTCGGAACCCAATTCCGCAGACCACAGCTCACGGGCCGCCGGGATCACCACAGGATGGCTAGCTTGCATACGTTGGCACAATCTAGATATAAGCTTGCGCCCCGATTCCACCGCCAGCACGTTCTCCAGGGCTGGTAGATCTGGCGGAGGAGCCGGAAACGTGGAAAACAGTTTTTGACCTGTGTGGCGTAATTGGCAGTAAAGTAGCGTGTCTAACAGCGTCGGAGCCTCCTCGCCACACATCTGCTCCAGCGTGATGAAGGAACCCCCCGGGAACAAGTCACCCACCGTGCGAAGGCCGTGCGCCGCAGCCCGCTCGCCAGTGCGCATATTCTGCAGCGGGGCCCACATCGGGTTATGTCGCAGCGGCATCGATCCAGCATACAAGAGGTCCAGTCCAGCCCTGCGTCGCAGCCCATCCCAGGCCCATCTAAGTGCGTGCACCGGGTCTATGTCAGCGCAACGCCGTTTGTGCGGCGCATATAGGGCCACGGCGAGTGGCAACGGTGCCGCTCTATCTGTTTCTATCGCCACATGTGGCTGGAACGGCGTTGGGTGGACCCAGTGGTGTAAAAACTGTGCCTGCGCGCAGTAGGCGTAGAGCGGGAAGTCCGGCGCCGCCAGGCCTCCCTGTCGCTGCGGGAGAGTGAGGGTCTCCCACGCCACCCTCGGCTGCCTACCGCCCCACGCCAGCTCCACCATCTGCGAGCGCAATTGGCGCAAAAAACTAGCAGTCAGGGGCAGCGGAATGTTCCCGAAGAGATACAAGAATTTCGGCAGGATGACCATCTTGGCCACCGCAATCCTGCCCGCCAGCGAAAGGGGCAAATGCTTCCAGCGGCCGACCCGCTCCTCGACCCAGCCCAGTGCACGCCCATAATTCTCCGACCATATTTGCTGCATATCAGTGCTGATCCAGACCCCCAAGTATCGCACCGGTCCGTCCGCCCATTTCAGCGGGCAATTCGGGGAAAAGCGAGTCGTCCCGGCCGTCAAAGGTAGAATAACCGACTTCTCCCAATTTATGGTTACACCTGATAGCAAGCCATACTCTATCAATTCTCCTGTCATGGGCGAAAGGTTTTCCCGCGGGTCGGTTACATACAAGGTGATATCATCCGCGTACAGAGACACGGTCAGTGCCCTCGACGAAAAGCCTATGCCCCGGTTTGCGTGGTGCTGTCGGATGCGAGCCGCCAAGGGCTCTGTGGCGATGGCAAATAGCAGGGGCGATAAGGGGCAGCCCTGTCTCGTACCCCTCCCGATGGCGAAGGGCACAGAGACTAGCCCGTTAACCCGTACCCGGGCAGTGATGTTGGTATACAACAAGCGAATATAGCCAATGAATGCCTCACTCATACCCATTCGCTGCAGCAAGGGAAACAGGAATCCCCACTCCAGGGAGTCGAACGCTTTTGTTGCGTCCAACAGCACCGCAACGGCTTGTACATGCGGGGCTAAGTAGTGCAGCACCCCAAATAAAGTTCGAAGATTGTGAGACGTAGAGCGGCCCGGCACAAAGCCCGATTGGTCAGGCCGTATCATGAGCGGCAGTACCGGTTGCAACCGCAATGCTAGCATTTTCGCGAAAATCTTTGCATCCGTATTAATTAAGGACAGCGGCCTATAGGAATCGCAGTGTTGCGCGTCTTTATCCGGTTTTAAGAGGGCGATAATGACCGCCTCTCTCATCGATTCAGGGAGCACACCCGCTTCAACGGCCTCAGTATATACTGCCAGTAGCTTGGGGGCCAGCAGATCCGCATATTCCTTATAGAATTGTGCCGGTAACCCGTCCGGCCCTGGCGCCTTCCCGGCCGCCAATGCGCCTATCGCCTCTTTAACGTCGTCTATCTCAAAGGGGCGATCAAAGTACCCCTTTTGGTGTGCATTGAACCAAATGAGCTGGATCGTATCAAAGTATCCCGACAGCTCCGACAGCGGCGGCGCACCCCGGGTGCGGTACAATTCTTTATAAAAAGCCCGAAACGTATCTAGAATTGTTGGAGGAGTATACGCATGCCCGCCCTCCGGTGTCGCCACTGAGTAGATGAAGGGGGATGGCCGCTGCGAACGCAGCAGTAGAGCTAGCGTCTTGCCCGGTCGGTCCCCCTCGCCATATCTGCGGGCCACCGCCTGTTTAGTCAGAAACTTAAGCTCCCTATCGGCTTCAGCCTGGTACTCCGTGAGCTTGGTGCGTGTTTCCGCCAGAGTTGACGCCGATAGGTCCGAACAGTACTGCACCTCCAGAGCATGCAGGCCGTCTTCCAGCCGCTTCAGCGTTCCCCTGATGGTCTTCAGCACCGCGGCCTGTCCCGCGATGCAGTGACCTCGTATTACCACCTTGAAAGCGTCCCACAGGGTGCCTTCCGACGTAACAGAGCCAGTGTTCTGTTCAAAATATTCCGTAACGCGTTGGTATATGTCTTCCCGAAACACCGGGTCGGTCAGGGCCTGCGCTGGTAAGCGCCACGCGAAGGGCGTCACATATGGCTGCGGCACGCGTAGCATCAGTTCCACTGGCGAGTGGTCAGAAAGGGTGCGCGCCCTGTGCGCAACGTCCGACACCCATGCATGTACCTGTGGGGTTAAGAGCCAAAAATCCAACCTGGACCAAGCTCCCCTGTGTGGGGTGAAGCAAGTGCCCTTCCGCAGCTCGGGGTGCAGAACGCGCCACGAATCTAATAGCTGATAGTCCGTCATTAGGCCACGGAGGAGGTCAGCCACATGTGGGTGATGCACGCGGGCCGCTCCCTCCCTGTCTAGTTCCTGCGAGATTACCGCATTGAAGTCGCCGCCCCACATGCATGCGCCCTCTCCCAGCGACTGTGTCTTGTGCCAGACGTGTCGGAAGAAATCAGGGTCGTCCGAGTTTGGGCCATATATGTTGACTAGTGTCATTGGCATGTGAAAAAGCTTCCCCTGCAATAGTATGTAGCGCCCCTCAGTGTCGGCATGAACCCGATATGTTTGCCAGGGTAGGCCCCGTCGTATTAAAATGGCCACTCCCCGGGAGTAGCTGGAGTAGCCAGACGTGTGTATTTCGCCCCATCTAGCATGTCGAAGCCTCACCCCGGCTACTTGGGGCAAATGCGTTTCCTGAAGGAAACAGATGTCAACTTGGTGTCGTGTCAGATATGCATAGGTCAGCCTGATCTTGCGATGGTCATTCAGACCACGAATATTCCAAGTAAAACAACGCAGCGCGGTCAGGTATGTGTGCGGTGGTGTTTCCTACGCAGCAATGGGTTCAGTAGCGGCAGCGCGCATGTGGTCCGCAGGTAGAGCTCTCGCTCTGAATCTCGTAACAATAAAAAGAACATGTCAGCGGTCAGCGGCAGGGCCACATCATCCTGTAGTATTACATACAAATGGTGCAGTGTAAGAAAACCAAACAACATTAACCAAATCCCCTCACCACCCACACCAACCCCCCAATCAGGTTGAGACACTCGCCCCCCCCCCACCCCACCCAACAACTATATTGCATCAGTGAAATTACTGGAATCATCCCTGTGAGGGCGTGGGTCACCGGCATACTCCCCTGTCCAAAAGGCAACAGGGTGGCCGAACATTACCGCCCATTAACATATACACTATCTGCCCGCGGCGGGGTAAGCCCAACACCGATCCCCTCACAAGTTCTCAGTCAATGTACAAGAAGAGTCCCCGAACCTCGTATCCCTTGACCTCTCCGTTCCCCACGGCAGCCACGGAACTCTATAAGTTCAGAGTCTCTGTAATAGAGCAACAAGTGATACGGTACATCCAAGCTGTCCGGCGTCTCTATACGTTTCAGTTCAACGGGTACATAAAATGTAGGCATAGTTACTCAACGTCGCTAAGCTGGTCGTGCGGCGGTGTCCCCTGCCCGGAACGTTTGTCTCTCAGCGTCCGCTCCGTCTGTCTCGCAAATTTGAGTGCTTCCGTCACAGCCGTGAAGACCATCGGTTTCCCCCCGTGGTGGACCCTTAACTTAGCAGGATATAACATCGCATATTTTGTCCCCACTTTCTGGAAGATCCGCTTCGCCGGGAGGAATTCACGCCTGGCGGCCTGCACAGCCTGAGTGAAGTCGGGAAACAGTGATATTGCCATGTTTTGGAATGTTAGCTCACCTCTCTCACGTGCCAGCCGTAGGATCGTGTCTCTGTCTCGATAGTTGAGGATCCTGGCAAGGATCGGGCGCGGCGGCGCCCCCGGCACCGGCCGCGGCCCCAGAGTGCGATGTGCCCTCTCAACCAGGAACATGGCCGACAGGGCCTCACCAAACAGGTCGCGGAACATCCCTTCAACGAAGTGCTCCATAGTGCCAATGTTAGTGGATTCCGCAATACCAATAATTCTCACGTTATTTCTGCGAGAGCGGGCTTCCAAATCTTCGTTGCGACTCTTTATCACCTCCAGGACCTTGTCCATGCGCAGCAGCTGCTCCCGGGTATCACCGCTACTCTCTTCACAGTCGGCAACCCGCGCCTCTACCGCCGCCAGTCGTTCTTCGTGTTGATCCACCTTGTGCGATATTCCGTCCAGTCGCCTGGCCATGGAGTCCAACTTGCCGTCTATCTCTTTTAGGCAGCCCTTCAACTCCCGAAACATGCTCTTGACATCCTCGGCGTCCTGCGTCGGCTCCAGCTGCGTTTCAGGGACCACCGTCTGGGACGCTCGGACAGTTTCAGTGTCCTGAGCCATGTGCTTCCCAAACTGGAGCTTCCTCTGCTTAGCATCCGTCTTCCCCATGGCGCAGCAGAGGGGTCACACCATCAAAGTCTCAGCGGGAGGGTGGGTAGGAAAAATGGAGTATTCACGGGCCTTCGAGTCCGGACAAAGTCACGGGCCCACCATGCCCAATCTGCTCCTTCCCAAGGCCGCCCGGCCGTCTTCGCCGCCAGCGGGAATCTACAACGCACAGTCGGGCCCAGCAGGCCTGCAGCTCTCACCACGTGCGGGTCCGAGGCCGGGACAGGCCCTCTAAATGGGCACACCGCTAGTGACCCGCAGTTGGGGCGGCCGTACAGCGGGCACACACTCCGCAGTCCCTGGATCCGCCGTAGTTCGATAGTTTTGCACCGGGCGGAGGCTGATGGAAGGCGCACTCCCCCACCCGGGTCACCGTCGAGGGTAGCAGGATTGGCGTCGCTCTCGCAGCCCCAGGGCCGTCCCGTCAGTGCTCACGTAGATTGTCAGGAGGCGGGGAGATCGCCGCAGATTAGGGCCCCCCGGGCCATCCGGGGCGCCAGGGACAGCAGGATTCGTCCCCCCTCCGGCAGCCGCGGCCGTTGCACGTCGTGTTCTGGCCCGCGACACGGGACTTGCGTAGCTGGGATCCCCGGCCGGGAGTCAGGAGAGACACCGCCTGGGCTTCAAGGGAGCACCGCTCCGGATCGCCGCCACCGATTTCGGTCCGGATTGCAGGGATCGGTGTCGCTACGTCCGGGCACCCTCCGCCTCAGCTTTGTCGGGCCAGGATGTCGGCGTAAAACGGATGAAGTGACTGATTTAGGCGTTCGGCCGGCAGAGCCCCGTTACACGGCGGCCATCTTGCAGCTCGGCCCGGCCACGCCCCGAGCAATGAGAAACTCTAAGAAGATCTTAAAACTGCTCTAAAGTACCATAAATGGAAGGGCACTAACCGGAGACAGACTGCGAGATTGCAGTTCTCAGTAACAGAAGGCAGGCACTGCAGATGCTCAGAAGATTATCTAATTATTCTGATCATTCATGACTGTGCTAGCCTAAAAAGCAAGTTTTATAGCATAGCGTAATAAGTGCAACTAGGAGGTTATACCATCACTCAGTCTCTCAGCAGGCGGGGTCATGTCAATGTCCTTCAAAGGCTGCTCCACTCACCTGGGATGGACACAAGGCACTGCAGCTCAGCCCCTGCTCTTGCAACACACATGGCGGGCAAGAGAAGGGTTCAGTGCTTGCAGCCACCATTCTGGGTGGTGGTGAAAAGCTCTGGGAGGAGAGACTGCTGAGGCTAGTTTTCTTCCAGCACCAACAGTATTTTTATGTCTCGGTTAGTACAAAAACAAGCCAAATCACTAAAAGACGGTATTTTTATCCATTATCCTTACATTCTTCAAACAGCATATAAATAGAAAGCAGTTTTTAATGTGTTCTAAGCTACTTTAACAATTTGTGGTTAATAATTAAAGGAGACAAAGGCAAAAAGTGATGTTACAAATAAATATATGGTTTTGTTTAAAATCCTATTTAGTATCATAACCCGGACCGGTCAGACTCTTAAAACAACAGCAACTGGTTAGTATTTTTTTCATGGAAAAGAGGCAATCCTAGCTGAGGCGAGGCCACTAAAAATACAGCAGAGTCATATTGGGTATACTCAAGCCTGCCCTGCGCCCTGGCGGAGGAGAGGCCAGTTGAGCTGTCTCCCTGTGGCATAGGCCGGTAAGCGAGATGAGGAGGGGCAGTGGTGAAATTAAAGAAGATAAACTGAGTGCAGTGTTTTCCATATTTAGTGGTAAATTAACTTTGAAGTGTTCTTCGCGGAATTCTGTTCTCTGACTGCTTTCGACGTGGCACTTTCAGACACCTTTAGTGCGCTTTGGAACAACCTCTCAGCATAACACAATAGATTGTGATCCTTACCGGAAATGAATTACTTTAACATCCGTGAGCAACCACTGAGGTTACAATCTATAATTAACCGCATGTTAACGTTAACCTGGAGGACGAGTGAACTTTAAATCATTTGTATGACATTTGGTGTGATTTAGAGACAACAGGTCAGCTGACTCGCAGACTGGAGGGCCGCCACAGGCAGCACTGGGTTTCGTGTCCAGCGTTTAATGAACACGCGGACACGGAGTGGGGGATTAACACCTGCTTTATTTTTTTATGCTTTTCCCCGACTAGCGCTCCCTCACGCTGCCCCTCCCTTCCCCTTCCTGTCATGCCTGACCCGGAAGTAGCGGACGGAGTCAGGCATGACGACACAACATCTCCCCCCTGTTTGATTTGGCAATGGCCCCAGTTCTGTCACTTCTCTTAAAGTTCTTCAATGAGTCGAACTGGTCTCCAAATGATTCTCTGGGTCTGACGGGTCGAGCTCGGTACTCGGTCTTTACCCACATCGGTGGTGCGAGAGTGTTCTTCACACTGATCCATTTCTTGATGTGTCCGTGTCACAGTCTGCTTCATTTTCTCGACTGCAGGCCTCTGGGTTACATTTTTTGAAGTGTGAAATGTTCCTGGTGGTCCTCTTGATTGCAGAAGCAGCTGTGATCATAGTCCCTCTTTTCTTTGTTACTTGGAGCGGGTGAGCATGATAGCCACTGTCAGCTTTGGTTTTCCGCTCTTGCTTCACCAATACCCAGTCTCCTTCTCGGATGTCAGACACCTTAGCGTGGCGACGATCGTCAGCATATTTCTTCATCCTTGCTTTCTTGTCCTTGTCGATGTTCACTAGTGTCTCATGGTCTGATGCTGGGGGCCTAGACCGTGCAACTGCATCTGAGGTCGGTATCCGAGTGTGCGGGTTTCTCCCAAGCATTAGAGTGGCAGGACATCTGTTGGTGGTACTGTGTGGCGTAGTCCTGTAGGCTCACAGCACTTCATTGAGAGCCGGTTGGACGTCCCGTTGAGACAGTTCAGCTTGTTGTATTGTCTTCTTCAGGGTTCGACCATTCCATTGGCTTGGGGCCATAAGGGAGTAATTTTCCGATGCTTGAAATTCAGGTGATTTGCAAACTCTGTGAATTCACGTCCATTGAAGGGTGGTCTGTTATCTGTTTTCACTACTTCGGGGATTCCCCATGCTGCAAACGCTCCGTCAAGGATGAGTATGACAGTGGACGCCTTTGTGGATGAGAGTTGATGTGCAATGGGGAATCAAGAGTACTCATCCATGATGACGATCACATATTTGCCGGACTTCAGCGGGCCAAAGAAATCAACAGCTACTTGTTGCCATACGCTGTCTGGGAGGTCTGACATTTGCAGCGGAGTGGGTGGTTCATCACGCCTGACTAGTTGGCACTGTGGGCAGTCTTGCAGCGTGGCTTCCACCATCTGGTCAAGAGACGGGAACCAGACTCTCTCTTGCAATGCTTTCTTTGTGGCCACTACGCCTCTGCGGCCTTCATGTGCTAGATTGATGGTCCCTTGTCTTAAGTGGTGAGGAATGACAATTCTTCTGTCCCTTAACAGTAACCCATCTGCACTGATCATGAGATCATCTTTGACGTGTCTGAAAGATGAGAGTTCTTGCAGGTTGGTGGCGGTATTTGTTTGCACGTCCTCCAGGTGTCTCCAGGAGCCGGTGCGGACGCGTTGCATGACGTTTTGAAGTGTGGCATCATTGGAGGTGGCCTCTCTAACGATTTCCAGTGGGACAGCAGGTGGGCGTGCTTGGTCAATGACAAAGTGGAGGTACTCTTCAGCCACTGAGGCACGTGTTTGTGTCGACCCTGAACATGTACGCCAATGTATAATTCGTAGCAAAAATCAAGATAAAGCAAAAATTATTCAAAGCTTAAATGGAGAACAGATATCTCCCAGGGACAAGAAAAAGGAGGAAAGCTCAAGTCAGGCCTCAACTAGGCCTACAAGCAATGGTGAATCCCTCAAGCCGGATTCCCGAGTAAGCGAAACACCCTGTAAGGAGGATATGGAACCAATTTTATCATTTATACCAGAATACGTTAGAAGAGGCAGGCACGACACACTCAACAGAGGAAACATAATAAAATTAATCAACACTATTCCAGAGCTCAGGGGGATAGTTTCCCAAGACTTGCTGGCAGTTGAATTTCGGCAAAACAAACACTCTCCAGACATAGAAGTCTCAGTTACCACCTGGGCCACAAAGGACACAGCTGCTAAAATCTTTGCCAACAAAAGATCATTCGAGTGCTGGGGTATAACCTTGATCCAACATAAACGCCCCAGATACCCACATCCCCTAACCGGAGGCACCTCTCCACCAAAAGGGAAAGAATCAAGCCGTCACAAGCATAAATCATGTCTCCGCGGTGTCTGCTCTACTACCCAGGCGAAAACCCCTGGAACAACGTACACTTACCCAACCCTGCCTTCCAATAAAGGACCCCCTAGTTCAGTCCAGGACTGGTCGTGGATCCCTTTGATTCTAAACCAACAGAGTTCCTAAAACTGTTGCAACACAATTTTATAATAAACACACACTAAACCAATATTCCGACAAAGCTTATCCGGAAATAATTAATTTGTGTTCATGGAACACACATGGTTTTAGTAGTATGGACCAGGATCACGAGACCCAACACTTTTTCCAAAAACACGACATAATCCTCCTTCAAGAGACCTGGAATCTGATATATCCTGCAATCCCAGGCTTCGCAGAACACCACATCCTGGCAAAGAAGCTGTCCAAATTTGGTCATCCACGTGGAGGGCTGTCGATATACGTATCTCAGAAATTTAACTGGGAAACTGAGATGTTGAACGTGGGGTTAAGCTGGGTACAAGTAGTAAAAATAACCAGAAAGCTGTTACAACAATTTTTAATAATAAACAACTACATTCACCCTGAACGGTCAAGCAAGGAAGAAAAAATGGAAACACTGGCTAAACTAATCAAAGTCCTACAGAAATCAAACGAGCAATGTCTACTGATAATTTCAGGGGACTTTAATTCTAACCTAACGGGAGACGGAACATCTAGTCGTAACCAGACCACAAAATTCGGATCAGGTTACTTAGCAACCTTCTTGAATACCCTAGAATCACAGGGCCTGATAATCCTCAGAAGTGAAAAAAGGGGAAACTCAACAACAGGACCAACCTACAAGAGTGGGAAAGTCAAGTCCACCATAGACTTTACAATTATAAGCAAGAGCATAATAGACAGTATCGTAGACTACGACATAGCCCACCGTACAGAAAGTGATCACTTTCCCCAAATCATCAGGTTGAAAACAGCAGTCACCAGGCTTAACAAGTTAATCACCCAGTCTGACTTGCCGGAGAAATTTAACTTGCGAAAAATCAGATGGAGAGGGGAAAAATCAAAGAAATCCAAGTAACAGCAAACAAATTTATGTTAGAAGATGAACAACTAGAGGACGGAGACCTTGTAAAACGCTGGGAAAACCTGGTTGAGACTTTAATTCAAAAGCACTCTGCTCCCCCAGCCATACAAAACAACTTGAAAATCTTAAAAGAACCCTGGTTCACTGATGAATTAAGACTGGAAAAAAAAAAAATATCCAGGGAGCAACGGAACGTTCAACCTTCCAAAAACTATGGAAGCAACTTAAACCACAGTCTGTTAAGGAGCTTGAGGAAGAATTACCGTAAAATGCTGTGGGCTGCAAAGGCCAAATATAAAGAATCAATATGGCTAAAACTCCTAGCAGCCAGCAAGCAGCAAAACTCTCGGGAGTTCTGGGGGATTATTAATAAACTGAACAAAGGTGAAGAGATGTCTTATGATCCTGGCATCAATGCCGACGTCTGGGAAGCCCACGTAAGGAATCTCTATGCAACAAAGGACACTGCCCCATTTAACAAAATGCTACGGGCAACTAATGCAGAGGATTCAGGCAATCAAGTGGGCCCCCAGGATAGTTTAAATAAACTAATTGACCAGGACAAGGAAAAATGGGATTGCGACCAGCCAGCATTGACATCCTGCAAAAGTGTAACTAAACTTTTACAGAAACTAAAACCCGAGGGTGCACCGGGTCCAAATGGACTGCCGACTGCCGTATTTAAATTAAACAAGGACTTTTGGTCCAACCACCTAACAGCTTTGTTCAACCAAATCTTTACCTCTCGCCGTATGCCAACATCGTGGAAAGGAAACATCATCCACCCCATCTATAAAAAGGGGAACAGAAGAAACCCAGCTAACTACAGGCTGATCTCTCTTATAGATGTAGAAGGAAAACTGTATGCTTCATGTCTTTTAGAGCAGGTTCAAGAATGGGGAGAAAATAACAATTTGCTTCCCTTTTTCCAAATCAGCTTCAGACAGGGGATGGGGACAACAACAAACCGGACGACACTGGCACTGCTAATGGAGAGAGTGGAGAAAAAGAACCAACGATTGTACGGGTGTTTTATAGACATAAGAGCAGCCTTCGATCGAGTGAGCCGGTCAAGACTATGGGAAAAGCTAAAAGTCTGGGGGATGCCTAGGATGTTGCTAAACGCAATAATCAGCCTATACTCAGACACATGGGCAAGGGTTAAATTAAGCCAGGGATCGAGCTTAACATCAAAAATCAAAACTCAGGACGGCTTAAAACAAGGCTGTGTCCTGGCCCCGTGCCTATTCAATCTGTTTTTGGCAGACTTAGGTAGTAACCTAGGACAAATAAACAGCCATGCACCCAAACTAGGGAACGAATTCATTCCAATCCTACAGTTTGCCGACGACATTGTTCTATTAAGCAAAACCCCAATAGGTCTACAACGCCTAATAACCAACCTTCATTCCTATCTAACACAAGAAAAATTGGAGTTAAACAGGGAAAAAACAAAAATCCTTCGTCTAGTTGAGCACAAGAAGATTAAATTCGTATGGACGATTGATAAGTCAGTACTGGAAGAAGAGAACTACTACCGGTACCTAGGCGTGACGATTGGGAAAGGCAATTCAAAAAAAGAACACACTCGGACTATTAGAGCAAAGTCCCAAACATTAATTTACGCATATAGACAGCTTAAAAAAAAAATGGGGGGTCCAGACTATACGCACCTCCTTAGGGTAATGTCTGCCCAAATTCAACCTACACTATCATATGGACTAGTCACTTGGCTCGGAGGCGAGGCCAAAATCTTAAACGAACTACAGAACAAAATCTACAAATCTGTGTTCAATCTACCTAAATCAGCATCTGCGGCTCAAATCCGTCTCGAATTTGGCTTACAAAATCAACACCTTCGTTCAATGTCAAGGTTTGCAAAATGGTGTCACAAACTTCGGCTAGCTCAATCCAAGTCCATGGACTATGTTTGTTGGCAAGAGATAAGCTCCCAAGACAGAGTGTCTACTGGAAACTCTTGGGCAACCTACTTGAACACCTGCTTGCACGAACTAGATCTCCTAGAAACATGGAACAAAGAAATTGAACATACTTCTTTCTGTAAAATAGCCAACAGAGAGGCAAAAAGGAAATCTCTACTAGAGGATAAAACTACTTTGGCTACTCGAAGCCATGCTTGGACTGTCATCTCCTCCTACTCTTATCAGAAACAGCAGACCTATTTAGCAACTCACTTTAGTCAACATTTAAAAAAAAATTTAATTGACTACAGACTGGGCCTGCATTTTTCAAAAGATCTAAGACCGTCGTGGAAACATCAGAACGAAAGTCTCCAATGCAGACTATGTGGATATCACAACGAAACTCTAACTCACTTGTTTTGTGTGTGCCCAGCGCTAATGACACTGAGAAGGAAATACCTACGCGCTATTTGCCTCAATTTGAACATAAAAACATGCCGGCAAGCGATAATAACTTGGTTGAGTGGCTCTTCTCCCATCCTTGCTTGCCGGGGACTCAAATTTATGACAGAAGCTAAAAAACTATTCCTGGGCAAATGAGCAGCCCTACACCACAACCAAAGAGGATTTCAGTGATAAGGCTGGACATTCTACCACGTGATTACAACTTAAAACGTGTTAGACCAAGAACTCAAAAACAACAAGTATATTCTTTCGGGGACTTTGTGAAACGGTTTAAAAAAATAAATAAATAAATACATATATATATATATATATATATATTGTAAATCCAAAGATGCGGCACTCAGGGAAGAGATTTTTCAAAAGTAAATTTATTTGCCAAACAGCTCCACCAACGCGTTTCAGCCAACAAGGCCTTGGTCACGGTCAGTGAGTCCTTTCTCTATTGCACCTTATATACATCCACTAGATCGTAATGTTGCATTGTGGGTGATGTAGTGCATTAAAAAACATAAAGTGTGTATAGATCCTGAAGGGTACTCAAATTCGACTGTTAAATAACAGGAAAAGAGAATTTCAACTGAGTTACGGTCTAGTACCAGACATTTCAAATAAGTGTGAATTATAGTGCTAGTAGAAAAACGGTAAGTGACATTACTATCATGATATCTGACAGTGTAGATTACATGCTCAAGTAATTGTATAGTACAATTATTATATAAGCGGCATGATTAATGTAAAATGCAAAGGTTTCAAAGTCCTATGTTTTCTAGGGCGGAGGTAGAAAGAGGAGGAACACAAACAAGAAGAGAAAGCAAGTTAGTTGAGAGAGTAGAGGTCCCAATCAGGTTCATCGGAGATCAACAACTACATCATGTAACGGGACTTTATTCCAGGTGTACATAAAGTTCTTCGTCATTATTCATGCCTCGCGGGTTCTTCGTTTTGAGTTTAATTATGTAGCGTGATTCAAGTTGGCGAAGTTTCCTGATTCTGTTGCCACCTCGCTCATTCACTGGGATGGTGTCAATCCCATAGTAACACATTGATCTCCAGTCCCCCTTCTGGCAGAGTATCATGTGTTTAGCAGTTGCGTAGGCGATGTCTTTATTTTTCACTGCTCGAATGTGTTCAAGAATACGCTTTTTTAGTGGGCAGATGGTGCTCCCCACATATTGCTGTCCACAGGTGCATTCAATGACGTAGATCACGAATTTGGTGTTACAAGTTATTCTAGTCCCTATCGTTACAATGTTTCCGTTAGGCTCTGTAATAGTTCTTGTGTTTTTGCCAATCTTGCATGCCTTGCACGAATTGCATTTAGTAAACCCATTTTGTTTTTCCGTTAGCCAAGTTGTTTCTTCTTTTTGTACAAAATGGCTTTTGACAAGCATATCCCTGAGAGATTTGGTTTTCCTGTATGTAACAGTTGGTTTGGTGCCAACTAGTTTTCCTATGTCTGGATCTTTCATGATTAGGTGCCAATGTTTTCTGATTTTGCCCATGATGGTGCTGCTTTCTTTACTATAGGTAGTTACAAATCTCGGTATTTGTTTTTCATCTTCAGGTATTGGTGTCATTTTGGGTATTAGGGTCTCTGCTCGGCTCTTTTTGTCAATTCTTTTTTTGTTTTTCTTGAGAGTGGGTTCTGAGTAACCTCTCTCTCTGAACCTTTCCATGGATTCGTGAATTTTGTCTTCGGCATCTTCTGGTTTAGAGCAGTTCCGTTTTAATCGCATAAATTCCCCATAGGGAATACTGTCCAGAAGGGGCTTGGGGTGGAAGCTGGTTCCGTGCAGGATACTGTTTGTCGCTGTCTCCTTTCTGTATAATGTTGAGTGAATCTGATTGTTCTCGATGTAGATCAGAGTGTCCAGGAAGGGGATTTCGGATCTGCTCATACTGTATGTGAAGGATAGGCCGATTTCATTGTTGTTCAGTTTCTCAAAATACTTTTTGAAATCTTCATCTGTGCCATTCCAAATTAAAAACAGATCGTCGATGTAACGAACCCATAAAACACAGGTATCAGGATGCCGACACATCCTGATACCAAAATTGAACTACTTGAAGAGTGGGCAGAAAATAATGCCCAATGTTCCATGAACATGATGCGCATCTTAATTAAACACGCAAACATCGACTTGCTGGAAATAACAAAACATCTTGAAGAATTAGAGACATTGATACAAGTACATTCAAATTTGGAGGAAGCTACAAAATTACGCAAAGACATGGAGTCAAGACTGGAAAAATATGAGAATGAGATTCAGGAACGAAAAAAACGAAAATTTATACGAGATGAACAAGACTATCGTTATGGAAGAATCCTCACTTTTGCTAAAAGGTTCGAAACTTTGAAGAAAAATTACCCCGCACAGACCCCAAGATCAACAGACAGCACAACTGAAGGGGAATCAGACCTTAGTGAAGGAGAATCTAACACTGGAGTAACACCTGGCCCAAAAACGAATTTTTTAGAGGAAATGCGGCTGATGCATGTAGATCAGACCTTGACACGAGGAAGAGGCCGCGGAAGAAACCAAAACCGCGGACGAGGAAGGGGAGAACACCCCTCACAAGTACTAGAAAAACCAGACGCGCTAAGCGGAAAAAGACAATATTCGCTACGGAACCGAAAATAAAAACACACAATGTCAACCTGATCATCAATCTTTCTAAACATGTACTCACACCTGAAGAAGAATCCGCACTAAACAAAGGATTATCTTTCTGCCCAGAAAGTCATTTTGACCATACTCAAGTGAGGATAGATCTGTATAAATATATTCGCAAACTGAAACTTGCTAAAATCCACGCAAACAAAGCCTCCAAAGAGATAATGAACGTACAGATATCCAATGATGACTCCCCTCCAAACCAGGAACCTATGCTAAGTATTGACCAAGCAACTGATTTAAAAAATATCTTTGATCTCTTATTTGACCTAAATGATGATGAGATGACTGAGGAACAACTTCTTGAACACCTGGCAATAGAAACAGACAAAAGACCAGACAGCGGACTTAAGAAGAAATCAAAGTATTGCCCTGTCTTACCACCTGGAAATCGCTTCGACCAATTCAGCGAGGCAGTAATTGAAGAACTGGATAAAATTACAACTACCAGAAATGTTACAAACAGAGAGAACATGAGCAAAAAAGAACGGGAAGCAATCAAAAACCTGATGCAAAATAAAAATCTGATAATAAAACCGGCGGATAAAGGCGGCAATACAGTACTTCTAAACACTGAAGATTACCTGAACGAAGCATATAGACAATTGAACAATACCTCAAACTATAACAGGATTACTACTAATCCAATGAACACAATGATCAAGAACCTTAATGAAAAACTAACCAAATGGCACAACGAAAACTTAATTAGTGCAGAGGAATTGAAATTCATGACGAACGAATTCCCTACTATTCCTACTATATACTTTCTGCCTAAAATCCACAAAACCCTACACCATCCACCGGGCAGACCGATCGTGTCCTCATGTGACTCCATGTTTGAGAACGTATCAGAATATGTGGACCACTTCCTTGCTCCAATAGCCCGCAGCATGAGCTCCTACATTAGGGACACCGGAGACTTCTTGCGTGTCTTGAATGGGATATCCTGGAACAATCAGTTTCTGCTAATCACCATAGATGCGGTTTCATTATACACATCTATACGACATGAGGTGGGCCTGGAAGCATGCAATTACTTTTTGAGACAAAGGAAAATCACGGAAAAAAAACACACTCAAATGCTTCTCAGCATGATCGAAATGTGTCTCACGAACAACATTTTCTGTTTCAATAAGGAACTGTTTAAACAAATGTGCGGAACAGCCATGGGCATTTCCTTCTCTGTAAACTACGCCAATATCACCATGGGATGGTGGGAGAAAACTATTGCGTGGAATCTTGACAACCAGGAAGAACTAGAAAAGACTGTTTTATGGGTTCGTTACATCGACGATCTGTTTTTAATTTGGAATGGCACAGATGAAGATTTCAAAAAGTATTTTGAGAAACTGAACAACAATGAAATCGGCCTATCCTTCACATACAGTATGAGCAGATCCGAAATCCCCTTCCTGGACACTCTGATCTACATCGAGAACAATCAGATTCACTCAACATTATACAGAAAGGAGACAGCGACAAACAGTATCCTGCACGGAACCAGCTTCCACCCCAAGCCCCTTCTGGACAGTATTCCCTATGGGGAATTTATGCGATTAAAACGGAACTGCTCTAAACCAGAAGATGCCGAAGACAAAATTCACGAATCCATGGAAAGGTTCAGAGAGAGAGGTTACTCAGAACCCACTCTCAAGAAAAACAAAAAAAGAATTGACAAAAAGAGCCGAGCAGAGACCCTAATACCCAAAATGACACCAATACCTGAAGATGAAAAACAAATACCGAGATTTGTAACTACCTATAGTAAAGAAAGCAGCACCATCATGGGCAAAATCAGAAAACATTGGCACCTAATCATGAAAGATCCAGACATAGGAAAACTAGTTGGCACCAAACCAACTGTTACATACAGGAAAACCAAATCTCTCAGGGATATGCTTGTCAAAAGCCATTTTGTACAAAAAGAAGAAACAACTTGGCTAACGGAAAAACAAAATGGGTTTACTAAATGCAATTCGTGCAAGGCATGCAAGATTGGCAAAAACACAAGAACTATTACAGAGCCTAACGGAAACATTGTAACGATAGGGACTAGAATAACTTGTAACACCAAATTCGTGATCTACGTCATTGAATGCACCTGTGGACAGCAATATGTGGGGAGCACCATCTGCCCACTAAAAAAGCGTATTCTTGAACACATTCGAGCAGTGAAAAATAAAGACATCGCCTACGCAACTGCTAAACACATGATACTCTGCCAGAAGGGGGACTGGAGATCAATGTGTTACTATGGGATTGACACCATCCCAGTGAATGAGCGAGGTGGCAACAGAATCAGGAAACTTCGCCAACTTGAATCACGCTACATAATTAAACTCAAAACGAAGAACCCGCGAGGCATGAATAATGACGAAGAACTTTATGTACACCTGGAATAAAGTCCCGTTACATGATGTAGTTGTTGATCTCCGATGAACCTGATTGGGACCTCTACTCTCTCAACTAACTTGCTTTCTCTTCTTGTTTGTGTTCCTCCTCTTTCTACCTCCGCCCTAGAAAACATAGGACTTTGAAACCTTTGCATTTTACATTAATCATGCCGCTTATATAATAATTGTACTATACAATTACTTGAGCATGTAATCTACACTGTCAGATATCATGATAGTAATGTCACTTACCGTTTTTCTACTAGCACTATAATTCACACTTATTTGAAATGTCTGGTACTAGACCGTAACTCAGTTGAAATTCTCTTTTCCTGTTATTTAACAGTCGAATTTGAGTACCCTTCAGGATCTATACACACTTTATGTTTTTTAATGCACTACATCACCCACAATGCAACATTACGATCTAGTGGATGTATATAAGGTGCAATAGAGAAAGGACTCACTGACCGTGACCAAGGCCTTGTTGGCTGAAACGCGTTGGTGGAGCTGTTTGGCAAATAAATTTACTTTTGAAAAATCTCTTCCCTGAGTGCCGCATCTTTGGATTTACAATTGAATTTTGGGGCCTGGATCCGGCCCGTATGCAGAGCACCCGCTGCCAGTGTGCCCCGGAATTTTGGGTCCCTTTGTTTTGGCGATATATATATATATATACATATATATATATATACACATATATATATACTAAAATTAAAACAAAGACAAGACGAAATAAATAATTTATGTATGCAAGTTTTACAATTGTTTTTATACTAAATGCGAAGTGGGTCGCACACCGCTCGTCATACTAGCAAATAGCCCCATAGGATTCTGGAGAATGTAGTGACAGCGGCGGGTACACCTATGCCACGAGTAAAAAGTTTAAAATGCCATCCCTGGACACGTGTTTCGAGGTAATTGCCTCTCGTCAGCAGGGAGCAGGTACGAATGCGGGGTGCTGTAGACTGCCAAAAATTATCAGGTATAGTACCTCTCACGGCGCGCGGGTGCGGGATCCGGGCTCGTCAACCCATAGCTCAGGGAGCTTTAAATACAAAATGCGAAGTGGGTCGCACACCGCTCGTCATACTAGCAAATAGCCCCATAGGATTCTGGAGAATGTAGTGACAGCGGCGGGTACACCTATGCCACGAGTAAAAAGTTTAAAATGCCATCCCTGGACACGTGTTTCGAGGTAATTGCCTCTCGTCAGCAGGGAGCAGGTACGTATGCGGGGTGCTGTAGACTGCCAAAAATTATCAGGTATAGTACCTCTCACGGCGCGCGGGTGCGGGATCCGGGCTCGTCAACCCATAGCTCAGGGAGCTTTAAATACAAAATGCGAAGTGGGTCGCACACCGCTCGTCATACTAGCAAATAGCCCCATAGGATTCTGGAGAATGTAGTGACAGCGGCGGGTACACCTATGCCACGAGTAAAAAGTTTAAAATGCCATCCCTGGACACGTGTTTCGAGGTAATTGCCTCTCGTCAGCAGGGAGCAGGTACGTATGCGGGGTGCTGTAGACTGCCAAAAATTATCAGGTATAGTACCTCTCACGGCGCGCGGGTGCGGGATCCGGGCTCGTCAACCCATAGCTCAGGGAGCTTTAAATACAAAATGCGAAGTGGGTCGCACACCGCTCGTCATACTAGCATATACTAAATGTGGATTGTAATAATTTTTGTTAATTATGCAATAAATTGAAATTGAATTGAATTGAGTTCCTCGATGTCGTCGAGCGAATAGGCTTTCTTTAGTAGTCGACGTCGTAGGAACTCTGATTGGAACCCTTCGATGATGCGCAGGCGAAGAGCATCTTCTGTGTTGAAATGATCAAACTCGCAGTATTGCGCCAGGCGTTTTAGTCGAGAGATGAAGTCTCCCATGGACTCACCCTGTTCTTGAGACGCGAGGTTAAACGTGTATCGTTCATAGTCCAGATTGCGCTTGTGGAGGAACTTCCTGTCTAAAGCTTCCCTCACATCTGCATTTGACGCGCTATTTGCTGGAGGCAGTTCTTTGATGATCTGGTCAATGTCTTTTCCTACCAGATTCTTTAATGCTATGAGTTGATGGTCCTGGTCATTTACTCGGGACCCTTTCATGAAGTCCTCGAACTCCTCAATCCAGCTCTTCCACTTGGGGCCCATGCTGTTCCCAGGTGTTAGTGGTAGGGGCTCGGGGGGACGCAGAAATGACACCCCTTGAGTATGGGTCCCTGCGGCATGTCTCGTGCCGGGCCTGGTTGCATGGAATCGGGCTGAGTGGTCATGTCGTCAGGTTATCAACCTTTACTGCTTGTTTGGAGTGCTCCCGGTGGTTTTTGAAGGGCTTCAGGGTGTATTACTGCTTATTTTGGGTACTTCCAATGGCTTCGGGAGGCTTCAGGGTGTATTTTGGTGAGCTTAGGCTTGTTTCCGGTTCTTGCCTGACTTTAAGATGGCCGCAGGACTGGAAACAGTGATCCCTTATGAGGGATGCCTGACCTCAAAATGGCTGCCGAATGCGACCACTGGTGCCGGTTTCTGAAGAGGGATTCAGTGCGCTTACCCCAATTTTCGCTGGCATCGGTTGTTTGAGGCTGGGGCTCATGTCGCTGGGTGCTCTGGTTACTGACTGCACTGTGAGCAGTCTTTTCTTATTAGCTCCGACGAGGCATCTCTTGCTGCCAGGCTGCAGGTGCTCTGTGTGCAGTGTGCAGCTCTTCTTGCCTCTCTGTGCTCCTGGTGTGTGTCCTCATCCCACCCTCGTCGCCAGGTTTCGTGTCCAGCGTTTAATGAACACGAGGACACGGAGTGGGGATTAACACTTGCTTTATTTTTTTATGCTGTTCCCCGACTAGCGCTCCCTCGCGCTGCCCCTCCGTTCTTCTTCCTGTCATGCCTGACCCGGGAGTAGAGGACGGGGTCAGACATGACGACACGACACTGACCAGTATTGGGCAAGCCTCACAGAAGAGTCTCTGAGTAGTCGGGTTGACTGATGCACGCGTTAGTGACAGAGCCAGCAAAGATTGTTGAGGCATGAGTGCATTAAAAGGAGCTTGCCCTGCCAATAAACAATATCCTACAGTTGCCGGCTGCATAAACAGTGTAATTAATTTCAAAATGCGTGCGATGCCCAAGCCTTTTTTTTATCATCCATTTTAAGTTATCGTTGCGAGTGTGTGACTGTCTGACGAATGGTGTCAGGGAAAACTATACTAATACTAATAAGTGCGCAGTGCGCTATTTATTGTAAAGCAAATGATATTTGAATTTAAAACAAAAGCAGAGATACCGCACTCCACTTACTCGTTGATGCAAGTAAACTCGCAGCAATCTATCAGTACAACTCGGATTCTACTGCAGGCCGTATCAGTCTAACACAGGGCATTCAGGTCAGTTCAGCTGCACAGCCTGGACTATGGTGTGCTGCTCTGGGGGGCTATTGAAACTGGAACCACTCCGGTCAGTGGCGCCTGCCTCACCCGGCACAGTCACTCTCAGCTGGTGGAGTGATGGGTCGTGTCCGGGATTATTCATTTGATTTACAGTGCAGCGGCGAGTTGCCTATCACTGCGCCGCATTGCCAGAAGCAAACAAACATTAATTACCGTTCGTTCGACTCGCGCCCACGGGCGGCTGGACGTCTTTCGGCCGTCTTTTAAAAGGCTCACCCTAACTGACTGTGTCAGTACTAGCCATTGGACGCACTGACTTCTGACGTCAGTCACAGTGTGTCTTGCGTGAAGAATTTGATTATCATGTGTTGACAGTTGTTACATTATTACCAATACCAGAGCAGCTAGGACTGCCTGCGAGCAGCCTGAGCCAGCCCCCAACCCTGACGAACCAGCACTTCAGCTTTAGTTATGGTGCATTTAGGGACCCCCTGGAGTTTGGGGGCCCCCCCACACCGCGGGGGCTGCGGGGGCTTGTGTTACGCCCCTGCACCATGTATACTATTCCACTGTACGCCACTTCACTCCACACTATTCCACTGTATAGCACTCCACTCCATGCCTCGAAAATCTACGCTATGCCACTTTACTCTACATTACACTGCACGCCACTACACGCTGCCATAATCCACTCTACAACATTCCACTCTACACTATTCCACTCTACACTATTCTAGTCTTCACCACTCCAGTTTGTTATTCCACTGTACCCAACTCTACTGTATGCCACTCCACGCTACTCTGCACCACTCTACTGTACGCTATTTCACTGTACGCCACTCCACTGTACACACTACACTATTAAACTGTACGCAACTCCACCTTAATGCAATTTCCCTGTATGCCACTCCACTCTATGGTATTTGAATGTAAGCAACTCCACTCTTTGCCATTCCACTCTACGCTATTCCAATCTACGCCACTCCAGACCACGCAATTTCACTGTATGCAACTCCAATCTACGCTACTCCACTGTTTGGCACTCCACAGCTCTAAACTATACGCTGTTGCACTCTGAGCCACTCCACTCTACACCACTCGACTCTTCACCATTTCAGTCTACACCACACCACTATGAGCCACTCCACTGTGCTCTACTCCACTGTACGTCACTCCACTCTATGCTAGTCAACTGTATAGCACTCTACCCCATGCCACGAAACTCTACGCTATGTCACTTTACTCAAAATTGTTACACTGCACACCACTACACTCTACAACATTCTACTCCACACCACTCTAGTCTTCGCCACTCCAGTTTATGCCACTCCACTGTGTGCCACTCCACTCTGTCATTCCACTGTACGCAACTCTACTGTACACCACTCCACACCACTCTACTGAACGCTATTCTACTGAACGCTATTCCACTGTACGCCCCTCCACTGTAAACCACTACACTCTACAATATTCCACTCAATCAATCAATCATGAAATTTGTATTGCGCACTACTCACCCGGAAGGGTCTCAAGGCGCATGAGGGAGGGGGTCTGCTACTGCTCGAACAGCCAGGTCTTGAGCTGTCTCCTGAAGGCGAGGTGGTCCGGGGTCAGTCGCAGGTGGACGGGCAGGGAGTTCCATGTCTTAGCCGCAAGGTAGGAGAAGGATCTTCCTCCGGCGGTGGTTCTCTGGATGCGAGGGACGACGGCGAGGGCGAGGTTTGCGGATCGTAGCTGGCGGGTGGGCGTGTAGAAGGTCAGGCGGTTGTTGAGGTATCTTGGGCCAAGGTCGTGGAGGGATTTGTGTGCGTGGGTGAGGAGTCTGAACGTGATCCTCTTGTTGACGGGGAGCCAGTGCAGGTCTCTCAGATGGCTCGAGATGTGGCTGCGTCGGGGGACGTCCAGGATGAGTCGGGCGGAGGCGTTCTGGATACGTTGAAGTCTTTTCTGAAGCTTGGCTGTTGTACCGGCGTAGAGGGTGTTTCCGTAGTCTAGTCTGCTGGTGACGAGGGCCTGGGTGACCGTCTTCCTGGTCTCGGTCGGGATCCAGCGGAAGATCTTACGGAGCATGCGAAGGTTGTGGAAGCAGGCTGAGGATATGGCGTTGACTTGTCTGGTCATAGATAGGGAGGAGTCCAGGATGACGCCCAAGTTGCGTGCGTGGTCCGTAGGCTTGGGTGCGGTGCCTAGGGCCGGGGGCCACCAGGAGTCGTCCCATGCGGAGGGCGACGGTCCCAGGATGAGGACTTCTGTCTTGTCCGTGTTCAATTTCAGGCGGCTGATGTCCATCCATTTGGCGACGTCTTTCATCCCTTCGTGTAGGCTGGTTTTGGCGGTGTCGGGGTCTCTGGTGAGGGAGAGAATCAGCTGGGTGTCATCGGCGTAGGAGATGATGTTGAGGTTGTGTTGGCGTGCGATGGCAGCGAGGGGTTTCATGTAGATGTTGAAGAGAGTGGGGCTGAGCGATGATCCTTGCGGGACGCCGCAGATGACTCCGGTGGCCTCAGAGAGGAAAGGAGGGAGGCGTACTCTCTGTGTTCTGCCGGAGAGGTATGAGATGATCCATTCCAGGGCCGTCCCTTGGATGCCGGTGTCATTGAGGCGTTGGACTAGGGTGCGGTGGCAGACAGTGTCAAATGCTGCGGAGAGGTCTAGGAGGATGAGTGCCGCTGTTTCACCGTTGTCGAGCAGGGCTCGGATGTCGTCGGTGGCTGCGATGAGGGCGGTGTCGGTGCTGTGGTTGGCTCTGAATCCGGACTGTGATGGGTCGAGGGATCCGTTCGTCTCGAGGAAGGCGGCCAGTTGCTTGTTGACGACCTTCTCGATGACTTTGGCAGGGAAGGGATGGAGCGAGATGGGGCGGAAGTTCTTGAGGTCGGTCGGGTCCGATGTTGGTTTCTTCAGCAGTGCGCTGAGCTCGGCGTGCTTCCAGCTTTCCGGGAAGGTGGCTGTGTCGAAGGAGGTGTTGATGATGTCTCGGAGGTGGGGTGCGATGGTAGAGGCGGCCTTGTTGAAGACATGGTGGGGGCACGGGTCTGTCGGCGATCCGGAGTGGATGGTGTTCATCATGCGTGTTGTGTCTTCGGGGGTCTCCTTGGTCCATGTCTGGAGGATGGCGGCGGGGTGCGTAGGTTCGACCGATGGGTGCGGGGGTGAAACGCCGAAGCTGTTGTGGATGTTGGCGATCTTGCAGTGGAAGTATGAGGCGAGGGAGTCGCAGAGGTCCTGTGAGGGAGTAATGTCGTTGTTGCCCGTGCTGGGGTTAGAGAACTCCTTGACGATGTTGAAGAGCTCCTTGCTGTCATGGGCGTTCTTGTCCAGTCGTTCCTTCAGAGATTTCTTCTTGGTGGTGCGGATGAGCTGGTGGTGTCTGCGGGTAGCGAGTTTGAGGGCGGTCATGTTGTGGGCGGTCTTGTCGAGGAGCCAGGCCTTCTCGAGGGTGCGGCAGGCCTTCTTGGAGTTCTTGAGTTCGTCGGTGAACCAGGGGGCCTTCTTGCTTCTGTGCCTGGTGAGTGGGTTCTTCAGTGGGGCGAGGTCGTCGGCACAGGAGGTCAGCCACTGAGTGAGGTTGAGGGCTGCTGTGTTAGGGTCCGTTGTCCTGACAGGTGGGTTCTGGCTGAGGGAGGTGGCGAGCTGGTCGACGGTGATCTTGCTCCAGTTCCTGTGGGGAACCTGCTTCGGGTGGTGGTGGACCGTGTTCTTTTTGAAGCTGAAGTGGACGCAGCTGTGGTCAGTCCAGTGAAGTCCGGTGGAGTGGCTGAAGGTGACGTGCTTGCTGGATGAGAAGACTGGGTCGAGCGTGTGGCCGGCGTAGTGGGTGGGGGTGTTGACCAGTTGCTTGAGCCCGAGGTTGGCCAGGTTGTTCAGCAGGGTGGTGGTGTTGCGTCGTTGTTGTTCTCCAGGTGGAAGTTGAGGTCCCCGAGGAGGATGTAGTCAGCGGAGGGGAGGGCGTGGGGGCTGATGAAGTCCGTGATGTCTTCGCAGAACTGTGCGAGTGGTCCCGGGGGTCTGTAGGTGAGGGTGCCTCTGAGGGTAGTCTTGGGGTCGGTGTGGATCTGGAAGTGCAGGTATTCGGCGGCGTTGAAAGCGTCGGTGGAGTCAGTCGAGATGCGAATGGAGGCCACTGTACGCAACTCCACTCTTTGCTGTCCCACTGTATGCCACTCCACTCTATGGTATTTGAATGTAAGCACCTCCACACTATGCCATTCCACTCTACACTATTCCACTCTACGCCACTCCAGTCCACGCAATTTCACTGTATGCAACTCCACTCTACGCTACTCCACTGTTTTGCACTCCACAGCTCTAAACTATACACTGCTGCACTCTAAGCCACTCCACTCTACACCACTCGACTCTTCACCACTTCAGTCTACACCACACCACTATGCGCCACTCCACTGTGCTCTACTCCACTGAACGCCACTCTACACTAGTCCACTGTATAGGACTCTACCCCATGCCACGAAACTCTACGTTATGTCACTTTACTCAACATTATTACACTGCACACCACTACACTCTACACCACTCTAGTCTTCGCCACTCCAGTTTATGCCACTCCACTGTTCGCCACTCCACTCTCTCATTCCACTGTACGCAACTCTACTGTGCGCCACTCCACACCATTTCTACTGAACGCTATTCCACTGTATGCCCCTCCACTGTACACCACTACACTATTCCACTGTACGCAACTCCGCTCTATGCTATTCCACTGTATGCCACTCCACTCTATGGTATTTGAATGTAAGCACCTTCACTCTATGCCATTCCACTCTACGCCACTCCAGTCCACGCTATTTCACTGTATGCAACTCCACTCTACGCTACTCCACTGTTTGGCACTGCAGGGCACTAAACTCTACGCTGTTGCACTCTAAGCCACTCCACTCTACACCACTCGACTCTTCACCACTTCAGTCTACACCACTATGCACCAATCCACTGTGCTCTACACCACTCCACTCCATGCCACTTTACTCTACGCTATACCACTTTACTTTGCATGATTACACTGCAAACCACTACACTCTACAACATTCCACTCTACACTTCCACTCTACACCACTCTAGTCTTTGCCACTCCAGTCTATGCCACTGAACTATACGCCACTTCACTCTACATTATTAAACTGTACGTCACTACACTCTTACCATACTCCACTGTAACCCACTCCATTCTAACCCATTCCACTCTATGCTATTCAACTCTGCGCCATTCCACTCTAACCACTACACTGTATGTTATTTTTCTCTACCCAACCCTGTATTATGCCACTCCACTGTACACTATTTCACAGTGCTAAACTCTAGTTTACGCCACTTCACTCATGGCTATTCCACTCTACTCCACTCCATACCACTCCACTGTATGCTATTCCACTCTACGCCACTTCAGTCTATGCCACTGCACTCTACACTATTCCACTGTATAGCAGTCCACTCTATGCCACTGAATTCTATGCTATGCCACTTTACTCTACATTAGTACACTGTACGCCACTATACTCTACCATACGCCATTCTAAACCACTCCACAACATCCCAAAATACAACACTTCAATCTTTGCCTCTCCAGTCGTCGCCACGAAAGTCTACACCACTCTACACAACTCTACTGTACGCCACATCCCTCCCCTCCACCATGCACTGTGTTCTCACAAATGATTTGATTTGCAATGTCATAAGTGTTGTTATAATGCTAATATTTTACATGGTATAAGTGATATAGTAAACAAGCATTTGCAATGCAATAGGTCTTGCATTTGCAAAATTTTGAGCTATTGGCATTGTAAATGACAAACCTTTTATCTATGTGTTGGTTTTGAAAATTTACGCTACTTTGAGCATTGACATTGCAAATAACAATGCCTTTCATTTTTCTTTTCGAATTAAAAACATAAATAAAAGGCTTTGTCATTTACAATGACTGTTGGAAAGTGGGTTATTGCTAGGGGCAAATGTAGGTCTGCCACTGGCAATAAGGCCACTAACACATGATAGGACCCAGCATAGGTCTTAGAAAATTATTCCTATGCTCAACCCTTGGTAACGTGGCTGCGAGCAGACAGGCTTAACTTCAAAGACAGGTATGTAAAGCATTTAAAAACACCATTTCAGTAAATATTTAGGACACAACACAAAATAAAAATCCAACACCAATTTATAAAAATAGGTAATATTTTTATCTTTTAAATGACACCAAAACGAAAAACATCCACTGTAGGGAACCAGAGATATTAATTTTTAAAGATTAGTCACTTTCTAGTGCTTAGAAACCAACAGTGCCCCTTTTAGTCATTTCGTTTTCTCTGACAGGGACACACCTTTAGAAACTGTTCTGGAGAATCTCTCACCACTGTGCAGCCTTCTCCAGCAGGCTAGGTCCGGTTAGAACTCCTTCCTGAAGTTCTGCTTGCGGGTCCCAAAGTATCCAACACACCGTCCAAGGTTCTGGAATTTCCAAGAGGGTCCTTGAAAGTGTGAAACTTCAATTCCGCAATCCATTTGAAAAAAAAACTTTCAAATCCACTGGTTCTCCAGGCTGGGGATTCTTTGTGGGGATGTCCAGGTGAGCTCTGTTAACCTGTAGCTTGCAGGGAGTCTACTTCTTAGTCCTTTTGTAGCAAGGTAATCCACAGGGCTGCAGTTTTCAGATGGTGCAGTTTTCAGAGGTCAGGCCTTAGAAACCTTTGCACAGCAGAACTTCGCAGCAAGGCACGTCCTGCTTCAGTAAGTTTCAAACAGCCGATCTGGAGGGCTCTACCCCTCTCAGATACTTATTCAAAATTCTCTGGGTCAAGCCACAGGTCACTTCTGACTAATGAAAGCAGGGTAACTCCTCATAGTTATGACCACATCCTGCAGAGTGTGGCATTTTGTTGTCCCAGAGTGCATCATTCTTCCAAATCCATAATGGCTGATTTTCCAGCAAGGAGGTAAGAGCTGGCTAAACACACCCCCTGGGATGGCTTATTTCCATGGACTCTCCCCCTACCATCTGCACATACCTTCCTTAAGCCTAGCCCTGACTCTGGGTCAAGAGTGTCAGAGTGAAACTGAAACCCAGGCCTCCCCTCTGCCTTTGAAGAGCATAGTTTACGACTCCACCTCCTGGCCTGGCATACGTATAGACCAGCACACTGCCCTCCCAGCAGAGTGGTTCTTTATCACCTCTTCAAAGCAGCCTGGCTAATCCACTTAACTCTGACCAATCAGGGCAGACCACTGGAAGGCTGAATTTGGACTTACAAACAAGAAAGTCTTATAACTTCTTGTATGTACACTTTAGGAGAAATTCAACAATATAATATTGTTGGATTTACTACTACCATTCTGGGAAGTCTTTGAATGGTCCGGCTAGTCCTCTCCTATCAATATTTATTAATCATTAACTTCCTACCATGTTAACCTATGGGCCATGGGGTTTGCAATGGGGAAAATGACTTGGGCCAGTCTTCTAGCACCAGGGCTTATAAAAACATATTTTATAAGTATTTCCCTAATTTCTACAGAACCACCCACCCCCTGTGCAAATAGGGGAGACTTTAGGGGTTCTGAATCTGTAGAAATATTGCAGATTCTCCTTTTACTGTGTTCCTAGCATCAAAGTCGAATTTGACCAGCAATTTACTGTTTCAAAGCAGTCCTGGCACCCAGTTCTGCTTTTAAACTGACCTCAGGCTTCAGCACTGCACACATGCTAGTGCAGAAAAAACTGCTGGCCTCTAAACTGCCATACCCCAGGGTACTGGGGACTTCTAGGTAGTTTCAATCCCCTGCCCTATTATATACTAGGGGCCTATGGGGTAGGTTATGCCAATTACAGGGGTACCCCACCATACCAGAGTGTACCCTAGTGTATGTTGGGTGTTTTAACTGTATTCTAATGTGTTCCTTTCAGCTTGGCACTGGCCCTGGGCCTGGTTAGGCAGAGCCCAGGGTCAGTCAGAGTCAGTTACCACAAGTTCCAGTCAGCAAAACGTTGGGGGGCTGCCAGGGCACAGGATGACTTTGCAACATAGCCCCCCTCCCAAACAAAAGGTGATGGGTTACTAACCTACAACCTGGTAGTCCTCATCAGCTAAGTGGAAAAACCTGGAAAATCCATCTGCATTCGCATGGGCAACCTCAGGTCTGTGTTCCACTGTAAAGTCCATTACCTGTAGGGAAATGGACCACCTTAACACCTTGGGATTCTCCCCTCTCATCTGCATGAGCCATCTGAGAGGTATGTGGTCAGTTTGAACACGAAAGGGAGTCCCAAACAAATATGGTCTCAACTTTTTCAGTGACCACACCACTGCAAAAGCTTCTCTCTCAATGGCACTCCACCTCTGCTCTCTGGGAAGAAGCCTCCCACTAATAAAGGCAACTGGCTGATCAAGGCCCCCTTCATTTAGCTGTGACAACACTGCCCCAGTCTGAACTACACATTCTTTTGTGTAGTCAGGGGCCAGTAACACTGGTGCTGAACACATACCAGCTTTCAGAGTGTCAAAAGCCTTCTGACACTCTGGGGTTCAAATCACCTTTTTGGGCCTCTTTTTAGAAGTCAGTTCAGTTAGGGGCCCCACAATTGTTGCATAATTTTGAACAAACCTTCTAGAGTACCCTGTCAGTCCAAGGAATGCCCTGACCTGAGTCTGGGTAACAGGAGCTGTCCAATCCAAAATAGTTTGGATTTTGGCTTGGAGAGGCTGTACATGGCCCCCACCTACCAGGTGGCCCAGGTACACCACAGAACTCTGCCCTATTTGGCACTTGCTTGCCTTAATAGTCAGGCCTGCTTGCTGCATGGCCTGAAGCACTTCCCTTAGGTGGTTTGTGATCCCCCCAGGTAGAACTGTATACAGCTATATCATCCAGGTAAGCTGCACTGAACTGTTCCAACCCAGACAATACCCTGTTCACCAACCTTTGGAAGGTGACAGGTGCATTCTTTAATCCAAAGGGCATTACCTTGAACTGATAATGTCCCTCTGGTGTGGAGAATGCTGACCTCTCCTTTGCTCCATCAGTGAGGGCAATCTGCCAGTAACCTGAAGTCAAATCAAAAGTACTCAGGTACTTAGCAGCCCCTAACCTATCAATGAGCTCATCGGCTCTAGGTATAGGGTGAGTGTCAGTCTTTGTGACTGCATTCAAACCTCTGTAGTCCACACAGAACCTTAACTCCTTGGGTCCCCCCTGAGGATTAGGTTTACGTACCAGCACCACTGGACTGGCCCATGGACTCTCAGACGGTTCAATTACCCCCAGTTCCAGCATCTTAGCAACCTCAGCTTCAATGCTGGCTCTGACATGGTCAGACAACCTGTACAGTTTATTTTTGACAGGTAGGCTGTCACCAGTGTCAATGTGGTGCATACACCACTAAGTGATGCCTGGGGTCAAAGAGAACAGGCCAGCAAACTGCTCCAGCACCTGCTTACAGTCTCTGTGCTGCTGGATTGTCAATTTGGGAGAGAGTACAACTCCCTCCACTGACCCATCTTGCACATTAGTGGAGAGGAGGTCGGGCACAGGCTCAGTTTCCTCCTCCACACCCTCATCAGTGACCAGTAACATGGTCATGTCTGCCCTGTCATGGTGGGGTTTCAATCTATTCACATGCAGAACCCTGTGAGGGTTCCTGGGGGTGCCAAGGTCAACCAAATAAGTAACCTCACCCTTCTTTTCAAAGATTGGATAGGGCCCACTCCACTGGTCGTGGAGGGCCCTGGGAGCTACAGGCTCCAACACCCACACCAATTGTCCTGGAGTATACTCAGGCATAGTAGCCTTTTGATCATACCAGTGCTTCATGAGCTCCTGGCCTCCAGTTTCCAGTTTGCCTTGTACATGCACTCTGCCATTCTAGATCTCAGGCCTAGCACATAATCAAGCACATTGTCCTTTGCTTCCTTAAGAGGCTTCTCTAAAGACTCTCTTAGCAGGCTCAATGGCCCCCTCACAGGGTGTCCAAACATCAACTCAAAGGGACTGAAACCAACCCCTTTCTGTGGCACCTCCCTGTAGGCAAACAGTAAGCATAGGAGGAGAACATCCCATCTCCTCCTGACAACCCATTGATCATGCCCTTCGGGGTTTTGTTGAATCGCTCAACAAGACCATTTCCTTGTGGGTGATAGGGGGTGGTGAACTTGTAGTTGACACCACACTCAGCCCACATAGCAGTTGGATAGCTGGACAGGAAGTTTGCGCCCCTATCTGACACCACCTCTGGTGAACACACCAAGCAGTGCTCTAGCCACAGCAGGAGCATCAATGGTTCTAAGAGGTATGGCTTCAGGGTATCTAGTGGTGTGGTCAACTACCACTACGATATACCTATTCCCTGATGCAGTAGGTGGGTCCAGGGGACCAACAATGTCCATCCCCACCCTTTCAAAAGGAACCCCAACCACTGGCAGTGGTATTAGGGGAGCCTTTGTCTTGCCCCCTGCCTTGCCACTGGCCTGACAGTTGACATAGGAGCTGCAAAACTCCTTTACCTTTTCAGACATATTGGACCAGTAGAAATGGTTCACCAACCGGTTCCATGTCTTTGTCTGTCTCAAATGTCCTGCCAAGGGGATATAATGACCCAAAGTCAGGATGAACTCTCTGTACTTCTGGGGCACCACCAACCTCCTGGTGGCCCCCTCCTTGAGGTTTCTGGCCTCAGTATAAAGCAGTCCATCTTCCCAGTAGAGTTTGTAAAACCCACTGTCATCCCCCTCCTCTTGCTTAGAAGCAATCCGCCTCAAGCTCTCAAGGGTGGGACAGTCACACTGTCCCTGACTGAATTCCTCTCTGGAGGGTCCACCTGCTCCTGTCAGTTCTGCCAAATCTGACAGCTCTGGCAGGGATGGAGTCCCTCCCTCAGAGGCCAGATCCTCCCCATCAGGGTTAGATTCTTCCTGCACCTCTGGAGTTCCCTGGGCTGGCTCACCAGGCCCAGTGCCCTTGTCCTTGGATGCTTGGTCCTTTGTTCCAGGGTCCAAGTGTCCAGCCCCTCCCTTCTGGCTAGTCAGTGACCTAGTCACAGCACATACCCACTCAGGGAGCTCCAATATTTTCATATGGAGTCCTCTCTCCACCTCTGACCACACAGAGGCTTCAAGAGCATTGCCCAGTAAACACTGGACTGGGAGCACCTTTGACACAGCTACCTTCATAGGGCCTGTCACTCCTCCTCATTCCAAATCCACCGGATGGAGTTTGGTAGTGCTGTCTGCATATGTCACCTGGTGAAACTCACCAGGTAACAACCTCTCTGGAGGCACCAGTTATGTTATGTTATGTTAATTACATTTTAATGCGCACAGCTGCTCCAGCGAAGGAGCGTCCTGGCGCAGGGAAAGGAAAACACCACATAACACAGGATCCAGTTCATCCAGGACCATAGTTACACTAGCCCCAGTGTCTCTGATAGCCTCCACCTCAGTCCCATTTACTTTAGGCCTCTGCCTGTACTTGTCCATGTTTGGAGGTAAGGCTGTAAGGGTTGCAATATTCACCCCACTCAGGGACACTAAGGTTACTTCCACCACCTGACTACACCTCTCTGGGGCACCATTCTCCACCCCTACACTGACACTTGCAATCCCTGTGGATGGCCCCTTGGGGGGATGCTTCTTGGCGCAGACAGCATCTCCCTGTTTGTGCCCTGGCTGGTTACAGTCAAAGCAGTTACCCACCTTTGAGGGATCAAAGAACCTACCATTCTTTCCCTGATACCCCCTCCCTTTGAATTTGGGTTGGCTCGGTGCCCCCCCTCCTTGTGCAGGTTTTTGGGGGTCTTTGGAGGACTCTTGGTTTTGACCTTCCTTTCCCAGGGCTTTCCCCTGGGGAGGGACCTGTCCTCCTTTCTTCTGGTCACCCCCCTGGTGCTGAATGGAAACCCGGGTTCTCACCCACTCATCAGCTGCTTCTCCCAGCTCTCTGGGGTCTGTCACCTTAGAGTCCACTAGATACTGGCGCAACTTCTCTTCTGCACAATGAGTCAAAATATGTTCTTTGAAAAACAAATTATACAATCCCTCATATGAGTCAACTGTGTTACCAACAATCCAGCCTTCCAGTGCCTTCACTGAAATGTCCACAAAGTCTACCCAAGACGTTGAACTCAATTTGTGGGTGCCTCTAAACTTCACCCTATACTGGTCTGGAGTCAGACCAAATCTCTTGACTAAGCATGCCTTCATCTGCTGGTATGATTCTGCATCCTCTCCCTTCAGGGTCAGAAGCCTATCCCTCCCAGCTACTGGAATCAACTCCCTCAGAAGTGCACCCCGATACCTAGAGTGGACCCTACTCATTTTAATGGCCCCGTCATAAGCTGCTAGCCACTTGTCAATGTCATCCCCCTCAGTGTACTTGGGTACTATGCCCTTGGGAAGTTTAGGTTCAAATCTACCACCCCTGGACATCTCAACATCCTCTTCACTTTCTCTGCCACCATTCCTCTTCTCCTCTTCCCTCTCCCATCTTCTCTTAGCCAGTTCGAATTTCTCCTTCTCCAAAGCAATCAACTCTAATTGAGCCTGAAGCCGTCTCTCTGCAAGGGACAGTAGTGGTACCTGAGTAAGGGACCCTTCCCCCCTCCCACCACCTGGAATCCTATGGCTAACACTAGAAAAAATGGAAGAGGCATCATCCTCATCTCCCTCTGGGGTGAGGTTGGGGGGCTCACCCTCCATCCCCCCCTTGCCTCTCCTCAGCTACCCCAGCCCAGGCCGTTAAGGACTTAAGCAACGCTGTCTTCTTAATCTTGTTGGCAGCAGGCCACCCCCTAAGCCTACACTGTACCCTAAGATCACCCACTGTGAACTGGGACAGTTTAGCCAGGTCCAGCTCCATGGTTCCCTAGTTTTGGGTCACAATAACTAGGCACAACAGACTTAGAACAATTTGGAAAAATCAAAACAATGGATTAAAAACAGTTTAGTCCAAATTCCAAAAATCAAACTCAAAAGTTTTGTTCTAAGGCAATTTAGAGGATTTTTACAATCTCAATTCACTTTACTGAAAGGTGTACGCTTTAAATACAAGTCCTCATCCACACCGCTGAGCACCAAATGTTGGAAAGTGGGTTATTGATAGGGGCAAATGTAGGTCTGCCACTGGCAATAAGGCCACTAACACATGATAGGACCCAGCATAGGTCTTAGAAAATTATTCCTATGCTCAACCCTTGGTAACGTGGCTGCGAGCAGACAGGCTTAACTTATAAGACAGGTATGTAAAGCATGTAAAAACACAATGTCAGTAAAAAATTAAGACACAACACAAAATAAAAATCCAACACCAATTTATAAAAATAGGTAATATTTTTATCTTTTAAATGACTCCAAAACGAAACGAAATCCACTTTAGGGAACCAGAGATATGAATTTTTAAAGATTAGTCACTTTCTAGTGCTTAGAAACCAACAGTGCCCCTTTTAGTCATTTTGTTTTCTCTGACAGGGACACACCTTTAGAAACTGTTCTGGAGAATCTCTCACCACTGTGCAGCCTTCTCCAGCAGGCTAGGTCCAGTTAGAACTCCTTCCTGAAGTTCTGCTTGCGGGTCCCAAAGTATCCAACACACCGCCCAAGGTTCCGGAATCTCCAAGAGGGTCCTTGAAAGTGTGAAACTTCAATTCCGCAATCCACTTGAACAAAACCCTTTCAAATCCACTGGTTCTCCAGGCTGGGGATTCTTTGTGGGGATGTCCAGGTGAGCTATGTTAACCTGTAGCTTGCAGGGAGTCTACTTCTTAGTCCTTTTGTAGCAAGGTAATCCACAGGGCTGCAGTTTTCAGATGGTGCAGTTTTCAGAGGTCAGGCCTTAGAAATCTTTGCACAGCAGAACTTCGCAGCAGGGCACGTCTTGCTTCAGTAAGTTTCAAGCAGCAGATCTGGAGGGCTCTGCCCCTCTCAGATACTTATTCAAAATTCTCTGGGTCAAGCCACAGGTCACTTCTGACCAATGAAAGCAGGGTAACTCCTCATAGTTATGACAACATCCTGCAGAGTGTGGCATTTTGTTGTCCCAGAGTGCATCATTCTTCCAAATCCATAATGGCTGATTTTTCAGCAAGGAGGTAACAGCTGGCTAAACACACCCCCTGGGATGGCTTATTTCCATGGACTCTCCCCCTACCATCTGCACATACCTTCCTTAAACCTAGCCCTGACTCTGGGTCAAGAGTGTCAGAGTGAAACTGAAACCCAGGCCTCCCCTCTGCCTTTGAAGAGCATAGTTTACGACTCCACCTCCTGGCCTGGCATACCTATAGACCAGCACACTGCCTTTCCAGCAGAGTGGTTCTTTATCACCTTTTCAAAGCAGCCTGGCTAATCCACTTAACTCTGACCTATCAGGTCAGACCACTGGAAGGCTGAATTTGGACTTACAAACAAGAAAGTTTTATAACTTCTTGTATGTACACTTTAGGAGAAATTCAACAATATAATATTGTTGGATTTACTACTAACATTCTGGGAAGTCTTTGAATGGTCCGGCTAGTCCTCTCCTATCAATATTTATTAATCATTAACTTCCTACCATGTTAACCTATGGGCCATTGGGTTTGCAATGGGAAAATGACTTGGGCCAGTCTTCTAGCACCAGGGCTTATAAAAACATATTTTATAAGTATTTCCCTAATTTCTACAGGACCCCCCACCCCCTGTGCAACTAGGGGAGACTTTAGGGGTTCTGAGTCTGTAGACATATTGCAGATTCGCCTTTTACTGTGTTCCTAGCATCAAAGTCGAATTTGACCAGCATTTCACTGTTTCAAAGCAATCCTGGCATCCAGTGCTGCTTTTAAACTGACCTCAGGCTTCAGTACTGCACACATGCTAGTGCAGAAAAAAACTGCTGGCCTCTAAACTGCCATATCCCAGGGTACTGGGGACTTCTAGGTAGTTTCAATCCCCTGCCCTATTATATACTAGGGGCCTATGGGGTAGGTCATGCCAATTACAGGGGTACCCCACCATACCAGAGTGTACCCTAGTGTATGTTGGGTGTTTTAACTGTATTCTAATGTGTTTCTTTCAGCTTGGCACTGGCCCTGGTTAGGCAGAGCCCAGGGTCAGTCAGAGTCAGTTACCACAAGTTCCAGTCAGCAAAAAGTAGGGGGGTGCCCAGGGCACAGGATGACTTTGCAACAATGACAATAGCCTAAACTCGCATAAATGCAAGACCTATTGCATTGTAAATGCTTGTTGATATCCTATCAGTACCAACTCTGCTACATTTTTTTAAAAAAAGCTGAAGACATACATCTTCAAAGAGCACCTCTGCTGACTTGACAGTGCACACATTTGACCTTCTCCCAATTATTGCATTCCCAGGGGGGCATGCCCTCGTTCACTGTTCTGTTGCTCTTGAGCTAAGTTTGTGCTATACAACTAACAGCACATAAACACATACATCCAAGGAAGCAAAAAGAACAGTTCTATTTGTCCTGTTTTGCATCACAAGCAATCAGTACCAAAAAGCACTGTAAAATGTTCCTTTGTTTGATGATGTCTGTTGGGATTTTTAGCCCTATTATGAGATCACTGGACGGATGGCCATTGTAATATGGAATCATGCCCCTTAGTTGTGACACTGCATTATTTATTTGTCAGTATGCTCATATAGCAACATATGTTTGGGCCTTCGCCGTATCTTCAGGAAACCCAATCTGGTGTGTGATGGCTGAAGGAAAGATTGTGGGGCGGGTGGGAAAGTCTGTGTGAAGGTTATGGGTGTATGTGGGAAAGGTCTACTTGTGAAGAATCTGTGGCCTGTGCATATGAGTGCTGTGCTTTTTATATGTGAGGGGTGTAGTGGAATGTAGAAAAGTGTGTTGGTGTGTGTAAAGGTTGTGAGGGTTTTCCCGTAGGATGTGTGTGATATGTGGAAAAGATGTTTGTGTGAAATGTGTCACTCTTATGTGACATGGGTCTGTATGTGTGTAAGAGGCATGTGGGTCTATGTGGAATGTGGAGGTGTGTGTGTGTATAGTGTTGGACTATGTTTGCGAATGTTTTTGAGGTACGGACAAGCTGTGAATGTTTAGGTATCTGCCTGTGATTTTGGCAGACAAAAAGAGGGGACAAACCGCCGAGAAACAAAAACAGAGACGAGAATGCAGGAATTCAAGGAATTTAGAGGGGGTGGGAGGATGTTTGGAGAGAGAGGGACGCTGAAGCCTGTGTTGGTGAAATTGTTATGGCACAAACAGGGTCATCGCCTTTCCACACACCGGTCGCGCCGCGGAGGTCGTGGTGTCCCGGGTGCTACCCATGCTGTAAGCTTCCACCCGACCCTTGGCTGTGAGGTATCAGGGAAAGCGCTGCCCGTCTCAGAGCCTTGTCGCACCAACCTGAGGAAAGTATGCAGGGGACACTATGAGAGGGCAGTGGAAGAAAGGGGGAGAAACATAAACACGCACCTTACCAGGGGATGTCACCTCAACGCACTGACCCGGGAAATGTGGATTGGAATTATGAGGGTAGATAGGGGAGAGCACAGTCCTGCCCTAACTTCTTTTGGGCAGTCTGTACCGCCTGTATTTTGTTGAACGGATAAGCTGGGTATTAAACGCTATATAAATACAATTTTAACAGCATGGCAAATATCAACATATGGAGCAGCGTGCTACCCTTTCTGTGAAAGCGTCCCAACATTCAGTCAGCGGTACAAAGCGCTACATAAATGCTTTTCAATGCAATACCATTTCGCCTATTATCGCATCCCTTCTGTTATACATTCGAGAAAACAAGGCTCGTGATTAAAGTGACCACATTTACCACAGAATGCTTCTCATTGCCTAGTCTGGAGACGCGGAAAGGAATTATCCGGACCTCGGCTGAAAAGTAATTGCACTGAGGTGGGGGGCGGGTTGCTGATAAGTACAGTCACACCTACTGGCAATGGAAACATGCCATATACAGTCAGTCCTGCCAGGTATCACGCATCAGGCGTTAGACTAACGCATTTCAGTGTGGTGCTCCACATCACCGCACTGAAATGCGTTGTCACGCATATCTGCCTGCATAGGTCTCAGCTGTCAATGTAGCATTGGCACCAAGTCTGGGGCTGGTGGCAGAGCGCTGAGCTGCCTGTGGCTGCCTGCTCTGCTCCCGTTGCAGGCTTCGGGCCTGCCCTCCAGCTGACCTAAAGCACTGGGCTGGCATGCTCAGAGTTTTACAATGTATCTTCATTAATAATTACCGCAACGCCACACGTCTCAGAGTAAGAGTCTGATATCACGGCAGGAGACAGTCGGGGCCACTCACATTGTTTGATACATTAACTCAAAGTGTGACCCATAACTGCCGAGGTTTCAGATTGCTTATGAGTGACATTTTCATAATTTCAGTGTAATTATGAGTGACATTTGAACAACTATGAGTGACACTTTTTTGCGAGCAAAATCACGCAGTAAAGACGAAGGAAACAAATATATCAGAAATTATACCCATTTGAGCAACGAGAAACTTTAAGAAGATATTAAAACTGCTGCAATTGACCTATGGGTTTGATGTTACTCAATATTTGTGATGCAGTAATTTCTACTTTAATGCTCTTTGTCTATCATATATGGCTGAACGCCATTGTGTAGTATCATCTATATGCCTTATATCATCTATTTCATTTGTAAAGCACTCTAACATCTTTCGGTCCCTCGCTCACAAACAGTTAATTTGTTTTATAGTGCTGCTCATACCAGTGCAGGGTGTCAGAGCACTTTACATCACACACACACACGCATTGTACAGACCGAACGATTCATTGGTGGAAAATCCAGTCTCGCAAATTTTAACCGTAGCACATTTCCCCTGACAACAGCTGAAGTGTTTTCATAAAAGGTAGTGAGTACATCCATCCAGCAATAGTGTGGGGTTGAAACTGAAGTGTTTAGAAGTGTTCACAGCCATTCTGCCTGGTGTACTGTAAGAACTCCAGCAGAAATATGAAATAAGTAAATCGGGGCACAGGTCAGCAGGATATTTGAAAATAAAAACATATTAACAAACACCAGCAGGCTGCAGCTCCCTGATCGTGCTGCCATTCATTGTGTTAACTTAAGCACACAGAGAGCCCCAGTGCCGTAGTGTGGGCAGGCTGTTGTACACCGCACAATGTGCCCCTGGGCTGGCCACTCCTTCTCTGTGCCCCTGATGCTTCAGTCTAGAGACCTAGTGCCATGCTCCATGCATTCTTTTGTACAGTTGCACTGTGTGCGCCTGGGCAGGCCGCTCTTCCTCTGATGCTTCAGTCTAGAAACCTACTGCCATTTGGCTGTTGTACACCGTCATGTGTGCCCCTGATAGACTGCTCCTTCTCTGTGTCCCTGATGCTCCAGTCTAGAGACCTAGTACTGTGCTCCTGGCAGGCTGTTGTACACCGCAGAGTGTGCCCCTGGGCAGGCCGGTCTTCCTCTGATGCTTCAGTCTAGAGGCCTAGTGCCGTGCTCCTGGCATTCTGTGTTACAGTCGCACCGTGTGCCCCTGGGCAGCCAGCTCTTCCCCTGTGCCTCTGATGCCTCAGTTTAGAGACTGAGATACTACCTCCAGACAGGTTGGCCATGAAGTGTAGGGGGCGGGCAGTGAGATGACATTCAGAAACAGCACTTGCTGGCCAGCCCCCCGCAACACCCCACACCTCCCCCACATCCTCTTCGCATCCTTTCAGGTCCAGGGTCACGGCGCTGGTCTGTTCCAATCATAATTAACTCTTTAGTGTCAAGCCGCATGCATGGGAAGTGGAGAGGTTGTTCACTTATTTCATCCATGAAATTAACCTTAACAGTCATGCCTTGTGTGACCCATGCGTGGACATGGGTGTTCTGCCCCCTCCACCCTGCGTGCGGGGGTAAAAGGGGGGAAGACACCAGCACATACCCCTCCCCAAACTCCCTGTAGGGAAAACAATCCTGCCTGTGCAATACACATCCCACCCGCCAAACCACCCTCCTCCCAGGACACCTTCCGCCAAGAGAGCCTCCTGTGACAAGAAGCGCTATGTGGACACGCAGAGCCCTAAACATGAGAACTAACACAGAAACATAGCACACCCTGGAGCACAATCCCGCCAACTAAACACCCTCAAGCACCGAGACACGGGGGGCACTAAAATATAGAAACACCTCTTCAGGACGGCGCAGAGGCGCTTCACTGAAGCCAAAAGTGACATCTGGCCAACCACAGACACAGGGTCCATAAAGAGATGTGCTGCTGTGCTGAGGCTGGTACTTACTTGGGCCGGCCGCGGAGTTCCAAGGAGTGTGGCGATGACGGCTCAAATAATTACTGAGGCAGCGTCTCTCTGCAGGGCAGTGGGTGCAGGCCCAAGTTGGCCACGAGCCACTTCAGGGCGGCGTGATTAGGGTTTGCCGTTAGTGATAGTACCCTCCAGGCTGGCTGTCCAGTGAGTCGGAGGCGCGGTTGTCCACTCACACACAAACCTGGCGGCCACTGGATCCGGGTCACTCATTCCTCTTCGACTCCCTCAGCTCCGGGACTATTTAATTGTGGGGGCGGGGGTTGGGTAATTCCAGAATCGGCGGCTCTCTGCAACAGGCTGCCAGGCTCAGGCCGGCCGCGAACCACCATTTAGTTTCCAATGGCGCCCGCCTTAGTCCAGGTAAGTTGCCTGTGAGTCCTGTTTCTATGTCCCGACCCCTCACATGCGGCCGCGCTGCAAACAGTGTGACATCTTAGGACATGACACTGATGCTTTGATTACTTACCGGTAATCCCCATTACTCTTAGTCCTACTCGTCCTCGACCCAGTCATAACTAATGAGGTATTCCACTTGACAGGAAACAAAACACGAAACACTTTCAGGCTCCACCCACCCTCCTGTCAGGGGCTAGAATTACACAGCCAACAGAAAGCACATCCTGATATACCAAGCAACAAAGGCCTGAACAGGGAGGGCTGGTGGGAAGTATGACTGGGTCGAGGACGAGTAGGACTAAGAGTAATGGGGAAGTAATCATAGCATTACTGTGAGAAGTTGGCCCGGCATATGCTGGTCACTAGTTATAGTGGCCACCTTGCACCAGCCCAATTCGACTTTTATGGTAGATCAGTTTAAGACAACCTTTTAAAGAAAGCTATCCTAGTGGTAGCTGTGGAGAGCAGCCTTCAGACTAAGTCTCAGAGGAATGTAAAGCAGCTTGTTTTACTTTATAATCTCTTGAATTACCAAATGAAAGGACACCACACAGGTATATATATAAAATATATATGTATTTATTTCTAGACACACTCTACTAATCTCTTTACACATTCAAATATCAACGTTTCACAATAAGTTAAGCACAAATATGGCACAAATATGGCTGGGGCCCTAGGGGCGTACCAGACCATATACTAAAAAAAATGGGTTAGGAAAGTCGACTTGCAAAATGACAAGGCCTAGGGCCTGTAGAATCGCTTGGGCTTCAAGACTGCAGTGTAAGCAGGTAAGTAACAGGCCCACGGGAGACGAGTGCAGTGTGTGAACACAGACGCGAGTTCCCTATTGGTTACAATGGAGCAAGTCGCGGTTTGATTTTTAAAGTTTTAGGGTACTTTGAGGAAGTCTACAAGCAAGCCACTTACAAGGTAAGTAATTCGAGGGCCTACACACACTAGGGCACCGGAGTGCACGAGTTACCTCACCCAGGGAAGCCAGGTGCATAGGTGTCTTTTGGTGTCGGGTCGCGTCGCTGTTTTCTATGGAGACCAAAGAAGACTTGCTGCTTGCGGCGACTGAAGAAGTGTCCGGTGGAATCCAAGCCTGGATTCAAGATGTAGAAGACCTGAAAATTGAAGGGACAGTGTCCACAGTCACTTGCCAGTGACCCGGGGCCAGGAAGATGGATGCCCACGGATGTCGGGTGATTCCAGGTCGTCGATGGTGTTTTGACTCTTCACTCACGAGGTCCAAGAGGGATCGAAGATGACCAGCAGCTGGGTTCGGAGTGTCCCACGACGTCTGCAGCTGATGGCGGTGTTGGCAACCAGATTGGAGCCAACAAGCCTTGGCAAAAGCAAGTCTTGTGTAGAGTGAAGAAAGTCGATGGTGCAGACCAGCAAGGTTTGAGGGACTCACCCAGCGAGGGTAAGTGAGGGCAGGCCTGGAGCAACCAGAGGAGCCCTTTGAGTCGAGAAGAAAGTCTTCGGGGGACACACTAGCCAACGGGCAAGGGATCGCGAAGACGCCTCTTGAGGAAATGCTTCACAGGAGCCCACGGTCACTTGGGACGCGGTAGGCCTCTGATTTTCGCTGCAAAACCTGCTGGAGGCTTGGGCCACAAATGGTCCAAAGCACAAGTTCGTTGAAAGTTGTGAAGGGGTTGCACTTGACAATAGTGCACGGTTCCCAGGTATTGCAGTTCCTCGTCACTCGTGGGGTCCAGACGCCACAGCTTCGCTGGGGACTCAAAATGGCCGACGAGAGGTCAGGAAATCCACTTCTGGGGTCGCAGGGACTTCGGACTCCGGCGGGAGTGGGAAAGTTTGCAACCGTTGATTAGAGTTTCAGGTGCCTGCCAAGCGGGGAAGTCACTCCTTGACTCCAAGGGAGATTCTTCTGTCTTCCAAAGGTAGTGGAATGTCGAAGGGCCGGGATTCTTCTTGTAAAGCATCGTCCAGGGTTATCTAACTTGCAATGGCAAGGTGTACCTATCTTATAGTGAAAGAAAGGGAGGGACTAGCTCTATGACCACTCCTCTAGGAGGGTCAGGGGGTGGATGGTTACACCCACTCCCCTTTGTCCAGTTTCGTACCAGAGCAGGGGCTGGTAGCCCCTGAACCGGTTTGAGCTGGCATATTCACAGAGGAGCCTACTGCTCCCCCAGTGCAGGACTTCAAATCACTCTAAGAGTGCACCCACCCAGCGCCAATACACTAAATCCTGTCTTGAAGGTGGTGACACCTCCCTGTGACAGGATGCCTTTTGTTGGGCCTCCTCCACTACGAGTTTCAGTCAGCAGCAGGAGGGCAGCCCAGTGTCTGTGCTGGTGGCATCCATTTTGTGATGCCAGGGCTCTTTCAGATTTCTGTTGTTTTACTACAGTGGGTACATGTCATCCCCTCTAGAAGGGTGGGATCATACTCCCAAATCATGGACTGATGTGGGGGTATGATTCCAAGATGTTTGACACCAAACACAACATGTTTTGATGCAGTCATTCCAAAGTTAGCATTAACCAGGAGGTTATAATGCACTTAAGAGTATATGGTTTAACCGCATCCACAAACAGCCACAGGGAATGGACCCTGCCAGCTGCAGAGGGGCCCTGCTCAGGCAGAGGCCCCCCCTCACATTGTAAACCAAGCACCCTGCCCTCAGGATTGATAGGGCCTGCCATAGGGGTGACTGATAGGTTTATATGTGTGTGTATGGTGAGATATAGGAACCTATACCTCAGGGAGGAGTGCTAACACTACCTCACACAGGCTGCAGTAGCAGGCCTGTGGTGTCAGATTGTGAATGCTTCCCAGGGGTGGCATAATACATGCTTCAGCCCCTGGTAGGCCTGTAAAGTACCTATGCCCTTGCTACCTAAGGTACCATATACTAGGGGCTCATAAGGCACCACAGTAACCAATCACTAGTGCATCTAATATGCACTCCAAGTCGTTTAGAGAGAACAGAGAGACTGGGGCCCTGATTAGCAGGGACCCAGCCTGACTATAGCCAGAAACCAGTGTATACATCAGAAAAAAGTGGGGCAATATAAGTGCAGATCCTACTCTCCTACACAACCCCCCCCCCCACCAAACGCAGGGACATAAAACTAACCTTGACCAGTTGAGCCTTCGTGTTCTAAGTGGTAATACCTTGAGAGTCCATCTGCATTGGCATGTTGGGTCCCAGGCCTATATTCCACTGTATAGTCCATCCCCTGTATGGAAATGGACCACCTGAGCAGATTAGGATTTTCACCTTTCATCTGTTTGAACCATAGGAGGGGCTTGTGGTCAGTCTGAACTATGAAGTGAGTGCCAAACAAGTATGGCCTCAGCTTCTTCAGGGCCCACACCACAGCAAAGGCCTCCCTCTCTATAGCTGACCAACGTTTCTCTCTAGGGGTCAGCCTTCTGCTTATGAAAGCTACTGGCTGCTCTTGACCTTCATCATTTAGTTGACACAGTACAGCTCCCACACCCAGCTCTGAACCATCTGTTTGGACAATGAACTTATTTTGGTAGTCTGGACTCTGCAAGATGGGGGCAGTGCACATTGCCTGTTTGAGGTCATCAAATGCCTTTTGACAGCTAGCTGTCCACTGAACCTTCTTTGGCATTTTCTTAGAGGTAAGATCATTTAAGGGACTCACTATAGATCCATATCCCTTAACAAACCTCCTATAGTACCCAGTCAGGCCTAAAAAGGCTCTAACCTGTGTCTGGGTTGTTGGAGCTACCCAGTCCATTATGGTCTGGATCTTGCTCTGCAATGGTTGAACCTGACCTCCACCCACAAGGTGGCCCAGGTACACAACCTGACTCTGCCCTATCTGGCACTTAGTGGCCTTGATAGTGAGGCCTGCTTTCTGCAGGGCCTCCAAAACATTTCTGGGTGGACCAGGTGATCCTGCCAGGTGGAACTACAGACAGCAATATCATCTAGATAAGCTGAGCAATATGTTTCCATACCAGTCAGAACTTTATTCACCAACCTCTGAAAAGTGGCAGGTGCATTTTTCAAACCAAAGGGCATGACCACAAAGTGATAGTGCCCGACAGGGGTTGAAAATGCAGTTTTGGCCTTGGCATCATCAGCTAACTTGATTTGCCAGTAGCCAGCTGTTAGGTCAAATGTACTCAGATATTTGGCTGAGGCCAAAGTATCAATGAGCTCATCTGCCCTTGGAATTGGGTAGGCGTCAGTCCTAGTGACTGCATTGAGGCCTCTGTAGTCTACACAAAACCTCATCTCTTTCTTACCACCCTGGGTGTGAGGTTTTGGCACTAGGACTACTGGACTAGGCCAAGGGCTATCTGAAGGCTCAATAACTCCTAATTCCAACATTTTCTGGACTTCAGTCCTGATACAGTCCCTGACATGTTCAGGTTGCCTGTAGATTTTACTCTTTACAGGCAGACTGTCTCCAGTGTCCACCTCATGGGTGCACCAGGAAGTCTGACTTGGGGTCAGGCTAAACATATGTCTGAACTGTTGCAGAACTTGTCTGCATTCAGTTTGTTGATGCTCAGTGAGGCTGCTTGCCAAAGCAACACCATCAACTGACCCAACATAAGGATTCTGTGAGAGCAGGTCAGGGAGAGGGTCACTCTCCTCCTCCTGGTCCTCATCAGTTGCCATGAGCAAGCCCATGTCAGCCCTGTCCACATATGGCTTTAATCTGTTGACATGGAGCACCCTAAGGGGGCTCCTGGGAGTTCCAAGATCCACCAAGTAGGTGACTTCTCCCTTTTTCTCAACAATTGTATGGGGGCCACTCCATTTGTCCTGGAGGGCTGCTGGGGCCACAGGCTCCAACACCCACACTTTCTGGCCTGGCTGGTAAACAGTCAGGACAGCCTTTTGGTCGTGCTAAGCTTTTTGTAATTCTTGGCTAGCCTCAAGGTTTTTTGTTGCCTTCTTCATGTACTCTGCCATCCTGGAGCGGAGACCAAGTACATAGTCCATCACATCCTGTTTGGGAGGTTTGAGAGGTAACTCCCAGCCCTCCTTCACCAAACATAATGGGCCTCCGACAGGGTACCCAAACAGAAGTTCAAAAGGGCTGTAGCCAACCCCCTTCTGTGGGACCTCCCTGTATGCAAACAGAAGGCAGGGACGTAAAAGGTCCAATTTTCGCCTAAGCTTTTCTGGGAGGCCTTTAATCATTCCCTTTAGGGTTTTGTTGAATCTCTCAACAAGCCCATTGCACTGTGGGTGATAGGGAGTAGTGAATTTATAATTGACACCACACTCCTTCCACATTGCTTTCAGATACCCTGACATAAACTTTGTACCTCTGTCAGATATAACCTCCTTAGGGAAGCCCACTCTGGAGAAAACTCCAATGAGGGCTCTTGCCACCACAGTGGTGGCCCTGAGGGGAATTGCTTCTGGGTACCTGGTGGCATGATCCACTACCACCAGGATAAACCTGTGCCCAGATGCTGTTGGAGGGTCAAGGGGACCAACAATGTCAATCCCTACCCTTTCAAAGGGAATCCCCACCACAGGTAGTGGTATCAGGGGGGCCTTTGTTGTGCCTCCTGACTTGCCACTGGCTTGGCAAGTGACACAGGAGCGACATAACTCCTTGGTGTCCTCTGACATGTGTGGCCAATGAAAATGAGGGACAAGCCTGTCCCAGGTCTTGTTTTGGCCCAAGTGTCCTGCCAACGGGATGTCATGTGCTAGGGTCAAGAGGAACCCCCTAAACTTCTGAGGTATTACCAACCTCCTGGTGGCTCCAGGGGTAGGATCTCTAGCCTCAGAATATAGGAGTCCCTCATCCCAATAAACCTTATGGGACCCACTAGCACTCCCAGCAGCCTCAGCAGCAGCCTGCTGTCTGAAGGGTTCAAGAGAGGGGCAGCACTGTTGCTCCTTACTCAGATCTTCCCTGGAAGGTCCCCCTGCCCCCAAGAACTCAACCTGATCAGGCTCAAGTCCCTCTGGGGCAGTTCCTTCATTAGGATCTGCTTCTCCTCCCTCAGGAGGGGAATCTGAGATCTGAGATAGAGGGGAAGGCACAGCCTTAACCCTACTGCTCCTCCTCTTGGGTAGCATCTGGTCCATAGTTTCAGGATCCAGAGCTGGTTCCGTTTTATGCATCTTGGCCTGTGACCTGGTCACAGCAAATACCTCTGCAGGTATGCCCAACATCTCAGCATGAGTCCATAATTCTACTTCAGACCAGGCTGAAGTCTCCAGATCATTGCCCAACAAACATTCGACAGGGAGGTCTGCACTGACTACTACTTTCTTAAGGCCAGTTACCCCTCCCCAGGAGAAATTAACAAATGCCAGGCTATGGTTGGTCCTGACATTGCTTGCATTGGTCACCTGGTACATTTCACCCAGGATGATCTGTGCAGGGTCCACTAGATCCTCTGCCACCGTGGTGACACTAGCACCTGTGTCCCTGAATGCCAAAGCCTGTTTGCCATTTATTATAGGCTGCTGTTTGTACTTGGCCAGATTACTGGGGCTCACTAGGAAGGACATATCAAGGTCTCCCTCACAAACTAGCAATGCCTGTGTTGGTACTCTGACTAGGCCAGAGTCCACATCAGAACCCAGGGTCAACCCTACTACACCCTTATTCTGGTTACCAGCTCCACCAGTACTTGTAATAGGGGCGAAGAGTTGCCTTAGGGGCTTGAGTGGTGGTGGTTTGGTCTTTGGACTTGGTACAATCAGAAGTCCAGTGCCCTTTCTGTTTACAGAATTTGCACCAGGTCTTCTTTTGGCCTTTTCCCTTTGTAGACTGTGAATCCCCACCAGATGCAGATTTTTAGGGCCCTTGTGAAGACTTCTGGTCTTTTGCCTTATCCCCACTTTTCTCAGAGCCTTTAGGATCTTGCTTTTTGGTGTCACCCCCTTGGTTCTGGGTTTTCTGCCTCACCCTGGTTCAGACCCATTTGTCTGCCTTCTTTCCCAATTCTTGGGGAGAGGTCAGATCAGAGTCCACCAGGTACTGATGCAACAACTGTTTTTGGCAATTATTAAGGATCTGTTCTTTCATGATAAGATTATACAACCCCTTAAAATCAGTAACTCTACTACCAACCAGCCAACCTTCTAGAGCCTTGGTTGCACAATCAACAAAGTCAGTTCAGTCCTGAGTCTGTGCTTTCTGGGTGTCTCTGAACTTCAACCTGTACTGTTCAGTGGTTAAGCCAAACCCATCTATTACTGCACTCTTCAGGACTTCATAATCATCAGCATCCTCTTCTCTAACAGTGAGGAGCTTGTCTCTACCTTTATCAGAAAAGGAGAGCCACAAGATTGCTGCCCACTGTTTCTGGGGGACCTGTTGAACTTTACAGGCCCTCTCCATAGCAGTTTTCCATTTGTGGATATCATCCCCACTCTGGCAGGGAGGAACAACCTTGGACAGGTTCCTATGGTCTCGAATGTAATCTCTGCCTCTAGGGACACTGTTGCTGCCACCAGGGGTATCTAACCCCTCTTTTCTAGAAGATCTCTGGAGCTCAAAGGCTTCTCTATCTAAGGCCAATTGCTTGGTTCTGACGGCAAGCCTAGCTTCCTTATACTGGAGCATCTTGTACCTTCTTTCAGAGGAGGTCTCTCTATGGAAGTTAGAGTTCCTCTGCTGGACAGATTCTCTGCCAGAGTGATATGAGTGGTTAGATTCCCTTGAAGGGGACCTAGGCCTCTCTTCACTTCTGTCAGCTCTCTTAGGGAGAATTCCCCTGTCCATTGCAGTCCCTTGCGGGTCTGGCCCTTCAATCACAGACTCCAGGTCATTTTGATTTTCATCATCAGACCCAGAGACTATGGCTGACCCACCCCCTGATCCAGATCCACCAGCTCCTAGAGACAATTTGAGATCATCTGCAGTAAGCACATTTATCAGGTGTTGTGTGGAGGGACTCTGTCCTTGCTTCAGGTGTCTTGCAAAACACATGGCCTTCAAGTCAAAGTAGGTCATGTCCTTGTACTGAGGCTGAGTGGACCCACGGACTCCATCCCTTGAGGACATTCTAGTGTTGTGCAGTGTTGTACTACCTGCCAGCCCTTTGGCTGTCCCCTCCTCATTTTTCTTCCTTTGCCCTCTAAGTTTTCTGTCCACTAGTTTTTTTTTGGTGTTGACTTAGAGGCTCTGGGCGCCCCATTATCACTAATTGATAGTGTGGCGCAAGGTGCTTCCCTAAAATGGAGGGAGAGTGAGAGCTCCTCCACAAAATGGTGGCCTAAACTGTCAACTCAGAGCCTGGGCCATAGGCTGGCATGAGGGGTTCCAGAACCTTCTGGGCCACTCTAGACAGTCAAGGCCCAGGCTATATATAGAGGTGAGGTGTGACGGCCATTTTGTGTGAAGTGAGGTAGTCAGGAGCGAGGCATCTGGGTAGGGAGGTAGGTGCGCTGAGGGGGGAACTGACTGTTCTTAGGGCCTGTTTCCCCCCCCCCCTCTGTTGACACTACCCTCTACCTAGTGACCTAGTCCTGCCTTCAGCCTCTGACCCTGGGATCACGTCAACTATTTGTGCTCCCCGTCTAGCCAGGACCCCTGAAGTGATCCGGGGGAGAGAGTTACCATCTCCGGTAGAGAACCTGACTTTTGACCTTATACTCTACATCCCCGCTGTTGCCCGGAGCCCTAGAATAATCCGGATCGCTGAGTAAACGCCGGCTTCCCCGCTGAAGGAAGTGTGGGGGAAGTCCGGTGAGCTCTGCGCAAGCGCGGCGTAGAGGGGAAGTTGCCGGGCAGTGGAGGCCTGAGGAGGTTTCCGCCCCTCCGCTGTCAGGAGGAATCCAGGAAGGAGTGGGGCGGGATCGAGGAAGGCCAGTCCAACCCCCAGGGAGGAGTTGACGTGGAGGGCCGACTCCAAAGCCTTCAGTTTCTAGGAGGGCTGCCAAGAGAGCACGGGAGGAGCTGGGCCTTGTGAGGAGTGTGAGTGGGCTAAGGCGCAGAGTCAGCTGCGGAGGTTGAGGCTGACGCACGCCCCTGTGAGGTGGAACTCCCTGTGGGCCGGTTCTCATTACACTTGGACGCCGGCACTGTGAGGGAGCCAGTAGAGGAAAGGCTCTGCTACACAGCCCCAACGATCGCCGTAGGAACCAAGTAAGAGAGGGGGGGAAGAAGGTGTGTTGGTGGAGAGTGACACAGCGGTTAATGGCACATTGTGGGGGTAAAACTCCATCCAGTCTGGGCCCAAATAGTGAAAGGTTGATCGGGGAAGGGGGGACCAGGAACTGAGGGTTGTGAGGTTCCCCTGCAAATGAGAGCACCGTAACTGAGGGAACTGAACTTTAAGAGACTACTGCTGTCAGTAGTGGGAGGAGGTTGGCAGGATTACAGGCTCCAGAAAAAGAAAACAAGGAAATCACCAGTCATCTAAGTAGAAAAATAAAACCCAGAACTGCAACAAGTAAGGAGGTTAATTTGTGAAGGCAATACCTGATTGAATTGAGGGTACTATTCTGCCCTATTTAAGTGAAAATAACGTAAAGCCGATGCTTAAATGTTTATTTGAGAGACCAACTGTCGATATTCTATGCCTCAGCTGTCACCTCCTCCCCAGAAATATCGGTGCTGCAGAACGGTTAACTAAACTTATTTTCTGCCAGTTAGCCTAGAGCAGGGAGCCCATGCTGGTAATGTACTAATGAATGTAAATTGATAGGCTGGTAATGTACTAATGAATGTAAATTGATATGCCGGTAAGGTACTAGTAAATGTAAATTGATGTGACAAAGCAAAGTTCACTTATGCGTTTATTCGAGAAATCGTTCAATGCAATGTTTTAATGCCGGCAATCTGTGGGCAACATCTATAGTAGTGAATCATTGAACTGTATGTAACTAGAAAAAAAAAACAAGATATAAGGAAAGATAAAGCTTTTCTAACTTTTCTAATTTCTTGGTATAGCGTCGTTTTTAGTGGTGGTACGCTGGAGTGCTGAGGTGAATGTGACGCAAGCACGACATGTTACTCTGGAGCAAGGCCTTTCCACATGAGCCAAGCTACTGTAGGACTCTAGGTCTAACACTACCTACACTAGTTTGTGGCCTACTGATCCTAGCTTGAGCTGTAGCAAGGGTGTGCTATCCCTTCACAAACAGCTCTAAGTTCAGAAGAACTTATTGATACTAAGCTTGACTTTATATGTACCTTGAGTACCTTAAGTGGTTTTCAGTTAGTAATTCAAATAGAAATTTTCTGGTAAAACAATGGCAAGCTGGAATCCCACACGCTGCCCACCAATGTGAGAAGATGGCCTGGCATATGCTGGCCACTAGTTATAGTGGCCACCTTGCACCAGTCCAATTCAACACTTATGGTAGATAGGTTTAAGACAACCTTTTAAAGAAAGCTATCCTAGTGGTAGCTGTGGAGAGCAGCCTTCAGGCTAAGTCTCAGAGGAATGTAAAGCAGCTTGTTTTACCTTATAATCTCTTGAATTACCAAATGAAAGGACACCACACAGGTATATATATCAAATATATATGTACTTATTTCTAGACACACTCTACTAATCTCTTTATGAGATTAGAAGCCAGGTACACATTCAAATATCAACGTTTCACAATAAGTTAAGCACAAATATGGCTGGGGCTCTAGGGGCGTACCAGACCATATACTAAAAAAATGGGTTAGGAAAGTCGACTTGCAAAATTACAAGGCCTAGGGCCTGTAGAATCGTTTGGGCTTCAAGACTGCAGTGTTAGCAGGAAAGTAACAGGCCCACGGGAGACGCGTGCAGTGTGTGAACACAGATGCGGGTTCCCTATTGATTACAATGGAGCAAGTCGCGGTTTGATATTTTAGGTTTTAGGGTACTTCGAGGAAGTCTACAAGCAAGCCACTTACAAGATAAGTAATTCGAGGGCCAACACACACTAGGGCACCGGAGTGCACGAGTTACCTCACCCAGGGAAGCAGGGTGCATAGGTGTCTTTTGGTGTCGGGTCGCGTCGCGTCGCTGTTTTCTATGGAGACCAAAGAAGACTTGCTGCTTGCGGCTACTGAAGAAGTGTCCGGTGGAATCCAAGCCTGGATTCAAGATGTAGAAGACCTGAAAATTGAAGGGACAGTGTTCACAGTCACTTGCCAGCGACCCGGGGCCAGGAAGATGGATGCCCACAGATGTCGGGTGATTCCAGGTCAACGATGGTGTTTTGACTCTTCGCTCACGAGGTCCAGGAGGGATCGAAGATGACCAGCAGCTGGATTCGGAGTGTCCCAAGAGGTTTGCAGCTGATGGCGGTATCGGCAACTGGATTGGAGCCAACAAGCCTTGGCAAAAGCAAGTCTCGTGTAGAGTGAAGAAAGTCGATTGGGCAGACCAGCAAGGTCTGAGGGACTCACCCAGCGAGGGTAAGTGAGGGCAGGCCTGGAGCAACCAGAGAAGCCCTTTGAGTCGAGAAGAAAGTCTTCAGGAGACCCGCTAGCCAATGGGCAAGGGATCGCAAAGACGCCTCTTGAGGAAATGCTTCACAGGAGCCCACGGTCACTCGGGACGCGGTAGGCCTCTGATTTTCACTGCAAAATCTGCTGGAGGCTTGGGCCACAAATGGTCCAAAGCACAAGTTTGTTGAACGTCGTGAACGGGTTGCACTCGACAATAGTGCACGGTTCCCAGGTATTGCAGTTCCTTGTCACTATTGGGGTCCAGACGCCACAGCTTCGCTGGGGACTCAAAATGGCCGACGAGAGGTCAGGAAATCCGCTTCTGGGGTCGCAGTGACTTCGGACTCCGGAGGGAGCGGGAAAGTTTGCAACCGTTGATTAGAGTTTCAGGTGCCTGCCAAGCAGGGGAGTCACTCCTTGACTCCAAGGGAGATTCTTCTGTCTTCCAAAGGTAGTGGAACGTCGAAGGGCCGGGATTCTTCTTGTAAAGCGTTGTCCAGGGTTATCCAACTTGCAATGGCAAGGTGTACCTATCTCATAGTGAAAGAAAGGGAGAGACTAGCTCTATGACCACTCCTCTAGGAGGGTCAGGGGGGTGGATGGTTACACCCACTCCCCTTTGTCCAGTTTCGTGCCAGAGCAGGGGCTGGTAGCCCCTGAACCGGTTTGAGCTGGCATATGCACAGAGGAGCCTACTACTCCCCCAGTGCAGGACTTCAAAGCACTCTAAGAGTGCACCCACCCAGCTCCAATACACTAAATCCTGTCTGAAAGGTGGTGACACCTCCCTGTGACAGGATGCCTTTTGTTGGGCCTCCTCCACTGCGAGTTTCAGTCAGCAGCAGGAGGGCAGCCCAGTGTCTGAGCTGGTGGCATCCACTTTGTGATGCCAGGGCTCTTTCAGATTTCTGTCGTTTTACTACAGTGGGTACATTTCATCCCCTCTAGAAGGGTGGGATCATACTCCCACATCATGGACTGATGTGGGGGTATGATTCCAAGATGTTTGACACCAAACACGACATGTTTTGATGCAGTCATTCCAAAGTTAGCATTAACCAGGAGGTTATAATGCACTTAAGAGTATATGGTTTAACCACATCCACAAACAGCCACAGGGAATGGACCCTGCCAGCTGCAGAGGGGCCCTGCTCAGGCAGAGGCACCCCCTCACATTGTAAACCAAGCACCCTGCCCTCAGGATTGATAGGGCCTGCCATAGGGGTGACTGATAGGTTTATATGTGTGTGTATGGTGAGATATAGGAACCTATACCTCAGGGAGTAGTGCTAACACTACCTCACCCAGGCTGCAGTAGCAGGCCTGAGGTGTCAGATTTAGTCTGCTTCCCAAGGGTGGCATAATACATGCTTCAGCCCCTGGTAGGCCTGTAAAGTACCTATGCCCTTGGTACCTAAGGTACCATATACTAGGGGCTCATAAGGCACCACAGTAACCAATAACTAGTGCATCTTCTATGCACTCCAAGTCGTTTAGAGAGAACAGAGAGACTGGGGCCCTGATTAGCAGGGACCCAGCCTGACTATAGCCAGAAACCAGTGTATACATCAGGAAAAAAGTGGGGGCAACATAAGTGCAGATCCTACTCTCCTACAATTAACTCTACGTCCCTCGTCCTCGACCCAGTCATAACTAATGAGGCATACCAAAGCAACCCCACAAGCAGGCCTTTGTCAAACCACACAGAGAACAGAGACCGAACACAAAAAGTGGAGTGCAGCAAGTGAAAAAACTTTTAATAAAACACACAGAATCGGGGGTGGGGGGGTGGGGGGGGGAGGGGAACAACCCCCACAGCACGCAACACACCACAACCAAAATTGGTCCGGTCAGACAGAGCACAATTCAGACGATAGTGCCGTACAAAAGTAGAATCAGACGCCCAAGTCCCAGCCCAACAGATCTCATCAAGGGAAACCCCATGAAAAGCTGTCCAGGAAGCAGAAACACCCCAAGTGGAACGGGCCTGAACCCCAGATGGGCAAGGCAAACCCGAGCCCTGATAAGCCAGAGAAATGACAGCCTTGATCCAGCGACCCAGAGTAAGACGGGAGTCAGCCTTACCCTGACCAGCCAGACCAAAGGTCACAAAGAAAGAGTCTGAAGAATGAAACCCCGTAGTGCGGGCAACATAAACAGACAATGCACATCTCACATCCAGGGAGTGAAGCAACAACTCAGCAGGCGAGGAAGGAGAAGGACAGAAAGAAGGAAGAATCAACTCCTGAGAGCAATGAAAACGAGAATGAATCTTTGGAACAAACCCAGGATCCAAAGAAAGGATCACCGCGTCATCCAAGAAACGCAAAAAGGGAGGAGAAGAACGCAAGGCAGTGAGCTCACCAAACCGCCGAGCAGAAGTAACAGCAACCAAAAAAGCCACCTTAAAAGAGAGGAATTTAAGGTCCGCAGTCTCCAAGGGCTCAAAAGGAGAGGACTGCAGAGCACCCACGACCAAAGAAAGATCCCAAGGAGGTACCGGAGAACGAGTAGAAGGAGAGGACAGAGAGAAACTCCAGAACAACCGGGAAACCAACAACCCATCCGAAGACGGGAGCGAAGCCGGATCCCGGAAAGCTCGAACAGCAGCCCACTGCCCCTTCAGAGTAGACAAGGCATACGTCTTCTGAAACCCATCCATAAAAAACTGAAGGATAGAAGCGATAGGACAAGAGACAGGAGAGAGATCAAGCCCCGAACACCAGGAGGAGAAAGAAGCCCAATGCTTAGAGTAGGAGGACAAAGTGGAACTCCTATGGGACCCCTGCATCACAGTGATGAGGTGATCAGGCAAACCCCGGACTCCAAGAGACAACCGTTCAACCTCCAGACCGCCAGGGTGAGAGGGACCAGGAGGGAGGGAGAGGGAGACCTCAGGGGAGACGGGTAGCGGGGAAGAATCCAAGGAAGGTCCACCGCCAGGCTCAACAACAACGGGAGCCAGGACCACCGAGGCCAGTGAGGTAAGACAGCCACCAACCGGGCACCCACCCGCTGGACCTTCAGCAAGAAGGCAGGAATCAGGGGGAAGGGAGGGAAGGCATACAGCAACCAAGGGGGGCCACTGAAGAGACAAAGCCCCCACCCCCCAAGCACCCAACTCCGGAGTCAGAGAACAAAAGAGGGGGAGTTGGGCATCGGCCCGGGAGGCAAACAAGTCCAGCTGGGGAGTCCTGAACCTCCGACAGATCATCCGGAGAATCCTGGGGGAAGAGACACAGGGTCAGAGAAGACGGAAACCTGCGACTCAAGGCATCCGCCAGCACACATTGTCCACACCCCGGATAGGCTGAGCAGAGATGGCCAAAAGATGACACTCCGCCCAACCCGCAATCGCACAGGCCACCAGACTCAATGAAGGACTGCGAGTACTGCCCTGGTGGTTGATGTAAGCCACAGTCACTGAGTTGTCGGACCTCACCAGGACATTGCACCCCAGTAGACGATCCTGGAAGAAACGAAGAGCACGGTCCACTGCAGACAGCTCCCTCCAATTGGACGACCGGCGGGACTCCACCCGGAGCCAACGAGCCTGAACAGACCACTGACCCAGAGTTGCCCCCCAACCGGACGCACTGGCATCCGTCGTCAACACCAATGGAGGTGGCAGGCGAATCCACATCCCCTTGGAGAGATTGGAGGAATCCAGCCACCACTGGAGAGCGGACACCACCTCCAGAGACACCGGCGCAGAGAGAGTATAGTCCTGAAGTGGAAACGGCACCCAACGTTGAAGATGCCACAGCAGAGGCCGAAGATGAACCCTGGCCCAGGGCACCGTGAAGACAGTAGCAGCCATATGACCCTGAACCTCGAGCCACTGAAGGAGGGGAGCCACAGCCCGGGACAACAACCCCCGCAACAGACACTGAAGATGCCGAAGCCGGGAATCCAGAAGGAACACCTTGCCCAGGACTGAATCGAAGACGGCCCCTATGAAAGTCCTCCGAGTTGCAGGAAGTAGCTGGCATTTCGGAAAGTTCACAAGAAATCCATGTTGCTCTAGCGTACGGATGGTCAAGGACAGGTGCCGAGACAGGACCACCGGGGAAGGAGCCTGGAGCAGCCAATCGTCTAGGTAGGGGAGCACCGACACACCCAGGAGGTGAAGATGGGCCAACAAGGGAGCAACCACCTTGGTGAACACGCGGGGAGCGGACCGGAGACCAAACGGAAGGACACAGAACTGCCAATGACGACCCTCCAGGCAGGAACATCTGATCCTCCAGAGCCACAGGCACATGAAGATAGGTGTCCTGGAGATCCAGTGTAGCAAACACCCAGCCGGCCTGAATCAAAGGAACCACCCGCTGCAAGGTCTCCATCTTGAAAGGGATCTTCCGGAGAAACAAGTTTAGACTCCGGAGATTGATGACAATCCGAAACCCTCCTGTGACCTTCGGAACAAGAAAGACAATCGAATAGGTCCCCAGACCCCACTCCAACCGGGGAACGGGCACAATCGCCTTCTTCAAGAGCAAAGCTCGAACACAGTCCACCAAGGACTGACGACGGGACCGGCTCAAGGGAGTCGGAGTCCGCACCACGCCCGAGGGAGGAGGAAGGGACAGAAACTCGATCCGATACCCCCGTTCCAGGACATCCAGCACCCACTGATCGGAGTTCGTCAGACGCCAAGCGGGAAGGAACAACCACAACCTCCCACCAACCTCGGGCGCAACACCAGCGTGACCAACCTCCGGGGTGGCATAGTCAGGAACGCTGCGGCCCCTGTCCAGCATCACAGGGAGGCTTCTTCTGGAACTTCCGAGGGAAACCCCTACCAGCACCTCTCGGGCCTTTAAAGGAGGACTGTTGAAACCTGGAAGGCTGACGAAAAGTCTTGGCATGAGAAAAAGAAAAATCCTTACGAGAAGGCTGCCGACGGAAGAAAAAAGAATGTTTACGCTCTTTGAACACCTTATGGAGCCTATCCTCAAGAGCGTCCCCAAATAGACGAGGGCCAGTAAAGGGCAAACGCAAAGCCTTGGACCTCTGGGCGGTGTCCGTATTCCAACCCTTCAGCAACAGATTCCGACGAGCAGCGATAGAGGAACCACAGGACAAGGCAGAAGCGTGCCCAGAATCGAAGGCAATGTCTGAGAGGAATTCGGCCTGACGCTCCATGGATTCCAGCAAGTCCAAGCAACTGCCGCCCTCATGGATCATGGAAAACAAAGTCTTAAAGTCAGTCAACAGAGATTGAGCGACATAAGCCCCATAGACACCAGAACGGATGGCAAGGTGAGAACCAGCATAAGACTTCCGCAACGCAGAGTCAATCTTCTTATCCACACCATCACGAAGAATGTTATCATCCGCCATAGAAGGACGACCCACCAAACTTGCGACAATGGAATCCACATGCACCAACTCAGGAAAGAACTCCTCCATGTCCTGCAAAGGATAAAGTTTCGACATGAAGTGTGGCATCATAATGTGATGCGGGTCCTTCCACTCATTCAAGAGGACATCCATCACAAAGGGATGGATAGGAAGAGAAGTAGCAACAGGCTTCCGAAATTGCAGCAAAACAGCATCCGAGGAAGTGCTGGCCACAGCATCATCCGGAAAACCCATGTTCTCACGCACATGAGAAAGCAGGTCAGGCAACAACTCCTTGGAAACATATTTGCCTTTCAGATCCACCGCCCCCAAGGAAGCGTCATCAGAAGATTCGGAAGAAGAAATGTCCGAAGAGAGGGCAACGCCCACACCAGAACGACTTCCAGTAGACTTCTTGGAGGACTTCAGATCAGACAAAGTCTCCAAAATCAGGCGCTTCAGTCTGCCGTCATCCAACCTGGCTCGCTTCTCCGCAGGGGCAGAATCCCCACTGTCCGCAGGGGAAGAGGAAGAGGAAACAGGAGACACATGCTTTCGCTTTTTGTGATGCTTCTCCATCACAAACAAACAGCAAGTGAAACAAACACCAAAGACAGGAACCCAGCAAGCCAATCAAAGGCAGGAACAGAACAGAAGGCGACCCTCCCCCCTTTTTAAACAAAAGAAAGCAGGAAACCGCCCACAACAAAGAACAGCTGAGCTGAACCGAAAGCGAGGCGGGAGGGGGCGTGGTCAGGACCCAAACGTAAATTAACACACATTGCGGCCGCCGAAGGCCGAAAAACACACCAAACTGCAGCCCGAAAGGCAGGGAGCACCACAGCAGCACAGCGCAACCGGAGCCCACCCTGGCGCACTACGCAGACAGCGGGACCCAGGCAAGCCAAACGGAGTACTCGGAACCGAACCCGAGTGCTCCTGAGAAAGTGCACCACACGGAGCGCCCGAACCCCACCAAGCTGTGCAACAAAGGTCGCGCCAGAGCGGCCCGAAACAGCACCGCGGAGCACTCGGGGCCAAACCCAAGCGCTCCCGAGGAACTACTGCACACGGAGCGCCCGGACCCCACCCCGGGCGCTCCGCAACAAAGGCCGCGCCAGATCAGTCAGAAACAGCACTGTGGAGCACTCTGGGCCAAACCCGAGTGCTTCCGCACACGGAGCGCCCGGACCCCATCCCAGGCGCTCTGAAAACGTCCGTGCACCCAGGGAAGCAGCCCGCACACTGAGCGCCCGGTTCCCACCCCGGGCGCTTCATAAAAGGTCCGCGTTCGAGCGGCAATGTGCCAGGAGTAAACACCCCGTGACGGCAAGAGAGCCGATCACCAGAAACCCCGGGGACATGGAAATCTGAGGCAAAGAGAAGGCACCACAACAAACAGTGGGCCCCAGTGCAGGGAAGGACTCACCCGGCAGCAGCAGCAGGATCCCAGGAAACCAGTGCAGCCCAGCAGAACCGGCAACCAGGAGCCTGAAGGAGTCCAGGAAGCCAAGCAGCCCGACTCGAGGAACTCCCACGAAGGTCCATGAGCGCCCCCATAGCCCAGTAGAGGAGGAAACTACAGGACAACACGAAGCAGGTAAGTGCCCAGCACCTACCCCAGCGTCCCCGTCAGGTCCACTGACAGGAAACAAAACAGGATGTGCTTTCTGTTGGCTGTGTAATTATAGCCCCTGACAGGAGGGTGGGTGGAGCCTAAAAGCGTTTCCTGTTTTGTTTCCTGTCAAGTGGAATACCTCATTAGTAGGTCGAGGACGAGGGACGTAGAGGTAATGACCACACTCTTCCTACGGCCGGAGGGGCTCCGCTCTGCAATATTGAGAATATGTCGGCCATAATATATAATCACAATGCGCTGGCGGTCCAGCCGGGCCCCTGGCCCGGCCGCTGTGAGCACTAGAATCAGCAGCACTTCGAGCCGAGCAGCGTGGTTTCCAAACTGCGCCACCCGCAAACCTGTCAGCCAGGTCAGTGGTGGAAAGCCGCAAGTCCATCGCAGGAAGAAAGATGTGAAACTTCTAAAACTCACCGCGGGATGTAGTAATGCGCAAGCAATGTCAAAGCAGCAAATCAAACAGGCGCCAGATGAAATATTATTATGATTTTTTTTTTTTATATCTTTTTTGCATTTTTTATCATTTTCCTAATACAGTCAAACTAAGCATCGGTACATGTCGCACATTTTTGACAAGATCAATGTTGCTACGTCACTGTATACACAGTTCTAGGTATTATCATTTTTATAACCATAGCATAAGTAGTATCTTTGTCGCAGGAGTTGACGTGCATTTGCAAATTAGCATGGGTATCTACAACCCACGCATACCGTTATCTCTAATTGAGGAGCAGGGCTCGTTTATTACATGTGACTCCTCACAACAGTAATTAACCATATGCAGACATGACAATTATTACAGAGGTGCATGGCCCATATGTAGTTTAACTTTAGGATCACAGTAGACTATAGTGCATGGGCGATAAGAAGTGAATATCATAACTGATTGCAAGACATCTTCATTTTTAACATTTTAACCACAACTAATAAAAAATAAAGTAAAAGCAAGAAAAAGGAGATATCTAGTACTTAAAGGAACGTGTATCTGGTATAGTACGCGCTTTTCGAGTTAAGTCATGCCAAGGGCCATGTGTACATAGTGGATGCGAGTTACTTTTCCTGTACTGTGCATAGTCGCATGGATACCAAGGTATCTTGCGTCTAAAGTTATGTCTATGAAATGTCATGATGGAATGTGGGGTCATTGCCCGACCCGACAGCTATGGCCAAGGCGCCTTGTGAGTACAGCCTGTCAGTTCCACCCAGGCATCACGCTAGGCATCTTCTCCCACCTGCCGCATGGGAGGAGTGTGTGACGTAGTGTTAGTTTGTGTAAGGGCTTTCAGAATATCATCCCAGGCCTGTGCGATGGAAAACTTTCGCAACCCAGCCGTTTCTTCCCTATGAAGAATAGTGCTCTCGGCCTGTGCACAGATCTCTAAGGATTTTAACCAGTGGAGTACCTCCAGAGGATCTTTACGTTTCCATCTCTTGGTTATCAATCGTTTCGCAGTTATTAGGCCTAAGTCACGAAATCTAGAACTTACTTTGTTAGCTTTTGTTCGTTTGTAAAATCCTAGACTATAAACCTCCCAAGTGTTCGGTACCTCGGTGTTAGTACTACTTGTGAGTGTTTCTGTTATCGTGTGCCAGTAGGACAGAAGTAGGGGGCAGGACCACAGCATATGCAGTAGGTCAGCGTCTAGAAGATGGCATCTCGGACAACCAGAGGAGGTGATGTAAAAGTACTTATTGATCTTGTCTGGCGAAAGATAGTCTCTGTGCAATATGAATGTTTGTATAAGTTTAAAATGTGAATTGCGTGGTATGTGTGTGGCACCGGCTAAGACACGTTCCCAGTCTTTATCGGTCCAGGGTCGACCTCTGCTCAAATATTAATAATGGCGCCCCAAGCCGTGTTGTTGTAATGATGGATGTTGGACTTGGCCCTTCTGACAAGTTCACCCCTAGAACTTTTTGCAGTATCCTAGCCTTTTTCCTGTGTTGTACTAGTGGTTTTAGGCCTCTAGGCGCTTTCACACTGTGTCCCAGTGGAAAGCGCGTGCGCTCTGTGTATGGTTTGGTGAGACTGACCTGCCCTCCCATAGGAATGCATGGGGGAATGTATGTGTCCCTGGTAGTTCCTGATGCGTGGGGAGTGCAGGTGCGAGTTTGGTATGTGCGGACTCGTGTGATGAAATGCTGCGCGATGATGTGTGCAGCATCAACGTAGCTAGTGTAGAAGTGCCACTTCTAGACGCTGGCGTAAATGTGCAGTGACTGCCTGGCATGTGATTGGCTGGTGTGCCTGGCCCCAGGAGTCAGGATGGGTCTGCCCCAGTGGTGGGTGGAGAGAGCTGCATGTTGATGAGTGGGAGGAGTATACCTGGGACCTGAATAGGGCTGGGCTTTCCCCACACAATGCTGGCTCCGCCCCCTGTGGTGCGACTGATGACCCTGGCCTGCTCTGTGAATAGGGAGAGGGGCTGAGCAAAACAAAGTGCTCAGGAACCAGTTGTATCTGGTTCGCCCCTTCCCTGCACCTTTGAGAACAAAGGATTTGGTGTATAAAAGAGGGGCTGTGACCCCATGAAAATGTTCTTGTTCTGACTTGAATCTGCCAGGGGCGCGCTGCTGCTGGGGCCCAGGGGAAGGCTTGCCTCCCTGGGCCCTGCCCAGCCCCTGGATGCCTAATGGACTTGGTGGGACCTTTTTCTGTTTCCTGGATCTCTCAAGGACTTTCTGCTGGTCCTGAACATAGCGCCTGGAGAGCGCTTTATCCTAATTTCCCCCAGGGAGAGGAGCTGGGGCTGTGCAGCGTCGCGCTGCTGAGAGCAGGAGAGGGAATCCCCAGCGTAGGGATTCCCCCATGATGCGTGCTTTCGCGGGTGCCCACCCCGCTTATGTCCGCTTCATCTTTATTTTACGTTGCGGGTGCCCACCCCGCGATTTGCCTGTTGGAAATCACCGCTGCGGCCCGAGTCGCGGCAAAACCGGAAGTCAGGCAGGCTCGCCTGTGACGTGGGCGGGGCCTGCAGCCAAGCCGGAAGAGGCCGGCGTGAGTTCGCGGCGCGGAGTTCCCATGCTCGAGGGAGAGCCCCGCGTCGCACAGACAGCGAAGGAGAGAGTTTCCCCGATGTGGAAAGCCCGAGGGAGAATGGGAGCCCACCCCGCCTCCCAGAGACAGAAGAGGGAAGCCCCACATCTAGCAGCTGTGAGACTTGAGTCCCGGGTCCCAGGAGGGGGCCCGGGTGAAGGAGAGAGGTGACCGGAGCAAGCCGCCGATCCCACAGGAGATCCAGAACGGCGAGGTCACCGGACCCGGTGAGTAGAGGGGGGGGCTGCCTCCTTTGTTCAGGGTGCCCACGAGGCACCCAGGCAGTCCGGTTTAGGATGCAGAGCGGCCCCGTATGGTAGTGGGCCGCTCCAACCGGGACATGATATTTTTAAGACCGCGAGTGGTGCTCCAACGTTCAAGGGGCCATCTTTATTGTTCAAGAGTCCCCTGAGGGGGACTCCAACGTACGGGGACATTGTTTAGAGCCCCGAGTGAGGCTCCAACATACGGGGGCATTTTATCTTGCTGAGTCCTAGCAAGGGACTCCAACGTTGGCCCCCCCTCATTTGTTCAGAGCCCGGGGAGGCTCTAACGAGGGGGCCAGTTTTGCCAGTGGCGCCGCCGTAGCGGGCCACTGTAGATCTTGGGGACATGTGTATGTTTGAGCCCAGGGGGCTCCAGCGTGTTGGATATTGTTACAGGGGCCATTGAGAGCCCAGGACTCCTATTTGCCTTCCCAGCTGCGCAGCACTTAGTGCCAGCTGCAGCGTTTAGGCCCTGTCCTTGTCCCCAGCTGCCCAGCAAGTAGTGGGCAGCTGCTACGTTTAGGTTCTGGCGCAACCTGGACTCTAATGGGATTTTGGTGCTAGGAAATGTACGGTGTAGTATGTTTTGCGCACCCTGTGTTCATGCTTTTGGTGCTAGGAAATGTACGGTGTAGTATGTTTTGCGCACCCTGTGTTCATGCTTTTGGTGCTAGGAAATGTACTGTGTATAGCATGTTTTGCGCACTCTGTGTTTTATACCTCTAAATGTGGTCATTTCTGCCTAGGAGGTTGTTTTACCTGTTTAGGTTGGTGTTAGGTAGATTGTACATCCCTGTGCGATATACGCCCCTAGTGTAGGTATACGTAGGTGGTTAGGTCTAATGCGTTAGACCAATGAGAAATTGCATAATGTGTTTATGCCCCTGTGATGGATGCAGGATAGGTTTTATACCTGATGCTAGTGTGATGACGCGGAGGTCATTATTGCGCCAGTAGTTCCTGGTTGTGCTCTACTGTGCTAATTTGTGTTACAGTTAGTATATGTCCTATATGTACAAATTGGTGATTTGTGCTAATTCTGACAGTGGCCCATGTGGCCCTGTCCCGTGTAAATAGTCCCTTGTAAAATTCTGCCCAGTGCCAGTTGGCACAGTGTAAATTGTGTGAATATTATCTAATGTGTTTTGGTATAATACAAAGGCTATTTTTATATAATACCTTGGGTGGAGTTTCTTTTGTGGTGGGCCTTGGGTGTTGTTGCTGGGTGCGTGCGCAAACGCTTTACACATTGCCTCCGGGATAAGCCTGACTGCTCATGCCAAGGTACCAAGGGGGTGAGCAGGGGTTATCTTTGGCATTTAACTCCCCAGCCCTGACTAGAGTGGTGGTTTCTGCCTGGCTTTGGCGCAAGACCTAGCCAACCAGAAATCCCATTTCTAACAATGGAAGATTAGCTCACATCCCAGGGGCGGGACGGCAGGGAGGAGCAAGCTGCCTAATTAAAGAATGGAAGAGGTACAGCCACTAAAGTTAAAGCGCGCCGTGCTTCTAAATATTAAATAAATAAAATACATTAAAAGGCGCGTGTTTAAAACAAGAAGTGCAAGAGTAGGTGAATGGAGCAGCAGAGCCGGCGCGGCTCCCTGTACAGGCTGGAAGACTTCAGCCTACAGAGAACAACAAGGAGCGAGGGGCGCGAACCAGGCGCCATGGAAAAAAAAAAGGAAAAAAAAAGGAGTGCCTACATTAAAAGATGCCGCCCTGCAGCTCAAGTTAACAGTAGTTGATCGATGCTGCTTCCACCAGAAACGGAATAAAACGGAAATTACGTGACGGACCACCAGCCAACAAAGAGCACGTTAAGAAGAGCAATGACAGATTTCACCAATGGTAAGTGACTAAGCAAAGACAAATGCAGTGGGTGGAGTTTAACTAGTAATGCTGATTACTTGATGCCTCGTAGAGGTAGCGCATGCGCTGCCCTGTGCGAGACCTACAAAGGGCATAAGCAGTGTATGGAGAAGGCTCAAGTTATAGTTAATGTAGTGTGGGTAAATATAGTAATTTAATGGTGGTTGGTAAATAACAAGTTACTTTTTTTGGTAACTCCTTATCTGGTAGAGACTCTATCTAGTTGCAGATTCCTTTCCTTAGAATAATCCAGAGGAGTCCGACTGTATCCAGATATGTTTTCATGAGCAGTACGCCTGCGTGCCGGTAGGTGGAGTCATTCGGCTCGACATGGCATTGCGTTTCAAGACTTTACACGCCAGAAGCGCGAGCCATGAAGAACACTGACCACTTGGGGCATTAAAACAAGAGCCTTTAAAGGGGTAACAGAGTCCATTACTCTGAAATCCGTTTGCAGAGCGGGAGGACTGTTGGTTCAGTAAGGAATCTGTGGCTAGATTAAGTCTCTATCAGATAAGGCGTTACCAAAGGTAAGTAACTTATTCATGTGATAGAAACTTCTAGCCGCAGATTCCTTAGCTTAGAATAGATACCCAAGCAATACCTCCCGGGAGGTGGGATAGCACACGTATTTATACTAGAAAATCCTGTAAGAGTGAATGGGCAAAATGCCCATTTTGCCAGACTATACTGTCAAGGCAGTAGTGATTTGTAAATGTGAGCAGACAGGCCCCCATTGCTGCCTGGCAGATATCCAGGGCAGGTACTCCTCGAGCTAAAGCAGTGGTCACAGCATTGGATCTGGTGGAGTGAGCACGCAATGCTTCAGGAGGTTGCTTTTTGGCCAGTGCATAGCAGGTTTTGATGCAGAGCACTATCCATCGTGAGATGGCTCGTTTCTGCACCACCTTCTCTTTTTTGGCTCTAACAAAGAGTTGACCATCCACCCAGAACTGATTTATGCAGTCAAGGTAGAAAGGCAAACCTCTTTTTTGGTCCAGCCGATGGAGTCTCTCCTCTTCTTTAGAGGAGTGAGGTAGAGCGAGAAAGGTAGGCAGGGTAATGTACTAGCCTAAATGAAAGGGGGTTACCACTTTCAGTAGGAAGGATGCTCTAGTCCGAAGGACCAGTTTGTCTGGATAGATAGTGAGGTACAGAGGCTCAGGCCTGAAGCTCACTGACAGATGTTATCGTCACTAGGAAGGAAGTTTTGATGGTAAGGAGTCTGATAGGACAGCTATGCAACGGCTCGAATGAAGCACACATTAGGAATGTGAGGGCTAAATTGAGGTCCCAGTATGGCATTATGAAGGGTGCAGGTGGGAACATATGTTGGAGACTTGTGGAAACATATGTTGGGGACCTTTCAGAAACCTATGTACAACTTGAAGAGGAATGGCCCACTTGGCTCTCGCAGAATTGCAGAGATGGCAGAGTGCCCAACGTAAAGCCCCACCGGGCTAAGGAAATAATAAACAAAAGAACCTGGGAAAGGGGTGCAGTACGGGGGATCAACTTGTCTGTCTGTACACCATGCATCAAACTTGCACCAAAGGCAGGCGTTTACCATTTTGGTGGAGGAGCGCCTGGTTGCCAAGATAACATTAAAGACTTCAAACAGGAGTTTGAAAGCTATCAACTGTCGCCACTCAATTCCATGCATGAAGGCGAAGTGTTTTAGGCTCGGATGCACAACTCTGTCTTGCTGCTGCAACAGAAGATTCGACCGAAGAGGCAGCCTGACTGAAGGACCCATGCTCATGCTCAACAGCTCTGGATACCAGACTCTCTGTGCCCAATCTGGAGTCACAAGAATTACTTGGGCCCGGTCGTTTCTGACCTTCCTCAGAACTCTGGGCATAAGTGGTAGTGGCAGAAAGGCATACAGGAGGCAGGGCGAGCCACTTGGAAAACTCCAGCGCTAAACTGCTGACATGGCGCGTTCTATACGGAAGCAAACAGATCCAACCAAGGCTCTCCTCATTCTTGGAAGAGACCTTGCACCACCTACGGATGGAGATGCCAGTTGTGATCCGCTAGGCAAAAGGCGAGTTTGTCTGCCCTGGCGTTCAAAGAGCCCACCAGGTGTTGAACCACCAGGGATATGCCCTAGCATTCCAGCCATGTCCAAAGGTGCACAGCCTTTTGACAAAGGTTCCATGACCTCACTCCGCCCTATCTGTAGCAATACCACATGGCGGTGGTGTTGCCCGTGAAAACCTGTACCAGCCTTCCCCTGATTGATGGAAGGAAGGCCTTTAATTCCACCCAGATCACTTGGAGCTCCAACAGTTTGATGTAGAGTCCAGATTCTGCCGGAGACCAGACTACTCTGATCTCCACCTCTCCCAGATGACTGCCTCATCCCAGTCAGCTCTGTTAGAAGAAGGGAGAGTGGTCTGCCACAGACCCAATCGCGGTTCGTTAGCCACCACTGTGGATCTTTTGCAGTACCTTCCGAGATCTGCACCATGTTGGAGAGACTGCTCTGATGCTGTGCCAAATGGAACTTCATAACCCACTGCAGAGCCCTCATATGCCAGTGAGCATATGTCACACGAAGGATGCAGGAGGCTGGGAGGCCCAACAGTCTCACTGAAATCCAGGATAGCGTCTGAAATATCGGTATCATAGCCTGAAAATCCTGGACTCGCTGCTGTGAAGGAAAGGCCCGAAACTGCACTGTGTTCAGAACAGCTACAACGAATGGGAGTGTCTGAAAAGGAGTTGGTGTGATTTTGGCATGTTGATATTGAACCTCAGCGAATGCAGGAGGTTCACCGAAGTCAGAAGGTGGGAAACGACTGCCTGGGGCGAGCCTGCCTTCAACAGCCAATCGCCAAGATAGTGAATGACTCTAATTCCGACCTTCGCAGATGAGTTGCAACCACTGCCATCACTTTTGTGAACACCCAAAGGGCACTGGTAAGGCTGAAGGGGAGAAAGCAAACAGAAAGTGCTCTTGGCTGACTGTGGACCCCGGGTAATGCCTGTGGGCAGGCAGGACATGGATGTGGAAATAAGCATCCTTTAAGTCCCTCAACACCATCCGGTCTCCTGGGTCTACGGCAGACAGGACTCGTGCAAGCACAAGTATTTTGAATTTCTCCTATTTCAGGAAGAGATTGAGAAGAAGCAGGTCTGAAATAGGAAGAAGACGTTCGTCCTTCTTGAGCACCAGAATGTAGCAGGTATAGCATCCACAACCTACTTCTGATGCCGACACCTTCTCTATAGCTTCCTTGGCCAAGAGAGTTAAGACCCCCTGACAAAGCAAGGAAAGGTGGTGCTCCGTCAACTTGTTGCAAGTAGGTGGCATAGTTGGTGTGGTGGTCACAAAGGGGAGGAAGTAGCCACTTTAGACTAGATGCGAAACTCAACGGTCAGATGTTATTGACCTCCAGTGGTGAGGTGATGGCGTATCCTGCCCCCCACTGGATGCCTATGATGGTCAGGAGACATACTAAAGGGGTCTGGAGGCTGCAGCTTGCAGCTGCTGTGGGAGTATAGAGGGGGGGGGGGGGGACCAGTGGTGAGGTGATGGCGTATCCTATCCCCCACTGGATGCCTATGATGGTCAGGAGGCATACTAAAGGGGTCTGGAGGCTGCAGCTTGCAGCTGCTGTGGGAGTATAGAGGGGGGGACGGGGAGGGTGACTGGCTCAGCCTTTCGCTGCCTGTCCCACATGGTCTTTGAAACCTCAGCCATGAAACAATTGCGCAGTTTGCTGGCTGGGGTGGCTAGGCATGTACAGACAAGGTTGGAGACCCCTTCTGTGGCCACGAATGGGGTGGACGGCAGACTGGGGCTCACAGCGGTCAATGAAAAGTCCCAAGGACCTTCCTGTAGCTCTGCTATCCTTAAAGTGCTCGAGTGTAGAGTCTGCCTCCTCTCCAAACAACCAAAAGCCATCAAAGGGCATGTCGGTGAACAAGGCATGGATATCCTGTGAAAAGCCAGTGGCTCTCAGCCAGGCGTGGCACTGAAGAGCCACAGACAATGAAATCACTCTGCCCTGCGAGTTGGTCGTATCCACCCCACATCTGAAAGGGAACTTGGCCGCGTCCCTCCCATCAGCAATTGCTTGAGAGAGTATGGTTCAGGCCTCATTCGAGACCATCAGCAGCACTTGCACAAATGAGTCCCAGATTGTATGGAAGTATTGGCCCAAGAGCTATGCAGTGTTCACCAACCACAGTGCCAGGCTGGCAGAAGGGAACATTCTCTTCCAGAAGATATCCAGCCTTTTAGATTAACAGTCCGGTGGAGTGGTAGGGAATGCGTTGGGTTAATTTTGGAGGTAGAGGCCTGGACCACCAAGCTCTCCATGATGGGGTGCTGGTTGAGGAAACTGGAGTCCCTTGAGGCGGGGCGATGACGGGGGGCAATTATCCCATGCATTGGAGCCCCAGTGCAGGGCTTGGACCAGGCCCTGAATAGGACATCCGTAAGGGCTTCATTAAATGTGAGTAATGGTTCTTTTGGGACATCTCCCGGTTGAAGTATCTCCGTCAAAACGTTTCTCTTGACTGTCACTGAGGGCAGTGTAAGATCCAAGACCTCATATACATATATATATATATATATCTATATATATCTTATACAACACACGTACCACTATTCAGTGGCCCCCTTTCGGGGTGAGTGGTTCCGTGCATAGGAATGAGAACCTGTGTAAATATCCAATCCCGCAAACACAGTCGACATAGGTACAATGGTAAATCAAGCTGATTTATTAATTGTGGCAACAAACAGATTTGTTTCAGCTCAGCCAAGCCTTATTCCCATTTAGTTCAACTTGTTTCACTGGAGTGCCTGTGATGATTGAGATTGAGGGATTTTACACAGACACACAGACATACACACCTGGAATGTAACAGTAACAGCCTATGCAGAGCGAGAAAACAGAAATATGAAGCACAAAAGACAGGGAAACGTTCAGAAACACAATGACGGGACAATGCTCAAAGCAGGAGAGCGGAAGAAGCTGCAAGATGGACCGCACATAGGCCTGAGGAGGGGAGGCACGGTACCTCCCTGTTGAAGACTTATGATTGTAAAGCAGAGCGGGTCGGATTGCTGGGACCACTTGACCAGCGCCTGACCCCCCTCCCTCAACAACGCAAATATCAGGAAGTAACAATACCCCAAAACAGAGCACGAACAACCAGTGCTGAGGCTGGGAGAAGGCGATCGGTGGCGGATTAAAGCGGGACACGCCCGATCTTGAAGAGCACTGTCAGCGGAAACGAGGAAGGCCGGAGGAGCCACCGTTCTGAACCTCGTCCCACCAGGTATCCTGGGCGGTCCCGCGGGCCCTCAAGTGTGCCACAAAGGGGGTCCACACGAGAGCTGAAGGTGATTGAGCACGGAGGGTCCGGCGCAGCGTCCCTGGGTCCTGAAGCAAGGGGCTAAAGTGAGTTGGAAACCTGACTGGCTGTGGGTGTGGACCGGAGCGCCCATGCTGTCTCGGCGTGCCGGCACCGCATCGAAAGGCAGATCAACCCGCAGTGAGCGCAACAGCGAGGGGAGCGGAGCAGGACAACTGATCCCCCTCATCAATCAAAGCCATCGAGATCCCGGCCCTGAAAGCAGCAGGCTGAGAAAGGAAGCAAACCATACTGATGGTGGCTGGTGGCGCCGTGTGGTGCCAAACCACCGGGAGAGCCCGTCAACTGCCCACACAGCATAGTAGGGGCCGCTGGTGGGAAGTACCAGGACCCAGAGAATGGCCAGGGCTTTTGAGCCGACAGTGAGTGGGGATTCCATGTAATACCCTAACGGCCCATAACTATCTCTGGAGGTGGACTGGGCTTGCCCCTGCTACCATAGAGCTGTCTCCTTTCATAAGACAAATACTGATTCCCCTCCGCGCCCGACTCCAACATGGCGCCCATGCTGCTTTTGCTTCGGGCAGGACTTTGACTCTCTCCAACTGGTGACCTCCTCCCTGGATCATCATGGAGTCTCCTGGTCGACCATAATCTCTATCAAGGGAACTGGCCTGTCCTTAACAACAAGGGACTTGAACAACACTACGCGCCTGACCCTAAAATGGCTGCCACTGATCCCACCTAGTCAAGGACAAGTCTTGTGGTTGTAAACTCCCAGCCTCAGAGTCACAGTGATTAACAACCTCGACCTACCTGACTTAAAGAGGGCAGTCTAGCTACATATCCTCTGCTACCCTCCCACCCTCGCCATCTCCACTAACCCGCACATGGACTCAAGTCTTTCGTTCGCCTCCTGATCCTCACCCTAAGCCGGCGGAGTCCGAACCGCATGGTCGATCCCCGGTGGAGCTGTTCCGACAGCTGTAGGGGAGACTGGCTCTGGCACACCGCTTAAGCCGTCACCTACCCAGCCGGTATTCGGACATTTGTCTCGTCTTCTCCTCCACTGCGGTCTCCTTCCTTTGGACTCACAACTCTCCCAGATCTGTTTGGAACCTGACTCTCGTTTTCGCTAATAACTCCTGTATTGAATATGTATTTATTCTGTTATTAATGTGAAATCTCTGTAATTTGTAACACACTGTTTCCTTATGTAAAGCGCTCTGATACCTCTGGGTCTAGCCAACGCTATATAAAACTCAAATAAATAAATAAAATAAATGCTTCATTGTCTGAATGGACACTAACCCTGCAGAAAAAAGGGTGAAAAGATACCAACCCTTCAGAGAATGTAGAAACAATATACTCTGTAAAGACAATGGCCACAAATCAGAGATTCAGCAGCAAATAAACAAGTATAGATGGCACAAATAAGGTGTAGTGACAGTAGCATCTTCCTGGTCAATGGTACACGAAACAAAGAAAGGGGATTGTAAAGGTAATACAATAAAACCAACCTAGTCCATTCTGTTTGTAATATGCCTAAGGCAGAAGTACATGTATCACACCCTTGTATAAGTTGGATCATTTTCAGGGTAGAGCAATTCCAAGAAACAGAATCACATTTAGGTGCTTCTGAAACTGGAGGTGGGTGCCCAATCCCCTCAAAAAAAGTATGAATATGAAGAGAATGAATTGGGTAAATTCCCAGCACCCATCTGTGAGGCAGCATTCGATGATGATGAGATGTGACTGAAGCTGAACTGTACCAAAGCAGTGTTGGAAGTGAGTACATCTAAGAAGAGTTTTCAAGAAATAGGGAAACCCCTTCACATCTCATGACATAGAGGGGAGATCGCAGAATGTGGATGGGTAGAAGAACATGACAAAAGATTTCCAGGAAAGGCAGGTGGGGAGAGGGGGAGATACCTAGGCAAACGGATCTCAGGGGAGTGGAAGAAGAGTTCACCATGGCGTTGCGCGTCTCATGAAGGATAGCAAAAGGATTCAGGTGACGAAATGTCAGATGGTCTTAAGGAGAAAACACTTGGCAAATAGATCAAAGGACTGTGGATGCAAATTACACCATGAATACGGGGCCGTAAGTGGGAAGAGCGCCAATATCCAAACAAGGCCATTTCAGGGGTGTAGTAAAGTGGGGGCCTAAATAAATTAAATGACAATTAAAAATAACTTATAAAGCGCTCACATACCCCGAGACGTCAGGGTGCTAAGTACACAGAAGCCCAGCACAGAGATTATACCTAAAAGCCCACTGGAGCTAAAAAAACACTAAAGAGTGAAGAGCCAGGCAAAAGACTTTTCCTGAGTAGCAGATGATTATCTCTTTCCATTACCACAATAGACAAAGTCTTCTAGAGCTTGAATGTGGGTTGGAGAAGGATTTACAACCCCAACGAGCACATAGAATTCTGGACAAAACAAGTGATTTGCTGGAAGCCAAACACAATTCTCTTCTAGGAACATACCAATGAAACGTGCCTCAGACATTTAGGGCCAAGATTATGTAGCATCTTATGTGTCATACATAGTATCTTAAACATGATGTGCTTCCTAACCGGAAGCCAATGTAATGTCTTGCGCTCCAGAGAAATAGGCCGAAGTTTGGGGATGTCAAAGATCAGCCGGGGAGATGCATTCTGCGTTTATTAACCTTAGTGACCTTTGACTGATATTATAGTAGAGAGAATTGTAGTATTCCAAGTGCGAGGGAATCAAAGCAAGTATCACCTCTTTGCGTAAAGTGTATGAATATATAGAAAATGTTGCTTAAGGCTTGAATGATGTTAAAGCATGCAGATACCGTACGACTCACCTGAGAGTCGAAGGAGAATTTGTTGTTAAAAAGCACACCCAGATTTTTAGCAGACCTAACTAGGGCGGGGAGGACCAAGAACATCAGGCCACCAAAGACTAGACTAAATAGGATGCCAAAAACCCAGACCTCAGTCTTATCGCATTTAATTTAAAACAATTGGCCTTCATCCAACTACAGATTTCCTCCATACAATTTTTTTAAGTGAGAGCCACCGAATGAAAATCTATTGATGTGGTAACAATAATTTGTTTATTGTCAGGGTAGTATACACAAACAAGCATTGAAAATACAATAGGTCTCGCCTTTGATTAAGTTAAAGCCATTTGCTTTGCTAATGGTATTGTATAGCAAAGCAAATGGCTTTAACTTAATGAAAGGCGTGACCTATTGCATTTGTAATGCTTGTTTTAAATATGTCTCTAAAGAATTGCTCATAAGACTACCAAACTTTTAGCCTTAAGGCATCTCTGCCAGAGGTATGGCACTCTTTCCTATAGGCCTATAAACCACTCCCCCGGCGCTAGTTGTCCTAGTCTTATAATCCCAGTACAGCTCAGGTACAACTGGTCTCTTGGTGAAAACAGCCCTGATACCAGAGGTTGCCTCAAGAACTAGAGGCGCGAAGCGTCCATGGTTTTTCCTCCTGCCTTATTTATGTGCCAAGTGCGAGACTCAGTCTACGTAGGTGGAGAAAACACAGGAGCCGCCCCAGATCAACCAGATAGGCCACCTAGAGCGAGTGGGCTGAAAGTCCAGTCCTGGCCACCTTCGGCCAGCTGGTTGATAAGAGCATGCCTTCAACACCCAGGGGTGCGATCCTTCTCCAAACTTGACACACACTGTGCCACCACAAACCCAAGCTCCCTCTTACGCTCCTATTCACCCTCCATCCATATCCCTAACAAGCTCACAGGTAAACAAATCTACTTGAGGGACTAAGAGGTGTCGAAGGGGTTGTGTTGGGCAGCAGGCAGTGCCTAATTTCAGCCGGTGTTTTCCAGTGCTCAGCACCCGCACTTAATTGTCAACACCGGCAATTGTGACAGCCTGCCGCAAGGTGGGGCTGGCTAATTTGGAGATGACAACAACAGTTAAATATTAATTCCATATACTTTAAACATGACTATTAACTTTCGCCCAATCCATTCTTATAGCTTTTGAGGCCTGGAATAGTCTGAATTGCCACACTACAAGTGTGACAATTCAGACTGTTCCGAATGTGATGGTTAGTAGTTGTGTTACTATAATTTGCAGCATGCAAGGGGCAATGTGTGGGGCAAGCTGCAGTTGCCTCATGACACGAGCCCTGGCACTTATTTTTAATGTGATTTTTTTACATATTAAGCACTGGTGGCAAGAGCTCACCACAACCTTCCCATTTTAAGGGCATTCCTGAATTTTTCGTGCCCACATTTAGAGCTATTTGGAAGCCTAGAACAAATTAGTTTGTGGTGGTGACTGTCTAGGTTTGATACAGAACTACAAGCCGATGAGGAGACATGTTCTGGAGAGCGCGTGACATTCCATTCATGAAAGTCTCCTCAGGCCCCAGGCCGCCGTGTGATGACGTACCAGAGCACGACAGAAACAACAGACCTATTTTCGCGGGAAGCAGGTAACACCCAGAGCGGCTGTGAAAGGCAGTTTAAGAAGCGCAAGAAGCGAAAACTAAGGGTGAGGGGAAAGGGAAGAGTTCCCGCTCTTCTATGTTTGGTAGTATTTTCACCTGTACATCAAGCACCATAAAGCAAAACCGACGGTGTCACCTCGGCTGTGGCTGCCGCATAGACTGTATTAACGGCCAGAGCGGCCGACCTTGACGCTGGGGAACCGGGTTCGAGTCTGGCGGGAGGCTCATAAATCCTATGATTCTGCGGCTGCCCTGGCGCCCGCAGGGTGCCCTTGGAGGGCAGGCCTCTAGTGCCAGCAAGGCACCAGCCCACCCCTCTTCTTCCTAGTGTGGGGACCCCTCGGGGAGGAGTCCCCCTACTCTGGCAGCCAGGGGCTGCGGCGCGCAGGCCGCGTCATTTTCGGGGCGCGAGGAACGGGGGGGGGGGGAGGGGTTATATAGGCCTCCCCCACCCACTGGCCTTCCTCTTTGGTGCCCTGGACACGCCGTCTTGACTGGTTGTCTCGCGTAGGTCGGTCTTGTTGTGGCTTCTTCCCTCCCCCGCTGGACACGCTGTGTTTGCAGCGCACCTGGGTCTTCATGTACCCAGGAGCAGGGGGTCGTCGTCGTGCGTGGTGAGTTTGGGGGCAGGCAAGACCTTTGGCCTTTGTTGTCCGGTATGTAACGCCGTATTGGGCCCGGGAGCTCTTCTCCTGCGGTCCCTGCTTTGGTGTCGGTTTTGGTCGCAGCCTTCCCCCGACCCTCGTCGGCGGGAGAATCTGGGCGCATGAGTCGCCCTATCCACTCCTTCCTCCGCTTTGTGCCCGTGTGGGGCAGTAGATTGTCCCCTGCCAGAGATGTGCAGCTTTTGGGACGCGCCGCGAAGCAGCATGGTAGCTCAGGGAGGGTTATACGGGCGCATTCAGTTCCAGGCTCCTGTTAAGTAAAGTTCCCTCCGGTTCCCCCTGATCCCTGATGAGACCTGCATACGATCTGCGAGTCGGGTCGTTAGGTGGCAGCAGGTTGGGGGCTGCAGCTCGGTCCTAATGCTGTCACCGGTGTAGCGCAGGCTTGGTTTACTGGATCGGTGGGGGTTGGGTGTTGCATGCACCGAGGTTGCGGATTTGATGGGCAGGAGTTGAGGCGAGCGTTCCTACCGAGTGCAGTGCATTTCCTACCTGCTACTGGCTAGCTCATTCCTGACCGTCGGCCGGCCTCGAGGACTTGTTGCTGTGCTGTGGGGGAGTGGGCAGCGAGCTTTGCGGTGCTCCCTCTCCGTGGCAGTCTGGCAGATCGGGGTCTCGGCCCACGTGGGCCGGAAGTTGCGTGGTGGGAGGGAGGGTAGCGGGCTGCAAGGCTTCTCCTCTGCTGTTTTTCCTGCATAGTGCTGTGCACAATACCGGCCTGCTGGGTAGGAGAAACATCCAAGCTCACTTGTTGTTTTAGGCTCAGGATCATGTGTAGCTGGTAGCTTGATGTGGCGGGCATGTGCTGGTGGGGGGCATAGGTTGGCAGGGTATGCTCAGACGTGAGTCCCTTGCTCACTTTGCCACTGGATTCAAGCAAGCCTGGCTGAAGACGGCTGAAATGCCAGAAACCGGCCCTAGGAAGCTTGTTTCCGGTCCAGGGAAGGCATGGCTTGGCAGTTCGGGCTGGACTGTTCCCATGAGGCACAGGGTCAGACTGATTTGCATATGGCCATGTCTGAACTGGGGTGGCAGAGTGGGCTAAAGAACGGTGATGGATCAAACCCAGATCTGTTGACTGGGTGTGAGTGTTTTATTGGTTCTGATGCTCCGTCCATCACCACCCCCTTTTGTACCGCTTTGTTCGCCATAAGTTGGCAGGGTATGCTCAGACGTGAGTCCCTTGCTCACTTTGTCACTGGATTCAAGCAAGCCTGGCTGAAGACGGCTGAAATGCCAGAAACCGGTCCTAGGAAGCTTGTTTCCGGTCCAGGGAAGGTATGGCTTGGCAGTTCGGGCTGGACTGTTCCCATGAGGCACAGGGTCAGACTGATTTGCATATGGCCATGTCTGAACTGGGGTGGCAGAGTGGGCTAAAGAACGGTGATGGATCAAACCCAGATCTGTTGACTGGGTGTGAGTGTTTGATTGGTTCTGATGCTCCGTCCATCACCACTCCCTTTTGTACCGGTGGGGGGCATAAGAGCACAGCAGGAGAGCATGGGGGTGCCTGTGCCCCGACGGGCCCAGACGCCCACCTGCACCGGAGTTGGTAGGCCGGTTCCCCCTGCGAAGTGTCTGCATTGTTGGCTATCCCCGTGGCACCGCTTGGTAGTGGTTAAGCAGCCAGGCACCAAAGGGGGACAATGGATGGTACCATGTGGCCAGGAAAGCATAGTGACACTCACCCCTAAGTCTGTGATGGTTTGTACTAGGACTTCCCAGATCACTAGGGACACGCCCCTTGCATCGCCATCCAATCAGTAGATGTGTCCCGGCTTGGCTGGGTCATGTTTTGTGGATACGCAGCCGGGTCATGCTTGGCCCCCCGAGTCGTCCCGGTCTTGGGCAAATCGTCCCGGTCTTGGGCGTGGGCCCCCACTGGTGTCGGGGACGTGAGATGTCCGGGTTTTGGGACCGCGGCCTGCCTGGTTAGCCGTGGGTTGTGGAACTTCCCCTCGTCTCGTTTGGGCTGCGCTCGAGCCGTGGGGCCGCAGTGCCGTTGAGGCATGCACGGTCAAGAGGGTGGCATTGTTGGATGTGGCACAACATTTGATAGAGGTTCCAGAGTAGCTGACACTGGACAGACTTACGGGATTTGACGTACGATGTATCTTCTAGGAGGGGAGGCAATCTTGAAGTGTCGCACGGCAGACTGGGTTTCAGCCCATACTGATGGGTTTTGCATCCCTGAGTTCGGATGTGCCTGGGTCAATCTGTCCGCTCGTTGTGCCTCGCGCGTGGCTGTGTGGGTGGTTGGGATAGCGCAGTGACTTAGCACATGGACAGTGGGCTTGGCCCACATGCAGGACGCACACGTCTTGCGGGGTGGCGAGATCTCTTCCGGTGCACCCCTTGCTGAGCCCACGCGCATCTGGCGGGATACATACAGCAGCCGATGTTGGCAAAGCTTGGTCTGAGCGAGAGGGGGCACTCAGGCTCGGGTGTCACTGGGGCAGTGTTCCTTGCCCTTGATTGTGCCCGGTTGATTTTGCATTGTGTTTTTTTTGTATGGCTGGCATGGATGGGGGCTGTGCATATGAGGGGCAGGAAGATGTGACCAGGGACTGCATCTGCTAACAGAGTGCCAGAGCCTGTGAACAATCACGACAACACGGGAGGCTTACGTACGGAATACACCTATTGTTAGTCCATGTATCCATGCATATTTCAGTGCGCAATGAGGTGTTTTCGCCACCGGGTGGCACTGTCCAGCGGTTTGTGTTATTTCTCTTTTTGCGCTAGTGTCATTTCGGCGCCGTTGGAAGGGGCCGTGGGCCTGCCTCTGTGCCCGCGGGGTGGTGGCACTGGTCGTATTGGTGGTATGTCCATCTAGCCGAGCGGAAAACGGGCACCAGTGGCATCGAGTTACTGTAGCCTGCAGGGTTCTTGACATGCTATATGCTACTTTTGTTGAGGCAGATGCGAGCATTGTTTAAAGGGTTGTAGGCGATAGTTACCTTCCCCCTTCGCGTATGCCTACGTACCCCCGGTTTTACTGCCTGTCTCGTATTGAAACTTACGACTGGGGCACCTTGACTAAGTGACAGTTTACCTGTGCTAGATTGGACAGGGTGGTCCCTGGTGCGTGGCACTTTCACTTAATTGTCAACACCAGCGCTTGTGACAGCATGCCACCAGTCAGCGTTATTTGTCGATTTAGAGATGACCACAACAGCAGGCAGTGATATTTGAATATACATTATATTCTGTTGCGCTGCCCAAGCCACTCCTATAGCCTTGGGGGCCTGGAATAAACTGAATTGCCACTATTGCCCAAGTGTCAGGGTTAGTGGGGGATGTTACTGGGTTTTGCGGCTCAGATGGAGCATTGTGCGATGTAATTACGGATATCGGTATGTCTCCCTCACCTCCAGAGTTTGATTTTGCTAGCAATAAAGGTCATTCCATATTCTTTTAAATGTCACTCATAGTTGCACTCGGATAATGAAAATGTCACACATAGCAATCTGAAACCTTGGCAGCTATGGGTAGGGGCCGCTAGCGCTGGGTTGGCTATGCAACTAAGCTATAATTGGGGCTTATTTATCGTATGCGACTAATAAGCATTGACTAAGCCAACAGATGGGGCTGCTGCAGGTGCAGTGCTCCTTGGTAGTAAAGATAGGGATGCAATGATATAGCGGCGAAATACCGGGCAAGGCACAGCCTTCCCCTGCACGTGTGGGGGGCTCTGACGCTTTAGGAACACAGCACCTTGAAGGTTTGAGGTCAGGAGTGCATCTACCAATATTCTGCAGCATATGCTGTAGTACTACCAGCTGCCCTGGGCCTAATTATTGGGGGCACCTGCCTGGAGCGGCTTTTAGTGAGACAGTGCAGTTCTTACATGCCCACTGTGAGGAAGGACTGACAGTGAAAGTAATTGGCACTAAGGCTTGAGACCTCTATTCCAAGTCACTTGGCATTCTGTCAAGCATATCGAGCCAAGCCAAGGTCACGTGACTGCAGATTATGCAAAGGCAGGTAAAGAAAGCACCTTATTCGAGGTTCCCTCTTAGAGCAAGTTGATATGCCTCTTTTCAGTCACTTGGCATTCTGCTAATGATTATCGAGTTTCAGATAGAAGGGACAGGTTGTCTAGTATATGGTACGTCTCTACAATGCCCCAGAAACTGCTTCTAATGGTTAAGTCTGGCTTTGGCTGGTTTTACACACATTTTACCTGTTCTACAGGGGGTGCCGCGGTGCCTCAGTGAGTGACTCGCGCAGGGGATTCGGGTTTGTTGTGCCTTTTCTTTGGAGTTGGGATGTTCAGTGTAAACCTCGGTGTCCTGCTTGGCGCCTGGGTGGCGTGCACCGTGAGAAGTCTGTTTTGTATTATTGCATTGAGCGAAGATTTCACCGCTTGGCCAGCAAGGTCCTTTGGCCACCAGGAGTTATGCATGTGGTCCTTCGCAATGTCTTGTTGATGAATGTGCTATTGATGACAAAGGGTAAAATGGTTGTCGGTTCTGGTCGGGGCTCGGCAAGCATGGTTTCATCTTTCTCACCTAATACTTGCGCATTATCGGCCTAGAACCCAAGTATATTTCACGGGGCTCTGCTCACACCAAAGTGGGCCAAGATCACAGAAAGCACAGGATGAGAGTGCGGTGTCATCCATATATGGCGGATTATGAGAAATATGACAGAGGTAGCAAAGATGACATCACAGACTTGGTCAGTGATAATAGCATGGTTCATCTTTTGCCCCTACATAGGCTAAAGTTACGGACAGGCTCTGTTTTGCTAAGGATAGTTAGTTTGTCTCCGTATGTGCCTCTTTTGCAGTACAACAAGGTCATTTTTGTCTCCAACGCGGGGATTGAGCGCCCCTATTCCGTTTCCAAAGGGCTCCCGCTTTCGGTATCTGGCTTACATGCAGGTGACCTGTCTGGGTTGCGGAAGTTGATTAGTGTAATGGTCCCAATTGCGGTTAAGCTACTACTCAGCGTAGGGAGACAATCCATGCATGTTCAAGACGTTAAGGTGACAGTCCCACCAGTTCTGAATGGAGGCATGTTCAATATGCTACACAGCGAAGGCGGAATTGTGACTCAAGTTATCTTACTGTACTGTTGGGGAGCACATAGCGCAATACCCGTTACATATTATGTTTTTGTTTTGCAAGATTGCAAGTTTGCACGGTGCTAACTAGTGTCATTTCTCACGCGCATGGTGGATTAAGTGCTGAGATTTAAGCCCCCAGAGCTCGGTACAACCTTCTGCTTGCCCGTGTCGTCTGGGGGGCGCTGTGGGGGCCGTGCGCTGGAGCAATCGGTTTGGTTTTATTGCATTGAGTGAAGACTTCACCGCTCGGCCGACAAGGTCGCTGTGCCACCAAGGGTTATGTAACATGTGTACGCTCAAGGCGCCCCTCAGCCCCGTAAGGCACACTAAGGCGCCTTAAACCTTGGTGGTCTCAAAGTTTCTCGTTGGTCTAATGGGGTTTAGTACTGATATCAATATGTCTCCCTCATCTCCATTGTTGATTTTGCTCACAAGAAAGTGTCAGTTATAGTCCTTCAAATGTCACTCATAGTTCATCCAGTGTCCCAATATGGACAAAAGTTACGAACAGGCTCTGTTTTGCAAAGGATAGCTACTTTGTACTTTGTACTCCGGGTACATGTTGCAGGGGACTCGGCGGCCGCGCAGCATTAGATGAGTGCGCGCTTGCGAGAAACTGGCCATACGTTTTTCTCCTATTTTGAATTATATTGTTATACCAATTGCTGACTCCTATATATTTTTAAAAAGTTTACGGATAGATTTTGCACTGCTCCGTTTTTTAAACCACCTGGCTTTTAAAAATTGTATGCTGCTGCACATTATTACTTACTTGTGGGGCTGATTACTGTTTGCTGCTTATTGCTTGGGGTGTCGCGGTCCCCGGTCCGTCACGGCGAATTAGTGCCGATTGTGCGGAGGGACTGACGCAACTCCGCCCACATTGACATCATTTCCGGCCCTCCGGTTGCAGGGGACTCGGCGACCACGCAGCATTAGATGAGTGCGCGCTTGCGAGAAACTTGCCATACGTTTTTCTCCTATTTTGAATTGTATTGTTATACCAATTGCTGACTCCTATGTATTTAAAAAAAGTTTACGGATAGATTTTGCACTGCTCCTTTTTTAAACCACCTGGCTTTTAAAAATTGTATGCTGCTGCACATTATTACTTACCTGTGGGGCTGATTACTGTTTGCTGCTTATTGCTTGGTGTGTCGCGGTCCCCGGTCCGTCACGGCGAATTAGTGCCGATTGTGCAGAGGGACTGACGTGACTCCGCCCACATTGACATCATTTCCGGCCCTCCGGGTACATGTTGCAGGGGACTCGGTGGCCGCGCAGCATTAGATGAGTGCGCGCTTGCGAGAAACTTGCCATACGTTTTTCTCCTATTTTGAATTGTATTGTTATACCAATTGCTGACGGCCGCCGCGCAGCGGGCGTGCCGCTGGCGCGCCGAAGGCAAGCCCGTCGCGCCCCTCCGTGTCCGGAGCGCGGCCAGCGCCAGTCATGCTGCCAGTAAGGATGGAAGGGAGTGCTTAAGGTGGTCACGAGATGAACTACTAGGCCTCCAAGGATCCTTTTGTAAAGGGCTGCATCAGCTCGACCTAGCTAAACTCCCACTGCCACACTGTTGTAGAGTATGTGGTCAGACCTTGAAACAAAGAAGGCTGGCTAGGTAAGGCGCCCTGAGGCTCGATGCATGAACGGAAGAACATAATTAATACATGTCTAGTAAATTGTAGATCGCTGCCTAAACATGCGGAGGAGATCTAGTCAGTTCTAATTGAGGAGAATTGGGACACCATGTTCCTAACGGAAACCTGGCTGAGTGCGGATTCCATTGCATCTATTACACTAGCTACCCCACCAGGGTTCAAAATGTGTTATGCTGACCGAGAAGGGGGAAAAAGAGGGGGGGCTATTATTTTTAGAGACTCCTGGGAGCTTGTGTCCTCAGCCCCGCTTCTCCTGCAAGGTATAGAAGGCCTACATTTCTGTTTTCAGATTAACCCCTCATTTGGCCTGGTTGGCATCCTTATTTATAGACCACCTGACTGCGCAGCTTCTGCTCTGCAGTCTCTATGTAATTTCAATACTCAAAAATCAGTAGTTTACACTAATTGTTTGGCTCTGGGCGATTTTAACCTGCACGTAAATGACCCAAATTGCGTTCAAGCAGTGCAACTTGTGTCATCTCTAGCCGGGGCTAATCTCCCACAATGGGTGTTCTCCCCGACACATACAGCGGGTCACACCTTAGACCTTATCTTCTCGAATATTAAAAATACTGACGTGGGGTCTCCACTTCCATTGACCTGGTCTGATCATTCCCTAATCTCCTTCTCAATTACCCTACTGAACGTAAAGTTAATAAAAAGCACCCAGACTTTGCAAAAAAGAAATTGGAAGAACCTGTCTGAGGAAACTTTATGTCCTATTTTGAGGGACAATTATCCACGTCTTTCCCGGGACCCTAATTCAGATGCAGCCACGGTACACCAATGGATTGCGGACGTGGTGGAATTTGTTGCACCGATTAGAATAGGGAAACCCTCTAGTTGTTCCCTCTCGGCCCCGTGGTTCTCCACCACTGTGAAAGAACAAAAAAGCAGATGCAAAAAACTGGAACGGCAGTGGAGACTGGCCTACTGTTTCTTAGCTAAAGAAATCTATAAAAAAGCATTAAAAGAATTCCACAAGGCTTTAAAAGCAGCCAGACGGGACTATCTTGTTGCACGCATCCAGAATGCAGATCACTCTTGCACAGAAGTTTTTAAAGTAGTTCAAACATTTTTCAAACCTAAGGCAATTGAGGCGGAAGTAACAGCATCTGTAGCACGATGTGAAAAAATTGCTAGTTATTTTGAAGATAAAATTTTAAAAGTTTATGATTCATTTACTTCCATGGAGGCTACTGAGAAAATGGATACATCATTAGATGGAGTAGAGGGCGCAACACTTACCAATTTTACCCAGATTTCTTACCAGGAGGCATTAGGGGAAATACAAAAATGTCGGTCAGGTGCGCCAGATGATCCTTGTCCTCCTAAACTATGGAAAATGCTGGCCTCGTCTTTGACAGACGGCCTTCGCCATATTTGGAACACCTCTTTAGACACGGGCATCTTTCCAGACAAATGGAAACATGCAACTCTTCTCCCTCTGAGGAAGAAACTAAATGGCGATCCAGGTGACCTTAGTAACTTGAGACCCATTTCCCTGCTTCCTGCTCTAGGAAAAATGTTAGAGAAATTGGTTCAACGCCAATTGACCTCTTTTATTGAGCAGAATTGTGCTTTACACGATACTCAATCTGGCTTTCGAGCGGGTTTTAGTACGGAAACCGCTCTTCTTGAGGTGGCAGAGTCTGTAAGATGGACATTGGACTCAGGAGCATCGGCATTGCTGGTGCTCCTGGATTTGTGCGCTGCTTTTGATACTGTCGACCATTCCATCTTTGTCCAGAGATTACAAGATGTGGGGCTCGGTGGGACAGTGCTATCATGGTTGCAATCCTATCTGAGTGGGCGCACACAGAGAGTTGCTTTACAATCATTTGTATCTAAACCTAAACAGCTTAGATGTGGCGTCCCTCGGGGCTCAGCATTAAGCCCAGTTCTGTTTAATCTCTATTTAGCCCACTATTTTCCCTTATTGCCAACTGGGGTGTAAAAGCGATCTCTTACGCTGATGACACCCAGCTGGGTTTTTCATTTAAGGACCGGACGGCAGATGTTTTTAAGAATTTTAAGGGCTGTTTGTGGGATATAGCACGATGGATGAATGCTAACAAATTAAAGCTCAATGCCGGAAAAACCGAAGTTTTGTTTTTTGGCAAGGGTTCAGCGCCAGATCCAGAGATGTGGTGGCCGCCAGAAATGGGTTCACCACCGACGCCTGCTTCGCGTATCAGGAATTTAGGAGTGAAATGGGAGGCGGATCTTTCCTTCTCCGCTCAAATTCAGCAGGTCTCGTCATGCTGTTTTGGCACATTGAAAAATCTGCGGAGAGTCCTTCATTTCTTACCGGAGGATTGCCGTAAATCAATAGTACATGCTACAGTCACGTCCAGGCTGGACTATGCGAATAGCCTATACCTTGGTCTCCCCAAATATGCCATAGGACGTCTCCAAATGATACAGAATGCGGCAGAGTGAGACTGGTTCTACGTATACCCTTCAAACACCATGTCTCTCCACATTTACAGAAGCTCTATTGGCTGAAAGTGGAGAAACAAATTAAATTTAAGGCCCTGATTCTGGCGTATCGGGCCCTTAAGGGAAAATGTCCTGGCTATCTGAAGGAAAGACTGAGTTTATATAAGCAAAACCGTGTGTTGCGATCAAATTCTCAGATCTTGCTGCAGACCCCCTGCTTCGTGAAGGCACGTCTAGGAGGGAGAACCTTCACAGTTGGTGCAGCCTCACTGTGGAATGCCCTACCAGCTGCCCTGCGGCAGGCTAACACTGAATCCGGTTTTAGGAAAGCCTTAAAAACGTGGCTCTTTTAGGACACCTCAACTTGTTCTAATGGTTCATTACTCGCTGGCCGCAACTCACCTGATGGTTTTAGCCCCGGGACACCACTACTTGGGGTAGCCGTCGCGCTCTATAAAATCTCATATTATTATTATTTGTCTCTGCATGGGCTTCTTTCGCAGTTCAGCAAGGTCAATTTTGTTTCCAACGCGGGGATTGTGCGCCGTATTCCGTTTCCAAAGGGCCCCCGCTTTCCGCTGTCGGCACCTGGGTCACGTGCACGGGACCTGTCAGGCTGTTGCGGAAGTTGATTAGTGCAATGGTCCCAGTTGCGGTAGAGCTTGCTATCCAACAAAGGGAGACATTTAAGGAATGTTCAACACGTTAGGGTGACAGTCCCACCAGTTCAGGATGGAAGCATTTTCAATAGGCTACGCTAGAAAGCCAGAATTGTGGCTTCAGTTAGCTTATACAACCAACAAGCATTGATAAAGCCAAGGGTACGGGCATGTTGAAGGTACTGTGGTTTTGTAGTATATATCCGGAGGCAATGTCAGAAGCCGCAAAATAACAGTCTGCCTTTCCCACCGGTTACCAGCCCAAGGGTGGGAAAGTCTAATGTTATACGTACTCAGGAAACTTCAACGCAAAAAGAGGCACTGTTAAGTACTGCGACGGCATTGTGCTATTGACAACGAGGGCCCTCTGGGGGAACACCTGCGGGCACCATACAGAATTAGGTACCATGTACACTGTGTGGGCGTCCCCCTGCAGCCAAGGGTCGGTATCGGGTAGCTTCTGTTAAGACATATTCACCCGTGCTTCTACCAGGGCATCAGGTGTGTGGTGGTAGTTGTTAGCTAACAGTGTGCTGCGGCACAGTTATGTTTGGTAACACTGCATTAGTGCCAAACGGCGACTGGGTATTATCGACCTTTTGGCGTCCCAAATTGAGGAGAGGGCAGGTATTTGCACATAACTTTCCCCCTGGTTCCACAGACATGCCTGCCCCCCCCCCCCGCCCGGGTTATCCTGATGCGGGCTAGAACCAGACAATAGAAGGGGCATCTTTTGGGACTGGGGTCCCGATCACATGGATAGTCAAGCGCTGGGGTAGATGTACCACGAAAGGCATGGTCACTACTTTGGTTGCCACCCAGTTCTGGAGTCAAACTGGGTTGGAGCATTAGTCTGCAGTCCTTGGGTAGCATCCAGCAACCATCCAATCCATGTAAGGGCAATTAGCGATCGATAATTATCAGCGAGTGGGTGACATACACTGAATAGTCAGCGGCTCCGTGCCCCGGGGGCATGCGCGCGTTACAAATACACTGAGCTGCAACCACAAGGGTGCCGAGTGGCAATAAACCAGTAAAGAGGGGTGTCTCTGGCACCCCAGCTGGGTTGAGCCAGTCCCATCTAGAGGGGGAATATGGGGTGCTCCTTTAGGTTCCCATGACCTAGGCAGTGTGTGGCACCTCACACATCAAGTGTTAGGCACTGGATTACAGACAGGGCGCCCTGTATCGAATCAGATAGATTCTCTGAGCGGGTATGCCTAGGGGGCTTCACCAGAGGGAGCTGAGCGTTCGAAATTCCCATAAGGAATAATGGATGCAGGGCAAGTACTGGAGGGCAGTCGTGCTCATTGTCTCATACGCCTGTTATGGACATTCCGGTGCACATGTATTTAGCAAGTAAAGGGACCATGCCAGGGTTAAGCATATCCCCCTCACCTGTATAGCCTAGTTGGCAAGCGGGGGTTGGAACGGTCTTCTAACATGTGAGCTGCTGCCCCAGGGATGGAAGACACATGTGTCTAGTCACACACGGTGCTAGAGGGGCGGCTGCCAGTGTGATCAGCAAATAGGTGGGGCATCGTGTGCCAGGGTGTCTGAAACTGTCTCGCCCAGAGTGGGATGGGGCTGAGTCAGGTGACGCAGTGGAACTTTGCTGCGTGAGGTAAATAGTGCTTGGCACAACTTCACAGGCATAAAGGGTGTTTTGTTTCATCAGACACTAGCTGATCCAAGCTAACGTCCAGGGCTATTGGGATATAGATGGGGCATCGATAACCAGTAGGAACGTTCTCTTTCATCTAGATTTGCAGGAGGCTCTAGACAGGAGAGTTAGCGGGCAAGACTATAGCTGTTCTTGTGGGGGGCTCTGGCGGCAACGGTGGCCGCCTCCAGAGCTGTGGCGGAGTTACAAGGCGATTTGGAAGCAAATGGGTACCGAAAGGTACCTCTGCGCGGCACCATAGGGGGTGCCAGAGCCAGATCCCAGGAGCCTCATGGGAGGTTCCTGGAAAACCGTGTCGGCACCCCGTTAGTCCTTCGGGCGGTTGTGGGGCTGAACAACTGGGGGCTTGCCTAGCTACGCTCCGCCCTGAAAGGGGCGCGAGTAATAAGGGACCGTGATCCGGGAAGAGGATCACTGAAGGGGCAGCACAGATGGGGTTCGTCCCAGTGCTGCTTGGCTCATCAGGCGGGCAGGCGTCCCAGATGGTTGCCTGCCCTTGGATCGCCCGTAAGATAACCCACCATATTACATAACGGTGTATGTAATAAACCTGCAGCAGTTCTTACCCAAACAAAAATGGTGTGTTGTATTTTATTTATGCGTAGAACATGCATGCTATTATGGGGGGGTGGGGAGTGTTGCCTTCTGCTGGTGCTATGCGGCTGCCCTGGCGCCCACAGGGTGCCCTTGGAGGGCGGGCCTCTAGTGCCAGCAAGGCACCAGCCCACCCCCCTTTTTCCAAGTGTGGGGACCCCTCAGGAAGGAGTCCCCCTACTCTGGCAGCCAGGGGCTGCGGCGCGCAGGGCTCGTCATTTCCGGGGCGCGAGGAACGGGGGGTATATAGGCCTCCCCCACCCACTGGCCTTCCTCTTTGGCGCCCTGGACACGCCGTCTCCCACCCTACCGCTTACCCGGCGTGGAAGCAGCGGGGGAGGCATAGAATGTTGTAATGTTGTTCTTTTTCGTTGCAGGCGAAGTAACAGGGTGATCTGGAAGCAAATGGGTACCGAAGGGTACCTCTGCGCTCCACCATAGGGGGTGCCAGAACCCAGGAGCCTCATGGGAGGTTCCTGGAAAACCGTGTCGGCGCCCCGTTAGTCCTTCCGGCGGTTGTGGGCCTGAACAACCGGGGGCTTGCCTTGCTACGTTCCGCCCTGAAAGGGGCGTGAGTAATAAGGGATCGTGATTCGGGAAGAGGATCACCGAAGGGGCAGCACAGATGGGGTTCGCCCCAGTGCTGCTTGGCTCATCAGGCGGGCAGGCGGCCCAGATGGTTGCCTGCCCTTGGATCGCCCGTAAGATAACCCACCATATTACATAACGGTGTATGTAATAAACCTGTAGCAGTTCTTACCCAAACAAAAATGGTGTGGTGTGTTTTATTTATGCGTAGAACATGCATGCTATTGTGTGGGGATGGGGAGTGTTGCCTTCTGCTGGTGTTATGGACAAATCACTTAATCTCCCCGTGCCTAAAAGTGAATGTGTCTGACTGTAACGCAACTGGTGCTCATGTAAAGGCTCGGATACCTTTGGGTCGAGTTGCGCTATATAAATTGCACACACAAAAAATTCAGGCCCAGGCATTTCTGCACCTTTTTACGAATATAAAACACACACACACAACAAATTTACGTATCATTTAGAGTGTGAGGAGCCGCAAGTACATGGCAGGCTCCGGGTCGTACTAAGACAGAATATAGGCCTGGGTACCAAAACAAAAGTGCCCCCTAGTAGCGAATCAAAATCAGCGACCTGCTGAAATGGCTTCTGATCTGACCATCGGCGAGTCCACCTCCGGACCCAGATCACATTTCATCCCTGCCCTGTGGCATTGCCTCCCTCCTCGGTCTCTCTCGACCCTGCTGTCTCCGAGGTACCATGCACCGGTGCGCGTGTACCTGAAGCCAGAGGGGATTGCATGGTTTAAGTGCACTGAATGAATATCACAGTTTAGGTGATGCAAGTCATTCACTATTGCCTTCCACAGCTGAGGTTTGCTGGAGCAGCCAGGCCAGTCTTCTGCACATCCCGGCAGCCCAGTACGTCTCACCAGGTAGGACCTGAGATGAGACAAATCCAAGACAGTGAGCACTGAGTGTTCCAATTTAGAAACAGCTCTTTCTGTAAAGAGAAAACACATCTGGGGACTGACGAGTACAGTGTGTACTAGGCAGTGCTTCAAAGAATGTGTTCTTATTTTCGAGAACACGCAAGCCCAATGCAGTTTGTGAACATCCATGATTAGAGGAACATGCTCATATGGAACACTCCAGGACAGACAGTCATCACTCAGGAAGCCCCCTTGCCATCTTTCGAGGTTAACCAGCGGGTATGCAGCATCTGAAATATCTGCTTCTGTTGGCTGGGCTTGGCGCCAGGCCGCCTTCTTCCTCAAGATGGTGATGCATGGCCTAAGATGAGGGCCTGAGACAGTGGCGCTGGGATGGTACTAGTTGGACAGGGCAACAGGATTTGAATCGTTGAAGCCAAGAAGGGCACCAACATTTGAGGAGGTGAGACCGGCTGCGATAGCAGAAAAAAGAGCCTGCAATCCAGGGTATTGTAGCAGGTTTTCGGACCCTAAGGCAAAGTCCAGTATCAAAAGGGGCACCTCCTTCGTTTGAGAGAAGGAGCGTCGCCCCACATGGAAAAGCCCCAGGCCCGATCTGGAAAATAAATTGGTAGTAAAGTTTATTTATTACCATTTTATTTTTCAGCCACCAACCAGCCTTGAACGGAGTGACAGGACGGGGGCAGGGCCAGTGCTGCTGAGTGGCAGCAGGGAGCTGTGGGCTTTAAAATGTGCAAGTCTCTTTGGCCAGCCGTCTTGCGACAGCCAGCCAGACAGGCGCATTTTAAACTTCTCTAAGCTAGCTGTCTTAGACAGATGGGTTAGAGAAAGCACTGACCTCCAATGCACTTGAGAGCACCGAGGCCGCTTCCCCCAATCCTGACACTGCTCTCATGCTGGTGAGAGCAGTGCCAGGATTGGTTAGGGGAGATGGTTGGGTCCCGTGGAATAGAGGCGACCGTTGGAGGAGGATGTCGCGTCTCAAGGTTAGTGTGTTTTTATTATTATTATTTTTTTCCGTCCTCCCCACCACGCTCACACCACAAGCATTGGTACATGGAACCTGCCACTGTTTATCAAACCTGGAGACGGGGGGTTCAGCGCCGAGTTTACCTACAGGAGACTGGACCTGGTGACAAAGACATCTGTTATGTTATGTTATGTTATGTTAGGAGTATTTATATTGCGCGCAGCTGCCCCAGCTAAGGGGCGTCCTGGCGCATGACAAGGTAGACGTAGCAACACCTAACACAACAGGAAGAACAGCAGAACATAACATCTATGGGGAAAGTTAAAATAAAAAGGTTTTTATGGCTTTGCGAAACAGGAGGAGATCCTCCATCAGGCGTATCTCCAACGGGAGAGAGTTCCACAGCAGTGCTGCTTTAACCCTAAAGGACTGACCTCCCGCTCGACTAAGCTTAAACCTTGGAACCACCGCAAGCGCTTGGCCCAATGATCTCAGGGAGCGGGTGGGAACATAAGAAGACAAAAGATTAGAAAGAATCCGAGGTGCTAGGCCCTTCAGAATCTTGAAGGCCACACATAAAACTTTGAAATTAATTCTAGTTTTAACCGGTAGCCAGTGCAGGGATCGGAGAGCACTGGAAACAGAGCACGACCTGGGCAAGCCAACTATCGCTCTAGCTGCTGCATTTTGGACCCGTTGGAGTCGGCCGATATCAGCCTGGTTCGCCCCTACCAGGAGAGAGCTGGCATAGTCCAGGCGAGATATTATAGTTGCCTGAACCACCAGCTGCCTGGTAGGGGGATCAAAAAACTTCAGGACGGGTCGTAGTCCTCGAAGCACCCCAAAACAGCAGGCCGCAGTTTTCTTCGAATGTCCCACAAAGCTGAGAGTGGGCTCAAGCCACACTCCCAGATTTTTCAGCTCTGTAACCGGAGTAGGAGCAGGACCAAGTTCCGGAGGCCACCATCTATCCCCCCAGAGCTCCGACCCCCTTCCGACGACCATAACCTTGGTTTTATTGGCGTTGAGCTGGAGACAGTTTGCAGTCATCCAGCTCGCCACCGCCCTCAGTCCACTCTGGAACCTGGGGGCCTCAAACTCGGCATCCCCGCTGATAGTAACCGCTAGCTGAGTGTCATCTGCATAGGAGACCATGGTCATACCCCACTGCTTGATGACATCAGCGAGCGGCCTCACATAAAGATTGAAAAGCGTGGGACTCAGCGAGGATCCCTGCGGCACCCCCAGGCCCAGAGGATGGAATTTGGATTGATGGGGTGGAATTGCGACGCAAAAGGAACGGTCGTCAAAAAGGAACGGAACCACTGTAGGGCAAGACCACTAATGCCTATCTCCTCCAGGCGACGCAGGAGGATGCTGTGTGAGACAGTATCAAAGGCGGCGCTCAGATCTAATAGTACTAGCGCCGCCGTCTGTCCCGCATCAAGCACCCAACGCAGATGTTCAACCATAGAGAGGAGAGCTGTCTCCGTACTATGCCCAGCACGGAACCCATTCTGAGTGTCATCCAGGATGTTAGCTCGCGCAAGATGGTCCGAGAGCACCTGGTTGACATGGGCTTCCATAACTTTCGCCGGCCAAGGGAGCAGGGAAATAGGCCGGTAGTTCTCCGGTTTGGAAGGGTCCAATGAGGGCTTTTTCAGGATCGGGGAAACCACCGCCCGCTTCCATTTTGCTGGAACCGTACCCGTCGCCAGCGAGATGTTAATAAGGGAACGCACTATGGGGCGTCCCACAAAAGACTGCTCTCTAAAGAGGACTGGTCTTAATGGATCTAAAGGAGACCCAGACTTGATATCGTGAGACACCCTATCAAATTCCTCAGATGAAAACAGAGGAAGGGACTCCATGATAGGGAGGCCAGGAGTAATCTCCAACGTCCCCGGAGGTAGCCCCACGAGGGGAAAGGCCCGATAAATACCTTGCACTTTCTCCAAAAAGAAGGATGCCAGAGCTTCGCAATGCAAAATAGAGGCCGGCGCCGGAGAGGAAGTTCTTTTGGCCAGCAAGTCCTTGAGGGCCTTAAAAATCGCTTTAGAAGGATTAAAGCTAGTGCGGAATTCCTCCGCGTAGAACGCCGCACGCGCTCTACATATAGCACGATGGTAGGCCTTCACGGAGGCCAGGTATACCACTTTCCTAGTCTTGTCATAGTCCTTCCTCCACTCTCTCTCCGCCCGTCTGCAAGTGCCCTTCAACACACGAAGGGCACTATCGTACCAGGGACTAAAGTCGCGAGAGCGAGATTTACTTGCCATGATGGGTATCAATGAATCAAGCGCCCTGGTGATCCACTGACAGAACTGATCATAGCCCAATTCAGCATTGTTCAAGGATCCCAACGGATCAGTGGCCAAGACATTGTGAAGGTCCTCTAATCTAAGTTTATTCCAGTGTCTTCTAAAAACTGGTTTGGGCGGAAGACTAACAAGAGTCTCCGGTAGAGGAACCCGAATGGCCACCAAAAAATGGTCAGTCCACCCCAAAGGTGTAATAGAGGAAACTGTAGCTTCCATAAAGTTCGTAAAAAAGGGGTCCAGCGTGTGCCCTCCTACATGAGTAGGCAGTACTACCTTTTGGGATAGTTGAAGGGCCTCAAGGTCAGCTAAGATATTATAAACAGCCGGCACGCTCTTGTTGTCAAAATGGAGATTAAGGTCTCCCAAGATAGAAAAGTTGGCACAGCCAATTGCCAACGAGCTGACAGCATCCGGGAAGACTTCCCTAAAAGCCACATCGCTGCCTGGAGGTCGATAGACCACCATTCCCGAGATCGAAAACTGGGGGCTGATCAAAATCTTGAAGGAAGCACTTTCACATCCCGCAATATTCAGTGCCTTCCAACTACATGGTAGACTAGATCTAACTGCAAGGGCAATGCCCCCACCTCTAGAGGAGCGATTTAGAGTAAAAACAGAGTACTCAGGGGGGAAAGCCAAGTTGATAATAGCTGCGTCCTGTTCCCGCAGCCACGTTTCCGTGATCGCAAAAACATCTGGAGACTCCTCCTGTAAAAGATCATAAACGGCAAGATGATGCTGAACCAAAGATCTCACATTCAGACTAAATATGCGAAATCCAGGTGTCATAGCATCATCACGGGGAGTAAGGAGAGGAGACCTCTTGACGATAGATGCCGGGGGGCCAAGTGCCCATCTCTGACACGCGCAGCGATAAGGACCGCTTAGCGGGTGAATAGGTGTCTGATCACAACTAGGAATGGACGACGCAATTGACCGCAAAGTGTCGATAGAATACGTTATCATCCCCAAGCCAAAATGTGCAAAGAGACTATATGAGACCTCGGCCCCCCGTGCGCCCTCGACGCGGACGAGCGCTGACGGGCAGGACTCTGGCACGACTCCGGCTAAACGACGGCGTCACACTGCGCGATCCCGCTGCGCGGGAGGTGCGACTTTAAATAGAAGTCCCGCAAGGCTGCCCGATCGCAGGACCACTCGTAATGGCGCCCGTCGGGAGAGTAGAGACGAACCCAACCCAAGATGGCGGCCACCCAGGGCTATAGACCACCCGTGACCCGGACCCACCAAAGCGGCGGTGCTACAAACAATTTAAGTGCGGTAAGAGGGAGGGAGCACCCTACCTAATCCCAGATTAAAAGCAAGGCTCACAAATCAACATAAACCTAAATACAAAAAACGGGAGAATTTAGTTTTAAAATGTCACCGCGATCATAGCAGCGCGAGCGCAGCTATCACACTACCTTGTCAGGTTACCAGCAGAGAAAAGGAAGCGCCTTAAATAGAAGTCCCGCAAGGCTGCCCGATCGCAGGACCACTCGTAATGGCGCCCGTCGGGAGAGTAGAGACGAACCCAACCCAAGATGGCGGCCACCCAGGGCTATAGACCACCCGTGACCCGGACCCACCAAAGCGGCGGTGCTACAAACAATTTAAGTGCGGTAAGAGGGAGGGAGCACCCTACCTTATCCCAGATTAAAAGCAAGGCTAACAAATCAACATAAACCTAAATACAAAAAACGGGAGAATTTAGTTTTAAAATGTCACCGCGATCATAGCAGCGCGAGCGCAGCTATCACACTACCTTGTCAGGTTGTCTGGGAAACTAGGCACAATATCTGTCCATAAAGCCAAAGTAGGACTACTCCATTTGAGGCAGTAAAACTGGCCACAGCAAACGGCCAACACGGCTAGCTAGGCCCAGCACCTATCCTTCATTCGTTGAGGCCCGGCCTCTCACCAGACATTTGAGACAGCAAGGGCGGATCTTGTCCCAGGTCCATGAGGTAGAGATAGCGAAACGAAGAGGCCTTGAGACAGCGAGGCGGGACTCAAAGCCACGCTGCTGTCAGTGGGCAATGCTAGGTACAAGGGCTTGAGAGGCTATTTCTGATCACACGTCAGGATTACAGCAAGGATGGCTAGCACGGACTGTCCGCGGCTCCGAGCAGCCATTGTCAGTGCAGGTGTACCACTCCTTGCTCGCAGAGCGCCTCACGTCAGCCACAATTGGTCTCCCAGTGGGCGGGAAGCACGGTGCCTCTGGGATGTGCTCTGTTACCAGGAGCTGGCTGTTACTGTCAGGAGCCAATCTCTAATTGCCAGTTTTGGTTTTACGAAAAGGGAAGATTATTCCCACGAATGCTGGATTTTGACTGGAACTGCTCATCAAAATCTAATGGAGCCGTCAGAGACACGAGAAGTAATTTAAGCCTTCAGTTCTGCAGACGGCACTTCTCTGCTACATGTAAATAAATAGCTTTGATCATCATTCGCGCACCCAAAGACGAATCAGATAACCGAACTGCATGTCGAAGCCCGCCTGCTTGAAGCTGGTAGGTATCCCAGTGGGTTCATATATCTGCTGCGTAGATTTATGTCACAGGCCCCATTTCCAGTGGGTCTGTTCAACCAGTTTGTATCCGTCTAGCCTGAATAACATGATTACCACTGACTTGGATAATAGTCGCTTTTTGGATACAACAATGATAGCAACATGATATTTAAAAAGCAATGTTTTTTACTTCTGTCATGACATGCTCACTATAGCCAGGTGTCGCGACACCACAAACAGATATGATCCTACAGGGGCAGCGAATATAGCCTTGCGGCTAGAGTGGACAAGCCTCGGCTCACTATCCTCTGATTCTGGGCAAATCACTTAATCTCCCCGTGCCTAGCAAAAATGAATGTGTCCATCTGTAATAAAACTGGTGCTCATGTAAAGCGCTTTGATATCTTCGGGTCGAGTTTGCGCTATATAAAACTCTTTAAAATTTTTTTATACATTTCCTTTGATAAGTCTCATTAATTAACACTATTTGGTCCAGTATTAAAGTGAAGTGCCATCTCTTCTGGAGAGCACCCGCTCCTCCTCTTAAAGGAGCCTCCTCGAGCCCACTTGAAGTGCCTCAACAAGGTGCATTGTGGGAAAAGCAGGTAGAGGCAAGGCACTCAGTAGGAGGCCCCCATTTAACCGGGTTTGCCAATGCCGGGGGAAGGCACCTGATGGAGCAGGTAGTACAACATTTTGTATACCTCCCCTATCCTGTATGAAAATACTAATTAAATAATCTATTAACTATAATATTATTAGACAAGTTTGCATGATTTATTAACCAACATAATTAACATTCGAATTACACGTGGGATTTGCATTTGCATGGCTAAAATAACTTTTATGACTAAAATCTGTACGCAAATTAACAATAGTATAAGTGGTAATTAGAATATTGCATGATATATGTTGCTTTTGTAATGTTGCCCAAGAAGAGGACCGAAAAGGTGAATATAATGGCTTTAAATGTTGCTATACGCTAGATAAATACAAGCACATAGAGGGATTAGTAAGGGATTAACATTAGATTCCTTATTTCTATGTATTAATTACACTTTTGTGTTTGTTTCGCTTAAATTAGCACTTGGGCCTAAAACCAAGATGGCCGCCGACACCACATGACCAAGTGGCCACTGTTCCACGAGGCGCGGAGTGAATTGCGCAAGGATTCTCCTAAACCTCATCACGACCTTTGGTCCGAGATGTACCCGAGCAAGGACAGAGTGGGCTACCAACCAAACCTAGAAAACAATCGACCTTACATTAAAACCGGAAAAAACTGACTTTGAACAATTTAATGACATCACCCCTCGAACTGTACTGAAAACTAAAATTTGACATCGGACGATCTCAACCAGCCAATAAGGACTGTCTAAAATTATTATATTGTATCTTCTGTACTACACTTTATTATAAAAGAACTAGTAGAATAGACAGGGAAAATTATTATTATTATACTCTCTCTCTACCTCCATCTTTTTGAGATTCTGACGCTTTGGCTGATACTGACGCCAACGCTTTAGACTGTAACCTGCCAAGCTAAGAACTATTGAGCTTTGGCTTGCTTTCGGACGATTTACGACAAAATTATGCAGAGCCAATGAATTAGAGGACTCCAAATAGCCAGATCAGGTAAATATGATGATCTGCAATGTACTCAAATATTGATATGAACTTTCGAAACTTTGACGAGACAAAATGCAAATTTAAATTCATTATGAAATATTAGATAAACAATTATTGATTAACGAGAATTCATGAGTCATGAGTTTTATTTAAGAGATAGATTCTGAAGTCTTAAAATGTGTTTTAGCTAGTTCTAAATCACCATCAACCAATCCAACTAATTTGGTCCATTGACCGAAGTGGGAGGAGTGCCTTGATGTTTTAGGATTAAGGATCTCTAGGCGAGAGGGCGTTAATGTATATTTTGTAAATGATTTTTCCTTCCCTATAGGTTATAAGGTGTTTCTCTCACATGTCTGGAGCGTGAACCACTCATCCCTCCTGCGTGCGGACTCTTGAATAGGTGGTGTGAGTGTTGGTGTTATGGGCCCCACCAATGGATGCATGTATGAATGAGAGTGTGTGACGACGGGTCTGCGACGCGGGGAGGATACCGGTATATGTTTTGTTTCCCGTTTCTCCCGGTCTTCCACTCTAGCACACCAATAGCTCTGCCGACCTGCGAGTCTAAGGGCTAAAAATGGTCACTTTAGTTCGCCAATGGCCATGAGGCGAGGAAATACTTAAAAATAGAACTATAATGGCTGCACAGGAGAATCTCAAGAAATTCAGAGGTTGCACAGAAATGCACAGCTTGAGGAAATTCAGAGCATAGGCTGGGCACGGCGAACACAAGTAAAGACGTTGAGTAATAAGTAGCGCACGCGGACTAAATTCAGAACACACACTGCATTAATATAGGGCATATGTTGAGTGAATTTTAAGCACACTCCGGGTAAATTCATAGCACAAGTCAAGAAAATTTAAAACACACATCGGGTGCTCGAGAGCAACAGTACGTTACTTTCCACAACGAAGAACAAATCTCTTCTCTATTTAGGTCTGACTCTGGGTTAATTAAAGTTTACCCGATGGATTTTACTCCAATATAATTTCATGACCTATACCAACAAGAGGAGAGCCTATGAAAAGGACCGAGAGCACTATTATTCTACTCACTGAACCCAAATGCAGACATCTGCTTCATTGGAGGGCAAATGTCAAGTGTGCACGGTGCATTATTACATTCTTATTGGCCACCCGCCAGTCTCTCCTATGAAGCATCGCCCAGATGGATAAACAACATGCCTTTCAACACTAAAAAGAACTGGGTATCTTTCACATCATAAACCGCCCCTAATACACCTGTAGGAAACCATTGCTCACACTAGTATGGGTGGTGTTGAATTGGTAACATAGCTCAGTAGCATCTGCTGCAGGAAGAACTGTTGGGTCCGGAATCAGTGAAATCAAACACACCTATTGGCTTTGCCAATGCTTGTTCTCCAATGCGGAGTCTTAATGCATGAATCTCCAGCCCAGATGGGTTGAAAAGGCTGCGGAGCAGTGCTTAATTTGTAATGAAATAAGTGCCAGGGATCTTGTCAGGAGCCACTGCAGCTCGCACCACACATTGCCCCAACCATGCTGCCAATAATTTTAACAGCACAACTTCTAACCATCACACTCTTACAAGTGTGACAATTCTGACTATTTCAGGCCCCCAAAGCTATAAGAATGACTTTGGCAGCAGGTAATAGTAATTTTTAATGTATATTGAATTAATAGTTATCTGTTGTTGTGGTCACCTTTAAATTAGCCAGACAGCGCCACCTTGTGGCAGATTATCTCAAGCGCCGGTATTGACAATTGAGTGCTGGTGCCAAGCACCCTAAACCACAGGCTCAAATTAAGCACTGCTGAGCAGCTGCTGACAAATGTTGTGTATAACTCCAAAGAAGCTCCTTGTGCTCGCGGGCAGGTAAGTTCAGTTAAGGAAGCAGGGTCTTCTTGGCAGGCAGCCTGCTGAGTTATGCCCTTGGTATCCCAAGGCAAGGTTGGCGTCGCTTAAGTAGGAGCAGGGCCCAGGGAGGCACCGTCATAGTATGGGAACAGAGTCCAGAGTGGAGCCAAGAATCTCATAGGCTGCAAAGCACAGAAAATGGAGGCATCCTGAAAGAATCAATATGCGAATTGGGATGAAGAATGTGGAAGGCTATAGAGGGAACAGCCTACAGGTCAGCCTAACTTGGGTTGGCTCGAGCTCCATTTCCTTATCAAATCTGGGATGGCCCGTTTAATGAGATGGGGAGTCTGGCACATTCTTGTTTACCCACTTTTGCTCTTAATACAGCCAAGGGCAAGGGAAGACGGACTTGATCAAACCTGTCCTCCCATACGTCGACTTGCTGCTAATCCTCCCACTAAGAGAAGAAATCCAACTCCGAACAAAAGATTGCTACTCACTAACAAACAATGCGAGGAGTCAGCAGAAACCACCCCATGGGGCGTACCATTCACTCACTTCGAGTAAGAAGGAACAGCGGGCCCAGGAGTGGGGGAGGGAAGCCTCTCTGCCCTCTGGGCCTCATCCGTAGCCTGCATAATATGCATTCCTCTGCTCGGCTCCACCCCCTCCGCCCTCAGTAGATACCCTAGTGCAAAGCGTGGTGTGGGGAGGAGGAAGGTGGCCTGCTGGTCTGCTCAAGTTCCCTCGCTGAACGGTTTCACCTGGGCAGGCGTGTGCACGCAAATTGATGCAACCCTTCACAAGAGAAGGCCGCAAGCCAGGTACATGGTCTTGATTTGTAAAATTACACAATACTAACACTCCTACGGACGACCCCAATCAGAGCAGCAAAATCCACTCCGACGGGTATCCACTTAACCCAGGAGGGGAGAAGAGATATACTCTGTACCGGAGGAATAAAATACCTCCAGGCCTTAAGGACCACTTCTCTACTGCGGTACGCAGATCATGGGGAATTAGTGCATTCAACACAATGGCACATTAGCTATACTGGGCATGGTCTGTAAGGGACAACCGCAAAGAACCCTCTCTTGTAAACCCAGAAACAAGGACACGCGTGCCTCAGCGCAAGCTCGCCAGGGGTCGATGTAGATGGCACAGACAGATTATAAATTTAAAAAAACAAAAAACGAAGCTCACCTCAGAAAAATGTGTCTGCCATTCCGAAAAAAAGCACTGAAATGAAGTATGTCTTACACTGGCTGAAGGCTTTTCCTACACTCGGTCGGGCACAGACTACCTCTCCCCCGCAGCCATGTGCAACCTGGCTCTCGTGCGCACTTTTTTTCCTCAGACTCATCTGCGTCTTCAAACTGTGGTATGACAAAAAGTGGAGTGTAAGACATGCCGCTTGAAAAGGAGACCGCACGCTATCCCCTTGCCTACAGATACTCGTGTGCTATTTCTAAACTATTATGATAGAAAATAGCATAATCGTGTGTGTAAAATAAGCTTTTGTTATTTCCACCTTTTTTTCCCTTTCTAATCAGTTTTCATGGTTTGCTCACAACAGGGTAGGTACCTGAGACAGCCTTTTAGGCTTTTCAAAACATTCAGGACGTAAATAAATGCTACTTGCAGCAAGAGATAGCCAAGACGTTTCCACAAGAAATGGAAGCAAAAGAAAAGTGGTGGCACTGAATAGTGACGCGCTCGTGGTCTAGCGCCACTGCCATGCGTTCCACGCTTTCCAGATGGTCCCTTCTAGAGCAGAGACCTTGCTCAATAGCTCTCCAATGGCTGCTTTAGAACTTTGGAACTGTGGTATGCAAAATATAATGATTTTTAGGTCTCGCTGAGCCAAAGGCTCGAAGAGACATTTTATATGTGGGATTTTCAAAGTGCTACCCACAGTCTTTTGGCTGGCCTAAACCTTGAGTGCACGATCACATGCACGTGCACAGCTGCTCCTCTGCTCATTGCATTCCCCCGTCCCTTCTCACCCAGCCCTTTGATGCTCTGCTCGATTACTTTCACTTTCGCCGCTTTGACCCTTGCATTCCCCCCTCCCTTCTCACCCAGCCCTTTGATGCTCTGCTCGCATCTCCCTCCTCCCTGGGCGTGAAGGGAGACAGAGACATCCTCCTTAATTGCTGTTTCCCCTCTGAGCCGAGAACACACATCGTGTCCTGTGGACACGTTATTGATCAGCTCCGAACTCCGATACATTGCTCTAAAGTGACCGTCTGTCAGAGGAAACAAGCAGCAGGCACTCATTTTTGTGATAACTCAAATAACTGTATCTTTCACACCGGCTCAAGCAGAGCAGCCCAGGGCAAGAAAACAGATTAAGGACGCGTCTTTCTGGTGCCGCCTTCCAGGGAGCTCTGTTATTTTTTTTCTTTGCGTCTGTTTGCCGGCTGCGCTGGAGACGAACGAATAACAAACACAAGTACATGCAACGATGACCCCTTCCGTGTAAATAATATTACTGTATATTGTCCTTCTCAATACAATAATATTTGTTCACCTGGACAAATAGTGTAAATTGAAATAAAGAACCCGCTTTTCTTCTACAGCGTCTTTATGCGTCACTAGATTCCATGCTTCTTGTGGCCTGCCTGATAGCAAGAGTTGCGATGTGAGTCTGTCTACGGAGACGCGATGCTGTAAACTGAGCAAGTGACGTCAACGAAGATGACAAGACCTGAATGCGTTATAATGTGAAAAGAAAAACCCGGTCTGCATCTGTCTCCTTGTACCTTTGTAACATGGAGTCATCCTGTAACCAATGTTTAAGTGCCCGCGATTCCTCAGCCATGGTAATTGGGAAAAGCTGGAAAGTAGCAAGCGCCCCACAGGTTTGCCAACAAGCCTTGATAGGTGGAGCAGCTAAGGGTGAAAAGTGTGCCATCCTGTAGTGAAACGGCGTCAATCTAGCAGAAAGCTGTCTCTAAAACCATTATTTGCACACTGCGTTCAAATCTGATAGCACACCCCACGCCTACCTTAAATGACCTATGGGCCCCAATAATGCTAAACACTACGAAAATCAGATAGAAATCTGTACAAACCGACACGAGTCACATGCCATGTGTTTGGGTGTCGGTGTGCTCTCGTGAGCACTGCCCATCAAGTCGTGCCACCCTGCAGCGTTTAATAGCACACATTATGACAAAGCTCTGAGCATACACCCCGCTCCCTCCTCATCCTTCGCCAGCTTCACCTCTTTCACTCCTCCTCTGCCTTTATCCGTTCTCCCTGCTATCAGCAACCCGTGAAATACCTTACTCTTTTACACCCTTCCTTTTCTCACCGCTACATCTTTCTTTGCATTCACAGCTCTCCGTGTTCCCTCCCTCTCCATCTCGCTAAAAACACCTACTCCTCTCTGCCTCTCGCCCTGCTTTAACCGGCTCATTCTCACACTTTCCTGGCCGCATACTTTCCACGTGTTCTCCCTCTGACAACACTAATTACACTGGCGTTCCTGCCGGCACGCGTGGGTTCTTCTTTACGAGTGACCAGGATCACACCGTGCCAATGCATGCTGGCCCCAGAGCTCTCCAATCACCGGTATCTCTGTTGTTTTCTGTGTCCACTCATGCACGTGGACCTCCAGCCATAACTCTCGCATGGCCAAAGTTTAAAACACTGCATCTGCTGTCAGGGGCGCTATTACATACACACTTTAAGGGGGGGGCTATTTGAAACTAGGGGGGGGGGGGTTGGGCTATCTTCAGTACCTGAGGGAACATTATTTGCGGGGTCCTTTCCCACTTGTGGCACACTGCGTTCCTTTTCTGTGCCCATATTTACTCAATGAAGCCCCACAATCCACTAACATTAGTGTCAGCTGCACATTCTTTACAGGGGTTTAAGGTTTGGATGAAAAACGCTTCATTGTAAACACACTGGGCACAGACCAAAAGACATTTGGAACCTGGGGTTCTTTGTCTGGGACAATCAATGGTGCATTCTTACAGCCTTACACACCCTAGGGGTTGGACAGGGATATTTTTCATTTCTTTGTGATTGGATTTGCTCAGAAGTTATTTGTATGAAACCAGCATGTTACTGGTGTTTGGCACTAAAACAGGCCACACCCTAAGTTTCACACGCTGGCCACTGGGGTGGTATTTCAGTATTTCATCCCTTCGGAATCTCCATACTATCGCCATGCTGATATTACAAGGGGCACAGTGTTAGGCTTAGAGCAGGAGGTACACAAGGCTCCAGTTAAGTCTTTCAATTGCATCCGTTTTGTTAGTTCTCCCTGCATTAGTAACTCGATAAGCAGCATTGCATTTGTCTTTGCTATTTCTAGACCACGTCTTGCTGCAATTTCACATAGCATATGAAAAGCACTTCAAGATATACGAGTTCAGACTACCAGTTAAACAAAAATAGCACTTTAAATACGTACTTCACAGTGCAGTTCCATAATAGGCCTATTAGTGTCAAAGCTTTCATATTAAAGAACAGTACACTTGCAGAAACACTCTTCATGTACAACAGGATTCGTGGGGTTATTTTGTTTTATGGCTGGAAAAGGTAGTGTTTCGTTTTTAATTTTTTTTTTAAAAAGTGGTGTTTAAATAATTATTTGCTTGGAAAACGGATTTAGACTTCATTGTCATTGCAATTTTTTGCATGCTTCTAAAAGCATTTGTATGCTCCGATTGAGTGTGTACTCAGAAGTACCCCATGGCACAATTAGGCACTGACTTAAGTGATTCCCGATCATTGTGCACTAAGTAGTCCCCTCCCCCTCCCCCATTCCCCTCTCCCCCCCTCCAGCCAAAGCATGTGCCTTCTTCTGTGCTTACAGTAAAGGTATAGCTGGCGGACAACTCTCAAAAAACACGTGAACAGGGGTGATGGAAAATTTACGTCTTATCTTACCAGGTTAATCATGCAAAAACTCATATTTTGCAAACACTCTCTCCCTTCCATCTCGCTCTTGCTCGCAAACACACACTACACAAAGGCGAACGCTTCCTCCTACTGCCACATATCCTCCTGCGCATCTCACCGGGTCGCTCCTCTCCAATCCCCAGCTGTCCCTGCACCCCCTCCAGTGTAAGCCAGCCATGCGCCATCTGCCGCACCCCACCATATTCATCCAGGTCTACAGACTTCGTTTCCTAGCCCCGCCAGGATGAAGGCATCGCGGCAGAACCTTTCAGCCCCTGACGCCCCCTCCATACAGCTACTCCCTCCCCGCATTCCTTACCGTTTCGCCATACATCGTGCTATGCTTTGCAGCGTGTCCCCAGACCTCTAGTGGGTGGGCTGTGCTTTTAGGAGTCTGCAAGGTTTCTGAAGGTCGTGAAGCATTGGTGCAAGAAAAAATGAAAGTAGTTGAGGCAAAATGAAAGATTTGTTGATGTAATACAGAGTAAAACGGCATTGTTCTAGGGCTGGAAGGAACGGACTCTGTCCGTCTTCAAGTGCCACCGTCACTGCTTTGGCATCAGCTAACCAAGTCTGCCAAGGGAAACCCAGATGTCTTCCTTGCGATTATTTACAGCATACCAAGTGAGTCTCCATATTGACTACAGCCCCAACCCCTGTCTTGCCTTACACTATAAAACAGAGGATGCAAGCATCAAGGACGGCTAAATGTGCACCGGACACATTTTTACATGCAGGGTAAATTCCAGGTCAACCTGTGAAATCACAACTAACAAGCATTTGCAATGCAATTGGTCTCGCATTTGCGAGAGTTTGAGCTATTGGCATTGTAAATGACAACGCCTTTTATTTGTGTGTTTTGAAAACTTGCAAACGGTGTGTAAATATGCACTTTGTACTTATAGAAGCAAGGCTGGCAGTAAGAGGCGCAGTTACTGCCAGCCTTGCTTCTCGTAAGCAAGGACTATAAGCACCACTTGCACGTTTTCAAGACACATAATTAAAAGCATTGTCATTTACAATGCCAATAGCTCAAACTCTCGCAAATGCGAGACCTAGTGCATTGCAAATGCTTGTTATGTTCACGGTCAAGCACAGGAACCCCGACTAGGCTGTTCCTTCGTCACGCTGCCACCAACGCCTTTGGCTTCTTATCGCTGCTGTGCGACTGTAACTGGAGGGGAAATGCGACTTCCGCGACCGCATCATGGCTGTGTGTCCATGCAGGTCTCACCTTACTGGCACTGGAACAGAGAAACCAACATTCTGACTGTTGGACAGTCGAAGTCTGCGGAAGCATTAACCCACTCCTGCCTGAGGCGGACCATGGTGAACTGTGAGAGGTCCGTATATAGATACAACTAAAGACAATAGTACGGCGGAATATTAAATCGAGAACAACATAAACGAGCGTGAGACAGCCGCGTGTTTACTTTCACATCGCGCTTTCAATTCTAAAAGTGAAAGCGCGATGCGAAAGTAAACAGGCAGCTGACTTTGCCAATGCTGAGAGAGAGAAAAAAAGTGCGGAAGGACTAATAAAGGGGAGAGTAGCACGCTGCCGGTAAAAGATCAAATCCCGGTGGGCGTGGCCAAAAGGAGACAAGGCGGCAACAAGGAGGGACTAAGAAGCCTCCTTTACAATGAGATGCCAGTCTTTTGCATGCAAGCTGACGTGAACCAATCAAAAAGATGGGCGGGGCTTTAACGCCGCCTCCGAGAGGTTTGGAATCTGAATTAAAAATTTGCAAACATTCGTGACAAGAATTTTCAATTCTATTAAGGACACGGAGGCGAGGATTATGCTTCTCATTTTCTTTACTGAAAATCTCAGCAGCCAATCAGAAAAGTAAAAAACATAAATACAAACTACAATACCCATAAACCCAGAGGGTATCACGTGCCAACCATAGAGTAGACCCCTATATATGGAGCACAAGAGAATACCACATCTTCTTTCTTTGCGTGAGAAAACAGGTAAGACAAAATATAGTCACAGTCTGTAGTCTAAGTAAAACTGGAAGAATCCACTCGATCGAAGGAATCCAAACGCCAACGGCAGCAACGTGGAAACTTGAAACGAGCTTCAAAGAAACAGCAAGTCCTGGAGGGCGACAAAAGAACCTTCCGTAAAGTTGAAAAGGCAGAAGACTTCACTTGAGATTAGAACCTGGAATAGAAATGTAAAGCCGTAATACCACACTCCCAGGAAGAGGTAAAGCGGACAAAAAAGGGGGAGGGAAAAAACAGCAGTATTAAAGATATACATTGCATAATAGAGCATTTCAAATCAGACAGCACAGTACTGATAATGGGTGAGATAATCCTCGCCTCCGTGTCCTTAATAGAATTGAAAATTCTTGTCACGAATGTTTGCAAATTTTTAATTCTATGTCAGGACCGGAGGCTCCGATTATGCTTGTTCAAAGCTGCGCCACCACAACAGTTGCAACATTTACAATAGGTTTGTAATAAAAAGTTTTAAATGTAGAATCAGAGGACCAATCAGCTGCATTCATAATGTCCAATAAACTGGCTCCCATTGAAAAAGCCTTGGATGCCATGGCACCACGAGCAGAATGAGTTCCAAATTTGGAGACATCGATACCTGCTTCACTCATGAGCAAACGCACCCATCGTGCCAGTGTAGCTGGAGTCACCGGACGAAAGGGCTGTTGCAGTGCAATCAACAATTGACCCGCTAGATCATGACGAAAACCTGCAGTGCTTACCTCATAGTCTCGAATGCATTGAACTACACACAATTTAGGGTTTTGAGGAAAAGCCGGATAAGTGATAGAAGTGGTGTTATATTTAGTGCGTCTAGAGATCAAAAGGGTAACACCCTCTGGAGAGAATCTGCGACCTGCGAGATCAAGGGCGCGAATATCAGAAACCCTCTTGCATGATACCAGACACAGCAACATAGTTAGCTTGGCAGAAAGCTGTTTACGAGACAAAGCCTGATTTACAGGCCAGGAATCCAAAAAACGTAAGACAATGGAGACATCCCAAAGTTCAGAATATTTAGGACATGGCGGTTTCACCAATCGAATACCCCTGAGTAATTTACATATTAATGGATGATCCCCAAGAGGTTTGCCATCAATGGCCCCGTGACCCGCCGAGATGGCTGATCTAAAATTGTTAACGGTACGATAAGCGAGGCCTGAAGCGGCTAAAGACGCAAGAAAATTCACTACCAAGGAGACATCTGCTGTAGCAGGATCCACCTCCCGTTGAGAGCACCAATCACACCATCGTTTCCATGCAGAAGCGTAACGTTTGTGTGTGTTGGGTGACCAAGCCTCATTGATAAATCTGGTAGCGTCTGTTGAAAGACCTGGGACTTGCCAACGACCCCCGAAATTCGCCAGGCCACCAGCCGGAGTTGACCTGATGTTATCAATGGATGTGGAATTTGAACAGGATCCAACAGGTTCCACCGTTGTGGAAGAAGGACCGGGGCCGCACATAGCATGTCCAGAAGAACCGGGAACCACGCTTGAGCCCTCCAAAGAGGAGTGATCAGAATCAATTTCGAGCGAAAGCGTTTGGTTCGTGCGAGGACTCTCGGAATCATCACAAATGGAGGGAACGCGTAACAGAGAGTCGGAGGCCATACTTGCAGAAAAGCATCCGTGGCCAGGGCTTCCGGGTCCAGACGCCAACTGAAGAACTTCGGAATCTGTTTGTTGAGTCTGGAAGCGAACAGGTCTACTTGAAAAGGACCCCAAAATGTGTTCAACATTCGGAACACACGAGGGTGAAGCCTCCAATCGCTGAAATCCCGAAGATGTCGGGAATTCCAATCGGCTATTTGATTGCTGCACCCCGGAAGGTATTCCGCTATCACAAACAGATTGTTCTGAAGGCAGAAATGCCAAAAGTCTTTGGCAATCTCCGCTAGGAGACGAGACCGAGTCCCGTCCAACTTGTTGACATAACGAACCGCTGACACATTGTCCATGCAGAGAAGGATGCAACAATTCGTCTGAGTGGGAGATAAGCATCGAATCGCAAAAGAACCCGCCAGAAGTTCCAAGCAATTGATGTGGAGACTCAACTCCTCCGGAGACCAACAGCCGCCCGTGGACACTGGACCGCACCGGGCTCCCCAACCCCATCGACTGGCATCGGACTCGATCACCACCTCCGGAGTGGTGCCGAATAGGGCTCGACCGTTCCATGATTCCATATGTTCCAGCCACCACCTCGCCTCTTTGGAGAGAGGAATCTGATTGGAATACTTGAGGCCGTTCTGGAGATGACGTATCTTGAGCCTTTGAAGAGCTCGGTAATGAAGGGGACCCGGGAAAATCGCTTGAATAGAAGCAGCCAACAAACCGACGACCCGGGCTACAGACCTCAAGGACAGTCTGCTTGCTCAAAATCAACCTCAACTCTCTCTTGATGGATCTGATCTTCTGATGCGGTAAGAAGAGTTGACAAGTGAGGGAGTTGACTAGGAAGCCTAGAAACTCGAGAGACTGAGACGGAATCAACGCAGACTTCTGAGGGTTGATCAAGAAACCCAGATTCTGTAACAGATCTAAGGTCCAAGCAAGATGCAGAGAGACAAGGTGAGGAGACTGACCCAGAATGAGGATGCCGTCCAGATAAATTATGAGCCGAACGCCCCGGGCTCGCAGAACTTCGACTACGGGCCTCAGAAGTTTCGTGAAGCACCAAGGTGCTGACGAGAGGCCGAAAGGAAGGACTTGGTATTCGTACCAGGCTCCCTGCCATTGGAACTGCAGAAAACGTCGATGCGGTTTGTAAATGGTCACTGACAGATAGGCATCCTTCAGATCGAGGCGGACCATCCAGTCCCCTTCCTGCAGAAGATTGCGCAGAAGATGGATCCCCTCCATCTTGAAGTGTCGATATACAACCCATCCATTGAAGTCCTTGAGATTCAAAACAAACCGTGATCCACCCCCCTTCTTCTGTACTAGGAAGACGTTGCTGACAAACCCGCGAGGGTGACGAGAAGTCTGCACTATGGCACCTTTTTGAAGAAGAGACTCGATCTTGCTGGAAATGAACAGTCGGTCTTGAAGGGAGAAAAGCATGGGACGAGGGAACAGAGTTTGAGAGGGGGTCTGAAAGAATTCGATCTTGTAACCTAGTACTGTATCCAGGATCCAAGCATCCTGCGAGATTCCTTGCCAATTGGCGAGAAAAAACTGAATGCGGCCCCCCAACTGAACCCCTGATAAGGGAATCAGGCTCACCTGAAGGCGTGCCATCACGGTGTTCTCCTTGGTTGCCTCCAAAGCGTCCTTTTCTGTTGTTGTTGCGGGACCCACGGGTGGGGTAAAAGGAAGCTGAGGAACTGGAGTCCTGAAATTTTCCCCGATGGGAAGAGTATCCTCGTTGGGAGCCTTGTTGATATCCACGGCCGAACGACCGCCCCCGGTGTCATCCGGCCCGGCCAAAAAACGGGCGAAAAGCCCGTCTCAAGGAGCCCTGGGCCTTGTCAAGGCCACTGAAAGTAGCGACAAATTTTGTAAGTTCCTTCAAAAAAGGTTGTCCAAAAAGAAGGCCCTGCGCCAAGGGGCCGGACTCCGAATTAGACAATTTCGCCAATTTGGGATCAAGTTTTAAAAGGATGGAACGACGACGCTCAGAGGACATGGCGCAATTGGCGTTGCCCAATAGACATACGGCGCGTTGAGCCCATCCAATGAGATCATCAGGATTAATAATTTGGCCAGAGGCCTTAGATTTGTAACCCAAATCCAAAATTTTTGTTAAAGGACCGGTCAAATCCAGGAGTTTGTCCTGACAGGATCGCCACGCACGATCAAGACCCTTTTTTGGGTCCTTTGTATATTTTTTCAGATATGTCAACATAGATGGGTCCACTTCAGGAGTGTCCGCGACTTTGTCTGCTAAATCCGGCCTGGGACATTCTGAGCGCAATCGTGCTCTAACGTCTTTATCAAAGGCTTGACGCAGATGCGACTGCACATATTCTGCCACCTCGGAAGAGGGAAGCCAGGAAGAGGAATTAGGGTGGATAATGGCAGTGGGTTCAAAGGTAAGTAAGGAAGGATGGGAAGGGGCATCGACAAAGCGTTCCTTGCGGAGCTTCTTAGCTGGTAGAGGAGAATCCTCCGGCTCAGACGCCGTATCAGGGGAGGAATTGCCATCATCCCTGAAAGGCGAGCTGGAAGGAGTATCCCTTGAAGAGGTGCCATAAGAATGGTCTGCATGAAAGGTTTTGGCCAGTTTAGCAAAATCTGAAGAATGAGGGTTTTTTGAACTTTTACCTCCAGAGGAGGAACGAGAAGAAGAAGAACCTGAAAACCAGCCTTGCTGTCTGGCAAAATTACATAAGTGCCGTTTTAAGGGTTCAACAGCCCTGACCATAGCCTTATTGACGGAGTGCTGGACTCCCCCATCAAGAGCGTCCACAAGCTCATGCTCAAACGACCCAGAAGGGTCCTCCTCAAAGTAATCCTCCTCTTCATAATAATCAGACATATTGGCACAGTAAAGTGACCAGAGAAAACCCACCAGAGGAACAAAGGAGGAGCAAATATGCACTGTACTTTCAAACAAAAAACACACAAGAGGAAAAAACTGTGTGAGAAGACAGTGATATTATAAAGGGGGAGTGGCAAAAACCCCTGGCAAGTTACAGCCACACAACCTCACTTGTGTGGAAAAAAGGTAAATTCAAATGTGGAGGGAGGGCTTGTCTAAATAAACCACTCTAGGCAAAGCCTATGCCAAGTTAACAGCCCAAAGTGATAATATATAGTCTCTGAGCGTCAGGAGAGGGTGGCAGTCACAGGTGGGAATTTTGAGCAAAATAGCGCTGCTCCCGCGCTCTCTCAACCCGAGAAAACGGCAAAATCAGGAAAAATAACATTCAAAATGGCCGCCGCGCATGCGCGGAACGGCCAGAAAGTGAAAGCCAAAAGAGGACTACGCGTCGGAACGACGCGCGTCCTCACCCTCGTCTCCCTCTCCACAAAGGAAAACACACAGGCGCAGTGCGCCCGGTGAAGGAGGCAGAAGCGCTCCCGTAAAAGCGAAGACACCGTAATGAAACCAGAACACTTGCAGACAGCGCATATAACGGACTGCAAGAAAAACGTCCCCAACACGAGGAAAAGCAGGAGCTGGCAGTAAGCAGACGCGCGAACAGCGAGAGCGCGAAACAGAAGGTTAACAGCAAGGCGCGTGAAGCGCTAAACCATAACGATAAGCAAATGCAAGTACCATGACATTTACAATAATAATAGAAAAAGTGATGTACTTAACTGGCTGCGGAGCAGCAAAGTAAGAGGATGTGGTATTCTCTTGTGCTCCATATATAGGGGTCTACTCTATGGTTGTCACGTGATACCCTCTGGGTTTATGGGTATTGTAGTTTGTATTTATGTTTTTTACTTTTCTGATTGGCTGCTGAGATTTTCAGTAAAGAAAATGAGAAGCATAATCGGAGCCTCCGGTCCTGACATAGAATTGATTCCAAGAAGCTCTCGGATGCCGACAGCAGCGCATGCGCGCTGCTTTCTCCAGCCGAGACCTAAAAAGGGAGTGACCCCACTAGCCAAGAGACAGGGTACCACAAATAAAAGGAAGAGAAGGCTCTCTTGGCATTAAGGTCAATCTACGTAAAACTGAAAATATTCAAACACCCACAGTCAACAAGCAAACAGTTTCAAAATTCACATATACATTACTCTCTGAACCCAAAACAACTGTAATACACATAAAGGGCAGGGAACTCAAAAATCCATAATAAAAAAATGTTCATTTGTTAATGTACATAAATTGCAATTAAAAACAAAGGGATTTTTTTATAATAAAATATGATTTATAAAATACATCAATCTAAAAAATCAGCAAATAAGAACATTGAGAGACAAAAAAAGTGATATTATGACATAATGGACTGATGAAATTACCATTTAGTGATTCCTTTTTTGATGTATTGATTACTTTGCATTTTATTTGTCTCTCAATGTTCTTATTTGCTTATTTGAAACTGTTTGCTTGTTGACTGTGGGTGTTTGAATATTTTCAGTTTTACGTAGATTGACCTTAATCCCAGAGAGCCTTCTCTTTCTTTTATTGTCAGGGTAGGACAGCACACACAAAACAAATGTGTGGATCAGTTTGCCTAACATAAAGATTAAATAACATAGGACTTAGGGACAAACCCTGCGGAACACAGCAGGGCAAAGAGAAAGTTTTGGAAAAGACCTGTCCACACATTACAGATTGAGATCTTTCCGATATAAAGGGACCCAGTAAACTCAGAGCCTTACCTCTGATGCCTAGGTGAGAAAGGCGGGAGACCAGACACGCGAGTGAGACAGTATAGAAGGCTACGGGCAGATCAAGCAAAATAAGAACCACAGCATCCCCATCATCTACTACCGATCTTATACTGTCTACTGCTGTCACTAACGCCGATTCAGTGTTGTGTTCACTGCGGAACCCAGTTTGACTAGGATGCAACAGTTTGTGAGTATCAATCAGGGTCATAAGTACTGCATTAAGAGGTTTTTCAATAATCTTGGCAGGTGTAGGCAAAAATGATACAGGACGATGTTTTTTTAGAATCCTTAGGCTCAAGGTTTTGCTACGATACTGGAACCAATTGCAAGATCTTGGGAGCACAGGGGTTGAATGGGAAGCCCCAATTGACGTTACCAAAAAGGGTCTCCATCTGAGATGTAGTAAGACAGGGGAAAGAAGACAGAATAGAACGTTTGGAAGATTCTACAGGGCCATTGCCCAAGTCAGACGAAATATATGTGTCAATGGCAGCACATAGATATCGCTGATATTTGTTTGAAAGAAGTCTGCCAGATGATCGCAGAAAAATGGAGACAATACCATGTCGATCAGGTTGCTAGACTGTGAAAGGGTATTAACCAATATAAACAACTCTTTTGACCAATTGTGAGCGAGGTTGATGCTCAGGTATGTAGTAATTAGACTTATACTTAATCACTGGGGAATGAATCACAAGTCGTGTATGTAACCAGGGTCTGGGGTTCTTGTGGACTTAAAAAACCCTCATTCACAAATTTAACCTTCGGTGCTGTATATCTTGGTTCTCCGCCATCCGGGTCTTTTTTAATGCTTTCCTCCACCTGGAGGAGGACCCTCTGGTTTCTAACAATTGTGATTAGAGAAAAAGAGGGTGTGGTTCGAGTGAGATTAAAATGACCTCCATCTGGACTGAGTCCAATCTTTATTCAACAAATTAAACTTCTTTATACCCTACCTACAGCCAGAGTCAGAGTCAATGGCCTAATATCCGATCCCATAAAAATTACACGGGGTACTCACCAGGGCTGCCCATTATCACCCTTGCTATTTGCTATAGCGACAGAGCCACTAGCAGCCAGATTAAGGCAACACCATGCAAATCGGGGGATAGGATTCACCACCAGAGATCTGATTGTATCGATGTATGCAGCTGACATTACCCTTCACAATACTGACCCGGTGGAAAATTTTGCACCAGAGAACTCGTGCGATATGGAGGCATATCCGGGATTGAAATCAACTGGGCAAAATCCACTATACTCCCACTAACAACAGGTACACTCGCCTTTGAAACTGAATACCCGATAGCCTGGGCAGACGGGCCGACGCGATACTTGGGCGTCTGGCTCAGCAAAGAATTGCAAGAAATCTGGTTTGCTAACTATGGCAGGGTAATGGATTGGATAGAAGACAGAATTCAAAGATGGAAAACTCTGCCCCTGTCCCTCGCGAGTCGCATTGCCATCACCAAAATGATAATTCTCCCCAAACTGTTGTACCTATTTGTGAACATCCCCATGCCAATAACCGCACATTTTTTTAAACGCCTCAGGTCTAGCATGATCGAGCTTGTGTGGGCAGGAAAACAGCCCAAGATATCTTGGGAAATACTCACACTGGCACGGGGGGATTTGGAGCTCTAGACTTTGCACTATATGCATACAGCGCTCAGGCCCAATTTTTACAATTCTGGCAGCATCCAACGCCATTCCAACTGCATGTGGCCATTGAGCTAGACAGGGTGGCACCTCTACCCCTGAACATGGAACTATACCAAAACTACAAATGCCCAAGACACAAAATCAACACCACATAAACCCTGCGGTGGGCATGGAAAGGCCTCTGCAAACGGACGAAATTAAGCGTAATATACGCGCCATCCATGCGACTGGCACATAACCCACGGATCACCCGTTGCTGGAGAGAAACGCACAGGCTCGTGCACACTTAAACAAAATTGTTACCGGAGCGACCTCTGCCCAGAAGGTCAATTTCTCACACTCCAACAAACGTGCAGCTCACCACAACACTCAGCATTAGATACACTAATATACTTACATGAGCTGCATGCCGTGCAAGATATAGTACATTCCCCACTGCCCCATCACCATTGCCGGCGCTGTAATACATACTCACAGAAACTTTGGCCCGTAAGCTGGTGACTCACATATATACCATTACACAACGAGAATCCCTGATAATCGTCCCCCAATCACGCAGCGCCAGGGAGGCAGATATCGGAGAGGAAATCACAGATAAACAATGGGTCTTCTGCTGCAGCAAATTAGAACAGTTTTCTCCCAACTATCGCTTCAGGCTAATTCATTTTAAGTATATACACTGCATCTATCGCACGCCAACGCAATTACACTGCATGGGATTACGACCCAACACGACTGCTGCTGGCAGTGCAGGATCCCCCAGGCAACTTTCCTACATTTGGCTTGGGAGTGCCGGTCCATAGCTACTTTCTGGGCGGAGATACTTAATCACATAGAGAATATAACTGAGCAGACCTTCCAGAGGACTTCTCTGGTGGCACTTTTGGGATACATACACAACACCCCGAACTCTGTGAGACGACTCACGGCACTTATGCTGCTGCTGGCCAAAAGGCAAGTGGCCATACACTGAGGAGCAATATCACCCCCAACCATAAAGGCCTGGGTGAAAGACATAACATATTGCATGGATCAACTGTCATGCTATTGGGAGCTTACACCGGCTCGATCCCGCCCTAAAGATATATGGTCCCCATTCACAAGCTTGTTTCCTCGCCGCTGACGAAGACGCATTGTAGATACACCTGGTACAGCACAGCGCGCTCTGGACTATGTATATTGGAATTATGCACAAGGACAGACTGGTCGAGAAGTACTGTAAATCACATGACTTACTGATTGCAATGAAATTTGTGGTGTGTGCATTTCGTAATGTATGTAATACTATAAAAGATGGACAATGTTTGGAACAACGTGGCTGGTAAACCCCTCGTATCGACAGCAATACTTTGTAAATTGTGGTAATGTTTACTTTTTATTTCTGTTATATGTTTGCCGACGCAAAACTTCAATAAAAATAAATTTAAAAAATAAATTAAAAAATTACCTCCATCTATCAATAAGAATTTTAATGTCTTGAGGATGGGGTAAGGCTAAAAGAGGAGAGGCGGTGCTGCAGTAGAAGAGTTACTGTTCCATGGCACCTAGTGATGGTCGTAGCTGGTCGACATGTTTCAGCCCTTGTTGCCCATTCGGGTCAGCGGGCTTTCTTCAGGACCACATAATGACATGTTACTGTGCGTTAACATGAAAGAGTAAGTGGTGCCCTTACCCTTCCTCTTGTTTGAGTCTGTTCACTCACTCAAAGGTTATAGATTAGATTGAGTCTATAACTGAAGAAAGAAAAAGACCAAGTAAACAATGCAACATCTTGGGATCTATTGCGATCACTGTATGGTGAATCATGATGCTATAAGTTAACTTTTCAACTAAATGGTCTCTGGGTGCTACTAAAAGAGAGACTGAGGGTTAGCCAGATGCTTTTGTCAAGAGGCAAGGAGCTAATAATATAACTCGTGTTCATGCGTAATGTGTGGTGCCGTGGTGAAGGCACAGGGGCATTTACGCGCGTTCTAGGTTGTTGGGCATTGCTCAGTTTTTGAAGGAATGAGAATAATAATTGAAGATTATGAAAAAACGTGAGTATGCGTTATGCGGTAATCGTTGCATAATAGTTTTGCGCCCGTTTATCGGCTATTTGACATAATTTGGATGGTGTGGAAAAACAGTATATCAATTGGCAGATTATGAAAAATCGTGAGCGCGCGTTGCGCGTGAAGATTGCATAATAGTTTTACGCATGGTTATCGGCTATTGGGCATGACTCGGTTGGTAAGGGAAAACAGTACCTCAATTGGCGGATGGTCAAGATCCGTTGGGGGACGGGCGGTTGGACTCTCTCGGTTGGCAGAAAGTAAGGAACATGAGGTTTTAACAAAGTGATGCGCAGGCACAGAACGCGTATTTCTGTCTAGAGGGAAGGAGTACCTTAGTGAGATCCTGTCGGCAACTTCTGCTGACTCAGTCTGCCTAATTAGGTTGACATAGTTGACAGACTATGTGGTCAGGTGCATGGAGGTGGGATCTTGGTAGATGATTATGTTTTTTGTGCAGTCATATTTTTGTATTTGAGAAATTTAGTTAATTCATATGATGTATTGTTAATGAAGATTCCGATATTAATACGCTTGTGGCTCTTAGGTGGTTATCTTTACTGATCATTGTGGATCGTCAGAATAGAATTGAGTGCCACGGTATGTTGTTCTGCATTGTGATCTGTGTATTTAAGATTGATGAAATGAGTGCTCATTTTGGTGGTCATTTTGTTGCACTTAATGTTGCTTCGATGCTCACAGATTCTCCGTTTTACTTTTCGGCTATATATTTCAAGTTACATGGGCAGGTGATCATATAGATGACATGGATTGTGTTGCAGTTCGTGTGGTGTTTCAGGGTCCATTTTAAACCTGTTTTTAGTTGTAAGGTCTTTGTGATTTTTGTCTCCCAGACAGAGCAGGACCCACAGGGATAGTGGCCTGTTAAGGGTTCTAGATTCCACATGTCAGTTCTAGATTCCGTATTTGGCCTCGCAGGTGGCAGTCTTGTGCGTATTAGTAAGTCGCGGATGTTCTTGGTCCTTTTATTCGCGAATCTCGGTTTAGGCCACTTGAGGGTTCCTGATGTGAGGATCTTCCAGTTTTTGTTTACAATTTCTTTGACTGTGTTTGAGGCCGTGTTGTACGTAGTAAAACATGTGAGGATGTCTTTGTTCTCCTTGGGATTGCTCTCTAGGAGATGGTCTCAGTGTTGGTTTCTTGTCCTCTTTTGGCAGTTTTGTATTATTTTGTCAGGGTAATTTCTTGCTTTCAGTTTAAGGTTCAGATCTTCTGCTTGTTTCTTGTAGTCTTGTACTTTGCTGCAGTTGCGTCGGATTCGTAAAAATTGGCTGTATGGGGGTTTTTCTCTTAGAGGACATGTGTGAAAGCTGTTAAATAAAAGAAGACTGGTTTATAGTAGTTGCAAATAATCCTGAGCACTACACAAAGTGTACTATGTAATTAGAGTCCAATCAGTCTTCTTTCATCTCCGTTGTTTTATTCTTGGACAATTTTCAAACTGGTAAGTTCGCTTCCACAAGTTACAATCTTCTCCAGGTAGCGACAATAGCCAACACGTGTTTCATCAGATACGATGCGTCCGCATCTGACTTCATCAGGGCTATAAACAAATTAACAACATATTTCCGAGTCACACTAGAAATAATACATAGTGTCACCTCCACCATGACACCCGTGTGCTCAGCAATCTTATGTAAGTTCATCAGTAGTTTTACAGAAAAGGAAAATTGTGACAATAGTTGCCATCAATGTATTCTCATGAACAGAGGGAACTAATGAATAAAACAAGATGTTTTTCTGACATTAAATCATATTCTATACATGTATACAGTCAATAGGATATACATAACGCAATATCCAAAAAGTGCATGGAATCACAAAAGACACCTCCTTAGTGATATACCCCTACCAACATTTTAATTGTTCCAGACAGCGCGCTCACCTTACTAAATAGCTCTCTATTTCCAGATGTTTATACTGCTTGTGGAACGATTCTAGTACAGTCTACAATAAAACATCAAATTTAGATCACATGGCTTTATAAAATTAATACCGGACACTTGTAATCCCATGATATGATAGTGTGTCGAAACCTTACTATTTACATTCTAAAATCCTCAATCCAGGATATTCGTCAGGAGAGACCGAGATAAATTAGCTGAGGACTTTCTTAAGGACTTGAGTGCAGGGGTTGCTATTAACAAATCATTAACCCAAGGTAACATCAAAGTAAAAGAGGGACTAAAACAGAAATGTTTACATCTAGAACGTTTTAAGTGGAAGCGTCCAAATGGTGGGACGGAGCAACATTGAGGCAGTACCAGAGATTGAGCAGGGTGCCCCGAGGGGTTCGTTCGCAACTCTTTCCAACCTATGATGACTTGGAACCAGATCTCAGTCCAGTGGGAGAAAGAATTAACTGGCAATTCTAATAATTTGATGAACATTCTTATAGAGAATGCGAGTAGAAAGGTAGATAAACTAGCAGGCGAGATCAATGCATTGGAAAAAGAAATGGCTGACCTGAAATTGGATGAGGCAACAAAGAAGAATTATGATACTTTGGAAGGGATCCTCAGTAAACATGAGGATGATATTACGTAAAGCACGTAAGCTCAAAAGAGATGAAGCTGACTATTTGGGTGGTAGGGGTTTTACGTTCGCCAAACGTTTTGACTACCTGGTCAAACAGGATGTCGCAGCAGGCACCAGTAGGACATCTTTGAGTGAAAGAAGTGCAATATCAATTGGAAATATATCGAGTAGTGGGGATGAGGACCCTGGGGAAGGAACCTCTAACCAATCCAGTGCTTTTTTAAGGGAAGTATGGAGAATAAAAATGGGCAACAAGGAACAAAATATGAGGACAAAAGGAGGAGAAACATCAAAACCAGGAGAGGGTGCAGAGGGGTGCAATGCACCAGGAGAAAGACGAGGTATGCAGATCAGAGGATGGAACAAACAGAATTAGACAGTAGGTTTGAATGTGATATGAGGGTGGTCAACCTATCAGATAAGATTCTTACGAGAGAAATGATTTCAGTTCTCAGTAGGGGCATGAGGTTTTGTCCTGCTAAAATATATGATGTTGTTGATACCAAAATTGATTTATACAGATTCATCAGACAGCTGAAATTAACGAAATTCTTTGCAAATAGTGATTAATTTAATACTAGTGATGTGTGTGACAAACCATCTATGTCGTGTAACATTGCTGATATTAAGAATACTGCCATTTTGTTGTCAATCACTGAAAATGAAGAAGAACCTGTAACAGTTTATAAATTATTGCAAGAATTAGAACTAAACTATGATTTAAGTGAGGACAGTGGTCTTAAAGTTAAGTCTTGTTGGACCCCACAGTTATCTAGTGGCAACAATATTGATTTATTTGATAAAGCTGTACTGACAGATATTGATAAATGGCAAGATAACAAAAATAAATATAAGAATTACCACTACAAGGATAATCTGACCCCTCAAGAAAGAGCTGCTTTATATGAATTGGCACAAGATCAGAGTATAATTGTTCGGGAGGCATATAAAGGGGACGGTATGGTGGGTATGAGCAAAGTAGATTATGATAATGAAATTTTGGAACAACTGAAAGACAGCAAGTGCTACACTAAATTGAGTAGCAATCCAATGTATGAAGTCAAGCATAAGGTTAATTGTCATCTGAAAGATTGGCGTGAATATAAACTTATAAATGAGGATGAATTTAAATTTCTTCAGGTTGACAGCCCAAGGTTTCCCTGTCTGTATACCTTGCCTAAAGTGCACAAAAGACTTCAATTTCCCCCAGGTAGACCCATCATCTCGGGGAATGGGGGGCCAACTGAGAAACTCTCTCAGTACGCTGATGTTTACTTACAACCACATGGGTTAAATCTAACCTCGTATATACGGGACACTAAGCATTTGTTGAGTATGATATGTGATGTAAAGTGGTAACCTGATATGATCTTGGTATCCTTTGATGTTGTCTCGCTTTACACAAATATAGAACATGAAAATGGGCTACATGCACTGGGATACTTTTTGGATGAGCGACAAATAGAGTACATGTCTCACTCTGAAATGCTGATTGAGATGTCCAGATTAATACTTGACAACAACATGTTTCTTTTTAATGGTGAGTGGTATAAACAACTGTGCGGTACCGCGATGGGATCCAGATTTGCGCAGTCTTTCGCTAACCTGTTCGTGGGTTGGTTCGAGGCGGTGAATATCTAGGGACCTCGCGGCCGAGAATTTATAGAGAGCATACACTATTGGGGTCGATTTATCAACGACTGTGTGATGATCTGTCCAGGTTCTTCTCACAAGTTGGATAGATTTTTTGAACACCTGAATAACAATGACCACAACATGAAGTTCACCATGACTCAGAGTGAAACAGAACTAGTGTTTTTAGATGTCGAGTTATACATCTCTGATAATCAAATCCATAGTCGCATGTACCGTAAGCCTGCGTCTTGCAACTCTGTATTGCATGCAGAGTGCACACCCAATCAATCAATCAATCATAGCATTTGTAAAGGGCGCTACTCAAGGGTCCAAGGCGCTGGGGGGGGGGAGGGGGGGGGGGGGGGGGGGACAGAGGGGTCCGCTACTGCTCGAAAAGCCAGGTCTTGAGTTGCTTTCTGAAGGAGAGGTGGTCCTGGGTCGTTCGAAGGCAGATGGGGAGGGAGTTCCATGTCTTGGCGGCCAGGTAGGAGAAGGATCTTCCTCCGGCGGTGGCTCTGTGAATGCGTGGTACGGCGGCGAGGCCGAGGCTGGATGAACGTAGCTGGCGGGTGGGTGTGTAGAAAGTCAGGCGGTTGTTGAGGTACTTGGGGCCCAGGTCGTGGAGGGCCTTGTGTGCATGGGTGAGGAGTCTGAACGTGATCCTCTTGCTGACGGGGAGCCAGAGCAGGTCTCTCAGGTGGCCGAAGATGTGGTTGTGCCGGGGGATGTCCAGGACGAGACGTGCGGAGGCGTTCTGTATGCGCTGGAGTCTTTTCTGTAGTTTGGCTGTGGTTCCGGCGTAGAGGGTGTTTCCGTAGTCCAGTCGGCTGGTGACGAGTGCCTGGGTGACCGTCTTCCTGGTTTCGGTGGGGATCCATCGGAAGATCTTACGGAGCATGCGCAGGGTGTTGAAGCATGATGAAGAGACGGCGTTGACTTGTCTGGTCATCGAGAGGGAGGAGTCCAGGATGAAGCCCAGGTTGCGTGCGTGGTCCGTTGGCTTGAGGGTGGTGCCCAGGGCAGGGGGCCACCAAATGTCGTCCCAGGCGGAGGGGGCTGATCCCAGGATGAGGACTTCCGTCTTGTCTGAGTTCAGTTTCAAGCAGCTGTTCTTCATCCACTCAGCGACGTCTTTCATCCCTTCGTGTAGGCTGGCTCTGGCGGTGGCGGGGTCGTTGGTGAGGGAGAGGATAAGCTGGGTGTCGTCGGCGTAGGAGATGATGTTGAGGTTGTGTTGGCGTGCGATGGCTGCGAGAGGGCTCATGTAGACGTTGAAAAGGGTCGGGCTGAGTGATGATCCTTGTGGTACGCCGCAGATGACTTCAGTGGCCTCGGATCTGAACGGCCCAAAAAGTCAAGTCAATTCAATTCCCTATGGCGAGATGCTACGGGCTCGTAGAAACTGTAGCCAGGAATTTACATTTGACAGCAATTTGAAGGACATCAGGAAGCGCTTCCTCAAACGAGGATATAGAGAAGATGTGGTGAATCAGGCTGAAACTAGAGCACGCAAGCTGAAACGTACAGATACCCTGAAAGACAAAGTTGGTAAGGGTGACAATGAGAGTACTGTGAGATTGATTACCAACTATCATCCCTATTCCAATAAACTGTATACTATACTTAAAAGACACTGGTCCCTGTTGAGAATGGATAAGGACGTACAGAGCCATGTAAAAGACTGTCCCAATATCACCTATAAAAAGGGCAACTCAATTTGTGGGATCATTAGTCCAAGCTATCCACTTGTATCAAAACCAGTAACATGGCTACACACCATGACCATTGGTTCTCATAAATGCGGCCATTGCAGTATGTGCAAGGTAGCTATCGATGATATACATGTATACATGAGTTCAGTTTGAATGGCTCCCCAGTTCTCAAAATCAAGACTCATATTGATTGCATGACTAAATATGTAGTCTATGTCCTGATTTGTAAATGTGAGATGATCTATGTTGGCAGCACGATTCGACCAATGAGGGAAAGAATTATTGAACATTTTAGAGCTGTCAAGCAATGGGTTATGAGGTTTCCAATAGCACAACACTTGTGTGATTGTACAGCCTAGGGTAAACATCTAGCATTCAGATTCAATGGTCTACAGATGACACCTAGCAACCCTAGAGGGGGCAATAGGGAGTTGATGTTAAGACAGAACGAGGCACGACTAATAATGATGTTGAAATCTGTGGAACATGGTCTGAATATAGATCACGAACTGCAATACTTTTTGGGTACATGAGACGGATACTGATACTTTGGATTAATTTGTATGTATAATTGGTGATGCTGATTATCAGTATCAGTGTATGGGGTGTAGACATCAGTTACATCAGAAATGCTGATTACCTGTATATGTGGTGTAGACATCAGATATACTAACTGTCTTTTAAGATGTCCCATTGTTCTAAAGAAACGTTCTTTTGACGATATATGTAAATTGTCTTTTTAAGATGTCCTAGATATACATTTGTGATATTCCAATTGTTTTTAGAATTATAGTTGAATTGTTTCCAGAAAGTGATGCTCACCGATTGTAGAATATGATGACCCATTAGCCTCTATAATAGCATGGGGGATTACAGGCTTATCTAATATATCCAGGAACAGAGAGACTATACTGTTACTTTTTAAACCACTAAAATGCTCACACGACCGATCTATGGCTGAGGTTATAATGACTTATGACCCATACAGCAGTGCGTGGTTCATATTCAATTTACAAGTTTTGTAGTATTACGGACACATTTTCTGACACTTTAATGAAATTAGTAATTTTAAAAATATACGTTTCAAAGACTCCGTATATGCCTGAAAATCGGGCTGTACATTGGAATTAGAAATTGAAATATGAGCGAGAATATTATGGATAATTCCTTTATTAAAATTTAATTTAGGTAAAGAACAGGCAAAATGATGCTGTTCGTATGATGGTGTGGGCAATAAAGTTTTGTCCAAAACTCACGTTGTATCGACATGTTGGGCTCGAGCTTTTTATGTTAGACTCTACTTCTTTTTTGAAGAAATTGGCGGTCATCTTGGATAAGGATAGTGTTACGACTTACAGTGTCGCTGATAAAGACTTTGTGATGACCTCATGCTGAAGAATCATATGGCTGGTGAGATGTTTATAGTTGTGCAATTAGCATTTTATAATAAGTGATTTTAAAAGATGTGGCATTAGTATTATGATGGAAGCCAAGTATGGGTTTAGTATACATAATAGGGGCTCAAGATGGCACCTTAACGAGACACCGAGATAACGAGTAAAGAGTACTCTCTACTACTCTGATGAGTACGGGTCATGATTTTCTCACTAATATATATTTCTTTGTGTAATTATTTCCAGCGATAGGATATCAAGATGTATTCAGTGTTTTTAATATATCGCATTATGCTCTGGATAGAGCGTAGTGAGTATTCGCGTTCAACGCGACTTACGGCCACATTGGTAATAATGATGTGTGTTCGGGACAATGATATAATTCCACGGTACTTTATATGCGGATGTTCTTGGTGTCCAAAGACGGTGGGTATTGATAATATTACAAGTTGGTGGTTGCCCAGTCTTTATGTTTCTCTGAAACGATTTTCCGTATGTAGAGTTACGTTTATTCTTGCTGTTCTAATGCAGGTCTGAGAGTGAATATAGGGAGCTGTATTGATAAACAACCAGATCTCCTGACGTACTTGTTTTACCTGCAGGACAGATCGATTTATGACCTTCCGAATATCCTGGATGGAGGATTTTAGAATGTAAATGGTGAGGTTTCGACACACTATCATATCATGGGATTCCGAGTGTCCGGTATTAATTTTATAAAGCCATGTGATCTAAATTTGATGTTTTATTGTAGATTGTACAACAATCATTCCACAAGCAGTACAAACATCTGGAAATAGAGAGATATTTAGTAAGGTGTGCGCGCTGTCTGGAACAATTAAAATGTTGGTAGGGGCATATCACTAAGGAGGTGTCTTTTGTGATTCCATGCACTTTTTCGGATATTAGGTTATGTATAGCCTATTGACTGTATACATGTATAGAATATGATTTAATGTAAGAAAAACATCTTGTTTTATTCATTAGTTCCCTCTGTTCATGAGAATACATTGATGGCAACTATTGTCACAATTTTCCTTTTCTGTAAAACTACTGATGAACTTGCATAAGATTGCTGAGCACACAGGTGTCATGGTGGAGGTGACACTATGTATTATTTCTAGTGTGACTCAGAAATATCTGACGAAACACGTGTTGGCTATTGTCTCTACCTGGAGAAGATTGTAACTTGTGGAAGGAAATGACCAGTTTGAAAATTGTCCAAGAATAAAACAACGGAGATGAAAGAAGACTAATTGGACTCTAATTACATAGTACACGTTGTGTAGTGCTCAGGATTATTTGCAATTGCATTGTTGGACCCGAATTTTCTGGTTTAATTGTTGGGGGTATGTGTGGCTGCCCTCTTCCATGGAGCACACAAATAGACATTGATATAATTGACTGTAGGGATCATTAGGAATTTTTGCGCACAGGGCCTTGCCACATCTAGCTTGTTTTTTCTGGTTTATAGTAGGTTTTGGTATTGATGTTATTGTCTTCCATGTATATGGTGATGTCCAGGAAATCCAGTTTATGTTCACTTGCTGTATACATGAATTTGTCAAATTTATCTCTGGTGTTAATCCATCTGTGGAATTCTGGTAGGGTGTCTTCGGTGTCTTTCCAGATCATGATAAAATCATCGATTTAACACTTCCAGAAAATAATCTTGGATTTGAAGGGGTTGGTGTAATTGAGGATGTATTTGTTTTCAAAACTGCTGACATAGAGCCCTGCTAAGCTTGGGGCAAAAGTACTACCCATTGAAGTCTCATGGGTCTGTAAGAACAGTTAGCCATTATATTCGTAGAAGTTCTCTATGAGTGCCAAGCAGCAACACTCCAGAAAGAAATGTCTAGGGTTATTGTGTTTGCACAGTTGTGTGAATAGAAAGTCCTCAATGGTTTGTAAAGTGCTTTGTTGTGGGAGGCTCGTATATAGACTTTTCGATGTCGAGTCCTACCATGCACATTTGTCCTTCATGGAGTGTAAGTTCTTTTAGTTGGTTAAGCAGATCTTGCGTGTCTTTCAGGTACGTGGGGGTGTTTTGGACCAGGGTTCTGAGGTGGTGGTCCGCGAATTGTGATAAGGGCTCAAGAATGGAGACTATGCCAGAGATGATGGGTCGTCCTGGTGAAGGTGTCCTGTTTTTGTGTGTTTTTGGTAAGGAGTAAAAGTAGGGTAATCTGGGGATTTTGTTTTCAGAAAATCTGACTCATTTTTGGATATCCATTTTTTGATCCCTGCTTCGTCTACCATTAATTTAATGGTCCTGTGTAGTCTTGGTGTGGGGTCTACCGTTAGACTTTTGTAGAATCTTTCATTTGATAGAAGGTATTTAGACTTCGCCTTAAAGATGACATGTTTGTAGCCAAGAATAAGAGATCTATATTTAATTTTTTCAGTAGGATTATTGTTCAAACTTCATTTCCGCTCTTGCCTACAACATTTTTGCCTCTACTGCCTGAAGTCCTCAGAAAACCAAGGTGCAGTAGGCTTGTCTCTGAGGGAGTTGACAGGTTTTAAAGAGGCAATAGTGTTCAAAGCATTACTCAACCATGTTGAGTAATTTGACTAAGACGCCCGACTAGCTGTTCTTTGCTGCCACCCTTGTTGTATCCTGTCTTAGACCCTTGCCGCACGGAATCTCAACCTGCGGGTTTCGTGGACTACCGCCCCAGCAACACGGTCCTTCCTGCCACGGAACTTCACATCCCAGGGTGCATAGCGTCACCGCCGCAGGAGCCGTGCAACAATCTCGCGCCAGCCGGCGCATAAAGATCGCGCAGGGATCCCGCGGTGCGGTACGCCCGACTAGCTGTTCTTTGCTGCCACCCTTGTTGTATCCTGTCTTAGACCCTCGCCGCACGGAGTCTCACCCTGCCAGTTTTACGGACTGTCGCCCCAGCAATATAGATGCAAAAAGAAGGGGTAGACCCAATATACCCTTGAGGGCCTGGGCAGACAATTTTGAAAGGTAAAGGTGCCAACAAGGGATTTTGTTTCTAATACACTATCTAATTATATGGTTCAGCAGAAATTAATTGGCAGGTGTATTTCAAAATTAACACCAATCAAAGATATCAATCAACTGATTCAATCATTAAATATAAAACATAAAGAGCAAAAAACACGGGAAATCTTTTTTTGTGAAAAAACACAAATATTTTATGTATAAATCAAGTTAAAAGGAGTACAGGAAAACCATTGGTTGAGCAATAGATCATGAAAGAAGGGTCAAATCATATCCACATTTCATGCGAGAAAACATCTATTCCAATACATTTAGACAGAGATATGTCTCTTTCTTGAGAAAATAATCAGCTGTGTATAACAGATATTATGAAAATAGAAGATGAAGTCGAAGTTTCGGTCTTGGGTGGCATCAATCCATCAGACAATCTTCAGGACAGTTATTATTGCACATAAAAGACCCTTCAGCAATTATAGATCTCACACGATACTTTTTGTGCGATACTTTTTGTCGTAGTACAAGCGTTTCTTGCTGTTGCAGATTTTCTTTCAATTTTCTGACAGCAGAAGCATATAGAGGGGAGAGTCCTTCCTCCTTTGTTTTTCAAAAGTGTATTATTCAGAAATGAAGGCGCACAGGTCTATCCAGATAGAAAAAGCCCCAGCAATGTGGTCCTTCCTGCCACGGGACTTCGCATCCCAGGGGGCATAGAGTCACTGCGGCAGGAGCCGTGCAACAATCTCGCGCCAGCCGGCGCATAAAGATCACGCAGGGCTCCCGCGGTGCTGGACACGCGCGGGCTCGTCCGGACAAAGCCCGGGCCAAGGGCGGGCCCGTCCTTGGCCGTCATCGGCTGGAAGAGGCTGGGCTCGGCCACGGCTCTTGGTCTCTGGTCTTCGGGACTAAATCATCAAAAGCTATGAACTGGTAAATTCAATAGCCTTGTGACTTTTTTTTCTCCATTGTTTTTTCCCCCTATCGTGGGGGTAATAACTGTATTTGCGAGGTGTGTTTTATGTGTTGGTAGGCCCACAAGTAGTTCACTTATCCCCGATTGTGTTGGGGTTGATAGGGGTTGTCCTTGGATCTAAGAAATGGGGAAGAGGAAGTTACAAACCTCAAACCCTGGCCAGTTGGTAAATAAGACTAAAGCAACTAATATGACTTTAATGAATTACTTGACAGGGGCGGTGGGGGCTATTGAAAAACAAATTACTAATGTAGAGGAGGCTCTGAATAAGGATAAGGTGTTACAAGTCTCGGCTGAAACTAATAGGGCCTCATCCCCGCCTCATAGAGTGCCTGAGGGGGCAAAAAACGTTCATGGGACAATTACTGAATCATTAAACGGCTGCGTCCAGACTGGAGGTGATGAGATCTCGTTTGATGACCCAGATGCTGCATCACTGCCACCACCTAAAAGAGTATGTACCTCCAAGAAGATAGACGCCCCCATAAGTTTACCGCCACTGAATCATAAAACTCTCGCAATTCCTAATAGTTTACTACTCGACCCTAAATCAACCCAAGGCAAGGACAACCTAACCACTAATAAAGCTAAAAAACAGGCCAGCTGCTCAAAAAACAGCAGTAATAGTAAAGGTCACCATAACAATAATATCTTGGGAATTATGAGCTTACTAACAGAATTAACCACATTAATTAAAGTCTCTATTGGCACCTTAGAGAAGAGACTGAAAAATATTGAAGTAGGTCAAGCGTCGATTATAGGACACCTAACTGAAGCTGCAATATACAGCCCGTGATAGGTGGGGGTGATGTACCCGACAAAGTCTGCAGGCAGATACCTCGAGCCAATACCCCGGGACGCAGTAAACAGAGTAGTCAGAGTGAAAGTACCAGTAGAGGTTTGTGCCCCATTAAATCAAAAAGCCTAATTCCCAGTGGCCAAGAGCCAAATAATTTGGGGGCAAGAGGGGGGCAGGAACATTAAATAACGATAGACGGGGGGTTTCACGTCATCTGGATACTTGCTCTCAGCAAGGGATTCAAGTGGCTTCTAATCAAGAGCCCCCATCAAACTATACTAGTTTAAACCTTCTCCCTGCTGTGGCCCCCTACACACTGGTCCTGGCAAATGTTCCTTCTTCCTCTGAGGGTGATAAAGTATCTTTGGTCACCCTGAGGAATAAAGCCATACACTATTTAGGCGTTAATGCTGGTTTGACGCAGGAAATGTTTACCTCCTTTAAAATGGTGAGACGCGTCCCGTGGGTGGGTACTAGTAGAAAAACCCTTAAAGGGAATTGTGTAGTTCTGTCTCTGGGTTCACCAGCCCTAGTTCGCGAAATTTTAAGTCGAACTAGTGCAAATAATCTTAGGGCAGAGGGTATTAATGTCCTTCCCTTGGGCTATTTCTATCGGCCAGGTGTGCCCGCCAAGTATTTTGCTTCTCATACAAATACACACCTTAATAGTAATCCGACCTACAATCTAGAGGTAAAAAATAGGTTTGGGCCTTTGCAATTCATTGAGGATGTGGATTGACTTCTGGCAACACATGAAAATCATCACTCTACAGGTAGCCCTGCCTCTAAACTACAACTGAGAGCCTGTCCTTTGGAACAGGATAAGGTTTTACACCCAGATTATTGGGCTTGTGCCCCGGACACGTCTGGGTACTATTCGCAGATCATTGCAACACTTCGTTAGCAGTAGCTTTGCCCGAAATAATTCTTAACCAGCATAATCACAACGTCTTTATAGAACCTCAGAGTAAGGGTGATCTATCCCCGGTAGGAATTCTAAAAACAACGCAGAATGAATTAGGAAGCGGTGGACATATTAAAGTTGTCACACCCCTTTTAGTAGATGACTGCAGCATGGTTTCAGAAATTCAGATGGGGGGAACCCAGGGACTGGGCGAGAGCAAACATGGTCTAGATATACAAGTTGAATCAGCCGAAGGGTCTGTAAGAGCAGTCTTTTGGAATGTTTGCGGCCTCGAGTCGAAGGCCATTAACCCAGTCTGGATTGATTTTATTAATAACTTTGACATTCTTTGTCTCCAGGAGACGTGGTCACTAAATGAGTTACATCTTGATGGTTTTAAGACATTCCACATTCCAGCACCCACGGTCAGTACACGGGAGACACAAAGGAGGGATTTGTGTTTATATTTCCAATATGCTGAGGGTACAGAATATCAAAATGACAAAATACACCTCCTATTACCAAATTGTTACCATTCATATGCTCCCACAAATCAAGGTAGTGGTCGTCAATTTCTATAACAATATAGATAAGGGAAAATTTGCAGATGTTATAAAAAGTCTAACTGATGATTTGAGCAATCTGGTTGTATCTAAAGGGATGGATGTGATTGCGATCTGGGGCGGGATTTTAATGCTAGCATTTGTACATTGAACGATTGTGGGTCTGGAGACATTGAAACAGAGGATAATGGCCATACTACCCATTTTGTACATTCTGATAGGGGCGAAAGGTATAATGGAGTTATGGCATAGTTTGATCTTGGTTTCGCCAATATGTTGTGTTCTCCAATAGTAGATTTTGGCCCTACGTTCATTGGACGGGCGTTTAATTCTTTGATTGACTTTATTATTATCCCGAATCGCTACGCTAACTGGTTTGCTAAATTCATGATCCATCCCAACAGTCTGAGTGACCATCTCCCACTAAGCATTAACATAGTGTTACCAGCTACCAATGCCACCTCTACTGTTGAAAGTTTGGCATGGACCCAAGACATTGTTTTGGCCCGCCAACATGGTTACTCGTTTAGGTGGGGCAAGAAAGATCCAGAGGCGATGAATACAAAAATTATTTCTAAGGCCTTAGCACCTATTATTGTATGCCTGAAAGAAGATACTTTTCATATGGATATTCTAAAAGCGTTTTCTCAAATTACGCAGGTTGTACAAAACATTCTGAGTTTTCGCTGTAAGATGCCACCTAATAGGAGTTACGGATGGTTTGATAGCTTGTGTACCAAAACTTATTCACTCCTAAAGGCCGCACTTCATAACCCAGAGAGGGACTGTGAGGAAATCAGAGCTTGCAGGAAGGCTTACAATCTTGCTAGGAAAAAACGCAAGAAAGAAATTAAGGAGCAGGCATGGAACAATCTTTATGAGGCCTCATTGGGCAGGGACTGTTCTTCTTTTTGGCAGGCAGTTAAAAAACCTTTTTCTGCTAATAGCGAGAGTGCGAAGGTAGAGGTAGCGATCGATGAAAAATCATGGATCGACTTCTTTTCCAATGTATATGGAAATAAGGACGGTGAGATTACAATCCAAGACCATGAATTGGATCTCTCGAGAGATCAACCCGCTTTTTTACCGATTGATATCAACTTCTCCCATGGTGAAGTCCTGGCGGCTATAAATGCGAGTAAAGGAAGCAAGGCCCCAGGCCCTGACAGGATTCCTCTAGACCTATACAAAACAACAACTGAACTCTGGGCTCCTCTGCTAACACGAGTCTTAGAAGCATGCTGTGAAAAGGGTTTTATTAAATCCTGGTCCGAGTCAGTCATAATACCTATTTTTAAAAAAGGGGACCGGGATAACCCAGCGTGCTACAGACCCATATCTCTTATAGGCTCGTTTATGAAAATTGCAGGAAGGGCCGTGCTAAATATGCTTCAATCGTGGGCTGAAGAAAACAATATTTTGACCCCTGTCCAATACGGTTTTAGGGAGGGGATGGACACTATCGAACAGGTTTTAAGTTTCACTATAATAAATGGGAAATACACTCAAGCTAAGACAGGGCAACTGTTTGCGGTATTTGTATATCTTACCGCTGCCTTTGATTGTGTGGACCATAGTAAGCTATGGAAAATCTTAGAGGACTTAAGGATAGAACCCACAATTGTGCAATTCTTGAGACAACTATACGCGGGGGCCTCTGCAAAGGTGAGACATGGACTAAAGGGAGAGTAAACCAAGTCTTTTCGCGTGGAGAGGGGTGTTAGGCAAGGCTGCGTTCTGGCCCCGTTCCTCTTCTCATTATATGTTATGTTATGTTAGGTATTTGTAGAGCGCACAGCTACTCCCAGGAGTGTCCCGGTGCTGAAAATGAACACGCACCCACGTAACCACAAAAAGAAAACACGGATACCAAGCGACAGATGCTAGTGGAGCCAAATTAAAGTTGGAAAAGCCATGTCTTGAGCATTTTTCTAAAAGTAAGCAGATCCTGAACCTGACGTAGAGTCAGGGGGAGGTTGTTCCATAGATCGGAGGCGACCGTCTGAAAAGAGCGGCCTCCGACCCGAGCAAGTGCAATTTTCGGAATAAAAGTCAGGAGCTGGGTAGAGGATCTCAAAGTGCGTTGAAGGACATGGCGGGGGAATCGATGTCTTAAGTAAGGAGCACCAATCTGATTAAAAGCTTTAAACACAAGAATCAATAAGAAATAAATTCTCTTTTGAACCGGCAGCCAATGCAGGGAGGACAAGAGAGGGGAAGTATGAGTGCTGGGGGTGGCCAGAAATTTGGCCCTAGCAGCCGCATTTTGAATCACCTGCAAACGGGAGATCAAGTAACTGGGAAGACCCAAATACAAAGAATTTGCATAGTCCAAACGCCAGGTAACCAAAGCTTGGACTATGATTCTTCTATGAGGGACAGAAAGCAGGGGTAGAAAATTCTTCATCATTCTTAAAATCCCGATGCAGGTCCCTGCTACAGACTGGATCTGGTATTTCATAGAAAGCGAGGAGTTCATTCTGACTCCGAGGTTCTTAACCACGGTCACTGAAGACCCGGGGGGGGGGACAGGTCCTGCGGCCACCAGTTAGGCCAGGTCTCGAAGGGACGAAGGCCGAAGAAGTTAATCTCGGATTTATCAGGATTACATTTCATTTGATTATCCTTCAAGCATGAAAAGACTTCTGAAAGACAAGTATTTATTACATGGCCATCAAACTCGGCGCCCTTCGCACAAGTGAACAGCAGCTGAATATCGTCTGCATACTATACGATCTTTGCCCCATGTTGATCAGCGAGGCGAGCAATAGGGGTCATGTATAGATTGAACAAAGTAGGGCTCAAAATAGAGCCCTGCGGGACCCCGACATTCAAGGGTGGGATAGCAGCTGCAAAAGGGGAGGACCATAGGGTTTGAAGACGATTACTGAGAAAGGACCTGATCCAATTCAATGCAATCCTGCCTACGCCCCCCTCGACCAATCTTTGCACCAGTCTGTTATGGGGCACGGTGTCAAAAGCCGCGGAGAGGTCCAAAAGAACCAACACCGCGTTGCCTCCTCTGTCAAGCGTGGCTTTAACGGTCTCGGATATTTCTAAAAGGGCTGTTTCAGTACTGAAATTAGCCCTAAAACCAGACTGATTAGGGTGCAAGAGATGATTAGTCTCAATATATTCAGTGAGGATGGAGTTAACATATTTCTCCAAGACCTTTGCAAAAAAAGGAAGCAGCAATATGGGACGGTAGTTACCGGCTTCCTCAGGGTCCGCCGTGGTTTTTTTTAACAAAGGAAGAATTCTGGCATGTTTCCAGCAGAGAGGCATATATCCTTCCAGCAAGGCGTTGTTTAAAATCCGATTCACTATAGGATTGATTGCCTCGGCGATTACCGACAGCACCCTGGCAGGACAGGTGTTGGCCGGTGAGCCCGATTTCAAGGACTTCATAATAGTTAGAGATTGGATCATGGAGATAGCAGGAAACTGCAAAAGGGTGAATTCAGAGCTCACAGCAGCACTAGAAAAATCTAGGTCTGATGTTGAGTCCGACGGCTGTATTTCAAAAGAATTCTGAATCTTTTTAATTTTATCATAAAAGAAAGAAGCCATCATGTTAGTCCATTTGCTGGATGGTACAAATGGGCGTCTAATGATTGCGGGAGAGGCAAAATGTTTAACAATGTTATAGAGTTCTCTACTTTTATTGCCGGCCTGGTCGATTTTTGTTGAAAAGAAAAGTCTCTTTCCCTCGCGAACTTTCCGGTTGTGATCTCTTAAAGCTGTCTTATAAGTCAATTTGTCATGGGCCATGTAGTTTGCTCGCAATATCCTTTCTAGGTGTTTACAGGCGGTTTTACTTTTCCTTAACGCTTCAGTATACCAAGGGGCAGAGGCACGATTCGTTTTTGTCGCTCTCAGGGTAAGGGGGCAAGTTCTGAAGCTCTAAGGGATAACCATTGTTCCAAGGAGTGCACATCATTTTCGAGGGTCCCACAAGATGGAATGGGGTGGAATTGCAAAGCACTTTGTATGGCCTCGGGAGTGATTAGGTTGAAAGGCCTAAAACTGCTGGCGCGGACATTTCCCTGTGATAGGGACCTATTGAGACCCTTAGGGACTCTAAAATGTACCAAACAATGGTCCGACCAGGTAAGGGGAAGAGGGGCTTCAACGTCTATTGGTGTGGAAGAAAAAATCTGATCTAAAATATGGCCCTTGTCGTGAGTAGGTAGGTGTACAAAAGGGGTCAGATGTAATATATCAAGGGATTCAAACAGTTTGAGCACCTCCGGTGCTAACAGATTGTCCATGTGTAAATTAAAATCACCGAGGACCAAGCAGTGACTATATTTAGCAGCTAAAGGGGAGATAATGTGGCTGATCGCCTCCAGTAACTTCCCAGCCGGCCCTGGTGGACGGTAAATAACTACCCCGGCAATAGACTGATGGGCCGAGATGGTTAACAGAAAACCCATGGACTCAGCCCCTCAATCTCGGTAAGAGCTAGCGGGACGCAACTGAAGGTGCTTTTGTAGATAAGGGCCAGCCCCCCACCCCTCCCCTTTCCCCGATCTTGCCTCAGGATCTGAAAGCCTGAGGGGATCGCCCCGGCGATGGTGGGGTTAGAAGCCTCGGTTAGCCATGTTTCAGTTAGAAACATCATGTCTGGGCTAGAGTCCTCTAATAGTTCCTGAAGTTGAAGCTCATGTTTTTTAACTGAGCGTATATTGAGCAATGACGCTAAAAGATGCAGGCCACCCCCGCCCCTGTGCATTTTGTCCAACGTATTGGAAGAGGAACTGGGGGCCAGCGCGAGAGATTCTCCGAGAGTTAACAACAAGCAGATTGTCTCCCTTCTCTACGCGGATGACGCGGTGTTAATGGCTAGAACCCAGATTGGCTTACAGAGAGCCCTTTCCACCTACATTGAGTTTATGGCCAATAGGGGACTGAAACTCAATGTAAAGAAAACATTTGTGATGACATGTGGGAAGGGGAAGAACAAATGTAGAAGCTTAGCAGCTGGGAGTGGTAAAATTGAACCCACCAAAACGTTCTCCTATCTTGGCATCTTGCTTGAGGTCACAGGCTCCTGGCGACCAGCGGTCAAGAGCAGGACCCTTTTGTTCAAGAGGTCGACTGCGGCAGTAATGAATTTTTCCCAAAAATTGGGAAAAAGACCCCGGGGATCCTTCTTAAAATCTATCAAGCAAAATGTATAAGTATTGCAGTCTATGGGGCGGGGGTTTGGGGTTTTTATGATGTGGCCCCTATACAAGTAGTAGAAAATGATTTTTTAAGGTTTATCCTAGCAGTTCCTCAGAGAGTTTTTTATTGTCATAGTGAACTGGGAATTTCGCATATTTCTGACGTTATTAAAATGCAACCTATTTTACTCTGGCACAGAGTCTGGACCTCCCCTAGTTTAAGGTTGAATCGTGAAATCATCAAGGATTCAATGGGTTTGGACCAGGTTAGAAAAAATCCCTAGTTAAACTATGTTAGAAAACAATTAAATGATTTGAATCGACCTGAGTTTTATGTTAAGCCAGATTCCATCTGTTCCATATCCAGAAAAGATCTGAAAACGCTATGCTTGAATCATTTCGAGTCACTCAGAACTACAGTGGAAATTAATAAAAAATCTGTGGTTCAGCACCAAATGACTCTGGCCAGCAATTGTATCCAACCTTACCTAGTCTGCTGTATAGGGGGTTTTGACTAGGTTTAGGTTTGATAGCTTCCATCGCTTGGTAACTTTTCCAGCTGTAAACGACTGGTCTAGGGATCTTTGCCACTGCCCATGCAATAATCTTTCTTTACAAACAACAATGCACGTGATCTTTTTTTGTATATTTTATGTTGGGGAACGTGCAAAGATGGATTACGCCATATCTGAAGCAGGGAGCATGGCGGCAATGCCGTCCGGCTTTCCTATTCTTACAAACACTGGATAATCGGTACTGTATTGGGATTATGACTGGCCTTCTAAAAAGTATTCTGAGGAAACGGAAAACCATAACTTGCTAGTTTTAACAAAAATAATGAAATTATATATTGATGTGATTACTGCTTATTTATGGAATATCTTTTAAATGTATACTCTGTATGAATTTGTCTTTTTAACTGTTGCTTTTATGATTTTATCAATTTTCTAAAACCGAATAAAGCATTTTCTGAAATCTGACTAAGCCACATTAACATCCCTATTTATAGTATGTGGCAGAAACCTTCTTCCAGGAGTGCTGTTTAAGATTAGAATGGATTGTTTAGGACTAGACTTTTTAAGAGAAAAGTGGACAGTGCTATGGTCCAACCAGCTATGGAAAGTACTAACCTAACACAAAGTTGACAGCCATATGGGTAGGGGAGTGCACCAATTATGTGAATTCAAACCTCGCCCTGGAGTCAATGGGTAATGCCGAGTCCCTACAGAAAGATGCTTCAAGTGGGAAATTAAAATCTGCTAGAATTGTAAAATTGGATTTAGACAAGAGAAGTTCTAAGTACCTATCAAGGGATAAGGTAAAAATGGCTCTGGGGGACGATTAATTAGAAGGCCTGAATCATGGACTAGGTTAAACGTAAGTGCTTCACATAACGTGGAGGGGAAATGAGCAATGCTGCATTGAAATGCATTCCTAAATATTATTGCAAGTTCACCTCCAATTTTATTTGCGTTATCCAGCCTAAGAATGGCGACTCCTGCAGGTACGGTTTCTGGCAGATCAGGGACTAAATGATCACGGGCCCAGGTTTTAGTTATGAAAACACAGTCAGGGCTGTATGAATGAGCAAATTCATTAAACTCAAATTAATTTTTCAACAAGGAGCGAGCATTAAAAAGATAGCAAGTCACATCGTCTATTGAATTGGCATTAGCCTGCATACAGAATTTGTTTTGCTTCCAGGACATAAAAGACACGGTATCTTTAATGATGTGTAACCCACAATTAAGACAGGTAGCATTATTTCTAAGATCCAGTGCTGTAACATTGTGTAAACAACAATGGAGACTCTTACCTTCTGTGTATAAATTTAAGAGTGATGCGAGAGTATAGTAAATGCACACCATGTTCCAATTCTGATTCCCGATTACCTGGGGTTGTGGAGCATAGCGCACTCCAGGCATGGACGGGCGCAGATGGGCTTGCCTTTGGTGTGCCTTTGGCAGTCAGTTGCTGTTTGTTTTAAAAAGCCCGCCAGGAAGGAGATGGGAATGACTAAGCCGTGGCGCTATGGCAGAGAGAACAAGAGGGAATGAGATAAAACTCAACCTGGAGTCCATTTACTCCAATTGGGACACAAAGTCTCCCCTATCAGAAACAAAAGGAAACTAAATCAACAGTGAAAAACAAAAACAAAAAACAAAAACAAAAGGCTAGCTGTCATACAAAGATGGGGTTTCCTAATAGGAGGCAAGCACCTCCCAAAAAAGTGAGAACCGAAGTGCTCGACAAGGAAACAAAATCAATGTTCCAAATGATCCTGTGATATGAAGAGTTATGTAGAATCATGGAGGAACCAACAAAGCATGGTTCAGGCATAAAGGAAGGATCTAAATGTAGCTCAGTAAATTCATCCACATCACACACAGGTGAGAACAAAGCAGGACCCTGAGGCCAGAATCCTAATTGTTTACAGATGCCAAAAGAAGGAGAAAGATGTGAGAGAAAGATTGCTATATTTGAACCGGTTAAGGATGTGTCCTATTTGCTATCCAAGTCCTTGCACGGAAAATTCACCACCTGTGTATACTGTGGTCTGTCTAACGCTAAGCAATACGAGTGGTTATCTCCAGATGAAAAACTAAAAATTAGTCTTGCTGTTTTGTGAGGCCAACTGCAGTTTTCAATAGTTACTGGGGCATAAAATGGTCTCCTTAGGGGTACTCTTTGCCACCTTTGTATGGCTGAACTAGGACCCCTACCACATATGATATTAAGGATCCAGTGCTCCAATGTTGGAAGTATCTTGCTTTAAAGGGATTTAACCTGGATGAGGATAATGATGATGATAATATATATATATTTTTTTTATTAACTGCCTATCCCGCTTTTAGGTGTTTTTATACCTGCTTAAGAATGTGTTGCATATTTTAATTATTACTCCGGAGAACTTTGTTAATACTAACAGACAGTATTTCTATATGTAATACAGTTTAATGGTTCGCATTTTAAACCAAATAAATTATAATCTTTCTTTATTTCACTATGAAAAGCCCAAGTGAAGGCCATCATTCTCAAAAGTTCTCTTTCCAACCTTTACATTCATAATGTGTCTTTAATGTTTATTCAACCCCTTCTTTGCTACTAGGAAGTAACAGAAACGTGTCTCTTTGCCCATTTGAGATTTGGGTACTTTTTCAACGTTTTTTTGTTTGCCGAACTTGCGTCTCTTGAGCTAGCCTTCTTCGATGGACTGTACCAGATGATTCTTTTGGTGGAATGTTCAGTGGTGCAGTCTGCTTAAACTGCTTGTCACACTGAGTAAAAAGCTCTCCAAAATCTCTGGCTGCAAATAGAGCAACTAAGGAGGATTGTCTTCTACTGCAGGAGCTTCAAGTTATGGGCCTTACGCAAGACTGACCCTCTTCCCCTCAATCTCATATAACCTTTTGGCAAATGTGACAATCTTTAGAAGTGTGACGGTCTAGCAGGCTATACAGACTGCCTGGTCCTCTTTTCCAAACCGTTTCCAAACAACTGCATGGATGCGCTTGTCAAAAAGTTCTGGAATGTACAGGGGTGTGGAATTTAATAAAATATCTACTTGTCCATGGGGCAGGTTGCTTCATAAATCTACTTGTCCTATAACAAAATCCACTTGTCCCTTTTGTGCCATGTAATGTGGCGACAAATTAAGGCAGCGATCTCATTATGTAAGAGTTCTGATAAAGCCTCTCAAATTATGCCAGGGCTCGTACCATAGTAGGGTTTGAATACTAGCAATTCCCTTATGTTGCTATGTTTCTGCAGGTCTATATACTAGGGCTGAAGATCGTGGTAAGCAATAGTTCAAGGATTGGAATGCCCTTTTGAGTCTGTGCAAACCTACTAACTTGCATGCTTTAAGGTTTTTTACCAACTCCTTTCTAATCATTTTTGCCATACTCAAAAAAGTTGGAAATGTACTCCTGACAGTGGCAGACGTAAAACTTCTTCCGGGGTTGGGAAAAAGTGGGTGGAGGGAAAGTGAACTTGAAACATTCAGATTTTCATACGAGCAAACTACACATGCATATTTGCTCATGCTAAAATGCAGTTCTCAAATATTTTCTGGTAGTACTATTTCTTGGTCTACTTCTCTAAATTCTTGTGAATTCATGGAAACTGAATATATGTACTTAATGCAAGGCTATATACCATGATTGCACTTTTGAGACTTTCTTTAATAATTGGGCCTCTAATTAAGCCTGGGGTTAACCATGACCTTTTGTGTTTAATAAAATTGTCTCTCTCTCCTTCTCTTGGTCTATCAGCTGGCTACACTGTGAGTGGCAATATTCTGCTCTTTTACAAAGAGCATATTGGCACACAAAGTAGTTTTGTTCTGTTCTTGGAACTGCTGTGGCAATGTGTGCTTTTTGAGACAAAAGACAATTTTTGCTTTTGCCAATGCTTGTTAGAATGGTGAGGGCCCTGCAACTCCCACACCGATAAGGTTTTATAAAAACCATGCCCAAAACAAGTCACGCATTGACAAAACCAAAAGCCTGTCCTCCAACTTCAGACCTACTGGCTTTGCCAATGCTCGTTTATTTTTGTTTCCCACAATCGTATTTTAACTGGTTACACTGATTTTCCATTATGAATATTTTTGGGAAATACAAGCATACAACAACATGTTACTAAGGGGCATATGTATCAAATTCTCTATTTGCGATTCTCAAATAGCGATTTTTTGAGAATCGCTATTTGGGAATCGCAAACGAGATGCAAGTAAAAATTCGCAAATTGTTAGCGATTCTTTGGCATTCCTTAATTGCGATTAGCAAATTGCGAATCGCAATTAAGGAATACCTTCCCATTCATTTCTATGGGCCAGGAGGCCCATAGGAATGAATGGGAAGACATTCTCAATTAGCGATTCGCAATTAGAGAATCGCAAATTGAAAATAATTTCAAGTGTGCAAGGGTGTCATTAGGACACCCTGATGCACCCCTGAAATGAGCATGTGTGCGCATGTGGCGCACATATATGCCCTAAGGGCATGTATGTGCGCCACATGGCACTTTGAAAAATGCCAAAAAGTGCATCTTTCAAACAGATCGCAAATTACCACCAACTTGAAGTTGGTGGTAATTTGCAATTTCTTAAGGAGAAATCGCACACCTTGGGTGGTTGTTACATCGCATTTAAAGAATCGCAATTTGCAATTCCTTAAATGCAATCGCAAAATAGAGAATCGCAAATTTGCGATTCTCTAATTTGCGATGCCCTTTTGGGATGATACATCCCAAAAGGCCTTTTCCCGTTCGCAAACGGGCCGATTCTGAGAATCGGCCCGTTTGCGAACGGGAAAAGGGCTTGATACATATGCCCCTAAATGATGCTGCAAAGATATGGTACCTAAAATCTTACAGTAGTTTAGCAAAATGTGTTGTCCTACTTGCATTTTTTGAGAACATTTTATTTTGAAAGCAAAGAATCATCACTGTTGCTTTCAAGCGCCTGCAAATATTTGCATATGATCAGAGAGCGTTGCTGGGAGCATTACACACAGCCTCATATTACTAAACTTTGAAAACATGTGTACACGTTTATACTGGAAACACCGTCAGTAGTGCAGGCCGAACTTACAATATTTACTTTTAGTGCTCACCCAAATGATAAAGGCTTTGCATTATTGAACCATAAATACAGGTTTGAACAGTGTTAACACATGGACCCACATATTACCTTAACTGCAGACAATCCCCTTCCTTGATCCATAATGTGGCACTGTAAACTGGCAGCCAAAGGGTGTGCACTGTAGGGGGGTGGGCCTACTTGTCCCAAGGACAAAATACACATGAAAACTTGTTGCCCTTGACCCCAAACAATATGTCCCGGGTGTCGGGCTATAGGAATTCCACATCCCTGAATGTAGACTGCAATCTTACAAGAGGAAAAATGAGGGGAAGGTAAATGGGTTGAATCTACCTTACTCCATAACTAAAATGCCTTCGACTTTCGCCTTCTCACTCAGAAAAACACTAAACATTTTGACACTGCACGGTGAGTCTCTAGAGAGGTGTGACAGCCTGAAAGTGGCAATACATTTTCTTTATTTGTAATTAAATGGCTATTTGTACTTTTAAATTACATTGAAATAGGAACTATGTGAACAGTTTTAAGCAGCACAGGTGTGCTTTACAGTTAGTGGTTATTAAAATTTCTCATTTGTATTATTCCTTGTTACTGTTTATTTTTTGGAAAGTGATATTTCGCTTCAGCAAGTGTTCTGAAATCTTACTTGAAAAATAAATAATCAGTCCCTATTAATATTAATGATGATCCCATAATTGTAAATCAAGCTTTACATTTCCCCTTGGGGTTCTGAACCGTCCAATACACACCAGATTGAGCCAGCGCTGCTGCCACCTCGTTCTGCGTTGAGTAGATGTTGCATGCTGACCAGCGGCACTGAGCCCCCAGGGCACACAGGGTCTCAATCAGAACCTGGAAAAGCAAAAAGGGAATCTCAGAGGCCAGCCAACTCTGCACTAGACAAATGAAGTAAGAAAGAAATGTGAGCTACTTACCTGTAAAAATGAGTCCCCAGCCTGGGTTCACACTGACTAGCGTAGAGAAGAACTGACCTCCCATCTCAAAGGAGGTAGGGATGTCAGTGGTAAACCAATATCTCACTCGGAGTTAGGAGGGATTTCCCAAACTATAGAACCATTATCCTCTTCTCCAGTATGGGTCATTCTAGTCTCACAAGCATACTAAGCCAGGATAGCAATTAATAACCGTACACAGATGGAGGTGAGGGGGGATACCCAATAGTGACTAGACTGCTGAACAGATGCTGAGATCTGGTTGAACAGCTTTGTGTCTGGTTGAAGAGGGTGACCCACATAGAATAAAACAGACCAGAAACCAAGGCAAATAAACAAGCTGACACAGATGGATTCACGAGAAAAGCAGAATGGGCTTAAATATAAAGCAATGCTTCTAAGAAACAATAAAACCGAGAACACTTAGAAGAAAGCAACAGGCTTGCCTACATAAAACAGTAACAAGAGGGAAGCAATGAACGGGAGAAACCTTTCAATCCAAAACAATCTCACCAGGGGATATGTCTTAGTAATGTATGTTTTCCGGTCCATTGACCCAGAAATGCTCTGATTCCCAATGTGAACCACACTTATTCCACGTACAACCAACGAGAGGATGGGAGACTCTCTTGCTGGTTGTATGGCCAAACTTCAAATGAGGCACTAATTGTCACCCCTGTTCTTAGCTAGTTGCCATCTCAGGTCACACCCTACCTTGTTAGGTCACCCTGTAATACCAGGGAGCATCATTTTCCTGCTTTCTGACCACTGTCCAAATCCCTTTCACACATCCATGTCACTCCAGGCAGCCACTCTCAGTCTAATCCATGGCCACCAAGCCTACTCTACTTTTTAGACTTTAGTCTGACAAATGGGGGCAAATGCCACCACACCTTTGCCTATAGACTGCCAGGTAACTAACTCGCTTCCATTTATTTTAAATGCCCATTAGCACATATTCAAGCTGCTCCCACAGTTCAGCAGAGAAGCAGACCCCTCATCCCACCCCTTGGCATCACAATAACATTCCTGTCTTCCCATGGCTATGAGAGGGCTAGATTAGCCAATTTCTCTTAGATCTAGCAGAGAACCAACCTATACTCTAACAGCCAGCAGTGAACCAGACCCCTGCTTCCTAAGTCCACCCATGAACCCCCTGCCCCAGATAACACCCTACTCCTGTGCTTCGAGTACTCACTGCAGTCTGGGCTGTTACATGAGTGCAGCCGGCGATTTTAGCCCCAGCTAGAGGTTTCTCTCCTTGGGCTCGCTTCCGGAGAGAAATTAGAGCCAACATGTCTACAAAAAAAAAGAGAATTTTAAGGTCCAACACGCATTAGTAGCAAGATTGTTCCTCTCAAACTTGACCCTCATTCCCCTTGTTTCCAACCAACTCTGTAATAGCTCCTACATTTTCTCTTGATTTTTTGCTCCTCTTTCCTTTTGTCCTGTCCCATTGCTACTCTTTATCAACTCTCTTACACATTCTTTTTATGTTTCTTGCTTTCTCTTTTTCTTTTAGAGTTTTATATTGCGTGAACTTGACCCGAAGATATCAGGTGTCAGAGCGCTTTAAATGAGCACCAGTTTCGTTACAGATGGACACTTTCATTTTTGCTAGGCGCCGGGAGATTAAGTGATTTGCCCAGAATCACAGGATGTGATCGTCCCTGCCGAGACTCGAACCTGGTTCCCCAGGTATAAGGTCGACAGCTCTAGCTGTAAGGCTACATCCTCTCCCCTTTCTGCTACCACTCATTTCCTTCTTTACTTCTCTCTTCACTACAATCTCACCTGTCCTAGGGCTCTGATCCCTTCCTTACCTGCCACCCTTTTTTGAATCCTGCTTCCTCTTTGAGCTCTTTAGGCTTAATGTATGCCAAGACACATTTGAATCCAAACAAAAGGATGCAATGCACACTTGTTACAGCCCTTCTCTAGTGCAGAGCTCTTCCTCACAGTCCTAACTTTTAGAAATGGAAATCTAGCCGAGATGACCCTAGAGTAATTTGTAAACCAATAGGTAGCAAAGGGTTGTAAGATGTGCAAAAAGAAAATTGTACCTTTAAATTATAAGAAGAAGAAATAGCGTCTTCAACAATGTAATATTATATGCATAGTCCAGGGTGAGTTAAAGGAGGGGATTTATTTTTTAGAAACGTGCGGGGGGGGGGGGGGGGAGAATTGAAGTTTAACGGGAAGCAACCTAGCTTTCTCTACGGTGGCATCTACCTATTATTAATATTGGAAGTGTCTTTGGGCCTATACCTTCCCTACTGCACACAGTAAAGTAACACATAACTCACCCTCTTGCCTCTACAAAACATATCAACCTCAACAACACAATATAGGCCTATAAGCTCATCTACATCCCCTATCTAACCCATACCACCAAATGCTAACAAATACAACACAAACCTCACTTATGCACACCAATGCCTAATCAGCTGTGGGCCGCACAGACAATATAACAGACCGGATCACTACAGACTGACTGCCAACACTATCCATCACAGAAATATAATTCAGATGCGCTTCTTCTTCCATCTTCAATGAGCTACCAAAAGACTGCTATATCATACTACATTAGTGTGAAACTCACAAATTGGTTGTCAGACTATCCATCATTATTCCGAAGGAAAAGAGGGCACAGACTCAAATGATTATTTTGTAACGATTGTGTTTATCAAGTGGTTAATATATTCTACAGATGTGGGTGTACCTTCATATCTCTAGTTTATATGATACTAAATAGATTAAGATTATATTAATATACTTTTTAGTGTGTGTGTGTCTGTGTGTGTATATATATCTATGGTCATGTAGAAGGCAAAAGCTGAAACAAGTAACTGTCTGTTAACTTGCACTGAATGGCGAAACAATAATAATAATAAAATCCGAAATATCTATCCCTGCGGTGCCACTTGGTTTTTAACTGCGCCGAGAGGAAAGGAAAACAGTAGAGAATTGTTAGTATATATATACACACATAATATATATATATATAATCTACTGGCGGTCGCCAGTAGATAGTTATAGTTAGGACCGTGTTTCCATAGGAAATCCGCAACATTCTATTTGGAATAACTTTGGCGCCGGTTGACGAATCCTCGCGAAATTTTCAAAATAGGTGGGGCGCTCCGCTCCTACCCTGAAAGTCTCGGGGGGGATTCGTCAAGCGGGGGCTGAGAAAAAAGGGGGGTCCCAAAACGCGTTTTCCCCATGCAATTTTCCATAGGGACCTTTAGTCCAAGGTACAGCCCGAACTTGAAATTTGGCAGAGAGGTAGTCCTCAGGTCAGGGATGTGCCTTTTGCAGGTCTGGTGTCAATCTGTTCAGTAGTTCCTGAGAAAATCAAAAGTAAAATCAAATATATATGTGGGCGGAGCCTAACCACACATCTCATCCTAAAATCTGATTGGCTGTCAGCACTTCATCCAAGAAGTGTTGGAAGCCATCTTGGGACCAATATACATGATAGCACCTCATTAAAAAGCATTGCAGTTAATAGAAGGTTTTAAGACTTTAGTTACATTATAAATCATTTGTTGATGGTACCATACTCATTTTAGGAATGGTGGTATGTTCTAAGGTGATTTCACCATGTGAAAAAGCCTTCTGCTGGGATATCATGATTGAGAGAAAAATATTTTCTCAAGCTTTTCCCACAGAGGTTTGGAAGGTGATCTATAAGCTAAACTGAGAGCTTATTTTCTGTAAATTCACATTATCTTTCTCAGTCATGTGAGAATGAAGTCTGACATTCTCAGTAAAACATGTACATCCAACAAGGGCAGAGACTGTCAGTTGATTCCTTTGTGTTCTACTGCAGCTTCCCAGAGTGTTCCAAAGAACAACTAGAGCGCTAACAGTCCTACTTATGATAAACGTATGGCACACCTGAAGCCATCTTGCTTGGATTAAAGTGGTAACTCTTAAAACATTTAATTTAAAAAGGAACACAATGAGGGGGTTCATTTTTCCATAAAAAGTATGATTAGTGCTGCAGAAAGAAAAATTAGGGCACATTTTGAGTGACTTCTCAAATCCTCTTCTATTTCATTAAAAAATTCTGACATGCAGACTGAAACATGCACTTTCAATACCAGCAGCAGTTTTCCCTGGTGAGCAGTAGCTTTACTACAGTGATCTAATGAGCAAAAAGAGTGCTAACATTCTGAATTTATGGCAAATGTGTGACACATCTGAATGCCTTTGGAATCAAAGTAAAAAACTGAAAGTATTTCCTACTGAGGAGACTGCAGTAAATGAGGAAATTAGGAAACTTCATAACAAATAAGTCTGCCAAGATGGCCACTAGAGACAAAAGAGCCCAAATGTAGCCCAAATATCACCCAGATGTAGCCCAAGTATAGCCCAATGACAGAATGTCCCAGAGTGTTCTTAAAAACAACTAGAGCGCTTACTGTCTTCATTATGACAAACGTATGGCACACCTGAAGCCATCTTGATTGGAATAAACTGGTAACACTTAAAACATTTAATTTAAAAAGGAACACAATGAGGGGGTTCATTTTGCCATAGAAATTATGATTAATGCTGAAGAAAGAAAATGAGGGCACATTTTGAGTGACTTCTGAAATCCTCTTCTATTTCATTAAAAAATTCTGACATGCAGACTGAAACATGCACTTTTAATACCAGGAGCAGACTTCCATGGTGAACAGTAGTTTTACTACAGTGATCTAATGAGCAACTAGAGTGCTAACATTCAGAATTTATGGCAAATGTGTGACATATCTGAATACCTTCATGATGGAATCAAAGTAAAAAACTGAAAGCATTTCCTACTGAGGAGACTGCAGCACATGAGGAAACTAGGAAACTTCATAACAAATAAATCTCCCAAGATGGCCACCGGAGACAAAAGAACCCAAATGTAACCAAAAATCACCCAGCTGTAGCCCAAATACAGCCCAATGACAGAAGTGTGCAAAACACTTATTATTTTGTGTTTTTGCAGTGTTAAATAGTGCAGACTTGTCAGGTATTGGAGTGCTTTACATGAGCATTGGTTACATCACACAAGAACAAATTCATTTTGGTTGTAGACATGGGGAGACTAAGTGATTTGACCAGAATCACAGAATGTCGAGCTGAAGCAGAAACTCCAACCTGGTTCCCCAGTTGCAAAGTCTGCAGTTCTGGAAGTAACACCACATCCTCTCCCCTAAGTGCAACATTTAATCAAGTGGTCAACTGGATACAAAAAACATAAAGGTAACAAATAATTTAAAAGTGCTTTCTCGCTATTTGAAAACTCAGAAAATATGTCCTTATTTTAGTCTTTTAGAGCACTAACCATAATTTTGATGCCAATAAGACCCTCTCATATATGTAGTTTCTAAAGGAAATGCTCTAGGTATTACATTTTTGATTACATCAAGATGACGTCAGGCGTTCCACACTTTTGTAATAAATATAGAATGTTAGCAATCTAGTTGTTCATTAGGATACCGTTGAGAGGCAGAGGCCAGGGGCACGGACTCTGAAAATTGAAGGCAGGTAGGAGGGTGCAAAGGCAACAATTTAACCACACTGAGCAGGCAGGAAGGGCCGTGGCAGCACAACAGACTATGGAGGGCAGTGGAAAGGGGGGCAGGGGCAACAAACCAACAATACAGGACTTGCAAGAGAGGCTGTGGCAATGTAATAGACCATTGTGGGCAGAAGGAAGAGGCAATGGTAGTACAACCATACATGCCAACAGACCCGATTCAGCCAGGAAACGTCCAATGTTTTTAAGCTCCAATGGGCTTTATTTTACCTGTCTCCTGTCTACAATCTCCTCTTTTTCAATGTAACTCAAAGGGGAAAATCAATACCCCAGTTTTTTTTCAAAATCTCCCTCTTACCAAGTTCAAAATTTTCGCAAGTATGGTACATTGGATCATGGAAGGAAATGGGGTAGGGACATGGACTTGGATAACAGAGGACAGGAGGGACATGGAGAGGTGCACCAAACTGACCCTGCAGGGCAGGCATCAGGGTTTGCAGCAGCACAATACACCACACAGGGCATGCGGGACGGGAGTGCAGCACAACAATCCATAGAAAGCAAGAGGGAGGGGACAGGACCATGCACATGGACAACAGAGAACAGAGGGGCAAGAGGCAGGACCATAATGGACAGACAGGAGAGAAAGCTGCAGCATAACAGACCATAAAGGGCAGGAGGGATGGATCAGGGGCATTACAATGGAACAGACAAGCCAGGAGGGAGGGAGTAGGGGTCTGCACATGTAAACAGAGGGCTGGGGGCAAGGGGGCAGGGCAGGAGCAGCAAGATAGCCATGGAGGTCAGGCAGGATGGGCACTAGAAGCAAGACACACCATGAAGAGCAACAGTGAGACTGTGATGGCATACACAGAGACCATGGAGGGAAGGTGGGAGGGGTTCAGGGGCAGCTAACTGACCACACAGGGAAGGTGGGAGGGGCCATGGCAGCACAGAAGACCATGCATGGCAAGTGGGAGGATTAGTGGTAGCACAATGGCTATGATGGGCAAGAAGGAGGGTGCAGGGGCATGCACAAAGGACGATGGAGGATAGAAGGGAGGGTCAGGACCTGTGCACAGACAAGAAAGTTCAGGGGAAGGGGCCTCACAACAGACCGCACGGGGCAGGCAGGAGGAGCAGTTGCAGCACAACAGACTAGGGAGGGCAGAAGGGTGTGGCAGTACAATGAACCATGTAGGACAGGAGGAAGAGGATAGGGGCATGGCATGTGGACAGGCAGGGTGGAGGTGGCAGGGACAGGTTACAGTCATCTGACAATGCTAGGCAGGTGGGAGGGGAGTGGCAGCTCAACAGAACACTCAGAGTAGATAGGAGTGGCAGATCCATGGAACATGGTGGGCAAAAAGGATGGAGCAGGGGCATACACAAAGACATCGGAGGGCAGGGGGGAAGGAGAATAGGGGCAGCAAGCTAAGCACAGAGTTTAAGCAGGAGGTCAATGATGGGGCATAGAATTGGGCAATGGAGGGCAGGAGGAGTGGACTGGTACATCATACTAAATTGAGGGCAGTGGCAGCACATCAGACCATGCATGGCAGGAGGGAGGAGGCTAGTCCATGGATTCACACAACAGAGGATAGGGAGGAGGGGGATGGGGCAGCAAGCTAACTGTTCAGAGAAGGCGGGTATTAGGAACTTTATTGTTTTTAAAACGTGTGTCTGTGCGAACTACTTAAAATATGAACAAGTATGCAGCATAATCTCACTTTTATTCAGGAAGAAGAGGACGTTTGTGACTGTGACTCCGGGCTTACTTGGCAGAAACACCCCCTGACCCTCCACCCCCTATCGCAAAATGTAATGCCCGTGAAAAGGGTAGGTGAACACAGTGTTATATAGAACATAGTCCTGAGAGCACAATTGAAAATGAAAACTAGATATAGTGTATGGTATAAACTATGCACCAAAAAGTGTGATATAAGATGAACCGGGCGTGAAATATAATATGCAATACATTGTGCGCAATGACAGATTCATTGGAGAGCGCGAGATAGCACAGGCACTAGCGCGTGCTATGCGATATGCGCCTTGGAGTGTAATATGCACAGGGCAGTGTTGTGTAACCTAACTAGTCTCTAAAGTTGTAATATAAAATATGTGCTGGGGAGTGTAACGTTGCATATGCACTGTGACAAAGATATGGATCCCAGATTGTAATATGTATGGCATAGCACTGTGCGTTATAACATAGGCATCGAGGAAGGCACGTTAGATGGGGCAATATAACCCGTGCGAAGACAAGTGTGGCATGACATATTCACGGGGTGGTGTTACAGTGCACATGGGCTAGAGAGTGTCATAGCATATGCACTAGCTAGTGGAATACAACACAGAGGTGTGTGGCACTCAGCAGGCAATGGTGGGTGTAACACAGCATTGGGCTCTGCCAGGAGCGCGCTGTGACTCTCAAGTGATGTTCGTCCCCTTTCCAGAGAGTAAAATAAAAAGTATTACACATCCGGCAGTGGATGTGTGTTTTATTAACCGTGAGGGGGGTTTCTTGCATAGTTTTGGTCGAATTTTTGTCGAATCCCCTTTGAATGGCTTGGTGTGCATGTGTATTAAATGTGCCCGTCAATAGCTACCCATGTTTGTATAATTAAACAACAAGGGTGTCTACCGGGATTAGGCACGGTAGGACATCAGACATGTCAGAGCTTCACTAGTGGTGTAAATACATTCCACGTGGATTCATTGTATGAATAGTCGCCTTTTAATGAATATCACGCAAATCGTCATGGTGATAGGTACGTACGGTTTGTCCAGCATGTCCTAGGTGTGTCTATAAATATATATTTTTTAAAAATAATAAAAAACAGTGGCCGGCCCTGGGGATTGGGGTCAAAAAAATATAATTAGGAGACAGGTCCTGGGGGATGGGGTCATCAGGGCCAATAAATTAGAATAAGAAGGGGAACCACACAGCCCCCCTTCTTAAAAAATTAAAATAAATAAAAGACTGGCATCGTGCCGGAGGCCACGCCCCCTCCTTGCAGCACTCTGCAAACGCGCCCCTGGCAAGTTGTAAATTGGGGAATTAATTCCTCTTCAATACTGAGGGTCCCTGAGGGCCAACTAGCCCAACAGGCATCTCCAGTATGCACCAGGGAGCTGCGCTGCAGACAGGTGTTCTGAGGCCAAGCCCCTTTTTACACCTCTCTGCAACGCAGCTCTGTGGCGCTTACTGGAGGTACCTAGTGGTCTAGTTTGACCCTAGGGACCCTTAGGATTCAAGGGGACTTAATCTCTCAACTTAGAACAGCCACAGGGCGCGTTTACACAGTGGTGAAGAGAGGGGACGGGGCCTGAGGTGACGTGTGCAAACACGCACTATGGCACGTTTTAAATTGGGGATATAATTTTCCTTCAATACTGAGGGCCCCTGGGGGCTAACTAGCCCACCAAGTACTTCCAGTAAGCGCCACTGAGCTGCATTGCAGAGAGGTGGTCCAGGCCGTGCCACTTTTTACACCTCTCTGCAACGCAGCTCTGTGGCACTTACTGGAGGTACCTAGTGGGCTAGTTGGACCCTAGGGACACTCAGGATTCAAATGAACTTAATCTCCCAACTAAAAACTGACACAGGGCGTGTTTACACAGTGGTTAAGGGAGGGGACGGGGCCTGAGTTAATGTGTGCAAAAACGCCCTGTGGCCTGTTTTAAGAGGTAGTTTTAATCCCCCTGCCCTATAATATACTAGGGACTGACAGAGGACGTCATGCTAATCACAGGGGGACCCCAACGCATAATGTTCCCTAGTGTATGTAGGTGTTTTCACTGTATTCTAAGTGTCTTTTAACATAGCACTGGCTCTAGGACTGGTTAGTGAGACTCAGTTACCACCAGTATCCGTCTGAAAAAGTTGAGGGTACAGGATGATTTTGCAACAAGGCTTCTTTCTGCTCTTCTTTTTGTTCTTCCTGCACTTTTCTTCGTCTTTGAGGACTTCTGTTACTTCTTTCTGCACTTCTTTTTTTTCTTTCTGTGCATTTTTTCTTCTTTCTTCACATGTCCTATCTCTGTAGGCATAGTTAGAAATTAGCATTTAGAAAACCTTTGAAATTCACAGAAAAAACCATAGGTTTCAGGCACGTTATAGTTAGGAATTAGCATTTAAAAAACCTCAGAAATTCACTGAAAAAACCATAGGTTTCAGGGGTGTTATAGTTAGCTGGACTTTTCACTTGTACAAAACCATTGAAATTCCCCCGTTATAGTTAGTTCAGCTAACTATAACTCGCGCGCCCGCAATGCACTGCTGATGACGTCACATATTACATCACTTATGACATGGTCAGTGACATCACTCATGACATCACTGATGACATCTCAAATGACATCACTGATGACATCACTGATGACATCATCCTTGTGATAGAGTGGCAGTCCTCCTCTCACCCTAATATAACCTTTGATACACACATTCAAAAATAGAGACTAAACTTTTCAAAACAATGGACATACCAATACCAGTTACAACAACCTCTTCAGTAATTCTAAGATCCACATACACATCCTCTCATTCACCAACAAGTCCTATACAGTCACTCATACATGTATTCACTCATCATATATACTCATACACCTATACATCCTGTTACACAATGCCACTCATCCATAGAGTTACTCACACACATAGTCACTCATGCTAATAAAGAATCAAACATACATTTATTTGCATATACAGTTATACACACACCACCACACTTACTTCTACGGAAACTTACACATACTTAGTCTTTTAAACAATCACTTATAGAAACACATACTTATTCATACAGGAACTCTTTCAATCTCTCACTCTCACATATACTCACTTATATACACCAATAGTCACATATACTAGTTTAAAACATATGTAGTTACTCATAAAGACACTATTGAGACAGTCGTTCACTCACTAACACACCCATACACACACTCATCCACCCATACAGTCCTGCACACATGCTGTCTTCAACACATACAGTGAGTCACTCATTCATGCACCTATGCACTACGTAATACCCCCCACCGAACCATGCAGACACTCAGACTGATACTCAAAAAACCAACTAATAACCTATATAGACACCCATGTAGCTACTCACCAACCCATGCAGCCACTTATACACAAAGTGAGAGACTGATACAGATATTTACATATTTAAACATTACTCACTAAGCCATGTATTCACTATGATACACTTAATCAGTCAGTTACACAATCAATTTTTCAAAAACAAATCATCCATTTAGACACTTATATACCCATTTATTCTTCCATCGACCTTGAGATATACATATATAAAACATATTTATTTTCAGAAAAACACAAATTCACTGGATGATGTCATCAGTGATGTCATTTGAGATGTCATCAGTGATGTCATGAGTGATGTCACTGACCATGTCATGAGTGATGTAATATGTGACGTCATCAGCAGTGCATTGCGGGCACGCGAGTTATAGTTAGCTGAACTAACTATAACGGGGGAATTTCAATGGTTTTGTACAAGTGAAAAGTCCAGCTAACTATAACACCCCTGAAACCTATGGTTTTTTCAGTGAAATATATATATATATATATATATATATATATATATATATATATATTCACTTAAAAAACCATAGGTTTCACACGTTATAGTTAGGTGGATATTTCACTCGTAAAAAACCAATGAAATTCCCCCGTTATAGTTAGTTCAGATAACTATAACTCGCGCGCCCGCAATCCTGCTCATGACGTCACATATTACATCACTCATGACATGGTCAGTGGCATCACTCATGGCATCACTGATGACATCATCCTTGTGATAGAGTGGCGGTCGCGCGAGTTATAGTTATCTGAACTAACTATAACGGGGGAATTTCATTGGTTTTTTACGAGTGTAATATCCACCTAACTATAACATGTGTGAAACCTATGGTTTTTTAAGTGAATTTGCAAGGTTTTTTAAATGCTAATTCCTAACTATAACGTGTGTGAAACCTATGTTTTTTTCAGTGAATTTGTACGTTTTTTTAAATGCTAAGTTATGTATGTATTATTATTTTTTTAATATATTTATTTTACAATAAACTACGATTTAAGAAAAAACAAAAATGTTTTTTTCTGCCTTCGGGGTCCTTGAGGGACCCCCTGACAAAGGCTAGGGGGTCAGGAACGCTCTACCCTGCCCCCTTTTAACGGTGCGCGGCTATAGATATTTATGCTTTAACTGCAATTTTCTCAGGAACTACTGAACAGATTGACTCCATATATGCAAAAGGCACATCCCTGACCTGAGGACTACCTCTCTGCCAAATTTCAAGTAATTCTGTTCAGCCATTCGGGCTGTACCTTCGACTAAAGGTCCTATGGGAAAATGCATGGGGAAAACGCGTTTTGGGACCCCCCTTTTTTCTCGGCCCCCGCTTGACGAATCTCCCCGAGACTTTCAGGGTAGGAGCTGAGCGGAGCGCCCCATTAGTTTTGAAAATTTCGCGAAGATTCGTCAACCGGCGCCAAACTTATTAAAAATAGAATTTTGAGATTTCCTGTGGAAACACGTTCCTAACTATAACTATCTACTGGCGACCGCCAGTAGAATATATATATATATATATATATATATATATATATATATATATATATATATATATATATATATATTTTACCTACTGGCGGTCGTTATAGTTAGGACCACGTTTCCATAGGAAATCCGCAACATTCTATTTTGAATAACTTTGGCGTCGGTCGACGAATCCTCGCGAATTTTTCAAAATAGGTGGGGCGCTCCGCTCCGCTCCTACCCTGAAAGTCTCGGGGGGATTCGTCAAGCGGGGGCTGAGATAAAAGGGGGGTCCCAAAACGCGTTTTTCCCATGCATTTTTCCATAGGACCTTTAGACAGGGCTACAGCCCGAACGGCTGAACAGAATTACTAGAAATTTGGCAGAGAGGTAGTCCTCAGGTCAAGGAAGTGCCTTTTGTAGGTTTGGTGTAAATCTGTTCAGTAGATTCTGAGAAAATAGCCTTTAAATCAATATATATATCTGAGCCAGCTTACGGTGCGCTTACGGTACGCTTACCGTACGCGTACGGTGGCGTGCGCGAGCGCGATTATGATTGGCTCTTAGATCTTAGTAAACATTCGAATCGGCCGAAACCAGGAAGCGGCGGCCGCCATTTTCTCTCTCGCACTGAGAGAGATGATTAACAAACAAAGCACAAAAACATTTAAAGGGGCTGTTTTGACAGCTCCCACACACATAGCCATGTACAGGGAGTCCCCGAAGATCCCCCAAGGCCAAAAACTGAATTTTTATTTTTTCGCTAATTTTGCCGATTACGCTTACCGTACGCGTACGGTAAAAAAATATTAAAAAAAATAAAATATCCACACTAACCCCACCCCGTGTGCAATTGGTGACCGAAGGTCACCATTTGTGCATGGCTTATCACATATGTAAAAAACGAAAAGATTAAAAAAAAAAATATTAAAAAAAAAAATTATCCACACTCTCTCCACCCCGTGTGCAAATGGTGCCCGAAGGGCACCATTTGTGCATGGCTTATAACTACTGCGAAAATTTAAAATATTACCTTTAAAAACGAAGTGCATCATATGTCCTCCATGTGCGCACGGTGCGCGAAGCGCACCGTGCGCGCACGGAATAAACTGCGTTAAGTGGGCGCGCACGCCACGAATGGCGTAAAGTAACTTAGCATTTAAAAAAACGTACAAATTCACTGAAAAAACCATAGGTTTCACACACGTTATAGTTAGGAATTAGCATTTAAAAAACCTTGCAAATTCACTGAAAAAACCATAGGTTTCACACATGTTATAGTTAGCGGAAATTTTACTGATAAAAAACCAATGAAATTCCCCCGTTATAGTTAGTGCAGGCAACTATAACTCACGCGACCGCAATCTTCTGCTGATGACATATGTGTCTTTATGAAAAGAAAATATTTGTAATATATGTATAGCTAAAAATGTATGGAAGAAGACATGGGTAAATAAGTGTCTAAATACAGTATTAGCATCAGCAGAGGATTGCGGTCGCGTGAGTTATAGTTGCCTGCACTAACTATAACGGGGGAATTTCATTGGTTTTTTATCAGTAAAATTTCCGCTAACTATAACATGTGTGAAACCTATGGTTTTTTCAGTGAATATATATATATATATATATATATATATATATATATATATATATATATATATATATATATATATATATATATATATATATAGATACAATACAAAATGGATATGTAACCATAAATTATAAACCATGTTGTATTTGGTAACTCCTCATTGCAAGGTGAGGCTTGACGAGAATAATTAGGTTTATAATTTAAAATAAGCCGGCAAGTCACACTGACTTTTAGAGAGCCCAAATTAAATTATAATTTATGGTGTGAGTAGAAAACATGACTTTAATTGTGATTTGTATTAACAATGGATCAATTTATGTTAAAAATAATTTTCGTTTTGCACTGTGCACTTTAAAAGTATGCATGTTTTTGGAAACCTGAAGTGTGTTGTCAGTGTCTGTGCTGACACGCATAGCAAGTTGAATAAACAGAAAATCAAAATGGCGATGTTGTATGTGAGCAAGGTGGCTGTGCCTACCGAAATGTGTTGTTTCCGCTGAACAAATAAATATTCGATCTGGCTTCAGCCATGTTGGTACCTGCGTACGAAGTCCCATGTGGGGAGAGGAGCAAGAGTGGAAACGGATAGCGGTCTCCATTGGATATTTATAGTTAGGACAGCTGTTCCATAGGTAAAGCGTTTTTGTGTTGCTGATAACTTTGGCCCCCTTTGACGAATCGCCACGAAACGTAAAAAAAAGGTGCTAATTTTCACTCGTTTGTGCATGGAAAGTTGCGGGGTGGTCCGTCAAGTGGGGCCGAGAAAACAGGGGGGTGTCAAAACACAAAATTCCCGTGCATTTTCCATAGACTTCTTTGGAAAGAGCTACAGCAAAAACTGCTGAATAGAATTACACCAAATTTGGCAGGAAGTTAGATCTTGGTATGCAGATTGTGCTTTTTGTGATTTAGTGTAACTCCTTTCAGTAGTTTTTGAGAAATTCAGGTTCAAACAAACATAGGTATCTGGACAGTTGGTGTCGTCCAGATGTGCTCTGATTGGCCAATTTAAAGAGGACTGGTCAATCCTGATTGGTTGGTTTCAAACTGAACAACATGTTTTGGCAGCCATTACAATACTCAGGTGCTTGGCCCCTGTGTCCTGTAAATGAATTAAAAAGAATACCTAAGGGGGAAGAGTGAGCACACCCAGACCCCAAAGGGCATGGGTGAGCGGGGGTCTCAATGGGACCCACCTTTATTGCTTGGACACAACATGGACAACATATTGTAGCAGTTGTTAAAGGACTCTGGGACATGGACCCCATTGAAATGCGTTGTAGTGAATGGCAGATTTTGAGGGTCACAAAACATAGCACGTATAAAGGGTGATAACCTATTTTAGTTACAACATAAATCGTTTGTTGGTGGTACTATACTAATTTTAGGAATTGTGATGTGTTCTAAGGTGATTCTACCCTGTGAAAAATGCGGGCCCTCTGCCTGGATTTCATGTTTTATGTTTGAGAGAAAACTGTTTTCTCATGATTTTCTCATGGAGTGTAATACTGGGGAACATGCTTCACGTGTGTGTCTCGTATGTGTTATGTGTATATGTAATCACTATGTTGGAAATGTGACTCGCGCACGGAGCAGACACTGGCAGGGGTTTGAATCGCAAGTATCAGTTGCGGTTCGAGCTCTGGGCCAGTGGGTAATATAAGTTACTAAAACACTCTTCAAATAGAAAAGGCATTCCGTGTAGAGTCTTCATTTATTTGGGGACGTTCTGGAGATATCACCCACCAGCTCTTCCCATGCAGCTGGCTTTCACTGGCACCTCAGAGGCTACTCAGCGGACAACGGAGGCACAGTCGTCTGGATTACGCCTTCGGGAGGCGGAGACACTGAGGAAGAGTCCCATGGAGCTTCAAGGCGGTGAGCAACAGGGGCGGAGTGGGCCAAAACCGTCTTAAGTTGGAGGCGGCACACGGGCTGGCACGTGCAGGTTGTTAACTTCACTGTGCGTGTAGGCATTCGACGCGAGCTCCGGCACAGGTGAGTGACTCATCCAGTCAGACTCGCCTTGAACAAACGACGTCTGTGCGTCAGCGAGCACAACGTGACAGCCATACTGATTAAGGGTAGAAATAGGGGTCCATGTCCCAGAGTCCTTTAACAACTGCTACAATATGTTGTCCTTGTTGTGCCCAAGCATGGCACACAAGTAAAGAAAGAAAAAAAATAGTTTTAAGCTGGATTTCTATCGCCAACCAGTCAGAGCTCACCACACGGGTGCCGGCTATACGGCGGAGGCAATCTTTTGTCATATTTGTGTTTTCTTTTCAGCGCTGATGCTAGTTGACTTGCCAGGTTATAAGTTGCATAACTGACAATTTATGTTCAATGCTTTATCGAGCTTAAGCTTTGCTTTGGGTCACATTCAAGTGTTTGGTAGAGCGTTGTTTTTGGGACAAAAATATGAGGTCTCCAGATCCAATCACCCAGGCACCACGATTCCTGGGTAAACCAGGTAAGCCGGCTATCATTTGGTCAGAATGGTTCGGACTGTTTCGAGAACCATTTGGTAGCCATCGATGCTATTGGTTACAGTCAGGCTAGGAAATTTGCCATGTTATTTGGTAGTCTGGGTCAAGCAGTGCTGCAAATGTTTGATAGTCTGCCGGTGATACCTCCTCCGCAAGCGCAGTCAGGTGATAGACAATGGAACATGTATTTGGAAGTGGTAGCAAGACTAAAAAAACAGTTTTCGGATGAGCCTAACATTATGCTGGAGCACCATAATTTTTATAAGCGTAAGCAGATGGAAGACAAAAAGGTTGAGGAGTACATTTCTGCGCTTAGGGTTTTGGCTACCACGTGCGGCTCTGGCCCTATGTCAGATGAAAACATAAGGGACCAATTTCTGTTCAACTGTGCATCTAGGAAGGTTAAAGGAAGATTACTCAGCTGCAAGAACCCATCACTGGCAGAGGTTATTGACTTGGCACTGAGTATAGAAAGATCGGCTATCTCTACTAAAGCCATGCACACATATTCTGTCACTGGCATTAATATGGTTACTTCAGCAGACTCTGACCAGGAGGATTTGCTATGTTTGGTCAACACCAAAGGAAAACCGCCAATGTTTATGAAAAAAGAAATGCCTAGGTTCTGTTTTAGATGTAGTTCTAAAAGCCACTTAAGTAATTTTGCAGGAAGTTCAGCGGTTAACAAATGTTTAAGTTGTAAAAAATTGGGGCATTTCCAGAATGTGTGTAGTAGCAATAAGAGGCCGGTAGCTGTCAGCAGTATTGATGTTCAGGTTCCCATAACAATGTGGTTCTAACGCTGGACTGCATGATGGATCCAAGGTGGTCAAAGGTCCATTATGTGAGGCTATTATTGATAACTTTTCTTTGCAAGTCATGGCCGAGTCAGGTTCACCTATAACCATCCTAAGAGAATACTTTTTACGAAAAGTGGTAAAAAGACTTTCCTTTGTTGAAGTCGGATGTGAACCCCTAGGTGTTTGGAGAGAAATACATTGAAATTATTGGATATTTCTTATCCAAGGTCCAGTGTTTTTAGGCAGAGAGACTGAGACTAAGGTATATGTAGCTGTACGGGGAAAGAATATTATTGGCTGGAAAGACTTGGCACTTATGGGTCTGTATTTGGTTCCAGGGGATGAGAATCCAGTGAGTGAGAGAGGTATCAGTTTGCTAGGTGGATGACACGGAGGGTTCAGTTAAGGACATTTTGGATGACTTCCAAGTGGTCTTCAGAGATCAGGTTTGGCTGGTTAAGGGGGTGGAGCATCACATTAAGCTGACTCCAGATGCCCAGCGAGTAGCACATAAGGTACAACCAGTGCCTATGAGCGTCAAGAAGAACTGAAGTTCACTTTACAAAATGCATGCTCACAAGGGATCATTCAACCGACGGATTTGTTGCAGTGGGTGACACCCATAGTCGTCGCACAGAAAAAGTCTGGCAAGTTCAGACTTTGCACTGATTTGAGTACGATGAACAAGAAAATTATCGTAGACCGACACCTACTGCTCAGAATTCACAAGTTGTTGGCGAATCTTGGAGGCACCAAATGGATTTACCGGAATGATTTGAGGTCAGCGTATCATCAGGTGTCATAGTCAGTGGAATCTCAGGACCGGACGACGTTCGTGACCCCCTTTGGTGCCTATACGTTTCTCAGACTTCCATTTGGCCTGGCCTCAGCGGACAGTGTTTTTCAGAAACTTATAGACACACTGTTTTGGGGCACCAAGGGTGTGCAGGCATATTTTGATGACATCCTGATATAGCTGAGACCCTAGAGGAGCCTAACACAATATTAAGAGAAGTACTATCTAGGTTAAAGGCACACAAGAGGAGAGTTAGGGAGGACAAATGTAAATTTGCGGTAAAGGAGCTGGAGTACTTAGGACACACGGTGGTGAGTGCTGGCATAAAACCCAAGTTTTCTGTTGTGAGAGCAATTAGCGATGCCAAGGGTCTACAGATAAGGATAGCCTTCGTTCATTTCAGGGGTTTGCCAAATATTATGCCAGATTTGTGCCTAATTATGCAAAAACTGTGGAGCCATTATGTACCTTGCTTAGGAAGGATCAAATGTTTATTTGGTTAGATGAATTGGAAAGAGTGTATGGAAATGTGAAGGAGTTGATCATAACAGCACAAGCTCTACATGAATTCTGGGAGGATTGCACCTCGCTTATGACTGTCGATGCTAGCGTTCAGGGTCTGGGTGTGGAGCTCAGGCAGAGCTGGGCGTTCGCAAACAGACCCTGGCATTCACGTCAAGGTCACTTAAGCAATTTGAACACCAGTACAGCACAAAAACAAAAGAAACTCTGGCGTGTGTATTGGCTGTACAAAAATTCTAAATGTACATTTGAGGATGCAGGTTTGATTTGTTTACAGATCACAAACCCTTGATCTATATTTTTAGTAAAGTCAGTAGCAATAACATGTCTGCCAGGCTCACAAGATTGGTGTCTAAGCTACAGGAATACAATTTTGTGATCAAACACATTCCGCGGAGAAATAATTTTTGGGTTAATTGCTTGTTTAGGGTGGTTATGGAAAATGATGATGTGGACGATTTGTATGTTGATGATATCGAGTGTGTGGCAGTGGTGGACGCTGTGGCAGAGTATGAGTCAGTATTAACTGAGGAGAAGTTGGACGGAGTACTGCAAGACTGATTAGACCCTGAGCAAATGACCTGAAGCAAGGTGCTTGAGTGGAGATTTAAAAAAATGTACACAAATAGCTGAGGAGTTCTCTGTGGAAAACGACATAGTACTGCGGGGGAATGATTTGTTCCACCTACTAATCTCCGTAATGCCATGATATGTACACATGGGGCATCTAGGTTCCACGAAAACAAGGATGAAAATAAAACAGCAATATTGGTGGCCAGCTAAGCATAGCCAGGTGAAAGGTTTGCTGGATAACTGCCCTGAATGCTTGCTGTCAGACAAACATTGGAGAACGTTGCAGATCCCGTTGCATCCAACCAAGTTTCCAAGGGCAGCATGAGCAAAAGTGGGTTTGGTTTTTCCGGGCCGTGTTGCCCTCGGATATGAGGTATTTAATACTGGCTGTGGACTATTTCTCAAAGTGAATGTACTATAAATTTGTGGAAAGTCCAGATACAGGGGCAACCATGGAGTGTTTAAGTAAGATTTTATTAACTGAAGGGGTCAACAAGGTCATAGACCTGGATAATGGTACACATTTCGTGTCAGAAAGAATGTGTAAATTCATACGCTCACAAGACATAAAACACCTCAAAGTGGCGTTATACTCTCCTTTGAATGGCTTAGTGGAGCGGGGCAACAAAGTCATGAAGGAGGGTATAAAAACGGTCATAGCTTCAGGGTTGTATGTGAGAAAGTTAATCGAGGAGAAGGTGTGGAATTATAACACGTCACCACACTGCACAATGGGTGTTACACCATTTAAGCTGCTAAGGGGCAGGAATGTGCACACGTCTTCATTTCCTTCCTGGTTGAGTGAGATGAAAACCATACCTATAAAGGGAAAACCTAGTACCAAAGAGAATTTCTACCAAGGTTGCTTCGAAACAAGTTGATACGAAAGATAATTTTGACAAAAAGTGTCGTCTGGAGGGCAGGGATGTGTCGGTAGGTGACTGGGTCCTAATTAAGAAACCTCTCAGGTTAAGGAGAGGGGAGTCTAAATATTCCATGCCAATGCCAGCAAAGGGTCAGCATTTGTAGAAGGTAAAAGTTGGTGGAATAAAAGGCAGCTGGTGAAGATTACGCCGGAGCAGACGGACATCATGCAACAGAGGGGGTGTTGTGAGAATGATCAAGAGTGAATGCACTGGTTGCAATATGGTGTCAGGTGATTGCTTCTGAGGCGGGTGCTAAAGTCATTGACCCCAGCCATAATAAAAACAGTGCATGTACAAATGGTTTGCGGGTCAGGAGGATTCACAAACAGTTTGACGATTTCATTAGATATTAAATAGGACACCATATGGTTCATCTGGGTGAAGTTTCATTTAGCATGCTGTTTTAGTTGCTATCTTGTTTCAAAGGGGGGAAGGTGATGTAATATGGGGTAATGTTGAACATGCTTCATACGCGCGTCTCGTTCGCGTCTGTGTGCATATGTAATCACTATGTTTGAACTGTGACTTGCGCATGGAGTGGACACTGGCAGGGTTTCAAATTGCAAGTGTCAGTTGCGGCTGTTTGATACTGATATTTCTTCATATATATGATGCCTATCTTAGTATTGTAGCAACCCTTCATATGTACTTGTTGAAATTACTATGTTGAAAATTTTACTGACCACCAGTGAAAAACAAACCCCTTGGCAACCAATTGGATATAACACAATAGAACACAATAGGCCAGAAAGTAGATAGAACTATGTATTTTATTTATATTCATGAATAATATGAAAGTCAAGGTTTATCACTTATGTATGTAGGGTAGACAAACTACAGTATAATTTTGTCATAAAGTCTCACAACACATCTGTAATACATTCGAATAGAAAATCGATATTCCAAAAAAAACAACAATGTGAAAAGAAAAATGCAAACATATGTGCATTTAGAACAATTGAAACAGACCAAAACAAACTAACTCTAATACATTACACATAAAATCCATATAGTATGTGCAAGTTAAAAACTAAGGTCGTGACTAAGTTTATCTTTCGCTGGTAATCATAATCATCTTTTTCGTAATTCATCATGATGTAACTGCCATTATACTGGATATGTAGCTTCATGATCATGTGAATAAATGCACAAGGTAATGAATTAATTACTTAAATACCTTCGAGAAACCTGAACAAACTCTTGCCCTGAAGAAGTTCAGTGTTCTCAAAAAGGAAGGAAAAGCATTGGCTGTTATATTTTGACTAAAAGAGAAATGTTAACTAACAATTTGGACTGTTTGTTACTCTATTACATTTTGGAGTGTGCCCTCCCCAGTTGGATATAGGGACTGTTTCTGCACGTGCTTGCGAAGTTATTCGTAGCAGCTAAACACCGGAGAACGAACACCAGATGACTAAATAGACATAAAAGACTAATCGGGGGTGTGCTGGGTTCTCGCTTTGGTCAAAGCTGCTTAAATTGTGCATCTGTCTCCAATTATATACTTATCTGTCGCCCCTTCTACAATGCAGTTAACTGGGCTCTTCAGCGCCGGATTTGAGCACTGTCGCTCAGTACTAATTCAAAACCCTAGATCGATAAATATTTGAGGTGACTTTTGGTGTCTCAGCCAATTATTTGTTAACTTGTTCTTAACACTTGAGTAGTGGTTCCCAATTGTGTAAAATGTGATAAGCCACACACATTTTCCCTTAGAGGACAGTCTACCTGCTTCTAATTTTTGAAAACCCGACTGTGGGGCATAGCATAAAATAGCAGTTCTCCTCCCCTCCTCGATATACAATATATTTTGACTGTAGAGCTGCTAGCCACGTGCATACGCCTTGGCTGCTGGTAAAATTCTTAATTACAAAAATCAAATAACGGAGGTCAATGGAATAGTCTTACAGACGAAAATAAAGATTAGCACCACCTCAATTTCAGAATACAAACATGTGTATAACAATGACTAGCAAAGCAAGCCATATAGAAGCAACAGCCACCTTCTACATCTAAGCCTGTTAATTCAGTGCATACCATTCTTCTCACGGCGAATACATAGACCACTGATCTAGCATTTTCACCAGTTCCTGGAGTCTAAGAGAGCACTGGTCCAAAACTGACTGTTTCCTTGACGACCCCGCAGTACTGGATAGTACTACTTGCAGTGGTAGCAGGTATCATTGACTCTATTGTGGGTGCTATAGTCAGGGAGTCAAGAAGGAAGCATGAAGGTTGGTTCAGATACACTACAAAACAGTTTTCACATTTAATAAAAGGTAATGAATGAAAACCCACTTGAATGTGTCAGAATGTTTGATGCAGCCATCTATTTTGAAAGGTGTCACTCGGGGTAGGAGTGCTCTGATGGATACTTTTCAGGGCCATATGGGATCTCTCACCTTTCAATAATTAATATGCCGACTTTAATACAGACTACTTGTTGAGGGTATAGTGATGGCACTTGTCTGAGTTAATACACCACAAGCCAAACATGTCAACCTATTAGAGGCCATTAGACAAAATCAAAATGTGAGCCCAAAGTTTGTTTTGAAGGGAAGTGTTTTCCAATTTCTGTTTCCTAAGCTGAAGCAACACAATTGCCACAGGCAGATTGCCCTGAAGGGACTAATGTCTAAGTCTCTCAAAGACCCATGTTAGTTTTTTAAAATGGGTTTAAGATATGGCAAAATAGGGCTCTTTTGTTCTTAACAGATGTAATAGCAGACTTAACATTAGGGAAAGATTTAACACCCAGCCAAGAAGAAAAAGCCCAAAAGTCGACAAAACAAGGGGTGCAATTAGTGACATAAATCTGCCAAATTCAGTAACATCCCTATTGCTGGACCAATTAACACCAGCCTTTTAAGTACTGGTCATATGAAGTCCGCTTTCTGCCAAGCCAGGCTATTTCTCTTAAAGGATCAAAAAGATTAACCCATCTAGTGAATCTACTACTGAATTGGCATCTAAATTGATACCACGTCCAAGAAATACGGATGAGAAAAAACCTAGGGGCAAACAAGAGTTAGTAAAAGAGTTGTGCGAGAATGTAATTAGGGTTTGGCCTTAGCTGTAATGTTTTCAGATCCATGGTTTCAAATAATTCAATGGTTTGTGTGAATATTTATATTCCTCCCTTGGCGCCATGGCTTGATGATGAAATAACAAAACTACAACATGATCTAGAAAGTTTACAGATTAGGTATACATATGCCATGTTTCTTATTGGAAGAGATTTTACCTTCAAACTTCTATCACAACATCTAGATAGTGTACTTACACAATCTTCTCTTTTGGTGAAGATTCCATGATCAGTTTATTTGCCTTCTGCTCACTACTCCAAAGCTGCACAAGTACTTTTGTTATAAATCCAACTTAATCTGGTAAACTTAAATGGCCACTTTCCAAATGACACCCTAACAGCTTCCACTTATAGATTTGGGCAAATAAAGTTGCCGATTGATTATATTTTTATTTTGGTAGAACAATTTAGATCTGTCAAATCATTCAAAGTTGTTAATTTCCAATTGACAAGTTCCAGACCTGTTGCAGGGATTCTGACCGTCAATCAATGTTTTCACATGGGAAGAAAGACCAAATTACAGATGAAAATCTTCGAGAATTAAAAAAGCTCAGTCTAAAGGATGTTTCTATCTCAAATCAAGGGATTACAATCTTGGATGGTATCCTAGTTTTATAGATGTTGTTTTTATTTGTGTGCAAACTACATTTTCTTCACTCAATAAAAACTTGGCTTAGGAAAAGAATAAAATAGTAGGTAGTTTGATCAAGAATGTTGTGATTGTAGAAAAACAATGGACCCGGTCAGCTATAAGGCAACTCAAGATAAAAAGGAGTGCATGACTGATGTTTTGAGCTATCTGAAAAGCAAATTATATTTTTTTAATACAAGAGACTGCAATATTATAATGCATGCTGACAGAAAATGCTTTAGCTGTTTTGGGGCATGCCAAAAGATTTTGGTCTTTAGTCAACAAGGTAATTAGAATTCGTCTTTTCTTTAGAGTGCCATTCCTCATGAATTTTGTTGTAGCTATATTTCTACTCTTTACAAAAAAAAGGGCAGAACTTAATCATGTCCAGCAGGACGGAGTTTATAGCACAAATCCTTGGCTGTTACAACTTCAGTAACTCGGACCCCTGACCAAAATGATAAAATAATTAAATGCTTTTAGTGCAGGCGACCCTGACAGTTTCCAAGCAATCCTGTTGTAGATCAAACACTTGTGGTGGGCTCCATTTCTCAGTCCCTTCTCCCAGTGGGTTACAAAAAAAGGTGTTGTCCATAGCTCCTGACCGGGAACTATTATTAATCAATATTAAAAAAGGGTGATCGATCTGACCCCAAAAGTCCCCGATTAATCTCCCTTTTGTATATTACCTTCAAAAATGGCCTAAGTGTATATTAAAATGTCTTGAATTTGGGCAGCTAAGGACAGTCTTTTCCCACGGGAACAAGGCAGCTTTCGTCCAAACTATTCGACGACTAATCAATGTCTTGTCCTATGAGGCTGAGCACCAAGATCAAAGGATTAAATTGGAAAACTTGATTGTTGTTTCATTGACCTTCGTACTCGCCTTTGATCTGGTGGATCTACATTTATTACTGCATAAGCTGGTAGCGTACAAGATCCCTGAAGGGCTTCTCTATATGATCCAGCAGCTCCATACACAAGATTGAGTCCAAGTCACTATCAATAGTAGAGGCATCTTGGAACCTAAAATTCCTGTTAAAAATTGCCCTTAGGCAGGGCTGTGTTTTGGCGTGCTTGCTTTTTAGCTTGTTCCATGCAGGTCTTTCTAAATGTATATTGGCATTAGACTACTTTGTCCCTAAAATTGGAACTGCTCCTATTCCTTGTCTTATGTATGCCAATGATTTGCTATTATTGGACTCTACCTTTTTGGGACTTCAAGGAAAAATAAATGCATTGGAAGCAAATTGTTCTCTAAAAAGGATGACCATCAATGTTTCACAATGTCAGATTTTCTCTGCAAGACCAAAGAAATGTCAAAGGTTTCTGTATAGCTGCCCATTACAGCAAGTACGTAGCTAACAATATCTTGGCCTTATTTTGAAGAAAATCTGAGCTGGGCAATCATTTCTTAGTTTTGAACTCTTCTTTGAAACTTCCGATCCGCCGACCTTGCCCTCGGCGAAACCCCGCGCATCCGCAGAGCCAGAACAGGTGGAAGAACTTTCTCCTACATCGCGGCCAAGACCTGGAACGAACTCTCGATCGACATCAGACGCGCCCCCTCCCTGAAGATCTTCAAGAAGACGCTCAAAACCTGGGTCTTCGACTGAACGGAGCTGCTTACCCCCTCCCCCTGCGCCTTGAGACCCTCACGGGTGAGTAGCGTGCCTTCAATTCCTCTGATTGATTTCTCGATTAGCGACACTTAACAAGCTATAAAGATTTGACTCCAAATATGGAGGCTATTCTTTTGATTATTTAAGGAAAGCAGACTTAGGAAAATCAGACAGTATGGGACCGAGCTACTTTCTTTCAATCCACAGGTGGATTGGGAACATATAGAAAACTTTTGCCTCAAAAAGCATCTTTTGTTTCCCATCTGCTCCGTGATCCAGCCTCTAAGAATGGAAAGTTAATTACAGCTTGGGACTTGCTTGTCAAGGCCTATCTGTAATATTGCAAAGAGCTGTAAGTGTGGACCCGGATTATAATGATATAAAGTCTATAGTGAGTCATTCTAAGCTGTAACTTAATATTCTTCTGCTTGATCAACTGATGTCTGCGGTTAAGATGAAACAAACACTGAATGAATAGGCATTTCAAGTATGCAGATGAAAAGATAGGCAATATATGGCCTGCAAACAATTGGTGAGAGAAGTCCATCACTGGATTGGAGTCGAGACTATGCTCTACTATTTATCAGCAATCCCAGACAAGTATCTAAAATAATTCATGTTGAGAATTAGGATCGGTCTGGATTCCTTATGGCGATATCAGGGTTTTAGAGACGGGATTGCTTTGAGTAGAGGCTGTTGCTTATGCTATCAGAATGTTAAACATAGTACAGTGCACTATGCATATTTTTTAAAAGAAAGAAAAATGTTTTGCATCCGGTATTTTTTAAGTTACCATGGCGCACTAGGCAAGAGGCTTTAAAAACTCTGTTCGCTTTTGAACAATTTAATAATTGTATAGTTCTTGGAAGTTTCATTAAGAAAAGGCAGAAAAAGATTTGCTGTGAAGAATGCATACATTCTTTTTGTTAATCTCAGGAGGCTCCAATACCTTATTGCACTTTATGTTTTATGAGTTCTTCCGAACTGCTATTCCCTTTCCTTTCTCATTATGACTACACTATTTGACTACAAACTGAAAGCACTTTAGGTACAGGATTGAGTAGGTCTGTTCTATCGAACAATAGCTTATGTATTAATTATAATATTTGTATTCGAACAAGTTGTATACACTTTTCCTTAGTAGACCCATCTTGTCTAATGATGCACAATGTACTAGTCATAAGCATTTACTATAATATTTACAAATTACATTTAAGACATTCACTCAGATTTTTTTTTTGCAGCTCCATGTTTTGTAATTGTACTTTGCTCTTTAAAGCATCATTTTAATTATGTACATTTCTGTGATATTGTGTTTCCTTTCTTGTCGCTAGACAATGCTATTTGCACTTTATAATTTGAAGAGATTTATTCTGACAAATGGTGCATAATGTATGAACTAGATGTACTTATTTATATTTTTATCTTGTATTATCTATGAAAATGTTTTTCAGAAATTAATTAACTATATATTTACTTCAAAACCAAAAAATGGAAAGAAAGTTAAAACAAAACACGACTAAGGGAGTGTTAGAAAAACCCCACTCCCACACCGGAAAGGGTGGTGGTAACGGGGTCTTTCCAGACATACACAGTGGTAGCTTGGCTCGAGTGGTCAGGGGTCAGGCACCGTGTTAAGCCTACGACATACCCACACAATAACCATGCGTGCATCCGTTCCAAAAACGACACTACACCTTAAAAATTATACTGAAAATATATCTCTTTATCTTCTTTTCTCTTAGTTGCTGATTAAATAAATAATAAGACAATCACAGTACACAAGGCATTTTCTGTGGAAGGGTACGTCAAATAAATACTGTCTTAACGATTCAATAAATAAGGTAGATCATAAATAATCAAGGCATAAATATAAGTGCATTACATTACAGGCAATTAAATATTATGAGGCAATAAATACTGTACGACAATAAATATTGTGAAACAATAAATACTGTGAGGCAATAGATAGGATAAATACAATAAATACAGTGCTCTCAATAAATAATAAAAGCCAACAGTGACACTTGTAAAATCAGATCACATTGAAAATACTATGGGCTGATTTGGCCCAGTCACAGCATGTGGTTAGGTGGATGGCCTGAGGGTGTCTCACCTAGCTTGGGTAAGGCTGAGGCCTAGACTGAGGTAGATCAAGGGGGAATCTAGAGATCTGGCTCTCCCACACTACACAACCCCTCTGTATTAGTCTCAGCTCACCCCTGGCACAATCAAGCTGGTTCCAGCACCCTAGGTTAGTCTCTCAGGGCTCCACCGGGCCTTAGGCGCCCTCTATTCCACTTACTGCCCTTTTTATGAAGCTCCGACGCCGCTGGAGTCGTGTCGACGCCGTGAGGCGCCTCCGGTTCGATGTCGGCGGCCTCGGCGCAATGTCAGTTCTTGACGACGTCGATAGGCGGCTCCGGTTCGATGTCGGCGGCCTCGGCTCGATGTCGATCTCCGATTCGATGACGTCGGGCAGTCTTGGCTCGATGACGACTTCGAGCGGCTCCGGTTCGATGACGTCGGCCGGCCTTGGCTCGATGTCGACTTCCGTCGGCTCCGGAGTGCGATCTCCACTCCCGACCTCCGGTGCTCCTCTCCTCGGGTTCCGGCGACTCCGGAGTGCGACCTCCACTCCCGACCTCCGGCACGCTTCACCTCGGTCTCCGGCGACTCCGGAGGGCGGACTTCACTCCCCCGTCGACGCCGCTCACTCGACCTCGGGTGACTTCCTCCTCGACCTCTGGTACTCTCCACGACCTCCGTCGGCGCCCTCTCTCGACCTCTGGCGGCTCCGGGTACGACGTCTGCTTTCCAGTCAGCGCCGCTTCTCCACCTCGGGCTCCAGGTCTCAGGCTTCTCGACGTCGGACTCCAGGGAAACCAATAAACAGGTCAGATTCTTGCTTTTCTTTACTTCTAAGGCCTGTTCCTGCTGTCCAGGTCCTTAAGATGGTTTTTCTTGCTTTTTCCCACACAGGGCTCCAGGCTGGGCTCAGTCAGTAGGGACTAGTATCAAGGGTGGGTTTATGGACCCCACTCCAGGCACAAGTTTCCACCCCTGCTGCCTCACTCCTTCCTCCTTCAGGTTTCTGCTCCTCTCTCTTCACCAGTCAGGTGCAAACTGCCAGCTCCGACTGTCAACTCTGGCTTAGCTTCCCAACATTCAAAACCGCCTCCAACTGTCACAGGGTTCTGGAATGTTCTGGAAGGTGCTGGTAGGTTCCAGTGGGTTCTGATGATGTCACAGGTGGCCACCATTTTGTGCTCCAGGCCCTCAGACAGAAGTTCCAGGGGTAGATAAAATGGCTCCCTGAATCTGCAGCAACACTAAAAAGTCTGGTGGTTCCCAAAAAGGAAAAATTCTAACAGGGCTTGAGGCAAAAGTGGGACAAAATAAATAATGATGAGGAGGGACCACCCAAAGGGCTGACAGGTCTAACAGGGAGGATTTGTATCTGTCCTCTCCAGTTTGGCCACAAGAGGGCTTCCAAGCATGCTCAAGGCGCTTGTGGTGACACTTGAAGTTCCTCATATCTTGGGTTTACAATATGGCCAAAGTAGACCTGCGTATAGAGGTTAGGACTTTTAAGAGTGCAACAGAGTCTAGGACCATTGTGATTTGGTTATAGAAATTGATTACATTAGTGTCAATTTCCAGCCTTAAGGTGAGCGGAGATTTGCTGAAAGCGAACTCTAAGCTAGTTTTGTTAATCTTTTTCCAAGATTTGCATTTAGTGTTGGATTGGGAGGTGGAAGAAAAGAGTGGCTATAGGTGGGAGGGAAGAGTGAAGTGGAGGAGTGTTAGACCCGTCAGCCTAAGGGTGGTCTTCCCCCAAACCTTTAACCTTTCACCTCCATGTTTTGCTGATCTCGTTTTTTGCAGGCCTTAGGACTCTGTGAACTTTGCCAATGCTGACCACTGCTAAAATGCATGTGCTTCCTCCTTAAAACATGTAACATTTACTTATCTCCAATTGGCACAGTTAATTTACTTGCAAGTTCCTAGTACAGGGGCACTACATTTGCCTAGGGCCCGTAAATTAAATGTTACTAGTGGGCCTGCAGCACTGAGTGTGCCATCCACCTACATAACCCTTTAAACATGTCTTGTGCCTCCTTTTGTAGCCTGTGTGTGCAGTTGTAAACTGCCATTTCGACCTGGCAAAATTAACCTTTTGCCAGGCCCAAAGTTTATTTTTAATACATATAAGTCATCCTTAAACAGCCCAGAGGACAGGGTGCAGTGTATTTAAAAGGCTGGAGATGTACTTTTAAAGTTTTACATGTACTGGCTGTGGAAAAACTCTTAAATTCATTTTTCACTACTGCAATTCCTACCGCTCCTATAGGATAACATTGGAGTACCTTAATTAGATTTAATAAGCTGATAATTTGCAATTGGGAGCAGGTAACCAATTCATGTTTGGTGTATTTGGATCTGCAATGAAAAATCCTAACTTATGGTGAAGTTGGATTTTAAATTACATTTTAGAAAATACCACTTTTAACAAGTTGGCATTATCCTGCCATATCCAGTCTATAGTGCAAACAGAAAAAGATTCCTTTGCTGGCGCGAGCACTGTTTCATTGGGCTAATTGGAAGCCTCTGATACTTTCATCCAAGTGGAAACATTAGAGCCAGTAATCATGAAATTCTCAAAACAATTGATTTATTCTCAATGTGAATTGTGTTCAATAGAAATTCTCCATGTCGATTAACTTCTTTGTAAGGCTATAGAACATCATCCGCCTTACTGGTATATCAACAATAAACCCAATGCATTTCGGGTTCAGAGCGAACCCTTCGTCAGGGGTATTTCTTGAAGCTAAAAGTAACAAAAAGGCAAGTCAATCGAAAGTCCTCATAAGCAAAATAAAGATTCTGCAAAGATACAGTCATGATAATCTGTGATACGTAAAAGCCACGAAGTAAACACTCCACTCTCTCCGGTGATAATGCACATCACGTAACCAGTGAACGTAAACGCTCGACTCTCTCCAATAGTAGTGGACGTAACATTGTCAGTGAAAGCCCATCGAAGTGACTATGTTAGAGTGTGCGATACATTCGCGTGTGGAAGCTGAACCGTAATAATAATGAAATAATATTCGAGTGATGAGTGGTGCCTAAACCTACAAATAATAGAGAAAAACCTGGGGACTTGCGTGGTTAATGCGGAATTCCTTGAGTGCGCTGGAGTGGCCAATAATCGAATAGTGAGGTGAACATGAGCCGACTTAAAAAATACGAAAAGAACACGTATGGTGAAAAGCGCGTCAGGAGACTGGCGCGCCTTCGTCGGGTTGAGAGTAGCTCAAGTGAAGGAAAACAAAGAAGCTGGTGTGTTTTCGTCGGAACGGAAGTGGTTTAAATAAGAAAGAGAAAACGGATTGTGCGCATTTAGAAATAGAAATAGGAAATAACATCCGACGAAAACACACCAGCTCCTTTGTTTGACGTGTTTCCGCCGGATGCGAGCACATCGTACATTCGGGTAAGCTGATATGGACCGTTGGCATGGACTTTCTACTTCTCTTTCGTTTGCACTGTTTAATCATAATGCACGTATCTCGTAACTTTTTACACTTGAATAATCTGTGCCCTGCCTTCACACAAAGAGTAGCATACCCCCTATAGTTAATCTGGAGCCAGGAAAGAAGAGGCAGGATGACTGGGAACTTCAGAAGGAAACCTCTAGATTCTTCTTCCCCACTTCAAAGGCACAACAGCGTATAAATACTGGAACTCCGAAACCAACTCTTCAGTACACTTCTGGACCGGTGGATATTCTGCCAGGAAGCAGTGCTGCTGAAGTACTGGCACTCTGCTGGACTGCAGCCCTGCTGGACTACTGCCTTGATGGACTGCTGCTTTGCTGTGCTGACCTGCCGGACTGCTGCCTTGCTGTGCTGACCTGCTGCCCTCTTGACTGGGTGGGAAGGACTGGACTTGCATCTCTCGATCCCAGAACCCCAGAATGACTCCAACGCCTACTTTGCTGGCCTCCTGATCTGAAGCCTCAGAAACACAACAGATTTCAAACACTCGTGCACCTACACCTGGACTCTGTGAGACTACCCTGCCGAGTGGTACCACCCCAGTTCTGCATCATTGGAAGTAGGTGTAGGAAGGTGGAATCTGACTGCATGGTTACCCTCACGTTTTGCCTGGTGTTTTGCTGGTTTAAGACTTAGTTTGACTGTGATCCTGCCAATCAGGACCCCGTCTATCTGCTTTCTCCCTAAATTGGTTGTGCATGTACTTTAGGTACACACCAGATTGGATTCTGGGGTACCCTTATAAGTCCCTAGTATATGGTATACTATGTACCTAGGGCATAGGTACCCCAGAGGCCTCTCAGGGGCAGCATGTATTATGCCACCCCTGGGAGACCATTCAAAATGACACAACAGGTCTGCTACAGCAGCCTGTGTATGGTGGTGCATGCACCCCTTACTTAGATATAGGTTCACTATATCTATTCTAATCACTGCACATATAAACCTATCAGTCACCCTTATGGCAGGCCTTATCCATCCTGAAGGCAGGGTGCTGGGTTTTATGTAAGAGGGTGCCCATGCATGAGCAGAGTCCCTCTTCAGCTTTCGGAACCTATATTCTGGGGTTGTTTGTGATGCAGCCAACCATATATACTTAAGTGCATTAGAACCTCGCGGTAAATGTTAACTTTAAAATGGCTGCATGGAAACATGTTGTGTTTGGTGTCAAACACCTTGGAATCATCCCTCCACACTAGTAACTGGTGTGGGAGGTATGATTCCACCCAACTAGAGGGAGAAATATGACAACACTGGTACACCTGGTACCAGCTTTTCAAACCCTAGCATCACAAAATGGATGTTGCCAGCCACAGACACGAGTCTGCCCTCCTGCTGCTGGTCGGAACTATGGCAGGGGGCGGCTGGACAATAGGTTTCCTGTCACAGACAGGCTTTAGTGTATTGGGGCTGGGTGGGTGCACTCTGAGAGTGCTTTGATGTCTGCACTGGGGGCACATTTGGTGTCCCTGTGCATAGTTCAGCTCAAACCGGTTGCAGGGGCTATCAGCCCCTGCTCTGGCACGAAACTGGACAAAGTTTGTCCCTCCCCTTCCTTGGGTATAAAGTAGGAACCCCTAGCTACAGGACTTTAGATTTATCTGGACGAAACTCTGCTACAGAAACCAAGTACTTTCACTATCTACACTACGCTGGATGACTGAAGAATCTCCCTTGGAGTAAAGGAGTTACTCCCCTGCAAGGCAGGCACCTTAAACGCATCTGACCGGTTTGCATCTACGCAGCTCCTGAAGGACTCCGAAGATTTTGCAACACAGGAGGTGGGTTCCCAAGCTTCCCAGAGGTTGACTAGTGCTCTCAGCAAACCTGAGATACGCAGCCCTCGTGTGGACCGTGCAACCCGTACCCCTGGACACCGTGCACATTTGCAGCAGCATATGCTTTTTGGTGATCCATGAGGCTGTGCTTTGGGCTACTTGTAGTCCTGACCCCGAGCAGTGTTTTCACCGAAGATTACCGGCCTACACTCCACAAGTGTTCCGTGGGCTGGTATTTTTTGATTCCTCTCGGGGTCCCTTCGCGATCCCTGCTCCGTCAACCTGTGGGTCCCTGTGATGGCAACTTTAACTTTCAGTGGGCTTTCCTGGTTGCTTCAGATGTGCCCGGACTCTCCATCGCTTGGGGAGTCCCCAGGACCTTGCTGGTCCACACCAAAGCATCTTTTCTCTGACCGGGTGGGTTGCAGTTGCCAAGGCTTATTGGTCTCCAATCTGGACACTGACCCCCGCAGCACTCGACATCCTTCGTAGGACAGCTCGCCTGTGGACTTTGGTCGTGGTCGACGTCTCCTGGTCCCCGTGGCTGCAGAGTCAAGCTTCACCTCATCTCACCTGAAACACCTGACATTGGTGGGCATTCGTCTATCGTGCCCCTGGTCACTGTGAAGTGACCCAGGCTCTGTCCCCTCTGCTTTCAGGTTCTTCGCAGCTCCGATCCAGGCTTGGATCACATCGGACACTTCTCATCTTCCCGGCAGCAGCACTTCTTCGCAACACGCCATTGAAATCAAAAACTTTTCCGACACCACTTGACCCCTATGCACCCGGCTCTCCTGGGATAGGTAACTCGGGTACCTTGATACTCTCAAGGGTGCTGGCCTTAGAACGTTCTATGTTCCAAAGGGTTTGCTCCAAGTCCTCTCCTAAGTGTCCTTAATCTTTAAAATTCCAACCGCGACTTTCCCATAGGATTGTACGGGGCTCGTGCCCGTGTTCTCACACTGCACGAGTCCCACGTGGGTCCCCTGTGTCACTACCTTTGGTGGTTCCTTGGGGTCCCAGCGATTCTACGTGCTCTAGGCACTGTGTATAGTCAAGTCGTGGTTGTTATACCACTTTCTTAGTATATGGTTTGGTCTCCCCCTGGAGCCCACTGTGTATTGTGCTATTTACTGTTGTTCTAGTGCTTTAATATTGTGTATCTTGTTCTCTAATCTCATAAAGAAGTTAGTAGAGAGTGTTCAGTAATAAATACATACATTTTATATATACCTTGTGTGGTTCTCCTTTCATTTGGTCATTCAAGAGGTTATAATCTGGTAAACCAAGCTGCTTTACATTCCTTCGAGACTTAGCCTGAAGGCTGCTCTCCATAGCTACCACTAGGCTAGCTTTCAATAAAGGTTGTCTTTAACCTAATCATCAATAAGGGTCGTTTGGACTGGTGCAAGGTGCCCACTATAACTAGTGGACAGCATATACCAGGCCAACTTCTCACAGTGGGCTTAAGGTGCTCTGCCAGCCTCTGTATTTTCAGTGGAACCAATGCACTCCTCTGCTGCACGCTGCTGCTGCATGGATCAGAACCACTGCAAAGACCTGCACAGCAGCCGAACGCCACATCAGAACCGCTGCTGCGAGACACATCCTCAGCACAGGCCTCCGTATCTCTCGACAGCAGCTTCGACAATGACAGACTGCACATCGCAACCTTGCAGTTCCTCAGAACCAATGCATTGCCCGATTACGCGACGCATCCTCAATGCGGACTTTGTATTCCAGGCTGATGTCGACGGGATCCTCAACAACTATGCAGGACCTCACATTGCAGCTTTTCCGCATCTCGGACCAAACACATTGCTTAAGCTGCTCGATGCGGATCCTCACAACACTCTGCAGACCAGGATTTAAGGCACTTTGTTCAGCGGGCCTAACTAGGCCTGTGTAGCCGGCCCATGCTCCACTGTGGTCAGCCCGAATGTAGGAGAGTAGGATCTGCACATGTGTTGCCCCCACTTTTTTTCTGATGTATACACTGGTTTCTGGCTATAGTCTGGCTGGGTCCCTGCTAATCAGGGCCCCAGTCTAACTGATCTCTCTAAACAACTTGGTGTGCATATTAGATGCACTAGTGATTGGATACTGTGGTGCCTTGTAAGCCCCTAGTATATGGTACCTTAGGTACCTAGGGCATTGGTACTTCACAGGCCTACCAGGGGCTGCAGCATGTATTATGCCACCCCTGGGAAGCACTCACAATCTGACACCACAGGCCTGCTACTGCAGCCTGTGTGAGGTAGTGTTAGCACTCCTCACTGAGGTATAGGTTCCTATATCTCACCATACACACACATATAAACCTATCAGTCACCCCTATGGTAGGCCCTATCAATCCCAAGGGCAGGGTGCTTGGTATACTATGTGAGGGGGTGCTTCTGCCTGAGCAGGACCCCTCTGCAGCTGGCAGAGTCTATTCTCTGCTGCTGTTTGTGGATGCGGTTAAACCATATACTCTTAAGTGCATTATAACCTCGCGGTAAATGCTAACTTTGGAATGACTGCATCAAAACATGTCGTGTTTGGTGTCAAACAACTTGGAATCCTACCCCCACACCAGTAACTGGTGTGGGAGTAGGATCCCACCCTTCTAGAGGGGACGACATGTACCCACTGTACTACACGGTAGAAATCATCTAGAGCCCTGGCATCACAAAATGGATGCCACCAGCACAGATACCGGGCTGCCCTCCTGCTGCTGACCGAAACTCGCAGTGGAGGGAGCCCAACAAAGGGTTTCCTGTCACAGGGAGGTGTCACCACCTCCCAGACAGGATTTAGTGTATTGGAGCTGGGTGGGTGCACTCTTAGAGTGCTTTGAAGTCCTGCACTGGGGGAGCAGTAGGCTCCTCTGTGCATATGCCAGCTCAAACTGGTTCAGGGGCTACCTGCCCCTGCTCTGGCGCGAAACTAGACAAAGGGAAGTGGGTGTAACCACCCACTACCCTGACCCTCCTAGAGGAGTGGTCATAGAGCTAGTCCCTCCCATCTTTTTACTATAAGATACCAAAGCTTGCCAATGCAACTTAGATTACACCTGGACGACGCTCTACAAAGAAGAATCCTGGCCCTTCGACGTTCCACTATCTCTGGAAGACTGAAGAATCTCCCTTGGAGTCAAGGAGTGACTCTCCTGCTTGGCAGGCACCAAAACTCTTCTACAACGGTTGCAAACTTTACCGCTCCCGCCGGAGCCCGAAGTCTCTGCGTCCCCTGAAGCGGATTTCCTGACCTCTCGACGGCCATTTTGAGTCCCCAGCGAAGCTGTGGCATCTGGACCCCATGAGTAACAGCAATACCAGGGAACCGTGCACTGATTTCAAGTGCAAGCCCTAATCTACGTCCAACGAAGTTGTGCTTTGGACCACTTGTTGTCCAAGTCCCTAGCAGGTCTAGTACCGAAATTCAGTGGCCTACCCCGTCCCGAGTGACCGTGGTCTGTTGTTAAACTTTTCCTGCAAAGGCGTCTTCGCGGTTGCTTGCCTGTTGGCTAGTAACTCACCTGAAGACTTCCACATCGACTTCAAGGGCTCGCCTTGTTGCTCCGGGCCTGCCCTCATTTACCCTCGCTGGGTAAGTCCATCAGACCTTGCTGGTCTGCACCATTGCCAATCTTCACTCTACACGAGACTTGCAGTTGCCAAGGCTTGTTGGCTCCAATCCGGGTGCCGACACAGTCATCAGCTGCAGACGTCGTGGGAACCTCCGAAGCCAGCTGCTGGTCATCTTCGATCCCTCCTGGTCCTCGTGAGCGAAGAGACAAAACACCATCATTGACCTGAAGAGAAGCGACAGCTGTGGTCATCCATCTTGCTGGCCACTGGTCACTGGCAAGTGACTCTGAACTCTGTCCCCTCAATTTCTAGGTCTTCTGCAACTCCAATCCATCGTCGGATTCGAACGGACACCTCTCCAGTCGTCACAAGCAGCAAGTCTTCAAGGATCTCCATTGAAAACAGCATCGCGACCCGACACCAAAGAACACCTATGCACCCGGCTTCCCTGGGTGAGGTAACTCGTGCCCAAGTGTGTGTTGGCTCTCGAAATACTTACCCTGTAAGTTGCTTGCCTGTTGACTTTTGCGAAGTGCCCTAGAACTGTAAAATACAAACCGCGACATTTGCCATTGAAACGCATTGAAAACCCGCGTGTGTGTTTAGACACTGCACGCGTCTCCTGTGGGCTGATTACTTACCTGCTAACACTGCAGAAGTGAAGCCCCAGCGATTCCCAAGGCCCTAGGCCTCTTCATTTTGCAAGTCGAGTTTGTTAACCCATTATTTTAGTATATGGTCTGGTACGCCCCTAGGGCTACAGCCATATTTGTGCTTAATTTATTGAGAACTGTTGATCTTTTGAATGTTTACCTGGCTCTAATCTCATAAAGAGATTAGTAGAGAATATTTAGAAATAAATACATATATACTTGATATATATACCTGTGTGGTGTCTTTTCATTTGGTAATTCAAGAGATTATAAGGTAAAACAAGCTGCTTTACATTCCTCAGAGACTTAGCCTGAAGGCTGCTCTCCACAGCTACCACTAGGATAGCTTTCTTTAAAAGGTTGTCTTAAACCTATCTACCAAGAGTCGAATTGGACTGGTGCAAGGTGGCCACTATAACTAGTGACCAGCATATGCCAGGCCAACTTCTCACACCGAACATGTGACCAGATATTTTCAGTTGGCACTTTGTGCTTTTTGGCACTATTTTCAATAAAACCTTTAAAATGTAATATCTCCAGTTCTACTGATTGGAGGTTTGAAATTTTGGTATTGTTTTATTTATTTAAAAATTACTCTAAATTTGTGAGGAATCCTTTTGTGGTGAGTTTTTACTGTGTAACTATGTACACACAAAGAGATGATGGACGGAGTGCTGAAACTTTTCAGATACTCACCCCTAGTCACAGATCTGGGTTTAATCCATCATCATTCTTTAGCTCACTTCGCCACCCCAGTTCAGACACAGCCAAAGCCTTCCCTGGACCGGAAACACCCACGCCTGAGCATACCCTGCTAACTGAGGGCGAACTAAGCACACAAAAGGAGATGATGGACGGAGCGTTGAAACTTTTCAGACAATCACCCCCAGTCATGGATCTGGGTTGAATCCATCATCATTCTCTAGCTTACGCTTCAGGTTGATCTTCTGTAGCAGAGGCAGGACATGGCTTAGTGTTGCCCCTGGGGCTGCACAATCTGCATCTCCATGCTTGGAGACTGAGCAATGGAAGTTTACCTCATTTTACCTTCAACCTGAGGTCACTGATGTCATTTAGGTGATAAGGTGTCCCTTTCAAAATCAGTATATGCCAGTCGTTGGGACAGATCTGTGGTTTGCTGCTGCACCCACCAGGTTGATTCATCGCATGCCAATTATCGGATGTTTGCTTGTTTTGTCCCTGGCCCTAGCAAGGACTTGCTTTGGGCACTATTAAAGTCTATTTTTTGGAGTTGCTGGTTCAGCCTTCATTGTTTAAAAAAATGTAGAGATTCTTGAAAGGGTTGCAACATTTATCTCTACCAAAACCCTTTGCGAAGGAGCAGTGGGATTTAAATGTGGTTCTTACTTTTTTATTTTTCACTCCAGTTGAGCTGATTCACAGTTGTCCATTATTTCTCCTGACCCTCAAAATGGTCTTCCTCATGGTCATAACGTCAGCTCGGCATGTGAGCGACCTTCAGGCTCTTTCTGTCCAGCCACCTTATACTACACTTTTCCTAGATAAGCTGGTGCTAAGTACCGAAACTTCTTTTCTACCGAAAGTGATAACTTCGTTTCACGTTGGACGAGCCATCAGCCTGCCAGCATTCTTTGCGCTGCCTCATCCTTCAAAAGTGGAAGAAAGACTCCATTGTTTGGACTTTGAGAGAATACTCAGCTTTTACATTGATCGCACCACAGAATATCAAGTGGACAATCAGCTCTTAGTGGGGTTGGCTGGTGTAAAGAAGGACAAGGCAGTCCAGTAGCAGACCATCTCTTGCTGGGTTGCACTCTATATCCATATCTGCTACGAATTGTCCAACGAGCAGCTTCTGGAAGGGCTACAGGCTCGTTTCACCAGAGCCAAAGCTGCTACCACTGTGTTGGCACCCAGGGTGTCTGTTCTGGAGGGTGGTCAGGTGGCTACATGGGCATCGGTACACTCATTCCCAAAGCTCAACTGTCCCGATAGTCAGGTCAGTCAAGATGGGTATTTGGCCTGTTTGGTCCTGCAGAACATTTTTTTATGAGTCACTTCATAGACCCCCCCCCCTCCCACCTGGGGAGGAACTGCTATACTATATATCCACAAGGTGAGGAATCTGTGGTTAGAAGTATACATCAAAAGAACAAGTTGCTTACCTTTGGTAGCACTTGTTCTTGTGGATACTATTTCTAACCACAATTTTCTCACTGCCCACTTCCCTCCCTTCCCCTCACCCACCTCCGTGACCTGTAAACTAGACTCTTTATATCTAAAAATATCCCAATCCAGGGTACTGGTCATGTCGTTTTGCTGATGGGCTCTTGGTCTGAGGGTGCGGACAGCATAAGAAATCAAGTGACATCAGCATGCATGGGTGGATCCAATATGCGGCTGTGCTTGTCACTTCTGGAGTGGAATGACATTGGTGCGGCGGTGCACAACGCCCACTACTGGCGCATGGGAGTACTGCTTTTAAGCTTCCTGATCCGTTCTGGCGCTACCAGAAAGAGCATTACCGAAGGTAAGTAACTTGTTTTTCCACTTCATGCTCCTGGATCTTATTCCTCCTAACTTACTTCGCTTAGGAGATTACATTTTCATCGTGATGAAATCAACAACCCTGCTTCAAAATTCTGCTGGAACCTGGACAAACCATTTCCTAATTGTAAGAAATTGAGTTACTGGTTGAGGCGGGCGAAACCCTACTGAAGCAGCAACCATAATTTTTCTCAGTTTTAAGTCACAAGCAAACCCTAAATCAACCTGTGCTCAACCAGTAGCTTGGCATAGAGCAGTCAGGCTTAACGCAGAGGCAAAGTGTGAAGCATTTGTGCAACACTTCAAACAGAGCAAACACAAGGAGATGATGGACGGAGAGCTTAAACTTTTCAGCATGCACAACTCCTGAGTTCCACTCTAGGCAGAACGCGTCTCCCAGTGAGAGACCCCTTTGGAACTGCAAAACACAAAAATGCTGGACATTGCACATTTTTGACAGTGGCAAAAAGATCGAGCCAGGATTCTCCCCTTTGATAGAATATGCCCTGCACCACACCAGGGTGTAACTGTCATTTGTGAACCGCTAAGCGCCGGCGGCGGACTTTGTCCACCCTGGAGATTAGGAATTGCTCCAGGTGGTTCTTTAGCAGAGAAATATCATGGCTGTCCAGCCACTCCCAGAGCGTACTGCTTCTGGCACGGGACCCAAGACTCCACTCTGCTTGTTGCATTTCCACATGGAGGTGGTGTTGTCCACGAGCACCTTCACCAGCCTTCCTTTGAAGGGGGGTAAGAATGTCTTCAAAGTCACAAAATCGCCCTCAACTGCAACAAATTATTGTGGAGTTGGGCATCTGCCGTAGACCAGAAACCTCTGATTTTCACCTCTCCCAGATGGTCTCCCCAACCCAGAAGTGATGCATCTGTGACCACTGTCAAATCTAGGTGGTGTAAGGAGAGGGGACTGCGACTGGCCCAACACCAGTCCAACCGTCATTACCATAGGTTTTTGCAGTCTCCTCTGAAATCTAGAAACAATCCAAAAGATTCTTCTGGTGCGGTGCTGAGACTTTAAATCCCATCACAAAGCCAGCATGATCTGGCAAGATTCAGCAGCAGGAGGTAGGAGTCCAGAATTCCAGCAGGCTAAGAGTCTTTCACACCGAGGTCCAGGACAGTGGCTGAAACTTCAGAAACGTAGCCAGAATGTCTTGGGCTCTCTGCTCTGGGGAAGTCATGTAACCAACTTGTATCCAGAGTTCCTCTGATAAACAGGAGCTAATTATGACTATGCAACGTTGATGGTGAGCAGCAAAGATGCTAGGAGGTTTGTTGTCAGCTGCAGCTAGCTGATGACTGCTGTTGGTAGGGGAAGATTGGTGCCATCTCCATCACTTTCACAAACACTTGAGAGGCACTGGTTAGGCCTTAATAGAGCACCACAAACTTAAAATGCTTTTGACCAACTGTAAACAGCAGGTAGCTTCTGTGGGCCTGCAGGGCGGGGATATGGAAACAAGCGTCCTGAAGGTCCACTACCACCATCCAATCGCAAGGCTCCAGGGTAGACAAGACGTGGGCCGACATTAACATTTTGAATTTTTCCTTTTGCAGGAAGGAGTTGAGAGGGGAAGGATCTAAAATTGGACAAAGGCCTGTGTTCTTTTTCTGCACAAGGAAGTAGCAGGAGTAACACCCAGCTCCTACCTCTGAGGCCAGAACCCCCTCTGTGGCTCATGCATGTCCAGCTCTAAGATGGACATTTGGTCCGCCATCAGTCATCCTGATGATGGTGGAAGGTATATGGTGTAGAAAGAAACAGAAGAACGTAGACAAGATTGACAACTTGGAGGACCCACTTGTCTGATGTAATGACTGCCTCCTTGAGGGAAAGTCCAGATCCTGCCACTAATAGCCTGGCTGTGTGCTGTGAATGTCACACTGAAGAGGTCTTGCAGATGCAGCAGCTGCAGGGCTGGAGGACTGAGCTGCCCATTGTCCCTGATGCCCTGGACATATATATATATATATATATATATATATATATATATATATATATATATATATATATATATATATATTTTTTTTTTTAGAGTTTATATAGCGTGAACTAGACCCGTAAATAGGAGATATCAGAGCACTTTACATGAGCACCAGTTTTGTTACAGATGGACACATTCATTTTTGTTAGGCACGGAGAGATTAAGTGCTTTGCCCAGAATCACAGGATGTTGAGCGTCATTGCCGATACTCGAACCCGGTTCCCCAGCTTTGAGGTCGACCGCTCTAGCCATAATGCTACATCCTCGCCCCATTGCCTTTGTAAGCCATTGCCTTAGTCAATGTGTTCTGCTGGCCGTTAGGTCTGAAGTTGGCATTGGAAACCCCCACCGTAGACTAAAAAAGTATGAAAATTGCTGGTGAAACTGTCTGGATGGGGGAGACAAGTCCAAGGAACATGCAGTGCCACTGCTTTCCTTAAAACGTTTCAGGCCAGAATCTGTCGTCAACAAAAAGGAGCGAGCCATCACATAACATGTCCATTAGTGATGCTAGTGAAACCGGTCCCAGGATAGTTGTTTCTGGTCCAGGAAGGACTTGGTCTGGCACTTCCGGCTGGACTGTTCCCATGCCGGATCAGACTGATATGCATATGACTGTGTCCAAACTGGAAAGGCGTGGTGGGAAAAAAACAATGGATTTAACCCAGATCTGTGACTGGGGGTGAATGTTTGATTTGTTTAGCATTCCCCCATCATCTGTTCTTTTTCCATTTGAGCAGAAGTGGCCTCACTTGTTTTCAGGTGCGTTTCACCAGTGTAAAAAATGTTTTAAACAAACCCACCCCTTCCCCTTCCCTTTTTATAAAATGTCGCAGAAGCAGTGTTTTGTGGAAAGGCAATATGCAAAATTGGGCCACTTGTTTTTTAGCATACCCAGGCCGATTTTTAATCCCAATCCAACCCTGCGGGAGAGGTAACTGACAGGAGAAATTGCAGTCTGGCAGTTAAAGGGTCCATTAGTAGAGGCTTGAGAGGGACAGTACAGTCATAGCTCATAGGTAATAGACAGACTGAGTTTGTTAAGCAGCGAGGAAGAGTAACAGAAACTCACCTTCGTAATACAGGCAGTGAAGTATGGTTCTGGCATCCTTCGAGCGCGGATGGGCGCACTCTCCCTACACTTTGGCGCGCCTGTCACAGCAGCTTGTCCGAGCTGCGGGCCCCGCAGGTGGGAACAGGAAGTGCTGACAAGCGCTCTGCCCAACAAGGCCAGGAAGTGGCCAGGCAGACGGAAATGGCAAAATAAAATGATACTACCAAATAAAAGAACCAACATAAAAAAGATAAAATAAAGGCAAAAATATGGCAACAGTGATGTACTGTATAATGCCTACTATATAATGTCACTAGTGATGTTAGTGACGATGTAATGCATTATTTCATCATTGATATAATATGTGAGGCTTTGGGCGGTGTAAAATGTCAGTGATTAAGTTTTCGATCCTTACCATGTCCCTTCCTCTTAACATGTTTATGGGAAGTTATATAGCGGAAGTTTGTGTGGGTTTTATTTTCTGTTTAAGACCAGTGCTTTAAATAGGTCGGTACTGTCCGGTATGGAGTACCGGCACTTTTTTTATTTTGAGAGGGGGAGTAGCAGCACTTCTCAGAAACAAGAAGGTACTCTGGTGCAGCGTACCTGCACCTCTATTTTTCCATTTCAAGCACTGTTTAAGACCTTGTATTTCACGTTGTGAGTAAATAGTCCTCCCTCAACAAGGTTTTCTTCATGATGTTTTTTGGCTCGTTCAGACATCGGCCACTGTATTTTGCCAACGACCGTGACTGCAAACGTGATATTTTAGAGTTGAGCATAAAGTAAAAGTTGTGAAGTAACCGAATACTTGTATTATATGATGAAATAATATACAAGGGTTTGTTTGACAATAAGTGCAATTGTAAAGCGCACAAGGAAGGTCTTCTGCTCCAACGGGTATATTCATGCTACACTGATTTAGTTCTGTCCAGAATTAGGCGGTTATGTTTCATACACAGGTGCTGATTTTACATTGTCATGCGTTATCCGCCAGCTCAAATGAATTTCATATTTCCCTAGACTATTCACCAGTGATCCATTTTTGGTTTCGGGGTAGCGTTCTACTCGCCGAAACGCCTCATATGGGGTTGCAAACGCTATACAAATGCAACAACTTTTCTCTCTTCTATCCCTCCGCTATCCTTCTCAATCCAAATAACTGACTAAGATATCCACTGCTCAAATGAATTTCATATTTCACTATACTCATCCACCACTAACTCTTAATGGGTTCCGTTGCATGGCACGTGCCGAAAAAGCACTTCGACGACTCGTCAGGGGTAGTAAGCGCTATATAAAAGCAAATTACAATACAATTATTCAATACCAGCCATATCAGTAAACATTTTGGATTCTAGTTCTGAGCGCAGGGTCTGAATGCAAAATCAGTTGTTTCATGCGAAACCTCCGTATAAGTTTGCCCCACAAAATGTCGACCATTTGCTCAAACTACGCACAAAGTGCAATTTGTGACAACTAAATCACACTAAGAAGTGTAGAGCATGTTTACGCAATGTACTAAACTGCTTTTACATTTGGAAAGCACTTTCTAGACCAAAAGGGGTTTACTCACTCGTTCCCAAACGTAAGGGCGTCCACCTCCTACGTGTGAATCACAATTATAGGTATCAAATGTTTGCAACCGAAACTTCAGTTACAAACGATTGGCAAGTCATCAACTCTTCAAAGGGAACTCCATCAGATGGCCTTGTGTTGAGGGGAGGAGGGAATAAGGGGATCAGATGGCCTCGTGTTGAGGGGAGAAGGAATTGAGGGGGGAGAGGGGTAGCAGTCAGTTGTCCATTGTTTCATATTCGGAAGCTCGTTTTGCGACCCACTCTGTTGTGTTTGGGCCTCAGGCCCACATGCGGATAAATGATGGACGCAGACACTTGTAGTATGGTTGGATAGCTGGCCAGGAGCACGTGCGCTCGGCCCCTTTTATTATCAGGGTCACCTGACTGGTGACGCCTGTGGTGGGTGGGTGTTTAGTAGTGATTCTACAGGCAAAACACTAGACTGGTGATCGGACGATCACTACATCCCTCCCAAACTTTAATAAAAGTCAAAACAATGAAGTCCGAACCTGTGGGAGAGAGAACACAAATTACAAACAAAATATAAGTCAGTGATAATGACTTCCACGTAGTCTCTTTGCTGATGGTCAACTGCCGGCGAGGGTATCCTTGCAGCCAAGACCACTCTGTCTCCTTGGCACGATGTCCGAGTGCTCTGTGGATGTGCTATTTTGGACTTGCACCGTGGACGTGTGCTTTACAGTCTCCTTCTTTCTTGCACTGCAGTCAGTGAAAAGTGTAGATGGAATGATGGTGGACCATTGGTGTATTACTTTCCGCTGTACAGCCCTGGTAGAGATGTTTTCTCCAACTGGTGGTTTTCTTCTAACAGGATTCACAGTTGCAGGATATCCCTCCCACGGATACCCCTCTCTCGTGGGTGTCCCCTCTCACTGGACGACCCGGAGGCCCTTTGTTGCCAGGCTTCCACTGGACCGGTGGACTGCCGCGTTGGAGGAGTCGCTACGGGTCCTCTCTCCGTGTCCGAAGCTCCACCTGAAAAGGGTGTTGTTGGCACGTGGTCCTTCGCGCGCTACCTCTGTTCTCCCAGGATCTCCAGAGCAAGCTTCAACAGTCCATCTCTCGTCTCGGGACCCGCTGCCACCGGTGTCCCTAAAGCCTCTGCCCCTTGGATATCCACGGTCCAATGTCCGTTCCATCCCAGAGGTGGTTGTTACCAACGGACCGGCCTGCTCGCCTCTGTCGCCCCCGGGTGACCTTCGGGTTTGCACATAGACGTGTACTCCCCAGTGGTGCTGATGTTTTCCCAGGTACTGTGTTCGGATGTCCATGCACCTTCTCACTTTCCTCTTCGGGTATTCCCCTTCCGGTGTGTGTTGTGTTGATCTGTCATGCACACCTCTTTGCTCTTCTCTTCTCCTTTCCTCTTCTCTCCTCCTCTTATTCCTTCGTCGTGGCGTCATGCCACTCAGGATCTGTCTTTCTTTTCCATTCTTTGCGACGAGGTTCGGTCTTCTCGCCTTCTTGCTCGTCCTTACCAGGCTTCTCCGTGTAGCGTGCACTCTACACGTTTCCCTCTGGTCTTGTCCCAACACTAGGACACTGTCTTCCTTTCACTCTGTGACTGGACCGGTCGTCGCGACCTTCTTTCACACGATTACTTCTGATTTCAAAGTGATGTTGTTGAACCTCTCGTCCGTCTGTTTCTGGTCCTCTTCGCGGACCTCTTCTGGGGTCCTCTTCATTGACGTCCCCTCGGTCTTCCTCTTCACTCCCGCTCTGACCTCTTGACAGGTCAGTGTGCTCTCTGACCTCTTGTAGGTCAGCATCCTCCTTGCGACCGTCTGACAGGTCGGCTTCTCCCTTGCGACGATCTGGCTGGTCGGCGTCTTCCTTGCGACCATCTGGCTGGTCGGCTTCTCCCTTGCGACCATCTGGCTGGTCGGCTTCTCCCTTGCGACCATCTGGTTGGTCGGCTTCTTCCTCCTACTGCGGGTCTTCGTGCTTCTGTTGGTCCGCGCAACCACTTCTCCTTCTCTCCGAAGTCGCATTGCTTCGGCGCGCTTCTGTCTGCGCCATACGTTCACTTTTGAGACTTTCGGCATTGGACTGTTGTCTTGGCTTCTGCTCAGTGTCCGCGTGCAGTGCTCCACTGTTCCGTACCGTCCTTGGTACGTCATTGGCGCAGCTTTTCCCCTAGCGCTCCTCCTTCTTCTAGTGGCAGTGGTGACCCTTCACCACTGTGCGCGCATGCTGCGCACTTCCTCCTGTTCCCTTGGAGTCTTGCTGCTTTCTCTTCTCCCTGTGCATGACCGTCTTGGGGTTTCTCTGACACCTTAGTCGCTACCCCTTCGTGTTCTTGCCTTAGTCTCTGTGTATGTGTACCTGCCTCGCCATCAACTTTGAGTTTCTGTCTCCGACCTCCTGCTGACGCAGTTTCCTTGGTGCTGTACCCTGTGGGAGTTTCCTTTGAAGACGGGTTAGGGCTACCTGTTGATAACCTGCTGGCACTTTGACACTGCCCCTTTAATCTCTCTCTGGGTTATTTTTTCCTTTGGGAGGCACCCATGTGCTAGTAGGGTGGCCCTACAGTCAGTCTTTTGCTGCAGGTCACGCCAGCTTTCCTTGGCACTGGTTGCAGTAGGCTGCAGCAACCGGTTCCACCTGTTTCAGGCCTGTGTTGAAACTAAAATACTGTTCCTCACCGCGGTAGCGCGAAACGACCACTAGATGGCGCTGCAGGGCAAGTTGTGGCAGTCTCCTTCGTTTCCTGGAGCCTCAGTACACTGCACCAGCGATCCTCGTGGCTAAGTGTTTTATTCATTTATTATTTTTAGGTCTCGCCTGAGCCAGCGCTGCTCTCGCGAGAGCTTTTGTAAAAGGGGGATTTGGAAGTGCAAACCAGTGCTTTCAGGCTGCCAACTACGGTGCATGTGCGCCAGGCGCACGCACCATTTGGCAGCCTGCGTGATCATTTTGCGGCCACTTTGATGTTCTCAGCGAGCCGCGCGGCCACTGAGAACATCAAAGCGGCCGCGAAAGTGCACACCATTTGCCAGCCTGTGCCTCTCTCCCCTTAGACGGCGCGACTTACCCCCCTCCCTTATCCCACTTCTTGCTTGTTGTACATACGCTGTGAACTGTACGGCTGACCTTTAAAGTGTTGTGGCATTATAGAATGAATGCAGCGATGTGCAGAGCTTCAGGAAGGCGCGGAGGTTGTGGGAGCAAGGTGTTTGCATTGCATGTATGATGTGAAAGGCGCTCACTTTAAAGTACATTCATGTCAGGCAAAGGCCGGTGGTCGTGTTGAAATTGTAACCAGAACTGTTAAAATGCTGCGGCGGCGCGTTTGTTTGATGTAAAGCCCCCCAAACCTGTTTGCAGGCACTGACGAATGAGACGAGTAAGAGTCGCGTTACTGGATAATTGTTGCTCACTGCCAAATCACATCACATTGTTGTACATTCCTATACGTTTGTATCTCACCTCCTGACATCCTAGCGCCACCATTTCATTCTACATTAACTTTTTTCAGTTCAGCTGTGCAAATCCAGCATACAGTTAAATAATACAGCGTGCCTCTAGGCGCTGTGTCCTCGATCCGGCATCCATCAAGGCAGCATATGTGTGCATGCAGCGTGCCTCACACATCTCTCTACGTGCTGTGCCAGGCACTGCACCCCACAAGGCAGCAGACGTGTCCGTACAGCATGCCTCATACACTCCTCTAGGCGCTGGGCCCTGTATCCCTTAAGGCAGTAGACATCTGCGTGGAGCTGCCTCATACACTCCTAGGCGCTGTGCCTGGTGCCTGTACACGACGAGGCAGTATCCGTGTGCAGTGTGCATGCAGCATGCCTCATATGCTGTTCTAGGCGCTGTGCCCGGGTCATGCACCCCTTAAGGCAGTAGAGCAGTGCGTGCTGCGTGCCTCAATATCGATACAAGAATGTCAAATTGCACCTTCTATTATACATACTTTAATTTAAATGTTATTTGTGTATGAAACAAACAAAACTCTATCATTTATATAAATCATTTTAGTCCAGACAAACCAAGACCTCCGTCATCGTGACCGTCAGTCTATTGATTTCAGACACAATGTCCGACAGGAGGTTTGTCGCAGTATTAGTCTAGTCTTAAAGTCCCGTAGATAACCTTTCAAAGAGACAATAGCTTCACCCATGTCTCTGGAACCCTCTATCTACACATGGAGCAAGATGTCACTCTCTGGGTTGTGTCTGTGGAGTTATCAGGAATGTGATAATAGCCCAGTCTGTCTGCATGATCGGCCTCTTAGTGACCTGTTCCTGTAGTCACGGGTCTGCAGGTGTGAGAAGACCACTAGGCGGAAAGGACTTTAGCTCCCACCTTCGCCCCTGCCCTGTCAGCTGTGTGGGCAGGCGGGGCTGGGGCTGCAGCTGGATCGCTCATTGCAGTGTCTGGCAGCTCAGTTGCTCATACCGAGGCCATGTGCAGCTACACGCGCCCCCCTTTGGTTAGACTCCGAGCATTTCATTTCTTTCAATTACTGCAACCTTATTCCTTTCCTAAGTGCTCCCCTATATGCAGACGTGAAATGGAGTGTTCCAAGTGTCCTGGAATAAGTGAGAAAGTTGTTCTTTTCACCTCCCTGCCCATTAACGAAAAACACTAGGGTGACAGGGTACACTCCATCTACAAAACAAGCATTTGCAATGCAATAGGTCTTGCATTTATGCGAGTTTAAGCTATTGGCATTGCAAATGACAATGCCATTTATTTATGTTTTGAAAATAAAAATAAAAGGCATTGGTATTTACGATGTCAATAGCTCAAACTCGCGTAAATGCGAGACCTATTGCATTGCAAATGCTTGTTTTTAGCATCGCCGGCCACACACAGTCATTTGGTGCCCACGTGATTGGGGTACTTCTCTGCCTGCAGTGCTCCGTTTGGCCGGAGCAGCTCCCCTCACGCTGCGGGCCTCACTGGGGTGCTTCTTTGTTCTCGCGGCCGTTGCTTCCAGTCCCTGCCAGCCACGAGCTCTCCTCACGCTTTCACTTTCTTCTCGGCCAGCCCAGCACCAGGCTCATTTATGCCTGCCCCTCGACTTTTGATGGCCTCGCTCTCCCCATTTCCTGAGCGGGGCACTACCTCATGAGCCGGCCACTGATCACATAGCATTCACACCCGGACACCTTCAGTCAGCCCACATTTACATGTCCAGCAGCCTTCGATCGGCCCCCCAGCAGCTTCACACACACTGCGCGGGGGGCCTGGAATCGCTGCCGGATACTGCGGACTTACTTGGCTCTGCACCAGTTTCCCTCGGGGATGGTCCTTTTTGCTCCTCCACCCCACCGTCGCAGCTTCACTCTTCACATGCTGCATGGGGTGGGGGAGGGTCGCGCTATTCCCGGAGACGCTTATTCCTTGGGGTCGTTGGGTACAGTTTGTTCCTCCCTGGAGGGTGCAGAGGAGTGGGTAGCTACTCCACTCTCCACTTTCCTCACAGCGGTCTCGCTTCACTGCCGCTTATTTTACGGGCTCACCTTCTGCCCAGTTCGCCACTCACTCCATGCAGTCTGCTGCGGTGTCTTGCATCCTGGCAGTCCGGCACTGCTCGCGCTGCATCGCCGCCATCCCGGGCCTCTCTTCGCGCCAGACAGCTCGGCAGCACACACTTCAGAGGCGGGATGGGCTCCTGCCGCTTCGTCTACGCCCCGGGGCTCTCCACATGCCCCGCGGGCTACCTGGCGCCTCTGCACTGGATGTGGAGACACTGCGGGAACATGAGGTGCGGGGTGGACTCCCGACCTCCTCGCCTTCGCCCTGGGGCACTTCACACGCCCCGCGGGCCTTCCTACCGGTATGGGGTGGGCCCGGATTGCCGTCTCTTGCCCTGGGCTCGTCACACACCCCGTGACGATCAGGCGCTTCTCACGCCTTCTCCATGGGGTGCCCTGCACACGGGCAGCTCTCTCCCCTTTTCCCACAGCGTCTGGGCTGCTGCACGCACGGGCACAGCCCCCTCGTTGCCATTGTTGTGTTTGGGCCTTAGGCCCACATGCGGATAAATGATGGACACAGACACTTGCAGTATGGTTGGATAGCTGGCCAGGAGCACGTGCGCTCGGCCCCTTTTATTATCAGGGTCACCTGACTGGTGACGCCTGTGGTGGGTGGGTGTTTAGTGGGTGATTCTACAGGCAAAACACTAAACTGGTGATTGGACGATCACTACACACTCTGACGGGAGACTTTGCAATGGAATCACAAAATTACAGACAGGTCACAAAAAGTCGGTGGGCAATTAATTGGCTTTGGTTATATGCACTAAACAGCAGGTTACAGGATATATTTGATAAGTAGGCGGTTACAGTGTACGTATGATAGGCAGGGGTTACAGGTTACGTATGATAGGCAGGTTACAGGTTACATATGATAAACTGGATATACAGGTTAAGTATCATAGGACAGGAGGTTACAGGTTAAGTATGAAAGTGAAGGGCTGCGCTCTATTGGGTGCCTAGCTTATCTCTCACTATAACATGAAGGCGTTCTGCTTGGACAAACCGTTTCAGAGTTCTTTGAGATGGCTGACAGGTAGGATAATTCCTATCTAACAGCAGGGCTTTAAGTGGGCCGGGTCTCACCGGGTCTGAGCACCGGCAGTTTTTTAAAGGGGGCCTCGAAACGTGTCTCTTTCGGGCTCTGTTTTGTGCCCTAGGACTATAGTGAAACCGGGCACTTCGATGTGCGCTGCTCACACTGCTCACTTCTCACTAGTGGAGAAGTTAGGGCATGAGGTCATGCCAGGTGAGACTTGTAGGAGAAGAGAAATCCTTTAAAGAGAGTCATTTTCTCTCTGGATTTCTCTTCTCTTTTTGACACTCGGGAGCAGCAACACTGTCCTGGTGTCACAAGGGCTCTAAGTGGAAGCTCTTTCAATATTATATACGACAAGCCATAGTTGCTGCTTATTTATCTAATGCAACTAACAACCATTGACAAAGCCAACAGTCCTGACTTGTAGGTATGATGTTACTTGTTGTATCATATATCTAGATGGAATGACAGAAACAGCAAAATACAAGTCGGGCGGCACACTATGCTAAGAACAGATTTTTTAGTTTGAGTGTTTTTAAGCCACGCCCTTAATTACATTGGCCACGCCCCTTTGAGAGACCCTCCAGTTTTTTCATCTCACTTAAAGCCCTGTCTAACAGTAAATCTGAGAAACAAAAAAATACGTATCGTATATGTACAATACATATCGTGTTTAAAGACGGACTTTTATCTCACTTTTTAGAAAATAGCAGCATAACGGCAAGGGGTAAATGCTATGTCGAATATCAGAAATAACCCTCTGGCAAAAATCGGTGGACTATAACATGAGGCAATGCTTTTTATGTGTTTGTTTGACGATATAATGTGTGTAGCACTTAAAAGAATTTTACTTCTCTTTTGAGCAATTTTGCAAGCTGAATACCCATTTTGAAAGGTTTATAATGCTGTACAAGATCTAATACTGTTAATTTTGCACCTTTTACCCCAAAAATTCACACACAAAACTGAAAGCAATGTTATTCTGTGTGTGTAGTACAAAAGAATATTCCCGCACAGCTGGACAAGTCATCCTTTGCCAATATAATTAATTTGTGGCTTTGCAAATATTCCTCTTGGCTAATAGAAGAACTGAAAAAGGGTGCTCGTTAGGCTTGATGTTTCTTTGTAAAGCTGTTATTCGGATTAGAAACATGAACTTTCACAGACCTGGTAGAGAAAAAGACGTGGCGAAAAGCACACGCTTCCGCATTAACTTGACAGTTCGCATACAAGATGCTGAGATGTCACCCATCAAACTACTAACCTGTGCATTAGCAGCCCAGGGTGAGCTCTAGGCTGGCTGCTTTAGGTTCTCCCACGGCTGTGCTAGCTTATGCTAAGGTAGATATTGTGTGCTTTCATACGAGCAATGACTTCTTGGCACTTGAAATTCTGGCCTTAAAAGTGCTAAGAAAGGAACAGAACTTCTATTGCACCTAACATTTAGACAAAATGGAACCAGCCATTGAAACCCATATTTCATGGACTGGCAGTAGAGGCAAGAAAGGAAGGAGTGTAATAATTTAACGAGAAGATTGTCAAGAGGATATCATATTGAAGTTTTTTAAATCTTAAATAAAGCTCTCACTTGTATGATTTTCTTTCAATATTTCTCTTAGATATTTCTTAACACTGTACTTCCTCACATGGTTGGCATTCAGCAACTGATTAAGTGAGTGTCTGAAAGCAGGAGTACATTCTTTAAAGGGGCCATGCAGTGTACAACAGCTCTCTTTGACCATTCTTGCCTCTACAATCACCAGCAATAGGCATTCTGGAATGACTTGACTTCTGCTGGGGTTTTGATATCTGTTGCAACACTTTCAACGTATGATGCTTTTAAAAGATTGCTTATTGAGTTTTGATAGACACTGGAGAAAAAATACATCTGGAGGGATGTTTGACAAATGTCGTTTCTTAGAGTAAGCTAGGTCAAACGTAGAGTGGTGTAGAAATGTCCTAAAGTTGAGAAGTAGAGGCGTGTAGGATTTAGTGATGCTTTGGTGGAATAAAATTTATTTGTCACAAGTGGTTCATGAAGAAAGGAATGTTATGTTCTGTGCCATTATATTTCGTTGTTTGCCTTTTCATTTATACATTTCCATCCATGTTATTACCCCCCTTGTTTTTATCCTCATTGGTTCCTCCTGGCTCGCGCTGAGAATGTGGGACAGGATAATGTTCTCATTCATTAATGCTGGAGCTTGGAAACTTGAAGTGTGAATAAAAAGTTCCCTTCGTGACTTACTGGAGTTGGAGTCTCATTATTTCCTCACTTTACAACAATCTTCAGGTGACGAGGATGGTGATCTGAATCTGATTGTTGGATTACAGTGATACAGCCAAAGCAGAGAAGTTGTTGCACCTCACCTGAAGGCTATTTGATGGGATCGCTGATCTCATGCTTACCAGAATTGCTGTCAAGTGGTAACTATGTGACCGTGTTTCGCATCTTTGGGGTAGATTGCGTTTTTTACCGCCTGTAAGGTACGCCCTGGGGAAGGAGATCAGGGAAGGACTAACTTTGAGGAAACCAGAGAAGGATACCGGTGGGTCAAGCCTTGTTTTGGGAGAGAGCAGCCATTTGATTTCCAAACTTTACCAGTTATTTGTGAGCTCCAGCCTGGGGGCGGTCAATTTGTATTCAGAGGTTTTATGGAGATTCTCACTATTTAGTTCTGATTTGAAGTACTCACAGGTGTATTCGGCCATACTGTCATTTGATGTGTATAGAAGTAAACACAATAAAAAGTCCTGGACAATTACAGTGGCATTACATTCGTATTATTTGTGGATTTGGTGCATGCATTTTCACCAATGTCAAGTATGCAACTGGATTCTCCTTTAAAGTTGTTACCGACCAAAGGAAAGCCTTCCATTCCATGGAAGGAGGGGTTTTACACTTATCTGAAGGCTAGTGATAGTGAAAAAATGCCGTCAGAGAGAAGGAAACACATTTGATTACACTCTCTAGGTTCTGAAGGACAAGATGCTTTAAGGACTTTTCCCAAGATTGAACCACTAGTAGGAGAGGATGATCTTGATGAATATGATGAGGACATTTTGTGATTGATGTCCATTTTAAGGCTACTTTAAGCACAAGTTTAGAGAGATATCATTTCTAGACTAGGAGGCAAAAGGAGTATAAAAGCTTTGATTTTTTTCTAACAGCACTTAGAAGCTTGTCTAACGTGTGCAATTTTGGAAATACCACTAATGAAATGATATGCAACCAACTAATGGTCAACACGAACACTAAGCTTATATTGGGAAGATTTAGGAATTTTGGGGGATCCAACATTGGAGGAAGTGGCTACCTCTGCTAAGGCTATTGAGCAGTCTATGCATTGGGTGACGCAGATAAATGAGCCTAGCACAAGCAAAATAGAGAATGGAGTGTTTTATCTCAACAGTAAAACCACTAAAATTGAAGCATCAGAAAATTGGCAGAAAGAAAACAAAATAATTTGTTACTGGTGTGGTGACCCATCGCATCTAGCATCTTCAAGGAGTTGTCCTGCTGTAAACAAAGGATGCAATATTTGTAGTAAAAAAAGAACATTTTTTAAAAGTGTGCCGTTAAGAAAAGAAACAAAACAAGCCACAGATCCCTCAAGTGATAGAGGATGCAGTGAGTGATGCAGGTGATTTAACCAATGTGGAATCTCTGATTAAAAATATGGTACAAGGAGATGGTGAGGAATGTACTGAGGATAGTGTCAAACCACCTATGTTTTAAATTCTGGTACATGATAAAAGTTTGCTACTAGTGGCTCATTCTGGCTCTTCACAATCATCACAAAATCCTACTTTGAAGCACAGCTGGGAAATAAAGTTAAACATTTGTCACCACTAGCCATACAAGCAGTAACTTTCGACCCATATTATAAATGTCCTTCCTTACAACTATTTTCCAATGGGAGCAGATGTGAAATTTCTGTAGATGATTGCACTTATGTGCCTGAGGCTATGTTAGCCCAGAGATCAGGCAGTTTAGAATGGGTGGTGGTCTGCACATCTAGAGCATTAAATCAATCTGAATGCAAATATTCCATCATCGAACGGGAACTATTAGCTTCTTTGTGGGCTACTGATCATTTTCGACACTTTGTGTGGGGTAACCGCTTTACTATCCAGACTGACCACAAGCCACTGATTTCCATTTTGTTTCCGGGCAGTGGGAGGAATTCAACAGCTTGCACAGCGAGTTTGAGTTCGAAACTTCAAGAATATATTTTAACACCATATATGTGCCAGGTTGGAAGAACCAAACAGCAGATTCTTTGCCTAGATTATCGTGTATCATAAAGAAAGTGAGGATGATGTGGCAAATGAAGATTATGATGTAGTAGCAAATATGTTTGATGTGTGTGTGGACAATGGAAATGGAGATAGATGAGAGAAATTGGATGATTAAGTATGAAAATGTTAGCGAATTGAAGCTAGTAAAAAAATACTTGAGAGATGGGTGACCTTTGCGTACGCATTTTGAAGGTTCACTAGACTCTTTCGTACAAATAGCATTTGAGTTTTCTGTGAACAGAGTTTTTGTTTCGCGATAACAAGTGTGTGCCACCTAAAAGACTCCACAGTTTTTTGCAGAAGACGAGTCATAAAGAAGACACGAGGATGTCCACTCTAAAGAGTTTAGCACATAGTTTGTATTGGTGGTCTGATTTTGTATGCTGAAGCCGATTAATTGGTACGCAATTGTGACATATATGCGGCTTCTGGCAAAAACTGTAACACCCACATTCCCCCCATGCAGCCTTTACAGTGGCTAGATTTCAGAAGGTGGATTTGGACATATTGTGTCCTTTAAAGACTTTACCATATAACCTTCAATTCACCATTGTGCTGATCGATTACCACTCCAAGTGACATGATTGTTGAGAGAGTGACTACGTTGGGGATGCTAGAATTTCTAATGGAGGTTTGCAGAAGAGAAGGGTTTCCTGAAAAATTGGTCACAGATAATGGTGTTCAATTTTTATCGGCTGAAATTACTAAATTCCTATGCACCCACAACATAGAACATATATGCACAGCTTTGTATGAACCCCAATGCAATGGTTTGGTGGAACGATTCAATAGATATCTCAAAGGAAGTATCCATTTGGCTATGTCTGGAGGAATACCTTTTGATCTAGCATTCTGGGAAATATTATGGTCATTACGAATTACACCTCACTCAGTGACAGGTGTTTCGCGTTTTATTTTAATGAAAAGAAGGCAACCCACGTCATCTATCTGCCTCGGGTGGTTTAAAACAACATTTCAGGTAGGGCAAATGGAGAGTGGAACAAATCTGGATATTGAGAGGGGCAGAGCTGCTGAGCAGGTCAAAAGAATGGTATGAAAAAAACAGTCACGCCATCTGACATTTCAGTGGGTGCTTGGGTCGATATTTATGTTGGTGTAATTAGAGACCAAGCGAACCAACATTTGTACTTACCTGAAGTAAATGAGAATGATGCAATATGTTGTCCTGATGATGATGTTAATTCCTCAGGTTCTTCACATGGCAGTGGTCTCAATTCTGACTCAGATTAATCTAATTTGGTGGGCAGGGTTAACAAGGCACCTAGATTTAGAATGCCTTCTAGGAATATTTTGTATAATGGTATGGTGATTAATGTTTCTTTCTTAAAGAAGGAAGACGTGTCATATTCTGTGCCATTATATGTTGACATTTGCCTTTTTCATCATGTACTTCCATGTTATTCCCACCCGCCAACCCCTTGCTCTTATCCCCATTGGTTCTTCCTGGCTCGGGCTAAGAACGTAGGGCAGGATAATGTTCTCGAGTGACAGTTTGGTTCATTTGTTATTGCTGGAGCTTGAGAGCCTGACATGTGAATAAAGCTTTCCTTTCGTGACTTACCGGAGTTAGAGTCTCATTATTTTCTCACTTTACAATAAGGAACAAGCACTATTTTGAATCAGCTCAGTAAACAAAATAAACTGAGATACACCCTGGGCTGTCTTTTTAAAAAATGGAACCAGTTTGCCACAGTCATGTGAGGAGGACAGATGTTCACTAAAGTAAAACAGCAATCAGTAAGGAGCTGCACTTGTCTACACTTTCTGGCAAAAGGCCACACTTTGTATCATAGATAGGAAAGAAACTAGCACAGGCTTTTCAACAGTAATGCCATGGATGCACGGTTAACCAACAAACTCTGCTTTTTATAGCAAAAGACTGAGCCTCCAGTACAAATGTTGACTCCGTCTTCTTAACTTCATCACACCAGTACATTTTCTGTATGAAGCAACTGTCTTGATAAGGCTTACATCATACAATGCCTCATAATAAACAACTGTTGTCATGATTCCCCCCATTACCGTAGGCACTTCCACCTCTACAGTCTGTTAACGGCTGAACACTGCAATGCGGAACTCTTTTACTCTAAAGATACTGCTTTTCCAGGGTTGTGCCACCATATCCTTGAGTTTTCATGGCTGTGTGTAATGGTCCACAGCAGAGGATGGTTCACTGAGAAGAGGGCAGTTATAAAGGTGTCAATGACTACAGGAAAGAGCTGCAGCAACCTCTACGGATAAGTCACATGCCTTTCCAGGACGGCTCCTCTCATGGTAAAGAATCCCTTGTATTTCATCACCTTACACTACAGGGCCTCCCTGGAACCCCCAAAGGGATCCGCATCCCACTACAGAAGTTTTATAAATCCCCCTCTCCATTTCCCCCAAAGCTGTGTCCAACTCACCCTCCGGATCCTCCAAAGAGGGGAGTACCTAATTCTGCAAGATCTTCCTGGAAGCGCAAGAGGAATATTTATCGTACTCTACAGAATCTTTTTATATCCCCTAAAGTCATGTTCATCCCACTAAGCAATGTTACATAAGTGTCTTAAGTGTGCTTACCTCACTCAGAAGGACTGACTTACCTTGCTCAGCTATTTCAATCTCACGTCGCCCAAACTCGGCCTGCTTAATATTCTTAACGCAGAAGTCACTCACTCCTTTGGAATTGGTTTGCTGTTTGTCGCGCGGTGAGACCTCATCGTCTGAACTATCTGTATAGGAGGCCGCTGAAAAACGAGGCGAAATGTACAAATCAAAGAGGTGTCAATATAGAAAAAAAGAGGCAAAGACTCATGGAGGATACATACCAGAGCCATAGCTATCTGTCGAAGACTGTGAAATGGAACGGGACAAAGACCTGCGACCACTCTTTGTGGGGAAACGGGTGAACTCCTGCATGTCATCAGCAAACTGGATCTGTAGGAATCAAAGAAAGGATCATGTACCAGTGATATGGGCTCAGGCCAGAGAGGAATAATCTTAAAAGGAGGTCAGGGGATTTTCTGAACGGTCTGTGTAGGTGAAAGTTTGTGGTCCCTGTGAGGTAGACAAGACAAAGATTCAGACCTTTCAACTGATCAAGCAGGATTCAGTGCAGTGAGCCAAGAAGCTGTTAGTAGCCAGCTTAGCGCTGCAGAACATGTGGCATGATGCTGTTAAAGGACAAAGTAGCCATGAGAATCGTTCACACCCACACTAATTCAGTAGGTGAGTGAGCATCACAGTCAGTGTCTCGCAGAAGGGCACTGGGGCTTGATGTTTAGATTACCTTCCTCGCTTTCCCTTTCAGCCTTTTTAACTGTTTAATGAAATTGTAAAGAGCATTTTTATTCCACTCCTGTTACTTTTGAAGCTTCGGATGATTACCCATATTGATGGAATGGGTACTCATATTTATTGAGATTTCTCCCTATTCACCCCTGACCTTTTAGTCTAACTAGTTAATCGAGATTTATCATTTTAATCGACATCTTAGTCTGACCCGTTTGCACATCAGCTCTTAACTGCGTTGCCGTACGATGCATAATTGTTGCTTCCCTGAACCCCTCTTGCAGAGTTGGGTCCTGTGCTCGGTCTCCGCTACTTTACGACAGACCCAAGAGTACTTCAAGGAGGTTTGTTTGCACTCCTGGTTGTGAAAAACTGGATATTGGGGGAATCTTCGTAGCTCAACTAAGGCTCATGTCACGCTTCGAACTCTCACCTGTCAGTGCCTTCCTCACACACATTTATCATATATGTTCTAAGGAACATGTATCTCAAGAACTGGCAGTTCCTCTTGGGTTCATTCTAAGGAGCATGTGCACCACATGTTCATCCTACAGTAACATGTGTCAAATACAAGTAGTGCCTCACGTGCCCGTTGGAATATATATGTATCCTAAACACTGATTGGGCGCCACATGTTCCTATAGAACAACACATATCACAAGTATTGAGATGTGAATCATAAAGAAGCATGCACCATACACAGACAGTGACATAGGCATGGACGTGTGTGTATACTCAAAGGCCAAAGTACCGTAAATACCTACACTGCCTACATATTTTCCCAGAGACCCACTGTGAGAAGTTGGCCTGGTATATGCTGTTCACTAGTTAAAGTGGACACCTTGCACCAGTCCAATTCGACTCTTATTGATGATAGCTTTAAGATAACCTTTTAAAGAAAGCTATCCTAGTGGTGGCTGTGGAGAGCAGCCTTCAGGCTAAGTCTCTGAGGAATGTAAAGCAGCTTGTTTTACCTTATAATCTCTTGAATAACTAAATGAAAGGACACCATATATATTACTAACAACTCTCTTTATGAGATTAGAAGTCAGGAACATATGCACAAATCAACATTTCACAACAAGTTAAGCACAAATATGGCTGGGGCCCTAGGGGCGTACCAGACCATATATTAAAAAAGAGACTTAGAGATAACGACTTGCGAGGGGACAAGGCCTAGGGCCTTCAGAAGCGCTGGGGCCTCACTAATCCACCCAAGGCAGGTAAGTAAAGGACCCACGGGAGACGCATGAAGTGTGAGAACACAGCCGCAGATCCCAATTTACTTCAATGGAGCAAGTCGCGATTGGAAATTTAGAGTTTAAGGATACTTCGGGAGAGTCTACAAGCAAGTCACTTACAGGGTAAGTAGTTCTAGAGCCAACACCCACAGGAGCACAGTAGTGCTGGAGTTACCTCACCCAGGGAAGCCGGGTGCATAGGTGTCTTTTGGTGTCAGGTCGCGGCGTCGTTTTCAATGGGAGCCAAAGAAGACTTGCTACTTGTGAAGACAGGGGAAGTGTCCGGTGGAATCCAAGGCTGGATTCTGAAGAAAGAAGACCTGAGGGGACAGTGTTCAAAGTCACTTGGCAGTGACCCGGGGCAAGGAAGATGGATGCCCACAGTCGTCGGATGATTTCAGGTGATCCACAGGTGTCATGAATCTTCAGCCACGAGGTCCAGGAGGTGTCGACGATGACCAGGAGCTGGATTTGGCGTGTCCCACAAAGTCCAGATTGGAGCCAACAAGCCTTGGCAACAGCAAGTCTCGTGGAAAGTGTAAAAAGTCAGCGGTGCAGACCAGCTAGGTCTGAGGGACTCACCCAGCGAGGGTAAGTCAGGGCAGGCCTGGAGCAACCAGGGGAGCCCTTTGGAACTGTAGAAAAGTCTTCTGGGGACCCACAGGCCAACCGGCAAGGGATCGCTTAGACGCCTCGGGAGGATTCACTCAACAGGGGCCCACAGTCACTCGGGACGGGGTAGACCTCGGTGGAAATCCTGCTGGAGGCTTGAACCACACGTGGTCCAAAGCACAAGTTTGTAGAACGTCATGAAGGGGTTGCACTCGAAAATAGTGCACGGTACCCAGGGATTGCGGTTCCTCGTCACTCGTGGGGTCCACTTGCCTCAGCGTCGCTGGGGACTCATGATGGCCTTGGAGAAGTCAGGAAATCCTCTTCCATGGGATGCAGAGACTTCGAACTCCGGCGGGAGCGGGAAAGTTTGCGACCGTTGATTGCAAGATTAGGTGCCTGCCAAGCAGGGGAGTCACTCCTTGACTCCAAGGAAGATTCTTCAGTCTTTCAGAGGTAGTGGAACGTCGAAGGTCCAGGATTCTTCTTCAGAGCGTCGTCCAGAGATATCTAGTTTACAATGGCAAGGGTTCCCTAACTTATACTGAAAGGAAGGGAGGGACTAGCTCTATGACCCCACCTATGGGAGGGTCAGGGGAGTGGGTGGCTACACCCACTTCGAATTTGTCCAGATTCACGCCAGAGCAGGGGCAGGTAGCCCTGAGCCGGTTTGAACTGGTGTATGCACAGAGAAGCCTACTGCTCCCACAGTGCAGGACTTCAAAGCACTCTAGGAGTGCACCCACCCAGCCCCAATACACTAAACCCTGTCTGGGAGGTGGCCACACCTCCCTGTGACAGGATGCCTATTGTTGGGCCTCCTCCACTGCGAGTTTCGTTCATCAGCAGGAGGGCAGCCCAGTGTCTGTGACTGGTGGCATCCATTTTGTGATGCCAGGGCTCTTCAGGATTCTACCGTGTTTCCACAGTAGGTACATGTCTATCCCTCTAGAAGGGTGGGATCATACTCCCACACTAGTTACTGGTGTGGGGGTATGATTCCAAAGCGTTTGACACCAAACACAACATGTTTTGATGCAGCCATCCCAGAGTTAGCATTTACCACGAGGTTATAATGCACTTAAGAGTATATGGTTTGACCGCATTCCAAACAGCCCCAGAGAATAGACTCTGAGAGCTGCAGAGGGGCCCTGATCAGGCAGAGGCACCCCCTCACATGGAAACCAAGCAACCTGTCCTCAGGATTGATATGGCCTGCCTTAGAGGTGACTGGCAGGTTTAAATGTGTGTGCAGGGAGAGATATAGTGAACCTATATCTCAGTGAGGAGTTCTAACACTACCTCACCCAGGCTGCAGTAGCAGGCCTGTGGTGTCAGATTTAGTCTGCTTCCCAGGGGTGGCATAATACATGCTTCAGCCCCATGTAGGCCTGTGAAGTACCTATGACCTTGGTACCTAAGGTACCACAGTATCCAATCACTAGTGCACCTAATATGCACTCCAAGTTGTTTAGAGAGAACAGAGAGGCTGGGGCCCCCGATTAGCAGGGTCCCAGCCAGACTATAGCCAGAAACCAGTGTAAACATCAGAAAAAAAGGGGGGGGGGGCAACATAAGAGGCAGATCCTACTCTCCTACACCCACGTAATATAAATACTCACAGTGTCTCATACGTCCATCCGAAGCAAAAGAGCCATAGATACAGACAGTGGTTCATGTGTACTCCTACAATTATCATACATACATACATGTATATATATACTCCTAAATATATATATATATATATATATACATATATATATATATATTCACTGAAAAAACCATAGGTTTCACACATGTTATAGTTAGCTGTACATTTTACTGATAAAAAACCAATGAAATTCCCCCGTTATAGTTACTGTAGGCAACTATAACTCACGCGACCGTAATCCTCTGCTGATGCTAATACTGTATTTAGACACTTATTTGCCCATGTCTTCTTCCATTAAATTTTAGCTATACATATATTACAAATATTTTTTTTTCATAAAGACACATATGTCATCAGCAGAGGATTACGGTCGCGTGAGTTATAGTTGCCTACAGTAACTATAACGGGGGAATTTCATTGGTTTTTTATCAGTAAAATGTACAGCTAACTATAACATGTGTGAAACCTATGGTTTTTTCAGTGAATTTGCAAGGTTTTTTAAATGCTAATTCCTAACTATAACGTGTGTGAAACCTATGGTTTTTTCAGTGAATTTGTACGGTTTTTTAAATGCTAACTTACTTTGCGCCATTCGTGGCGTGCGCGCCCACTTAACGCAGTTCGTTCCGTGCGCGCACCGTGCCCGCACAGTGAGCACGCGGTGCGCTTCGTGCACCGCGCGCCCACTTTACGCAGTTAGTGCCATGCACGCACGGTGGTCACGCGGTGCGCTGCGCGCACCGCGTGCCCACATTATGCGAGATGGGTTATGTACGCACGATGCGCTTCGCGCACCGTGCTCACATGGGGGACATATTATGCTCATCGTTGTGAAATGTTTTGTTTATTAATTTCAATTATTTCATAAGCCATGCACAAATGGTGCCCTTCGGGCACCATTTGCACATGGGGTGGGGAGAGTGTGGATACATTCTTTTTTTTTTTAATTTTTTTACCGTACGCGTACGGTAACCGTAATCGGCGATTTTTTGAAAAAAATAAAAAAAAAATTTTGGCCTTGTGGGTTGTTTGGGGGCCCGTATATCATTGCTGGGTGATTATTATTTCAATATACTGCCCCTTTACCCATTTTTGGGCTTCATTTATGCTGCCCTACTCAGAGTGCGAGAGAGAAAATGGCGGCCGCCGCTTCCTGGTTTCGGCCGATTCGAATGTTTACTAAGATCTAAGAGCCAATCAGAATCGCGCTCGCGCACGTCACCGTACGTGTACGGTAAGCGCACCGTAAGCGCACCGTAAGCTGGCTCAGATATATATATTGATTTAAAGGCTATTTTCTCAGAATCTACTGAACAGATTTACACCAAACCTACAAAAGGCACTTCCTTGACCTGAGGACTACCTCTCTGCCAAATTTCAAGTAATTCTGTTCAGCCGTTCGGGCTGTAGCTGTGTCTAAAGGTCCTATGGAAAAATGCATGGGAAAAACGCGTTTTGGGACCCCCCTTTTATCTCAGCCCCCGCTTGAAGAAACCCCCCGAGACTTTCAGGGTAGGAGCGGAGCGTAGCGCCCCACCTATTTTGAAAAATTCGCGAGGATTCGTCTACCGGTGCAAAAGTTATTCAAAATAGAATGTTGCGGATTTCCTATGGAAACGTGGTCCTAACTATAACTACCTATATATATATATATATATATATATATATATATATATATATATATATATATATATATATATATATATATATATATATATATATATATATATATATATATATATATATATATATATATATATATATATATATATATATATATATATATATATATATATATATATATATATATATATATATATATATATATATATATATATACTCCTAAATATATATATATATATTCACTGACAAAACCATAGGTTTCAGGGATGTTATAGTTAGTTGGACATTTCCCTCGTACAAAACCAGAGAAATTCCACCGTTAACTCGCACCCCCGTAATGCACTGCTGATGACGTCACATAATACATCTTTCATGACATGGTCAGTGACATCACTGATGACATCACTGATGATATCCCAAATGACATCACTGATGACATCATACACGTGAAAATCTGATGCACCTCCTCACACCTGAATATAACCTTTGATACACCTACTCTAAAATACAGACTACCATTTTCGGAAAAATAGGCACATCAATACCAGTTACTAAATACGCACTGACTGGTTCCTAGTTGTACACACACATCCACTCATTCACCCATACAGTCACTCATACATGCAGTCACTCATCAATACAACATTATCTTATGCACTAATACACCTATACAGACACTCACACACTGCCACATATCCAGAGTTACTGACACAGCTAGTCAGTCATGCAAAGAATCAAATCATACTTCCATTTACTCACCTATACAGTTATACAGACAACAGTTCACTTATTCATACAGATACTAACACATAATTACTGTTATAGAATCACTGATACAAATGCACACTCATCCATGCAGCCACTCTCACAATTACTGACTCACATATAGTCATTTATATACAATATCACTCACATATACTGCTTTTATATATGTAGTTACTTGCACATGTACCACTGAAACATCCATTCACTCACCAACACACCCATAGACACACTCACCCACCCATACAGCTGTTTCCACATGCACTCTTGAACCCATACACCCAGTGAATCAACCGCTCACACATCTATGCACAGAGTCACACACCTCCCACCCACACACACAGACACTCAGGCAGCCATACAAATACTCGGGCAAGCAAACAATAACTCATATAGACACTCATGCAGATACTCACCAACCTATGCAGCAGCTTACACAACAGACAGACTGATACAGACTTTCCTACAGTTTAGTCACTAACCCATGCATTCAGTAAGACACATTTAATCACTCACTTATACAGTCAGTCACGCACCTACTAGATCCTCCATACAGACACTTATACAACCACTCATTCTTCAATACAGCTTGGCATATATATAAAAAACATTTAAACTTTACAGAAGCACACAGTCACTGGATGATTTCATCAGTGATGTCATTTGAGATGTCATCAGTGATGTCACTGACCATGTCATGAATGATGTAATATGTGACGTCATCAGCAGTGCATTACGGGGGCGCGAGTTATAGTTAGCTGAATTAACTAGAACGGTGTAATTACTCTGGTTTTGTATGAGTCAAATGACCAAAAAACTATGGTTTTTTCAGTGAATATATATATATATATATATATATATATATATATATATATATATATATTCACTGAAAAAACCATAGGTTTCAGGGGTGTTATAGTTAGCTGGACTTTTCACTTGTTATTGTTAGTTCAGCTAACTATAACTCGCGCGCCCGCAATGTACTGCTGATGACGTCACATATTACATCACTCATGACATGGTCAGTGACATCACTCATGACATCACTGATGACATCTCAAATGACATCACTGATGACATCATCCAGTGAATGTGTGTTTTTCTGAAAATTAAATATGTTTTATATATGTACATCTCAAGGTCGATGGAAGAATAAATGGGTGTATAAGTGTCTAAATGGATGATTTGTTTTTGAAAAATTGATTGTGTAACTGAATGATTAAGTGTATCATAGTGAATACATGGCTTAGTGAGTAATGTTTAAATATGTAAATATCTGTATCAGTCTCTCACTTTGTGTATAAGTGGCTGCATGGGTTGGTGAGTAGCTACATGGGTGTCTATATAGGTTATAAGTTGGTTTTTTGAGTATCAGTCTGAGTGTCTGCATGGTTCGGTGGGGGTATTACGTAGCGCATAGGTGCATGAATGAGTGACTCACTGTTTGTATGTGTTGAAGACAGCATGTGTGCAGGACTGTATGGGTGGATGAGTGTATGTATGGGTGTGTTAGTGAGTGAATGACTGTCTCAATAGTGTCTTTATGAGTAACTACATATGTTTTAAACTAGTATATGTGACTATTGGTGTATATAAGTGAGTATATGTGAGAGTGAGAGATTGAAAGAGTTCCTGTATGAATAAGTATGTGTTTCTATAAGTGATTGCTTAAAAGACTAAGTATGTGTAAGTTTCCGTAGAAGTAAGTGCGGTGGTGTGTGTATAACTGTATATGCAAATAAATGTATGTTTGATTCTTTATTAGCATGAGTGACTATGTGTGTGAGTAACTCTATGGATGAGTGGCATTGTGTAATGTATAGGTGTATGAGTACATATGATGAGTGAATACATGTATGAGTGACTGTATAGGACTGTTGGTGAATGAGTGGATGTGTATGTGGATCTTAGAATTACTGAAGCGGTTTTTGTAACTGGTATTGGTATGTCCATTGTTTTGAAAAGTTTAGTCTCTATTTTTAAATGTGTGTATCAAAGGTTATATTAGGGTGAGAGGAGGTCTGCCACTCTATCACAAGGATGATGTCATCAGTGATGTCATCAGTGATGTCATTTGAGATGTCATCAGTGATGGCATGAGTGATGTCACTGACCATGTCATGAGTGATGTAATATGTGACGTCATCAGCAGTGCATTGCGGGCGCGCGAGTTATAGTTAGCTGAAATAACAATAACGGGGGAATTTCAATGGTTTTGTACAAGTGAAAAGTCCAGCTAGCTATAACACCCCTGAAACCTATGGTTTTTTCAGTGAATTTCTGAGGTTTTTTAAATGCTAATTCCCAACTATAACGTGCCTGAAACCTATGGTTTTTTCTGTGAATTTCAAAGGTTTTTTAAATGCTAATTTCTAACTATGCCTACAGAGATAGGACATGTGAAGAAAGAAGAAAAAATGCACAGAAAGAAAAAAAAGAAGTGCAGAAAGAAGCAACAGAAGTCCTCAAAGACGAAGAAAAGTGCAGGAAGAAGGATAACGTGCAGAAAGAACAAAAAGAAGAGCAGAAAGAAGCCTTGTTGCAAAATCATCCTGTACCCTCAACTTTTTCAGACGGATACTGGTGGTAACTGAGTCTGACTAACCAGTCCTAGAGCCAGTGCTATGTTAAAAGACACTTAGAATACAGTGAAAACACCTACATACACTAGGGAACATTATGCGTTGGGGTCCCCCTGTGATTAGCATGACCTCCTCTGTAAGCCCCTAGTATATAATAGGGCAGGGGGATTAAAACTACCTCTTAAAACAGGCCACAGGGCGTTTTTGCACACGTTAACTCAGGACCCGTCCCCTCCCTTCACCACTGTGTAAACACGCCCTGTGTCCGTTTTTAGTTGGGAGATTAAGTTCATTTGAATCCTGAGGGTCCCTGGGGTCCAACTAGCCCACTAGGTACCTCCAGTAAGTGCCACAGAGCTGCGTTGCAGAGAGGTTTAAAAAGTGGCACGGCCTGGACCACCTCTCTGCAATGCAGCTCAGTGGCGCTTACTGGAAGCACTTAGTGGGCTAGTTAGCCCCCAGGGGCCCTCAGTATTGAAGGAAAATTATATCCCCAATTTAAAACGTGCCATAGTGCGTGTTTGCACACGTCACCTCAGGCCCCGTCCCCTCCCTTCACCACTGTGTAAACGCGCCCTGTGGCTGTTGTAAGTTGAGAGATTAGGTCCCCTTGAATCCTAAGGGTCCCTAGGGTCAAACTAGACCACTAGGTAAGCGCCACAGAGCTGCGTTGCAGAGAGGTGTAAAAAGGGGCTTGGCCTCAGAACACCTGTCTGCAGCGCAGCTCCCTGGTGCATACTGGAGATGCCTGTTGGGCTAGTTGGCCCTCAGGGACCCTCAGTATTGAAGAAGAATTAATTCCCCAACTTACAACTCGCCAGGGGGCGCGTTTGCAGAGTGCTGCAAGGAGGGGGCGTGGCCTCCGGCACGATGCCAGTCTTTTATTTATTTTAATTTTTTAAGAAGGGGGGCTGTGTGGTTCCCCTTCTTATTCTAATTTATTGGCCCTGATGACCCCATCCCCCAGGGCCTGTCTCCTAATTATATTTTTTTGACCCCAGTCCCCAGGGCCAGCCACTGTTTTTTATTATTTTAAAAAAATATATATTTATAGACACACCTAGGACATGCTGGACAAACCGTACGTACCTATCACCATGACGATTTGCGTGATATTCATTAAAAGGCGACTATGCATACAATGAATCCACGTGGAATGTATTTACACCACTAGTGAAGCTCTGACATGTCTGATGCCCTACCGTGCCTAATCCCGGTAGACACCTTTGTCGTTTATTTATACAAACATGGGTAGCTATTGACGGGTACATTTAATACACATGCACACCAAGCCATTCAAAGGGGATTCGACAAAAATTCAACCAAAACTATGCAAGAAACCCCCCTCACGGTTAATAAAACACACATCCACTGCCGGATGTGTAATACTTTTTATTTTACTCTCTGGAAAGGGGACGAACATCACTTGAGAGTCACAGCGCGCTCCTGGCAGAGCCCAATGCTGTGTTACACCCACCATTGCCTGCTGAGTGCCACACACCTCTGTGTTGTATTCCACTAGCTAGTGCATATGCTATGACACTCTCTAGCCCATGTGCACTGTAACACCACCCCGTGAATATGTCATGCCACACTTGTCTTCGCACGGGTTATATTGCCCCACCTAACGTGCCTTCCTCGATGCCTATGTTATAACGCACAGTGCTATGCCATACATATTACAATCTGGGATCCATATCTTTGTCACAGTGCATATGCAACATTACACTCCCCAGCACATATTTTATATTACAGCTTTAGAGACTAGTTAGGTTACACAACACTGCCCTGTGCATATTACACTCCAAGGCGCATATCGCATAGCACGAGCTAGTGCCTGTGCTATCTCGCGCTCTCCAATGAATCTGTCATTGCGCACAATGTATTGCATATTATATTTCACATCCGGTTTATCTTATATCACTCTTTTTGGTGCATAGTTTATACCATACACTATATCTAGTTTTCATTTTCAATCGTGCTCTCAGGACTATGTTCTATATAACACTGTGTTCACCTACCCTTTTCACGGGCATTACATTTTGCAATAAGGGGTGGAGGGTCAGGGGGTGTTTCTGCCAAGTGAGCCCGGAGTCACAGTCACAAACGTCCTCTTCTTCCTGAATAAAAGTGAGATTATGCTGCATACTTGTTCATATTTTAAGTAGTTCGCACAGACACACGTTTTAAAAACAATAAAGTTCCTAATACCCGCCTTCTCTGAACAGTTAGCTTGCTGCCCCATCCCCCTCCTCCCTATCCTCTGTTGTGTGAATCCATGGACTAGCCTCCTCCCTCCTGCCATGCATGGTCTGATGTGCTGCCACTGCCCTCAATTTAGTATGATGTACCAGTCCACTCCTCCTGCCCTCCATTGCCCAATTCTATGCCCCATCATTGACCTCCTGCTTAAACTCTGTGCTTAGCTTGCTGCCCCTATTCTCCTCCCCCCTGCCCTCCGATGTCTTTGTGTATGCCCCTGCTCCATCCTTTTTGCCCACCATGTTCCATGGACCTGCCACTCCTATCTACTCTGAGTGTTCTGTTGAGCTGCCACTCCCCTCCCACCTGCCTAGCATTGTCAGATGACTGTAACCTGTCCCTGCCACCTCCACCCTGCCTGTCCACATGCCATGCCCCTATCCTCTTCCTCCTGTCCTACATGGTCCATTGTACTGCCACACCCTTCTGCCCTCCCTGGTCTGTTGTGCTGCAACTGCTCCTCCTGCCTGCCCCGTGCGGTCTGTTGTGAGGCCCCTTCCCCTGAACTTTCTTGTCTGTGCACAGGTCCTGACCCTCCCTTCTATCCTCCATCGTCCTTTGTGCATGCCCCTGCACCCTCCTTCTTGCCCATCATAGCCATTGTGCTACCACTAACCCTCCCACTTGCCATGCATGGTCTTCTGTGCTGCCATGGCCCCTCCCACCTTCCCTGTGTGGTCAGTTAGCTGCCCCTGAACCCCTCCCACCTTCCCTCCATGGTCTGTGTGTATGCTATCACAGTCTCACTGTTGCTCTTCATGGTGTGTCTTGCTTCTAGTGCCCATCCTGCCTGACCTCCATGGCTATCTTGCTGCTCCTGCCCTGCCCCCTTGCCCCCAGCCCTCTGTTTACATGTGCAGACCCCTACTCCCTCCCTCCTGGCTTGTCTGTTCCATTGTAATGCCCCTGATCCATCCCTCCTGCCCTTTATGGTCTGTTATGCTGCAGCTTTCTCTCCTGTCTGTCCATTATGGTCCTGCCTCTTGCCCCTCTGTTCTCTGTTGTCCATGTGCATGGTCCTGTCCCCTCCCTCTTGCTTTCTATGGATTGTTGTGCTGCACTCCCGTCCCGCATGCCCTGTGTAGTGTATTGTGCTGCTGCAAACCCTGATGCCTGCCCTGCAGGGTCAGTTTGGTGCACCTCTCCATGTCCCTCCTGTCCTCTGTTATCCAAGTCCATGTCCCTACCCCATTTCCTTCCATGATCCAATGTACCATACTTGCGAACATTTTGAACTTGGTAAGAGGGAGATTTTGAAAAAAAAACCTGGGGTATTGATTTTCCCCTTTCAGTCGCATTGAAAGAGGAGATTGTAGACAGGAGACAGATAAAATAAAGCCCATTTGAGCTTAAAAACATTGGACGTTTCCTGGCTGAATCGGGTCTGTTGGCATGTATGGTTGTACTACCATTGCCTCTTCCTTCTGCCCACAATGGTCTATTACATTGCCACAGCCTCTCTTGCAAGTCCTGTATTGTTGGTTTGTTGCCCCTGCCCCCCTTTCCACTGCCCTCCATAGTCTGTTGTGCTGCCACGGCCCTTCCTGCCTGCTCAGTGTGGTTAAATTGTTGCCTTTGCACCCTCCTACCTGCCTTCAATTTTCAGAGTCCGTGCCCCTGGCCTCTGCCTCTCAACGGTATCCTAATGAACAACTAGATTGCTAACATTCTATATTTATTACAAAAGTGTGGAACGCCTGACGTCATCTTGATGTAATCAAAAATGTAATACCTAGAGCATTTCCTTTAGAAACTACATATATGAGAGGGTCTTATTGGCATCAAAATTATGGTTAGTGCTCTAAAAGACTAAAATAAGGACATATTTTCTGAGTTTTCAAATAGCGAGAAAGCACTTTTAAATTATTTGTTACCTTTATGTTTTTTTATCCAGTTGACCACTTGATTAAATGTTGCACTTAGGGGAGAGGATGTGGTGTTACTTCCAGAACTGCAGACTTTGCAACTGGGGAACCAGGTTGGTGTTTCTGCTTCAGCTCGACATTCTGTGATTCTGGTCAAATCACTTAGTCTCCCCATGTCTACAACCAAAATGAATTTGTTCTTGTGTGATGTAACCAATGCTCATGTAAAGCACTCCAATACCTGACATGTCTGCACTATATAACACTGCAAAAATACAAAATAATAAGTGTTTTGCACACTTCTGTCATTGGGCTATATTTGGGCTACATCTGGGTGATTTTGGGCTACATTTGGGCTCTTTTGTCTCCGGTGGCCATCTTGGGAGATTTATTTGTTATGAAGTTTCCTAATTTCCTCATGTACTGCAGTCTCCTCAGTAGGAAATGCTTTCAGTTTTTTACTTTGATTCCATCATGAAGGTATTCAGATATGTCACACATTTGCCATAAATTCTGAATGTTAGCACTCTAGTTGCTCATTAGATCACTGTAGTAAAACTACTGTTCACCATGGAAGTCTGCTCCTGGTATTAAAAGTGCATGTTTCAGTCTGCATGTCAGAATTTTTTAATGAAATAGAAGAGGATTTGAGAAGTCACTCAAAATGTGCCCTCATTTTCTTTCTTCAGCATTAATCATAATTTCTATGGCAAAATGAACCCCCTCATTGTGTTCCTTTTTAAATTAAATGTTTTAAGTGTTACCAGTTTATTCCAATCAAGATGGCTTCAGGTGTGCCATACTTTTGTCGTAATGAAGACAGTAAGCGCTCTAGTTGTTTTTAAGAACACTCTGGGACATTCTGTCATTGGGCTATACTTGGGCTACATCTGGGTGATATTTGGGCTACATTTGGGCTCTTTTGTCTCTGGTGGCCATCTTGGCAGACTTCTTTGTTATGAAGTTTCCTAATTTCCTCATTTACTGCAGTCTCCTCAGTAGGAAATACTTTCAGTTTTTTACTTTGATTCCAAAGGCATTCAGATGTGTCACACATTTGCCATAAATTCAGAATGTTAGCACTCTTTTTGCTCATTAGATCACTGTAGTAAAGCTACTGCTCACCAGGGAAAACTGCTGCTGGTATAGAAAGTGCATGTTTCAGTCTGCATGTCAGAATTTTTTAATGAAATAGAAGAGGATTTGAGAAGTCACTCAAAATGTGCCCTAATTTTTCTTTCTGCAGCACTAATCATACTTTTCATTGAAAAATGAAACCCCTCATGTTGTTCCTTTTTAAATTAAATGTTTTAAGAGTTACCACTTTAATCCAAGCAAGATGGCTTCAGGTGTGCCATACGTTTATCAGAAGTAGGACTGTTAGCGCTCTAGTTGTTCTTTGGAACACTCTGGGAAGCTGCAGTAGAACACAAAGGAATCAACTGACAGTCTCTGCCCTTGTTGGATGTACATGTTTTACTGAGAACGTCAGACTTCATTCTCACATGACTGAGAAAGATAATGTGAATTTATAGAAAATAAGCTCTCAGTTTAGCTTATAGATCACCTTCTAAACCTCTGTGGGAAAAGCATGAGAAAATATTTTTCTCTCAATCATGATATCCCAGCAGAAGGCTTTTTCACATGGTGAAATCACCTTAGAACATACCACAATTCCTAAAATGAGTATGGTACCATCAACAAATGATTTATAATGTAACTAAAGTCTTAAAACCTTCTATTAACTGCAATGCTTTTTAATGAGGTGCTATCATGTATATTGGTCCCAAGATGGCTGCCAACACTTCTTGGATGAAGTGCTGACAGCCAATCAGATCTCAGGATGAGATGTGTGGTTAGGCTCCGCCCACATATATATATGATTTTACTTTTGATTTTCTCAGGAACTACTGAACAGATTGACACCAGACCTGCAAAAGGCACTTCCCTGACCTGAGGACTACCTCTCTGCCAAATTTCAAGTAATTCTGTTCAGCCGTTCGGGCTGTACCTTGGACTAAAGGTCCCTATGGAAAATTGCATGGGGAAAACGCATTTTGGGACCCCCCTTTTTTCTCAGCCCCCGCTTGACGAATCCCCCCGAGACTTTCAGGGTAGGAGCGGAGCGGAGCGCCCCACCAATTTTGAAAATTTCGCGAGGATTCGTCAACCGGCGCCAAAGTTATTCCAAATAGAATGTTGCGGATTTCCTATGGAAACACGGTCCTAACTATAACTATCTACTGGCGACCGCCAGTAGATAATATATATACTCCTAAATATATATATATTAGTGCTAAGCGGGTCCATCTTGTAGCAGCATCTACCAAAACACTGACGGTGTTTCATTATTCACTTTAAAGAAGCATGTGCCATAAATACTAGCAGTGCCTCACGTGTGCACTGGAAGGAATATTTGCTACAAATGCCCACAACATCCCAGCTGTTCATCCAGACCTCTACCTTAAATAATGACCACGCCTCATCTGTCCATCCTGGAGGAATGTGTACCATCGCTCACAAGTTACAAGTCCACGCTGCTGTCTGAGGAGACGTGTCACCTCTGGATCTTCGCCACCCTACGCCCCTTTCTTGAATCAGGTGAAACTCCCCAACCTTGGAAAAAAACCAGGGTCCTTTTCGGAATCAAACAGACGGTCGGCTGCTGTCTAGTGACATCACCTTGTAGTAGATGTAGCAAGTGCTGGCCCTCCATGGTCTAATTCTGCCCAGGGACGGCGTCGCGAGGGACCACCAGCCTTGGACACCAGCCTTCGAGCACGGCCGGGATATCCCTAACTGGCGTACGTTCGAGCGTCACCCATTTATTTATCCTTGGTCACATGACCATACGTGGCGTGCCCGTTACGTCACAAGCACGACACCACATTCCTCCCCAACAAACGTAAAACAAACAATAAGTTAGCAATCTCAGTGCTATACCAGTTCAGATAGTGTCAATACCGAATAGCTGGCCAGGAGCAACATTCCAAATATGTAATTAAGAACAGTCTTACGTGAAATAGTCTCTCAGTCGACGACTGGGCTCAGGATTCTCTCGCAAGCGGTACTGGACTCGGCCATGCCCCACGTCCTCTCGGATGGCCACACTAGCCGGCAGGACATCTGGTTCGCGATCAGCGTCACCTGCTTCTACTCTGAAGGTTTTAGTTCTGGGCACACCATCCAGAGGTTGGTTACCGCTCGCTTCTTCATCCCGATCTCTAGAGGGTGCTGGTCCAAGACTTATGTCCCTACTGGGCTCTGCTGGTGTCACCACTGGACGTTCTGGATCCCCAGAACCAGACTCAGGTAGTGGAGATGGTGACTGATATTTCTTGAAAAACAAGATGTTTCTGGTCAGTCTCTCTTCCTCGCATTGCAGTAATCCGGGTGCCTTTGACACCCACAACAGTCCATGGAGTCTTTTAATACGACAGACGGAACTTTCCACTCTTCACCCGGTTCTTTAGTAGGACTATATCTCCTCTTGCAAACCATTGAGACTTCGCACCCCGTTTCTTACTGACTTGAGCATGGGCTCGAAGATGTCGGGCATCTACTTGAATGTTATCCGGTACCTCGGGGCGCCAGTGGGGGTGATGTGGGATAGAGTCATTGACTACTCTTCCCATGAGCAGATGCGCCGGAGCGACTCCCGTGGTGGTATGGGGTGTCTAACGGTAACTCCGTAGAAATGTGGCTAGCGATCGTCTTGTGCTCCACACCCTGAGCTCTGTGAAGGTGATCTCCTGACTGATCGCTTGACTGTTCCCTTCTTTTTAGTGTGTTAGCTGCCTGCCCTGGGGACACTTTATATGGCTTCTGCTGCACTGTCCAGCTTTTCTGGCTCCTCTGGGGATTTCCTTGAGGGGCAGGAGGGTCACTTATTAACAGACCTCCTCCTGCTGCAGTCACTGATCATAAGGCTCCCTGGCTGATGTTTGATTACCAGCAGTGTCCTCTTTATTTTCCTCCTTCAGGAATCCATTGGTTGCTTAATTGCCAGCACTGTCCTCCTTATCTTCCCCCTTCAGGGATTCATTATTGTGCAGCGTGCTGTGGCAGTCACCTGCGACCCTGTGTCTCTCCCCTGTGCACGCTGAGCCCGTAAGTGCCGGGTTAAACAGCCGCGATCGGCTAAATCAACACCAGGCACAACGCAGCGCGCGCGTGTGTGTGCACAGGTGCTTGCGCGGGGACTACGGGGGCGGAGCAGCTCACCGTCGGCAGCAATCTTCACTGGCACTGATCCGGCGGGCGCACACCACGCTCCGGGGCACAGCAGACGACACTCCGCCGCACTTTCAGCACCAGCGCACCATCGCACGAGCACCGCAGGGCAGGTAGGAAGCCACCCCCCCCGCGGCCGCCACACAATGCGAGAGCGGGGTACGCCCACCCCTCGTCGCCAAATGTTGTGTCGTGAGGGTCGCGGAGTTGGCGACCTCACGGAATAATTATACTTGGGTGTACAGTGGCCTGGTGCAATGTAATGATCACAGGAGCTGGGATTAACTGGTGGTGGCCACTCTCGCCGTTCGCCTAACTGGCGTACGTTCGAGCGTCACCCATTTATTTATCCTTGGTCACATGACCCTACGTGGCGGGCCTGTTACGTCACAGGCACAACACTACAATCTGTAACAACCCAGCAGTGGGCCTGTAATCCACCAGCGGTGAACTCGGTATCCTGTCCGGTGTGTGCTCTGCAATCAATCGGGGTGAGATCTGCAATCGCCCAGGGCAGGGCATCGCAGCCAGTTTGGGCTGGGGGTTGCAATTAATCAGGTTTGGAGTGTGCATACTGTCAGGGCTCTGCAACCCCTTAAGGGGAGCTCAGCAACCGGGCAGGCATAAGCACTGTAACTGGTCAGAGGTGGGCTGCATAACTAACCAGAGGTGGACGCTGTACCTGGTCAGAGGTGGGCTGTATAACTAACCAGAAGTGGACTCTGCAACCGGTCAGGGGTTGGCTCTGTAACCAGCCAGAGGTGGGCTCTGCAGCTGGTGAGGTGTAGCCTCTACAACCGGTCAGAAGCAGGCTTCGTCTATGGGGTCTGTAACCAGGCAGAGGTTGGGGTCTGTAACCTGGCAGAGGCTTGGGGTCTGTAACCTGGCAGAGGCTTGGGGTCTGTAACCTGGCAGAGGCTTGGGGTCTGTAACCTGGCAGAGGCTTGGGGTCTGTAACCTGGCAGAGGCTTGGGGTCTGTAACCTGGCAGAGGCTTGGGGTCTGTAACCTGGCAGAGGCTTGGGGTCTGTAACCTGGCAGAGGCTTGGGGTCTGTAACCTGGCAGAGGCTTGGGGTCTGTAACCTGGCAGAGGCTTGGGGTCTGTAACCTGGCAGAGGCTTGGGGTCTGTAGCCAGGCAGAGGTTCGGGTCTGTAGCCAGGCAGAGGTTGGGATCTGTAACCAGGCAGAGGTTGGGATCTGTAACCTGGCAGAGGTTGGGATCTGTAACCTGGCAGAGGTTGGGATCTGTAACCTGGCAGAGGTTGGGATCTGTAACCTGGCAGAGGTTGGGGTTCTGTAACCTGGCAGAGGTTGGGGTTCTGTAACCTGGCAGAGGTTTGGGGTTTGTAGCCAGGCAGAGGTTGAGATCTGTAACCAGGCAGAGGTTGGGATCTGTAACCAGGCAGAGGTTGGAATCTGTAACCAGGCAGAGGTTTGGGGTTCTGTAACCAGGCAGAGGTTTGGGGCCTGTAACCAGGCAGAGGTTGGGGGTCTGTAACCAGGCAGAGGTTGGGGGTCTGTAACCAGGCAGAGGTTGTGGGTCTGTAACCAGGCAGAGGTTGGGGGTCTGTAACCAGGCAGAGGTTGGGGGTCTGTAACCAGGCAGAGGTTGGAGTCTGTAACCAGGCAGAGGAAGGTTCTGCAACAGGTCAGGAGTCGGCTTTACAAAAACAGCCATGGGTCCGTTCTACATCCGGCCAGGGATAAGCTCTGTGAATTAATTCAATAACTGAGCAGAGGTGAGGTCTGTAATCAAAGAGCGGTGAGGTCTGTAATCAAAGAGCGGTCAGCTCTGTAACTAGTCCAAGATGGGCTCTGCAAACAGGTAGGGGCCGCTCTGCAAACACTCTGGGGTGGGATCTGCACCCAGCCAAATATGGGCTTTCTAATAGGTCAGGGGTGGTCTGGGCTCCTCAACCAGTCAAGGGTAGGCTTTGCAACCAACTGAGGAGGCCTCAGCAAGGGGCTATGGATCGGCTCTGTAACAGTGTCAGGGGTAGGGGCAGCGATTTTTAAGGGCTGAGTTTAGTCCCACAGAACTGTATGTGACTTTATTTGATTAAATACATCGGGTACTATGCACACCAACACTCAGTACATAAATGAGTAAAATGTAATAAAAACTGAATTAATACTACAGCCACCTATCAACTTTTAAGAAAATGGCAAGCTACAAAGGACAGGGAAATATACAACTAGAGGGCGACATTTCTAAAATGGGAGGTTGACGGGACAAGAGCACAACTGAAAAGGTCGCAATGTGGGGGGAGTTTGAATGAGACGGGTTAAAAACATAACATAATACATAATAATAAAACGATATAAAGCTGGATCAGAGAAGGTTAGTGAGAAATGGAGCATCCGAAAATACATTAAAACAAAACAAATAACACAAAATCAAGCCTAAAATCAAAAGGCAGCAAATGAAGACAAGTGAACTATGTGACACTGGAGGAAGATTTAAGGTAAGTTGGATGGCACATACTCAGGAAAATCAAGGAATACCGAACGTTAGACCTACCCCCAACTTTTTGCCTTCTATTTTTGCCGTGTCTTTTTGTTGGCCTTAGGACTCTATGTCTATGTCTATGTATGGGTATTTATAAAGTGCAGCTGTTACTCCAAGGAGTGTCCTGGCGCTAATTGCTGAAGAGTGTCAGCAGGGGCAGGAAGGAGTAATGTACAGGAAAAAAGCCAAGTTTTCATCTTCTTCCGAAACACGGGCGTTGACTTGATGCTTCTAAGAGTCAGAGACAGTTTGTTCAAAAGGGACGGGCCCAGAAAGGAGAGGGCCTTTCCCCCGGCCCTAGCCTTTTTGATATGTGGGGTACTGGCCAGGTAAAGATTTGCAGAGCGGAGAGTCCTCTGTGCGGTATAGAACGAAATCCTGTGTTTTAAATAGCCCAGGCCCATTCTGTATAAGGCTTTCTGAGTCACAAGCAGTGTTTAAAGATAATCCTTTTCCTCACTGGCAGCCAATGAAGACTCCAGAAAAGGCTTGACATGTGAGCATCACAGGGGATCCCGGAAATAGTTCGGGCTGCTGCGTTCTGGACCAGCTGAAGCCTCTCCATCAGGTACTTCGGCATGCCTAAGTAAAGGCCGTTCCCATAGTCAAGACGTGATATGATCAGGGCTTGAATCTCTTGTTGTTTGGCTGCCAACGACAACAAGAGCATAACTTCCGAAGAAGTCGCAGCAGGGCAAAACAGGTGTCCACTACCGAGTTTACTTGGGCATGGAATAGCAGTTGACTATCAAATTTAAAGCCCAAGTTTTTCACCACCTGACTTTTGATAAGAGGGGGGAGCATCCGGTGGCCAGAAGGACTGCAAGGGTGTCTCTGCATCTGAACCCAAGAAAAGCAGCTCCACGTCTCCCACATTACATTTAAGTTGGTTCACCGACAGCCACCCAAATGCCGCTGAGAGGCAGGTACTAATTAACTTGCCTGGCCAGGGCTCGTTGTTCTTGCACGAGAACAGCAGCTGGGTGTCATCTACATAAGACACCATTTTTTCCCCTAAGGATTCTGCCAAAATAGCCAGAGGTGTGAGGTAGATATTGAACAAAGTCGGGCTCAGGGCAGAACCCTGAGGGACACCAACATTCAGTTTGTGGGAATTGGCTGAGTAGGGATGGCACCATACCTCCTGTTCCCCCTCAAGAAAAGATGCCAGCCATTGCCAGGCCAGGCCTCCATTGCCAATCGAGTGGAGAAGGTCAGGAGAATATGGTGCGAGATAGTATCGAAAATGGCCAATAGGTCCAACAGGACCAGCAGCGCCCTGTCGCCCATTTCCAGACCGAGTCGGATAGAGTCCACAACCTCCAACAATGCTGTTTTGGTACTGTAATTAGGGCAAAATACTGATTGGCTGGCATGTAGTAGGCAGTTCCTTTCAAGGTATGATGATAATTGCTGGTTCACATGTTTCTTTGGAACCTTAGAGAAGGCAGGGAGGAGACAAATTGGCTATAGGTCAGAGGGGTCTGCATGGGCTTTTTTAAGCAGCAGGATAACCTTCGCTTGTTTCCATTTGGTAGGTACGGTGACTGACGAGAGGGAGGTATTCAATATCCTGAGTACTTTACCAGTGCAAAAGTGCATGTGCTTCTCCACGAAACGTTGACATTAGTGTATACCTGATTGTCATATTTAGGTAACCTGTAAGTCCCTTGTAAAATGGTATACCATAAACCCAGGGCCTGTAATCTAAATGTTACTAGTAGGCCTACAGCAGTGGTTGTGCCACCCACACAAGCAGCCTTTCAAATCGGTCTCAGGCCTGCAATTGTAGGGCCTATGTGTGCAGTTTTCTGCCACTTCAGCTTGCCATTTAAATTTACATTTGCTGGGCTTTAAACCAGCCCTTTATTGCACACAAGTCCCCTCTAAGGTAGGCCCTAAGTGACCCTAAGGGGAGTGTGCTTTGAAACTAAAAGGCATGATATGTACTTTTAAGTTTTACATGCCCTGGCAGTGACAAATAGCTAACTTTATTTTCCCTGCTGTGAGGCCACTTCCTTCCATAGACCAGCACTATTCCTTAATAAAACACATTTTAAGCTGTAATTCCTGATTGGAAAGGAGTAGCGACTTCATGTTTAATAACTTAGAAACAGTGGTGATAAATCCTCTTTATTGGTAAAGTTGGATTTAACATTACCATTCTAGAAATGCCACTTTTATAAAGTATTTAAAGGAACAATGGTCCCTAACTGAGATTTATATAGACAAGCAATGACATCTATATTTGGATGTCCAACAGGACAGTCATTTAATGCAAAAGTAGGAGACATACAACTGGGAACATATATAACATTAAAACAAGACGAGTTCAAACAATACATAGGTGTGCCCAAAGAAAATACAGCAATTAGGCAAACAAAGAATACATTAGGGCATCCTAGCACATACTGATACAAAGTATATAGTTATGCCAGAGTGCAAAACGTTGACGTTTCGATAATGCTGGGATCATCTTCAGGACAAGACAAATAGTGCCTGTTGGACGAGGTACGGGGCCTGTAATTCGCACGACCCTACCGCTCAAAATTGTGTCCAAAATCAGGTGGGGATTTCGGTACTGGCATTGCCGACACAGAGAAAAGGGGAGCACGCTGCTACTGCCGCCACGGCTTACAACAGACTCAATACCTTCGTCGGCCTGCTTCACCACTCACGTCCTTACGGCACTAGCTGGAAGTTTGGCTCTCCCATTCGGACCTTGTATCGGCCCGGGTTCCTGTCTCAAGCGGCTGGTTCCCAATTCTACTCTTTGCGCTTCCACGACTATCCAGAGGATACACCTCCCCTTTACTCCGTGTCGGCAATACCAGGGCATTCCCTCTAGACAGACAACACAGGAGGGGCTGGGTGTGACAGGAGATTCAACAGCATTCATCTACATACTGATACCCTTCCTGGGCTGAGAAGGTGAGAGGTAGACCACACTTACATCAGAATAGGCTGTGTCCTGCTCTCACACAAAGGGCTGATTTACCCCTACTGGTAGTCTGGAGCCAGGACTGAGCTGAAAAGGGATCCTTCTGTACTTCAGAGAGTTCCTCTGAAGTCACCCTATATCGAAGGCACTTTTGAGTATAAGTACTAGGGCTCTAGCCCTACTGGACCTTGAAAGAACTCTGTTGGAGTAAGGGCTGCTGTGCTCTGCTGTAACTGACTGTTCTCAGTGTGAGAAGTTGGCCTGGTATATGCTGTCCACTAGTTATAGTGGGCACCTTGTACCAGTCCAAACAACCCTTGATGATTAGGTTAAAGACAACCTTTACGAAAGCTATCCTAGTGGTAGCTATGGAGAGCAGTCTTCAGGCTAAGTCTCGAAGGAAAGTAAAGCAGCTTGGTTTGCCAGATTATAACCTCTTGAATGACCAAATAAAAGGAGAAACACAAAAGGTATATATATATATATAAAATATATGTATTTATTACTAAACACGCTCTACTAACCTCTTTATGAGATTAGAGAACAAGATACACAATATTAAAGCATAGAACGACAGTAAATAGCACCATATACAATGGGCCCCAGGGGGAGACCAAACCATTTATTAAGAAAGTGGTATAAGAACCACGACTTGACTAGACACAGTGCCTAGAGCACGTAGAATCGCTGGGACCCCAAGGAACCACCCAAGGTAGTGACACAGGGGACCCACAGGGACGCAAGCAGTGTGAGAACACAGCCGCGAGCTCCGTTCAATCCAATGGGAAAGTCGTGGTTGGAATTTTAAAGATTAAGAACACTTAGGAGAGGACTTGGAGAAAACCCTTTCAAACTTAGAAGTTTCTAAGGCCAACACCCATGTGAGCACCGGAGTCCTCGTGTTACCTAACCCATGGAAGTCGAATACATAGGTATCAAATGGTGTCGGGAATCTTTGTTGTTTTCTATGGCGAGATGCTGCAAAGTGCTGCTGCTAGGAAGAGGAAAAGTGTCCGGTGTGATCCAAGCCTGGATCGGAGATGTGAAGAACCTGAATGCAGAGGGGACAGCGTCTGTCACTTGCCAGTGACCAGGGGCTCGGTTGACGAATGCCCACCAATGTCGGGTGCCTCAGGTGCGAAGAGGTGAAGCTCGACTCCACTGCCACGGGGACCAGGAGATGTCGACGACAACGAAGGATGTCGAGTGCTGGGGGGTCGGTGTCCGGATTGGAGACCAACAAGCCTTGGCAACAGCAACCAACGCGGTGAGAGTAAAAAGGCTTCGGTGTGGACCAGCAAGGCATTGTGGACTCCCCAAGCGATGGAGAGTCAGGCACGTCTGGAGCAACCAGGTAAGCCCACTAAAAGTTAAAGTACCCTTCTCAGGGACCCACAAGTCGACGGACAAGGGATCGCGAAGGGACCTCAAGAGGAATCACTAAATACCAGCTCACGGGACACTCGTGGAGTGTATGCCAGTAATCTTCGGTGGAATCAATGCTAGGGGTCTGGACTACAAGTAGCCCAAAGCACAGCCTCAGGGATCACCAAAAAGCATATGCTGCTGCAAATGTGCACGGTGTCCAGGGGTTCGGGTTGCATGGTCCCCAAGAGGGCTTTGGATCATAGGTTTGCTGAGAGCACGGATCGGCCTCGGGGAAGCTTGGAAACTCACCTCCTGTATTGCAAAATCTTCAGAGTCCTTCAGGAGCTGCGTAGTTGCAAACAGGACAGATGAGTCTTTGGTGCCTGCCTTGCAGGGGAGTAACTCCTTTACTCCAAAGGAGATTCTTCGGTCATCCAACGTCGTGTAGATAGTTGAAGTTCTGGGATTCTGTAGCAGAGATTCGTCCAGGTAAATCTAAAGTCCTATAGCCAGGGTACCTACTTTATACCCAAGGAAGGGACGGGACAAACTCTGGAGACCCACCTATGGGAGGGTCAGGACAGAGGGGTGGCTACACCCATGTCCTTTGTCCAGTTTCGCGCCAGAGCAGGGGCTGATAGCCACTACAACCGGTTTGAGCTGGACTATGCACAGGGACACCAAATGTGCCATCAGTGCAGACATCAAAGCACTCTCGGTGTGCACCCACCCAGCCGCAATACACTAAAGCCTGTTTGGGAGGTGGTCACACCTCCCTGTGACAGGAAACCTATTGTCCAGCCGTCCCCTGCCAGAGTTTCATCCAGCAGCAGGAAGGCAGACTTGTGTCTGTGGCTGGCAGCATCCATTTTGTGATGCCAGGGCTTGCAATGCTGGTACTGGGTGTACCGGTGCTGTCATATTTCTCCCTCTAGTAGGGTGGAATCATACCTCTCACACCAGTTACTGGTGTGGAGGTATGATTCCAAGGTGTTTGACACCAAACACGACATGTTTCCATGCAGCCGTTTTAAAGTTAGCATTTACAGCAAGGTTATAATGCACTTAAGAGTATATGGTATGGCTGCATCACAAACAACCCCTGCATAGAGGTTCCGAAGGCTGCAGAGGGGCTCTGCTCATGTAGGTGCACCCTCTCACATAAAACCCAGCACCCTGCCTTCAGGATTGATAAGGCCTGCCATTGGGGTGACTGATAGGTTTATATGTGCAGTGATTTGGATAGATATAGTGAACCTATATCTAAGTAAGGGGTGCATACACCAACTTACACAGGCTGCTGTAGCAGACCTGTTGTGTCATTTTGAATGGTCTCCCAGGGGTGGCATAATACATGCTGCAGCCCCTGAGAGGCCTCTGGGGTACCTATGCCCTGGGTATATAGTATACCATATACTAGGGACTTACAAGGGTACCCCAGAATCCAATCTGAAGTGTACCTAAAGTACATGTAATCTATTTTATAGTGAAAGCAGCTAGGCTGGGGTCCTGGTTAGCAGGATCCCAGCCATACTAAGTCGAAAAACAGTGGAGCATCAGCAAAAAGTGGGGGTAACTATATGAAGCGGATCCTACTCTCCTACACAACCCCTGCCCCCGCAAACGTAAGGACATTAAACTAACCTTGACCAGATGAGTCTTCATGTTCTAAATGCAAATATCTGGAGAGTCCATCTGCATTGGCATGGTTACTCCCAGGTCTATGTTCCACTGTATAGCTTATCCCCTGTAGGGAAATGGACCACCTCAAAAGTTTGGGGTTTTCACCCTTCATCTGTTTTAGTCATAAGAGGGGCTTATGGTCGGTCTGAACAATGAAGTGAGTGCCAAACAAGTATGGCCTCAGCTTCTTCAGAGCCCAAACCACAGCAAAAGCCTCCCTCTCAATAGCTGACCAACGTTTCTCTCTGGGGGTCAGCCTTCTGCTAATAAAAGCTACTGGCTGATCCGGACCCTCATCATTCAATTGTGATAACAGCCCCTACCCCCAACTCAGATGCATCTGTTTGGACAATGAATTCTTTGGAGTAGTTAGGACTTTGCAGAATGGGAGCAGTGCACATGGCCTGCTTCAGGTCATCAAATGCCTTTTGACAGCTAACTGTCCACTGAACTTTCTTGGGCATTTTCTTAGAAGTTAAGTCATTCAAAGGGGTCACTATGGATCCATAACCTTTGACAAATCTTCTATAGTACCTAGTCAGGCCCAAGAAAGCTCTGACCTGAATCTGGGTGGTTGGAGCAACCCAGTCCATGATGGTCTGGATTTTGCTCTACAATGGTTGAACCTGGCTTCCACCCACAAGGTGGCCCAGGTACACAACCTGACTCTGCCCTATCTGGCACTTGGTGGCCTTGATAGTTAGGCCTGATTTCTGCAGGGCCTCCAAAACATTTCTCAAGTGGACCAGGTGATCCTCCCAGGTGGAGCTAAAGACAGCAATATCTAGATATGCTGCACTCTAGGCTTCCAGACCTGTAAGGACTTTGCTCACCAACCTTTGAAAAGTGTCCGGTGCATTTTTCAAACCAAAGGGCATCACCACAAATTGGTAGTGCCCACTAGGGGTAGAAAATGCTATCTGTGGCTTTGCATCATCAGCTAGTCTGATCTGCCAGTAGCCAGCTGTTAGGTCAAATGTGCTCAGAAACTTGACTGAGGCCAAAGTGTCTATAAGCTCATCTGCCCTAGGGATTGGATGGGCATCAGTCCTAGTGACTGCATTGAGACCTCTGTAGTCTACACAAACCCTCATCTCTCTCTTACCTTCTTAGGTGTGAGGTTTAGGCACTAAGCCTACTGGACTAGCCCAAGGGCTATCTGAGGGTTCAATAACTCCCAATTCCAACATGGACTTCAGCCCTGATGCAGTCCCTGACGTGGTCAGGTTGCCTGTAAATCTTATTTTTAACAGGCAGACTGTCCCCAGTATCCACTTCATGAGTGCACCAGGTAGTCTGACTTGGAGTCAGTAAAAACATATGTCTAAACTGATTGAGAACTTTTCTGCAATCCATTTGTTGCTGGACAGTGAGGCTGCCTGCCAAGGCTACACCATCTACTGAACCATCATCAGGGTTCTGTGAGAGCAGGTCAGGGAGTGGATCACTCTCTTCCTCCTGTCCCTCATCAGTAGCCATGAGCAAGCCCATGTCAGCCCTGTCAACATATGGTTTGAGCTTGTTGACATGGAGCACCCTATGGGGACTCCTGGGAGTTCCAAGGTTCACCAGGTAGGTAACCTCTCCCTTTTGCTCAATTATGGTATGAGGGCCACTACACTTGTCTTGGAGGGCTGCTGGGGCCACAGGCTTCAACACCCATACTTTCTGCCCTGGCTGGTAAACTGTCAGCACAGCCTTTTGGTCATGCAAGGTCTTTTGCAATACCTGGCTAGCCTCAAGGTTTTTATTTCCCTTCTTCATGTATTCAGCCATCCTGGAGCGGAGACCAAGTACATAGTCCACAATATCCTGTTTAGGGGGTTTGAGAGGTAACTCCCATCTCTCCTTCACTAGACACAATGGACCCCTAACTGGATGTCCAAACAGAAGCTCAAATGGGCTGTAACCAACCCCCTTCTGTGGAACCTCTCTGTAGGCAAAGAGAAGGCAGGGCAAAAGTATGTCCCATCTGCGCCTAAGCTTTCCTGGGAGACCTTTAATCATGCCCTTGAGGGTTTTGTTGAACCTTTCAACTAACCCATTGCATTGTGGGTGATAAGGGGTGGTGAATTTGTAATACTACCTCCTTAGGGAAACCCACTCTGGAAAAGATTCCCAGGAGGGCTCTTGCCACCATAGGTGCTGTGGTGGTTCTAAGGGGAATAGCTTCTGGATACCTAGTGGCATGGTCCACCACCACCAGTATACATCTGTGCCCAGATGCTGTTTGAGGATCCAATGGGACCAACTACATCAATCCCAACCCTCTCAAAGGGAACCCCCACCACAGATAGCACCTGCCTTACCACTGGCTTGACAGGTGACACAGGGGCGACAAAACTCCTTGGTGTCTTCAGACATGTGAGGCCAATGAAAGTGAGGGGCAATTCTGTCCCAAGTCTTGTTTTGGCCTACGTGACCTGCTAGAGGGATGTCATGTGCTAGGGTCAATAGGAAGCCCCTAAACTTCAGAGGTATAACCAACCTCCTGGTGGCACCAGGCTTGGGGTCTCTACACTCTGACTAAAGGAGTCCATCATCCCAATAGATCCTATGGGACCCACTAGCACTCCCAGAAGCCTCATCAGCAGCTTTCCTTCTTAGGGGTTCAAGAGACGGGCAGCTCGGCTGCTCCTGGCTCAGATCTGCCCTGGAAGGGCCCCCTGTCCCCAAGAACTCAACCTGATCAGGTTCAAGCTCATCTGGGACTGTTCCTTCTTCAGGACTGAGATCACCTCCCTTAAGAGACTGATCTGCTTTCTGAGTCAAGGGGGAAGATACTGCCTTACCCCTACTGCTCCTTTTCTTGGAAGGCGCCCGGTCCATTTTTCCAGGATCCAGGGCCTGTTCAGTGTTAGACATTTTTGCCTGTGACCTGGTCATAGCAAACACATCTGCAGGGATTCCCAACATTTCTGCATGAGTCCTGAGCTCCACTTCAGCCCAAGCTGAAGTTTCTAAATCATTGCCAAGCAAGCAATCAACAGGGAGGTCTGCACTTACCAAAACTTTCTTAGGGCCAGTTACCCCTCCCCAGGTGAAATTAACAACTACCAAGGAATGGTCTGTCCTGACATTGCTAGCATTGGTCACTTGGTACATCTCACCAAGTATGATTTGCTGAGGATCCACAAGATCTTGTGTCACCAGTGTGACACTTGCTCATGTGTCCCTGAATGCCAAGGCCTCTTTCCATTTATCAAAGGCTGCTGTCTGTATTTGCCCAGATTACTGGGGCTTACAAATAAGGAGGCCATATCCTCCATCACAAACCAGTACAGCCTGAGTAGGAACTGTGACTAGGCCAGAGTCCATCTAAGATCCCAGGGTTAACTCTACTACACCCTTATTCTGAGTACCACCACTTAGAGCTGAACTAGGGGGAACAGTTGCCTTAGGGGCAATGGTGGCTGGAGTTGAGTCCTTGGACTTGGTACAATCACTGCTCCAATGGGTTTACTGTTTACAGATTTAACACCATGGTTTTGTCTTGCCTTTTCCTTGGTTAGATTGGGACTCCCCACCAGAAGCAGATTTTTGGGGCCCTTTAGAAGACTTCTGGTCTTTACCCTTTTCCCCACCCTTACCAGAGTGTTTAGAATCCTGCTTCTTGGAGTCACCACCTTGGTTCTGAACCTTCTGCCTCATCCTGGTTCTGACCCATTTGTCTGCCTTCTGGCCCAAGTCTTGGGGAGAGGTCAGATCAGAGTCCACCAGGTACTGATGCAACAACTGATTTTGACAATTATTAAGGATCTGCTCCATCATAATTAAATTGTACAATACTTTAAAATCACACACTTTACTGCCAAGTACCCAGCCTTCCAGAGCCTTAGTAGCACAATCTACAATGTCAACCCAGTCTTGAGTCTGTGCCTTTTAGGTGTCTCTGAACTTAATCCTGTATTGTTCAGTGGTTAAGCAAAACCCATCAATCAGAGCACTCTTCAAGACTTTGCAATTATCAGCATCCTCTTCTCTAACAGTGAGGAGCTTGTCTCTACCTTTGTCTGCAAAGGAGAGCCACAAGATTGCTGCCCTCTGCTCCTGAGGGACCCTCTGTACTTTACAGGCCGTGCAGTTATCCATTTGTGGATTATATCCCTACTCTGGTAGGGAGGGACAATCTTGTTCAGGTTCCAATGGTCATGAGTATGTTCTCTACCTCTTGAAACACTGTTGCTGCCACCATGGGGCTCTAGCCGCAACCTTTGAGAAGCTTTCTGAAGCTCCAGGGATTCCCCATCTAGGGTCACTTGCTCTCTCTTGAGTCTGAGCTTAACTCTCTCAAAGTCAAGCAGTTGGCACTTCCTCTCATAAGAGGACTCCCTTTTACGAGAGGTAGTAGTCCTATGAGAAACAGATGTCCCTACAGAAGTACCAGAATGAGTAGATTCCTGAGAAGGAGATCTGGACCTTCTTGGTACACTAATAACCCTTCCAGGTGGGGTAAAAGAGGGCCACTGAGGCCTTCTCCCTCACCTTCAGAAAGAATTGGATTGTCCAGGTTAGAATCTTCTTGACCCTCCTGGTCAGCATCAGAGTCTAGGTCCTGGATGTTTTCACTTCCTGGGCTTTCCTCTTCTGCTGCCCCGCCCCTACCCCCAACCTAACTGCCTCATCAGACCCTGGGGTCTTTCTGAGGTCATCTAAATGCAGAGCCTCTATGAGGCGTTGAGTTCTAGGGTTTTTCCCGGTCTTCAATTTTCTTGATGTACACATATTTCTCAATTCCTTAAATGAGAGGTGGTCATACTTATTCAGCAAGGAACCACTGGCTTCTGCTCTTTAAGACATACTAGTGTTGTGAGGTTGTGAGGTGTTGCACCTATCTAACCTAGAGGGAACTACTAAACTCTCTTGAGTTGGAGAAAGGGTCTGCTAGACCCTTGACTTACCCAACTCTAAGTTCAGTAGAACTTACTTTATTCTAGTCTTGATTATACGTACCTATGTACCTATAGTGGTTTTCAGTTACTCACTCAATGAGATTATCTGGTAAAGCAATAGCAAGCTTGAATCTCAACCGCTGCACACCAATGTGAGAAGTTGGCCTGGTATATGCTGTCCATAGTTATAGTGGGCACCTTGTACCAGTCCAAACAACCCTTATTGATGATTAGGTTAAAGACAACCTTTATTGAACGCTATCCTAGTGGTAGCTATGGAGAGCAGCCTTGAAGCTAAGTCTCGAAGGAATGTAAAGCAGCTTGGTTTACCAGATTATAACCTCTTGAATGACCAAACGAAAGGAGAACCACACAAGGTATAGATATACAATATATGTATTTATTACTAAAAACGCTCTACTAACCTCTTTATGAGATTAGAGTGCAAGATACACAATATTAAAGCACTAGAACAAAAGTAAATAGCACAATATACAATGGACCCCAGGGGGAGACCAAACCATATATTAAGAAAGTGGTAGAAGAACCACGACTTCACTAAACACAGTGCCTAGAGCACGTAGAATGGTCTCCAAGGAACCACCCTGTGTAGGAGAGTAGGATCTGCACTTATGTTGCCCCCACTTTTTTTCTGATGTATACACTGGTTTCTGACTATAGTCTGGCTGGGTCCCTGCTAATCAGGGCCCCAGTCTCACTGATCTCTCTAAAACAACTTGGTGTGCATATTAGTCGATACTGTGGTACCTTATGAGCCCCTAGTATATGGTACCTTAGGTACCTAGGGCATTGGTACTTCACAGGCCTACCAGGGGCTGCAGCATGTATTATGCCACCCCTGGGAAGCATTCACAATCTGACACCACAGGCCTGCTACTGCAGCCTGTGTGAGGTAGTGTTAGCACTCCTCACTGAGGTATAGGTTCCTATATCTCACCATACCCACACATATAAACCTATCAGTCACCCCTCTTGCAGGCCCTAACAATCCTGAGGGCAGGGTGCTTGGTTTACTATGTGAGGGGGTGCGTCTGCATGAGCAGGACCCCTCTGCAGCTGGCAGAGTCTATTCTCTGCTGCTGTTTGTGGATGCGGTTAAACCATATACTCTTAAGTGCATTATAACCTCGCGGTAAATGCTAACTTTGGAATGCCTGCATCAAAACATGTCGTGTTTGGTGTCAAACAACTTGGAATCATACACCCACACCAGTAACTGGTGTGGGAGTATGATCCCACCCTTCTAGGGGGGACGACATGTACCCACTGTACTAAACGGTAGAAATCTTCTAGAGCCCTGGCATCACAAAATGGATGTCACCAGCACAGACACCGGGCTGCCCTCCTGCTGCTGACCGAAACTCGCAGTGGAGGAAGCCCCAACAAAGGGTATCCTGTCACAGGGAGGTGTTACCACCTCCCAGACAGGATTTAGTGTATTGGAGCTGGGTGGGTGCACTCTTAGAGTGCTTTGAAGTCCTGCACTGGGGGAGCAGTAGGCTTCTCTGTGCATATGCCAGCTCAAACCGGTTCAGGGGCTACCTGCCCCTGCTCTGGCGCGAAGATGGACAAAGGGAAGTGGGTGTAACCACCCACTACCCTGACCCTCCTAGAGGAGTGGTCATAGAGCTAGTCCCTCCCCTATCTTCACTATAAGATACCAAGCATTGCCAATGCAATTCAGATTACCCTGGACGACGCTCTACAAAGAAGAATCCTGGCCCTTCGACGTTCCACTATTACTGGAAGACTGAAGAATCTCCCTTGGAGTCAAGGAGTGACTCCCCTGCTTGGCAGGCACCAGTAACTTTGATCAACGGTTGCAAACTTCACCGCTCCCGCCGGAGTCCGAAGTCCCTGCGTCCCCTGAAGCGGATATCCTGACCTCTCGACGGCCATTTTGAGTCCCCAGCGAAGCTGTGGCGTCTGGACCCCACGAGTGACGAGGAACAGCAATACCAGGGAACCGTGCACTGATTTAGAGTGCAAACCCTAAACAACGTTCTACGAACTTGTGCTTTGGACCATCTGTAGTCCAAGTCCCTAGCATGTCTGGTACCCAAAATCAGCGGCCTACCCCGTCCCGAGTGACCGTGGGCTCCGGTGGAACTTTTCCTGCAAAGGCGTCTTCGCGGTTGCTTGCCCGTTGGCTAGTGACTCACCCGAAGACTTTCTCATCGACTTCAAGGGCTCTCCTGGTTGCTCCGGGCCTGTCCTCACTTACCCTCGCTGGGTAAGTCCATCAGACCTTGCTGGTCTGCATCACCGTAAATCTTAACTCCACACAAGACTTGCAGTTGCCAAGGCTTGTTTGCTCCAATCCGGTTGCCGACACCGTCATCAGCTGCAGACGTCGTGGGACCCTCCGAATCCAGCTGCTGGTCATCGTCGATCTCTCCTGGACCTTGTGAGCGAAGAGACAAATCACCATCGATGACCTGAAGCGACGCGACATCAGTGGTCATCCATCCTGCTAGCCACCGGTCACTGGCAAGTGACTTTGAACACTGTCCCCTCAATTTTCAGGTCCTCTTCAACTCCAATCCATCTTCGGATTCCAGCAGACACCTCTCCAGTCGTCACAAGCAGCAAGTCTTCATTGATCTCCATTGAAAACAGCATTGCGACCCGACACCAAAAGACACCTATGCACCCGGCTTCCGTGGGTGAGGTAAATCATGCACTCCGGTGCCCAAGTGTGTGTTGGCCCTCGAAATACTTACCCTGTAAGTGGCTTGCTTGTTGACTTCTCCGAAGTGCACTAAAACTTTAAATTACAAACCGCGACTTGTGCCATTGAAACCAATAGGAAACCCGCTGCTGTGTTTAGACACTGCACGCGTCTCCCGTGGGCTGATTACTTACCTGCTAACACTGCAGAAGTGAGGCCCCAGCGATTCCCAAGGCCCTAGGCCTTTTCATTTTGCAAGTCGAGTTTGTTAAACGATTTTCTTAGTATATGGTCTGGTACGCCCCTAGGGCTACAGCCATATTTGTGCTTAATTTATTGAGAAGTGTTGACATTTGAATGTGTATCTGGGTTCTAATCTCAAAGAGATTAGTAGAGTGTATCTAAGAACAAATACATGTATATTTGATATATATACCTGTGTGGTGTCCTTTTCATTTGGTAATTCAAGAGATTATAAGGTAAAATAAGATGCTTTACATTCCTCAGAGACTTAGCCTGAAGGCTGCTCTCCACAGCTACCACTAGGATAGCTTTCTTTAAAAGGTTGTCTTAAACCTATCTACCATAAGAGTGACCAGCATATGCCAGGCCAACTTCTCACACCCAGGTAGTGACACAGGGGACCTACGGGGGACGCGTGCAGTGTGAGAACACAGCCGCGAGCTCCGTACAATCCAATGGGAAAGTCGCGGTTGGAATTTTAAAGATTAAGGACACTTAGGAGAGGACTTGGAGCAAACCCTTTCAAACTTAAAAGGTTCCAAGTCCAGCACCCATGTGAGCACCGGAGTACTCGTGTTACCCAACCCAGGGAAGCCGGGTGCATAGGTGTCAAATGGTGTCGGGAATCTTCGTCGTTTTCTATGGCGAGATGCTGCAAAGTGCTGCTGCCGTGAAGAGGAAAAGTGTCCGGTGTGATTCAAGCCTGGATCGGATAAGTGAAGAACCTGAAAGCAGAGGGGACAGAGTCTGGGTCACTTGCCAGTGACCAGGGGCTCGGTAGACGAATGCCCAACAATGTCGTGTGCCTCAGGTGCCAAGAGGTGAAGCTTGACTCCACTGCCACGGGGACCAGGAGATGTCGACGACGACCAAAGTCCGCAGGCGAGCTGTCCCACGAAGGATGTCGAGTGGTGTGGGGTCGGTGTCCGGATTGGAGACCAACAAGCCTTGGCAATGGCAACCCACGCGGTGAGAGTAAAAAGGCTTCGGTGTGGACCAGCAAGGTCCTGTGGACTCACCAAGCGATGGAGAGTCAGGGCACGTCTGGAGCAACCAGGTAAGTCCACTGAAAGTTAAAGTACCCTTCTCAGGGACCCACAAGTCGACCGACAAGGGATTGCGAAGGGACCTCGAGAGGAATCACTAAATACCAGCCCACAGGACACTCATGGAGTGTAGGCCGGTGATCTTCGGTGGAATCACTGCTCGGGGTCTGGACTACAAGTAGCCCAAGGCACAGCCTCAGGTATGGCCAAAAAGCATATGCTGCTGCAAATGTGCATGGTGTCCAGGGGTTCAGGTTGCACGGTCCCCACGAGGGCTTTGGATCCCAGGTTTGCTGAGAGCACGGATCGGCCTGGTGAAAGCTTGGAAACCCACCTCCTGTGTTGCAAAATCTTCGGAGTCCTTCAGGAGCTGCGTAGTTGCAAACCGGACAGATGTGTCTTTGGTGCCTGCCTTGCAGGGGAGTAACTCCTTTACTCCAAGGGAGATTCTTTGGTCATTCAACGTCGTGTAGACAGTTGATGTTCTGGGATTCTGTAGCAGAGTTTCATCCAGGTAAATCTAAAGTCCTGTAGCCAGGGGTTCCTACTTTATACCCAAAGAAGGGGTGGGACAAACTCTGGGGACCCACCTAAGGGAGTGTCAGGACAGAGGGGTAGTTACACCCATGTCCTTTGTCCAGTTTTGTGCCAGAGCAGGGGCTGATAGCCCCTGCAACCGGTTTGAGCTGGACTATTGTACGAGAGTAGGATCTGCACTTATGTTGCCCCCACTTTTTTTCTGATGTATACACTGGTTTCTGACTATAGTCTGGCTGGGTGGGTCCCTGCTAATCAGGGCCCCAGTCTCACTGATCTCTCTAAACAACTTGGTGTGCATATTAGATGCACTAGTGATTGGATACTGTGGTACCTTATGAGCCCCTAGTATATGGTACCTTAGGTACCTAGGGCATTGGTACTCCACAGGCCTATCAGGGGCTAAAGCATGTATTATGCCACCCCTGGGAAGCAGACTCAATCTGACACAACAGGCCTGCTACTGCAGCCTGTGTGAGGTAGTGTTAGCACTCCTCACAGAGATATAGATTTGTATATCTCACCATACACACACATATAAACCTATAAGTCACCCCTATGGCAGGCCCTATCAATCCTGAGGGCAGGGTGCGTGGTTTACAATGTGAGGGGGTGCCTCTGCCTCAGCAGGGCCCCTCTGCAGCTACCAGAGTCTATTCTCCATGGCTGTTTGTGGATGCGGTTAAACCATATACTCTTAAGTGCATTGTAACCTCGCGGTAAATGCTAACTTTGGAATGACTGCATCAAAACATGTCGTGTTCGGTGTCAAACAACTTGGAATCATACCCCCACAGCAGTCCATGATGTGGGAGCATGATCCCACCCTTCTAGAGGGGACGACATGTAAAACGATAGAAATCCTATAGAGCCCCGGCATCACAAAATGGATGCCACCAGCACAGACACTGGGCTGCCCTCCTGCTGCTGACTGAAACTCGCAGTGGAGGAAGCCCAACAAAAGGCATCCTGTCACAGGGAGGTGTCACCACCTTCCAGACAGGATTTAGTGTATTGGGGCTGGGTGGGTGCACTCCTAGAGTGCTTTGAAGTCCGCACTGGGGGAGCAGTAGGATCCTCTGTGCATATGCCAGCTCAAACCGGTTCAGGGGCTACCTGCCCCTGCTCTGGCGTGAAACTGGACAAAGGGAAGTGGGTGTAACCACCCCCTCCCCTGACCCTCCTAGAGGAGTGGTCATAGAGCTAGTTCCTCCCCTATCTTCACTATAAGATAGCAAGCATTGCCATTGCAATTCAGATAACCCTGGACGACGCTCTACAAAGAAGAATCCTGGCCCTTCGACGTTCCACTACCTTTGGAAGACAGAAGAATCTCCCTTGGAGTCAAGGAGTGACTTCCCTGCTTGGCAGGCACCAGTAACTTTGATCAACGGTTGCAAACTTTCCCGCCGGAGTTCGAAGTCACTGCTGCCCGGAAGTGGATTTATTGACTTCTCGACGGCCATTGTGAGTCCCCAACAGAGCTGTGAGGAATGGACCCCACAAGTGACGAGGAACAGCAATACCCGGGGACCGTGCACTATTGTCGAGTGCAAACCCTAAACAACGTTCTACGAACTTGTGCATTGGACCATTTGTGGCCCAAGCCTCCAGCGGGTCTTGCACCAAAAATCAGTGGCCTACCCCGTCCCGAGTGACCGTGGGCTCCTATGAAGCATTTCCTGAAGAAGCGTCTAGGCGATCACTTGCCCGTTGGCTAGTGGGTCCTCCGAAGACTTTTCTATCGACTCAAAGGGCTCCCCTGGTGGCTCCAGGCCTGCCCTCACTTACCCTTGCTGGGTGAGTCCCTCAGACCTTGCTGGTCTGCACCAACGACTTTCTACAGTCTACACAAGACTTGCAGTTGCCAAGGCCTGCTGGCTTCAATCCGGTTGCCGACACTGCCATCAGCCGAAGACGTCGAGGGACACTCCAAATCCAGCCGTTGGGCATCGTCGAACACTCCTGGACCTCGTGAGCGAAGAGTCAAAACACCATCGACGACCTGAAATCACCCGACATCCGTGGTCATCCATCTTCCTGGCAACCGGTCACTGGCAAGTAACTTTGTACACTGTCCCTTCAATTTTCAGGTCTTCTCCATCTTGAATCCAGGCTTGGATTCCACCGCACACTGCTTCAGTTCAGGCTCCAGCCATATTTGTGCTTAATTTATTGTGAAACGTTGACATTTGAATGTGTACCTGGTCTCTAATCTCATAAAGAGATTAGTAGAGTGTGTCTAGTAATAAATACATATATATTTGATATATATACCTGTGTGGTGTCCTTTCATTTGGTAATTCAAGAGATTATAAGGTAAAACAAGCTGCTTTACATTCCTCTGAGACTTAGCCTGAAGGCTGCTCTCCACAGCTACCACTAGGATAGCTTTCTTTGAAAGGTTGTCTTAAACCTATCTACCATAAGAGTCGAATTGGACTGGTGCAAGGTGGCCACTATAACTAGTGACCAGCATATGCCAGGCCAACTTCTCACATTGGTGGGCAGCGTGTGGGATTCCAGCTTGCCATAGTTTTACCAGAAAATCTCTATTTGAATTACTAACTGAAAATCACTAAAGGTACTCAAGGTACATATAAAGTCAAGCTTAGTATCAATAAGTTCTACTGAACTTAGAGCTGTTTGTGAAGGGATAAGCACACCCTTGCTACAGCTCAAGCTAGGTTCAGTAGGCCACAGACTAGTGTAGGTAGTACAACACTGCACAACACTAGAATATCCTTAAAAGGTGGAGCCAGTGGGTCCACCCAGCCTCATTATAAGGACATGACCTACTTTGACTTGAAGGCCATGTGTGTTGAAAGACACCTTAAGCAAGGACAGAGTCCCTCCACACAACACCTGATAAATCTACTAGTAGCAGATGATCTTAGACTGGCTCTAGAAGCTGGTGGATCTGGATCAGGGGGTGGGTCAGCCATAGTCTCTGGGTCTGATGATGAAAATCAAGATGACCTGGAGTCTGTGATTGAAGGGCCAGACCCAGAAAGGTCTGAACAGGAGAGAGGAATCCTCCCTAAGAGGGCTGATAGAGTGGAAGAGAGGCCTAGGTCCCCTTCGAGGGAATCTGACCATTCATATCACTCTAACAGAGAATCTGTCCATCAGAGGAACTCATACTTACATAGAGAGACCTCCTCTGAAAGAAGGTACAAGATGCTCCATTATGAGGAAGCTAGGCTTGCCCTCAGAATCAAGCAATTGGCCTTAGATAGGGAAGCCTTCAAGCTCCAAAGAGCTTCTAAGAAGGAGGGGTTACATACCCCTGGTGGCAGCAACAGTGTCCCTAGAGGGAGAGAATATATTCCAGACCACAGGAACCTGTCCAAGGTTGTTCCTCCCTACCAGAGTGGGGATGATATCCACAAATGGATAACTGCTATGGAGAGGGCCTGTAAAGTTCAACAGGTCCCCCAGACACAGTGGGCAGCAATCTTGTGGTTCTCCTTTTCAGATAAAGGTAGAGATAAGCTCCTCACTGTTAGAGAAGAGGATGCTGATGACTATGAAGGCCTGAAGAGTGCATTAATAGATGGGTTTGGCTTAACCACTGAACAGTACAGGTTGAAGTTCAGAGATACCCAGAAAGCACAGACTCAGGATTGGACTGACTTTGTTGATTGTGCAACCAAGGCTCTAGACGGTTGGCTGGTTGGTAGTAGAGGTACTGATTTTAAGGGATTGTATAATCTTATAATGAGAGAACAGATCCTTAATAATTGCCAAAACCAGTTGTTGCATCAATACCTGGTGGACTCTGATCTGACCTCTCCCCAAGAAGTGGGAAAGAAGGAAGAGAAATGGGTCAGAACCAGGGTGAGGCAGAAAACCCAGAACCAAGGAGGTGACACCAAGAAGCAAGATCCTAAAGGCTCTGAGAAAGGTGGGGATAAGGCAAAAGACCAGAAGTCTTCACAAGGACTCCAAAAATCTGCAACTGGTGGGGATTCACAGTCTACAAAGGAAAAGGCCAAAAGAAACCCTGGTGCACATTCTGGAAACCACCACCACTCCAGCCCCTAAGGCAGCTGTTCCCCCTAGTGCAGTCATTGGTGGAGGTGGTAACCAGAATAAGGGTGTAGTAGGGTTGACCCTGGGTTCTGATGTGGACTCTGGCCTAGTCCGAGTACCAACACAGGCATTGCTAGTTTGTGAGGGAGACCTTGATATGTCCTTCCTAGTGAGCCCCAGTAATCTGGGCAAGTACAAACAGCAGCCTATCATTAATGGCAAGCAGGCTTTGGCATTCAGGGACACAGGTGCTAGTGTCACCATGGTGGCAGAGGATCTAGTGGACCCTGCACAGATCATCCTGGATTAAATGTACCAGGTGACCAATGCAAGCAATGTCAGGACCAACCATAGTCTGGCAGTTGTGAATTTCTCCTGGGGAGGGGTAACTGGCCTCAAAAAGGTAGTAGTCAGTGCAGACCTCCCTGTCGAATGTTTGTTGGGCAATGATCTGGAGACTTTAGCCTGGTCTGAAGTAGAATTATGGACTAATGCTGAGATGTTAGGTATACCTGCAGAGGTATTTGCTGTGACCAGGTCACAAGCCAAAATGCATAAAGCTGAACCAGCTCTGGATCCTGAAACTATGGACCAGATGCTACCCAAGAGGAGGAGCAGTAGGGTTAAGGTTGGGCCTTCCCCTCTGTCTCAGATCTCAGATTCCCCTCCTGAGGGAGGAGAAGCAGAGCCTGAAGAAGGAACTGCCCCAGAGGGACTTGAGCCTGATCAAGTTGAGTTCTTGGGGGCAGGGGGACCTTCCAGGGACGATCTGAGTAAGGAGAAACAGTGCTGCCCCTCTCTTGAACCCCTCAGACAGCAAGCTGCTGCTGAGGCTGCTGGGAGTGCTAGTGGGTCCCATAAAGTTTATTGGGATGAGGGGCTCCTATATTCTGAGGCTAGAGATCCTACCCCTGAAGCCACCAGGAGGTTGGTAATACCTCAGAAGTTTAGGGGGTTCCTCTTGACCCTAGCACATGACATCCCATTGGCAGGATACTTGGGCCAAAACATGACCTGGGACAGGCTTGTCCCTCATTTTCATTGGCCACACATGTCTGAGGACACCAAGGAGTTTTGTCGCTCCTGTGTCACTTGCCAAGCCAGTAGCAAGTCAGGTGACACAACCAAGGTCCCCCTGATACCACTACCTGTGGTGGGGGTTCCCTTTGAAAGGGTAGAGATTGACATTGTTGGTCCCCTTGACCCTCCAACTGCATCTGGGCACAGATTTATACTGGTGGTAGTGGATCATGCCACCAGGTATCCAGAAGCTATACCCCTCAGGACTACCACAGCCCCTGTGGTAGCAAGAGCCGTCATTGGAGTTTTCTCCAGAGTGGGTTTCCCTAAGGAGGTCATATCTGACAGAGGTACACATTTTATGTCAGGATATCTAAAAGCAATGTGGAAGGAGTGTGGTGTCAATTCCAAATTCACTACTCCCTATCACCCACAATGCAATGGGTTAGTTGAGAGATTCAACAAAACCCTTGGAACTACAATTCTATTTTGCATGACATCATCTTGTAGTTTCTTCCCGGATGAGGTCACTTAATTAGCGATCACATGGTTTTACATGCACCACCAGACCTTTATGGATAAATATAGCTCCACGACATAGAGCACGGTAGAAACCAGTTTATTATCGGTCTGTTAGTGAGTAAGTGTTCCACACTTCACAATTGATGATGTTACATTTTCCACAGATTGCAGCTTCGAGCAGACGCTGCAGGCACCTAGTAGTGGGCGATTTTTATTTTATTTTATTTTGCCCTATGACATCGAGCATTGCTCACAACATATTATGTGTAACTTGATCGGCAAATTAAGGACGAACGATTCACCTCTTTTTGCGTTTTAGTTATGAAACTACATTTCCCAAGGAGTATGACGTCATTTTGTAGTTCTTTACCTACGCCACTCACAGACAGCGATGGGTGACCTCAGTGGGCGTGGCATTTACCGCTTATCGTTACCAGGTGAGATAGACGGCATGATTTAAGCGCACTCCCCAGTCCCTTCGCTGCCTCCCACCCAGCTCGATCAGTTCTGGGGCAACGACGGATAGGTAAGCGCTTCTATCTTTTTAGAATGGATTCGATTTCTTTCCCAAGGTGTGTGTGGTTTTTGGCAGAGCACTTATCGGGCTCTGTGTCCTAACTTCAGTTTCATAGCTAGAGTCAGCTAACTGTGGGTAGCGCTTGGCTGAGATCGCAGCCTTAACATAGAGACCTTACACATCTGTTTGATGAGTCTGGTGTTTAGAATTGTTTTCAGGGTGATTTGATTTTAATGAGAGTGTAGTGTTTTCTGATTCTGGATGTTAAGCCAGAATTACACAGGGGTACACTAGGGGATTGCTTCTGAGATAAAACAACAATCATTATTGATTAAAAATGTTGGTTTTAAAAAAATTATAAACATAAGAAAATGATAAACAATTATCAAAACAATGACAAATTTAAGAAAAATTCTTTGCTTGTGTTTTGCTGTTTTGTTACCCACGTTACAGAGCGGGGCCTCCTACACCCGAGCATGGTTCCAGGGTAGGTGAGGTACAACCCTAGAGTACGTGGGGTAAGCTATTTTGATATGCTTATTGGTAATGCAAAGATAGATTCTTGCTTAAAATGATAGCACTTTTGTTTTGTTGTGTGTGTATGGACTTTGTGCAACAAGTGTTTTATTTTCTAGGTAATGATTACACTCTACGCTCCTGAGGATTTAGAGTGTTGAAGGTTGTATTTTTCAAATCCTATCTAACCTCTTATATGCAGTTAAGTGTGATCACTTTCACACCTAGTAATGTACTTTTTGCAGTAGCTTGTTTTAGTGCAACATAGGTCCTGACGAAAGCCGTGGGGAGTCAAACCCGGATGGCTGAAACATGTTGACCTTCACATAGCAGTCACTTGCTAGTACTGCTATAACCTTGTTACACCCTTTTAATCAAGGTGTGTGGAGTACTCTACACAACCTTTTTTAGTTTTCACTGTTTCTTCCTCCTGCACTGCACACCATAGGACCACGATCCTTGTTTTTCACAACCTTTTACACTTATTGTGTTGCTGGCTAATACTTACCAGCCTGAGGTAACAACAGAGCTTCAAACTAGCGAGGCAGTCCCCATGATCAAGGGACATACCTCTGCCAAATAGTTGGATCACCAAATGATATTACTGATCAGGAGAGCTACCTTTCTCTCACTATTTGCTCTGTCCTTCGAGTAAGATTGATGGTAATCCATGCTCTGCTCGTGGCCAGGTTTGATATGGTCTGGTGCACTTCAGTCCACCTTCACTCATCACCTTTGTGCTGTCCGTTATTAGACCCCCAGTTCCTGTTGTTTTTGTGTATAATGATTAAAGGCCTCCCAGAAAAGCTTAGGCGAAAATGGGACCCTTTACTTCCCTGCCTTCTGTTTGCATACAGGGAGGTTCCACATAAGGGGGTTAGCTACAGCCCTTTTGAACTTCTGTTTGGGCACCCTGTCAGAGGACCCTTATGTCTGGTGAAGGAGGGATGGGAGTTACCTCTCAAACCTCCCAAACAGGATGTGATGGACTATGTACTTGGTCTCCGCTCCCGGATGGCAGAGTACACGAAGAAGGCAACTAAAAACCTTGAGGCTAGCCAAGAATTACAAAAAGCTTGGCATGACCAAAAGGCTGTCCTGACTGTTTATCAGCCAGGCCAGAAAGTGTGGGTGTTGGAGCCTGTGGCCCCAGCAGCCCTCCAGGACAAATGGAGTGGCCCCCATACAATTGTTGAGAAAAAGGGAGAAGTCTTCTACTTGGTGGATTTGGGAACTCCCAGGAGCCCCCTTAGGGTGCTCCATGTCAACAGACTTAAGCCATATGTGGACAGGGCTGACATGGGCTTGCTCATGGCAACTGATGAGGACCAGGAGGAGGAGAGTGACCCTCTCCCTGACCTGCTCTCACAGAACCCTGATGATGGGTCAGTTGATGGTGTTGCTTTGGCAAGCAACCTCATTGAGCATCAGCAAACTGAATGTAGACAAGTGCTACAACAGTTTAGACATTTGTTTAGCCTGACCCCAAGTCAGACTTCCTGGTGCACCCATGAGGTGGACACTGGAGACAGTCTGCCTGTAAAGAATAAAATCTACAGGCAACCTGACCATGTCAGGGATTGTATCATGACTGAAGTCCAAAAAATTTTGGAACTAGGTGTTATTGAGCCTTCAGATAGCCCTTGGGTCAGCCCAGTAGTCCTTGTGCCTAAACCTCATACCCAGGGTGGTAAGAAAGAAATGAGGTTTTGTGTTGACTACAGAGGCCTCAATGTAGTCACCAGGACTGATGCCTATCCAATTCCCAGGGCAGATGAACTTATAGACACTTTGGCCTCAGCCAAGTATCTTAGTACATTTGACCTAACACCTGGCTACTGGCAAATCAAGTTAGCTGATGATGCCAAGCCTAAAACAGCATTTTCAACCCCTGGTGGGCACTATCACTGTGTGGTAATGCCCTTTGGTTTGAAAAATGCACCTGCCACTTTTCAGAGGTTGGTGAATAAAGTTCTGACTGGTATGGAAACTTATTGCTCAGCTTATCTTGATGATATTGCTGTCTTTAGTTCCACCTGGCAGAATCACCTGGTCCACCTCAGAAATGTTTTGGAGGCCCTGCAAAAAGCAGGCCTCACTATCAAGGCCACTAAGTGCCAGATAGGGCAGAGTCAGGTTGTGTACCTGGGCCACCTTGTTGGTGGAGGCCAGGTTCAACCATTGCAGAGCAAAATCCAAACCATGATGGAATGGGTAGCTCCAACAACCCAGACACAGGTTAGAGTCTTTTTAGGCCTGACTAGGTACTATAGGAGGTTTGTTAAGGGATATGGATCTATAGTGACCCCCTTAAATGATCTGACCTCTAAGAAAATGCCAAAAAAAAGGTTCAGTGGACAGCTAGCTGTCAAAAGGCATTTGATGACCTCAAGCAGGCAATGTGCACTGCCCCCATCTTACAGAGTCCAGATTACAAAAAGAAGTTCATTGTTCAAACAGATGCTTCAGAGCTGGGTGTGGGAGCTGTACTGTCTCAACTTAATGATGAAGGTCAAGACCAGCAAGTAGCTTTCAAAAGCAGAAGGCTGACCCCTAGAGAGAAACTTTGGTCAGCTATAGAGAGGGAGGCCTTTGCTGTCGTGTGGGCCCTGAAGAAGCTGAGGCCATACTTGTTTGGCACTCACTTCATAGTTCGGACTGACCACAAGCCCCTCCTACGGCTCAAACAGATGAAAGGTGAAAATCCTAAATTGCTCAGGTGGTCCATTTCCCTACAGGGGATGGACTATACAGTGGAACATTGACCTGGGACCAAACATGCCAATGCAGATGGACTCTCAAGGTATTTCTACTTAGTACATGGAGACTCAACAGGTCAAGGTTAGTTTAATGTCCCTGCGTTTGGGGGGGGGGGGGTTGTGTAGGAGAGTAGGATCTGCACTTATGTTGCCCCCACTTTTTTTTATGTACTAACTGGTTTCTGGCTATAGTCTGGCTGTGTCCCTGCTAATCAGGGCCCCAGTCTCTCTGTTCTCTCTAAACGACTTGGTGTACATATTAGATGCACTAGTGATTGGATACTGTGGTACCTTATGAGCCCCTAGTATATGGTACCTTAGGTACCTAGGGCATAGGTACTTCACAGGCCTACCAGGGGCTGCAGCATGTATTATGCCACCCCTGGGAAGCATACTCAATCTGACACAACAGGCCTGCTACTGCAGCCTGTGTGAGGTAGTGTTAGCACTCCTCACAGAGATATAGGTTTCTATATCTCACCATACACACACATATAAACCCCTATGGCAGGCCCGATCAATCCTGAGGGCAGGGTGCGTGGTTTACAATGTGAGGGGGTGCCTCTGCCTGAGCAGGGCCCCTCTGCAGCTACCAGAGTCTATTCTCTATGGCTGTTTGTGGATGCGGTTAAACCATATACTCTTAAGTGCATTAAAATGCCAACATTGGAATGACTTTTTTGTAAGGAACAGTGGTCCCATTCAAGTAGAGTAAAATAACATGCCACAATTGGTACAATGAAAAATTGGGTTTTATGTTTGAAGACAGTGCAGAAATTACTAGTCAATTACTGTAAATAGTAAGGGAGAAAAATATACAACAGTGAGTGAGTTGGTGGCAGGGTAAGAGGAAATCAGTCGATTTCCGGTACCCAGGCAAGTGATTTAAAAGGTCAGTAAGGCATTTCATACTCCGACATTTCAATTCGCGATACAATGGAGTTTAGAAATGGTTGTCGACGACGTTTCGATCCCTGTGCGAATGGTGGGATCTCTTCAGGACAGGAGAATGACAAAACTAGGCTACCCCCCAGGCAATTTTTGTCATTCTCCTGTCCTGAAGAGATCCCACCATTCGCACAGGGATCGAAACGTCGTCGACAACCATTTCTAAACTCCATTGTATCGCGAATTGAAATGTCGGAGTATGAAATGCCTTACTGACTTTTTGTTAACACTTACCTTCGTGCACAAAAAAGTCACCTTTTAAATCACTTGCCTGGGTACCGGAAATCGGCTGATTTCCTCTTACCCTGCCACCAACTCACTCACTGTTGTATATTTTTCTCCCTTACTATTTACTGTAATTGACTAGTAATTTCTGCACTGTCTTCAAACATAAAACCCAATTTTTCATTGTACTAATTGTGGCATGTTATTTTACTTGAATGGGACCACTGTTCCTTACAAAAATGTATCTACCCTCGGTCCCTTCTGACTCCTAGGGTCTCCTTGTTCCTTAAACTCGAACTTTGGAATGACTGCATCAAAACATGTCGTGTTAGGTGTCAAACAACTTGGAATCATACCCCCACAGCAGTCCATGATGTGGAAGCATGATCCCACCCTTCTAGAGGGGACGACATGTAAAACGAAATAAATCATATAGAGCCCTGGCATCACAAAATGGATGCCACCAGCACAGACACTAGGCTGCCCTCCTGCTGCTGACAAACTCGCAGTGGAGGAAGCCCAACAAAAGGCATCCTGTCACAAGGAGGTGTCACCACCTTCCAGACAGGATTTAGTGTATTGGAGCTGGGTGGGAGCACTCTTAGAGTGCTTTGAAGTCCTGCACTGGGGAGCAGTAGGCTCCTCTGTGCATATGCCAGCTCAAACCGGTTCAGGGGCTACCTGCCCCTGCTCTGGCGCGAAACTGGACAAAGGGAAGTGGGTGTAACCACCCCCTCCCCTGACCCTCCTAGAGGAGTGGTCATAGAGCTAGTCCCTCCCCTATCTTCACTATAAGATAGCAAGCATTGCCATTACAATTCAGATAACCCTGGACGACGCTCTACAAAGAAGAATCCTGGCCCTTCGACGTTCCACTACCTTTGGAAGACAGAAGAATCTCCCTTGGAGTCAAGGAGTGACTCCCGTGCTTGGCAGGCACCAAAAACCTTAATCAACAGTTGCAAACTTTCCCGCTCCCGCCGGAGTTCGAAGTCACTGCTGCCCCGGAAGTGGATTTCTCGACGGCCATTGTGAGCCCCCAGCAGAGCTGTGGCGAGTGGACCCCACGAGTGATGAGGAACAGCAATACCCGGGGACCGTGCACTATTGTCAAGTGCAAACCCTAAACAACGTTCTATGAACTTGTGTATTGGACCATTTGAGGCCCAAGCCTCCAGCTGGTCTTCCATCAAAAATCAGTGGCCTACCCCGTCCCGAGTGACCGTGGGCTCCTGTGAAGCATTTCCTGAAGAGGCGCTATGCCGATAACTTGCCCGTTGGCTAGTGGGTCCCCCGAAGACTTTTCTATTGACTCAAGGGGCTCCCCTGGTTGCTCCAGGCCTGCCCCCACTTACCCTTGCTGGGTGAGTCCCTCAGACCTTGCTGGTCTGCACCATCGACTTTCTTCAGTCTACACGAGACTTGCAGTTGCCAAGGCTTGTTGGCTCCAATCCAGTTGCCGACACCCCCATCAGCTGCAGACGTCGTGGGACACTCCGAATCCAGCCGCTGGGCATCGTCGAACACTCCTGGACCTCGTGAGCGAAGAGTCAAAACACCATCGACGACCTGAATTCACCCGACATCCGTGGTCATCCATCTTCCTGGCCACCGGTCACTGGCAAGTGACTTTGAATACTGTCCCTTCAATTTTAAGGTCTTCTCCATCTTGAATCCAGGCTTGAATTCTACCGGACACTTCTTCAGTCGACGCAAGCCGCAAGTATTATCTGGTCACCATAGAAAACAGCGACGCGACCCGACACCAAAAGACACCTATGCACCCGGCTTCCCTGGGTGAGGTAACTCGTGTACTCCGGTGCCCTAGTGTGTGTTGGCCCTCAAAATACTTACCTTGTAAGTGGCTTGCTTGTAGTCTTCCTCGAAGTACCCTAGAACTTTAATAATCGAACCGCGACTTGCACCATTATAATCAATAGGAACCCGCGGCTGTGTTCACACACTGCACCCGTCTCCCGTGGGCCTGTTACTTACCTGCTAACACTGCAGTAGGGAAGCCCCAGCGATTCCCCAGGCCCTAGGCCTTGTCATTCTGCAAGTCGACATCCTTATACCATTTTTTTAGTATACGGTCTGGTACGCCCCTAGGGCTCCAGCCATATTTGTGCTTAATTTATTGTGAAACGTTGACATTTGAATGTGTACCTGGTCTCTAATCTCATAAAGAGATTAGTAGAGTGTGTCTAGTAATAAATACATATATATTTGATATACATACCTGTGTGGTTTCCTTTCATTTGGTAATTCAAGAGATTATAAGGTAAAACAAGCTGCTTTACATTCCTCTGAGACTTAGCCTGAAGGCTGCTCTCCACAGCTACCACTCGGATAGCTTTCTTTGAAAGGTTGTCTTATACCTATCTACCATAAGAGTCGAATTGGACTGGTACAAGGTGGCCACTATAACTAGTGACCAGCATATGCCAGGCCAACTTCTCACAACTATGCACAGGGACACCAAATGTGCCCCCAGTGCAGACATTAAAGCACTCTCAGAGTGCTCCCACCCAGCCCCAATACACTAAAGCCTGTCTGGGAGGTGGTCACATCTCCCTGTGACAGGCAACCTATTGTCCAGCCATCCCCTGCCGGAGTTTCATCCAGCAGCAGGAGGGCAGACTCGTGTCTGTGGCTGGCAGCATCCATTTTGTGATGCCAGGGCTTGCAAAGCTGGTACCGGGTGTACCGGTGCTGTCATATTTCTCCCTCTAGTAGGGTGGAATCATACCTCCTGCACCAGTTACAGGTGTGGAGGTATGATTCCAAGGTGTTTGACACCAAACACAACATGTTTCCATGCAGTCGTTTTAAAGTTAGCATTTACCGCGAGGTTATAATGCACTTAAGAGTATATAGTATGGCTGAATTAAAAACAACCCCGGAATAGAGTTTCCGAAGGCTGCAGAGGGGCTCTGCTCATGCAGGTGCACCCTCTCACATAAAACCCAGCACCCCTGCCTTCAGGATTGATAAGGCCTGCCTTAGTGGTGACTGATAGGTTTATATGTGCAGTGATATGGATAGATATAGTGAACCTATATCTAAGTAAGGGGTGCATTCACCACCTTACACAGCTGTGGTGTCATTTTGTATGGTCTCCCAGGGGTGGCATAATACATGCTGCTGCCCCTGAGAGGCCTCTAGGGTACCCATGCCCTGGGTATATAGTATACCATATACTAGGGACTTTTAAGGGTACGCCAGAATCCAATCTGAAGTGTACCTAAAGTACATGCAATCCATTTTAGAGAGAAAGCAGCTGGGCTGGGGTCCTGGTTAGCAGGATCCCAGCCATACTAAGTCGAAAAACAGTGAAGCATCAGCAAAAAGTGGGGGTAACTATGAGAAGCAGATCCTACTCTCCTACACTGAGAAACTGCTTCCCTGCTTTGCTAAGCTGAGCTGCCCTGCTGCCTGCTGACCTCTGCCCTGCTAAAGGACCAAGGATTAAGCCCAGAGTGGCTTCAAGGACTTGCTGTCTTGCCCCCTGTTCTTTGAAATCTCAGGGCCATTAAAGATGTCACCTACGCACTGCTGTCATAGGACTCTGTCACTAGTGAGTCTGGCAGCAGTGCACCCTGACTAGGAGCAGTGATTGACCGCGCCTGGGTTGGTATTTCCTTAAAGCCCAGCACGTCCGGAGCCCTTCCTCTTTCTTTCAAGATCAGCGCGAATTCAACTATTTGTGTGCACCCAAAGCAGCCTGTGTGTCCCTGCGCCGCACTCACCAAGGAGAATCGCCACCGAACTGAGGGAAACCCTCCTGATGCCACATCCACGTTGCAGCGGCAACCAGCCTTTCCATTGACGATGTGGCTACAGAGGCCGCGCTGATGCCACAGGAAGAAAACCAGCGTGACTGCACTGCAGGCGTTCCCAATCACCATGAGTAATCTTGCACGGGCCAGCGCTGCACCGCCTGAAGACAGAGTGGGACCTCACTGCTTCAAGGACTGCCTCAATCATAAAGGTACTGTGCCTCTCAGCTGAGACCCATGAGGTCCTCTGTGATCACTCAGCCCTGCAGGCTACCGAAATTCCGAACAGCATGCCCACTTTCAACAAACCAACAAACTCTACAGCGTTCCAAAATTAGCAAACAATCATGGAAAAGACACTAATTTGCCACCCACCTCTGAGCAGGAGAAAAGCAGTAAATGAAGAATTGGCTATCAGAACACCAGCCGAGAAGTCACAGACTACACAGTCCTTTGCCACAACAATAGATGGGCATCATGAAACAAATAGCAACACAGCCACTAGCAAATTGCAAGATTCTAGCACCCTATCATCACATCATTCCACAAGTCAGTTTGTGGTTTTGATCTTTCTGAATTTGTGCACCTGGCACATAGCCACTCTAATTTTAATCAGATTTCAACTAATCTAAATCAACCAGAACACAATCTACAAATAACAACAAGCATTGGCATAGCCAATAGGTCTCGCCCTTGGGACCTTAGAAGTGTCTAGCTATGCAACAGTTGATGTTGTTGCACCAAGGATTTTGTGCTGCATAATTAAATACTTATAAGGTCCCAAAAGCGAAACCTATTGGCTATGTCAATGCTTGTTGACACCAGGGCTGCAAATTTGTATTTCATTCCTAATAGTATCCAACCACCAACTTTCCTCTGGAAACACAGTTGAGGAAGTCAAAGCTTCCCTTGAAGTGGGAAAAGGAAATCATTGTTTGCTATTGTGCAACAAGTTATTTCGTAGTTGCTGGAAGTATGCTGATAGTCATGACCAATTCAAAACAAAGATGTGCTTTGAAATGTATTGAAGGCTATTCCTAATGTGCCAGTATACTACCTGAGGGATTTATTTTGTGCTGCATAACCAGGTCAAATGTACTAAAATATCATCCTCGCATAAATATAATACGTTTCTGTACCCTAACATTTACAGACGTGTAGCTCTACAGTAGATTGTAGTAATGGAAAATATATTTTTTTGTCAAAGAAACTGAGTTGACTATTGTTTTAGTTACAGCCTAAAAAATATATAGAATGCAGTTGCTGGAGCAAAGTATATTTTAGTGGAGAGTGACATCTCGTCAGTTCCAAATCCTGCCCATACGTTCCACACTGTCTTACCCAAGAATAAATGCATGGATGAGGCATCTGTATTAAATAACATTAATAACAGTGTTGGGGAAATAATTAAGAAAGAAAGCAAAACGAGCATTCCTAGCATACACCTGCTATATGTAGACCCCCCTCCCAAAGCATTCTGTATGCTCTGCATTAGGTGTTAATTGTCATAGTGTAAAGCCTATAGTTTACTACAGAAGGTTATATCACCAAAGAGATCCCAAAATCAAGCAAAACAGATACACTAAAGGTGAATGCTCTGTAGACAAAATCTACACCGCAGCAATCTTTCTCTGTAAATACATCAAAGATCTCAAAGATCTCGAAGATCATTAAAATATCTGATCCTGTGCCACAGAATCGAGGTATGTACTCCTCTCTAAACACATCTCACTTATCGCCTCTTCGGTGTATTTCAGATGCTGCACTGCATGAATATACCAACTTGCAACTAAGCGCTTCAACGCTCTCGTACTTTGTCAGAAACTGTTGTATCATGTATATGTAGCTTAAGTTTTTGTAATTTTCTGCTTTCAGACTGGTATGTTTCATGTACGCGTTAGTTGTGCTGGGCCAAGCACTCAGTCACCCTATACTTTGTGGATCTAATTTGTGCCACACAAAAACAAATAAATATGGAGCACTCCGAGTCAAAGGAGCATAGACTCAAAATATGCTGAACCAACCAGGCAGATGCAAGCATAGATGATCTCAAATGCCATCTGCAAGTAAAGCCATCTATAACCAAATGTTGCAGTACATTTGGCTCTCAAACGGTGGTTGTATGTGCACTATCAACTATACCCTGTAACTCTGTTATGGGAGCCCTTCTTGTACTGCATCCATCACCCTCTATTAATATGCACTCATCCGCAGTGCACGCCACGGCGTCTTGAAAGCATTGCACACCAGAGCCTCAGCATTATAGGACACTAGTGGAAGCGGTAACTAAGCCTACAAGTCTGTTATCAGTGAATAATGCCTGGAGGCAATGAGAAAGACACACGCACACCCCACTGTTCTATTTTGCCTTTATTATGGGCAGTTCCCACTAGCGAAAACCATTGGCACTCAGCTCTTAACGGCGCTAGTGTTAAACATGTACAAGTACAATTTCTGCTCATTTAATCTCTGCCTCCCACTAGGAACGACTACGCCTTTCATCATGCTGACATCGATAAAATGAGTGCCACTAGCTTAGATGACCATAACAATGCTAGAACGACATATTTGCTAGAATAGATAATGTATGACTCCAGATGATATTGTTTAAAACATAACTTTAAAGCGAGTTGGGTGATATATTTGTCTTCCAAGAAAGCAAGGAGGCCTCTGTGGGGGAGGTATAATGGGGACTGGGCAAGAGAAGTCAGAGGTAGAGAGGCCTGCTGAACTCATTAGAGACCTCAGCTGTGAAAAGAAGGGCTTTTCCTGCAGCAGAACATAAGGCCTGGGAGGCTGCAGGAATTCTCTCCAAGCCAGAACAGAGCCTGGAAAACTTCAAACTCTGCCTCCTTCCCGTCCGAGCGGGGTGGGTCTCTGGCCGTCACGCAGATCGACCCCTCCCTTCAATGAGCCGACAGCTGCAAGTCAACTGGCCCCCGGAGCGGCCGGTGGGTAGGGGGAAGGCAGCATCCATTTGGAAATGCTAATGGATTCAAGTGTTAAAATGGCAGACCACTAAACTGCTGAAATACGACATCGGGGAGGTTGCAGCGCAAGTTTAAGGCGTCATTTGTGGCTGTGTACTGGGACAATTGCAAACAATCTGCTGTGTAAATTGCACACAAAGCAAGGCAAAATCATTGGAATGTAATGAAAATAAACTACGGCGGACCATACAATTTTCTCTGCGGAAAAACGAGGCAAAGGAAGACAAATTGAACTAATTGAATGAACTAAAACTAATTTACTCTGAAAGGCAGAGAGGACATGCCAAGGACAACATCAACAAGCATTGGCCGTGCAGCCGTGAAAGTGACACGGCCGCGAAAGTGATCGCATGGCGGATGCGCGCGTGCACGCTCATGTGCACGCAAGCTTGAGGCCACCAAAAGCCTGTGGTGGCACTTTCAAATGCCGCTCACTAAATGTCTCGCAGAGCAGCGCATGCGCTGGCTCAGCGAGACCTAAAAAGGGGGCAGTGACCTCTCGTTCACATAATTCCCCCATCCAACAACTGATCCACTCCACTGTGTGAAAGATCTGCAACCAATAGTTAGGCATGTACCCCATTGAGCAAACAAAAGGTGAAGTTCGGATCTCCGAAGCACTTCTATTAGGGCCCTAAACCAGCCCACACCAACTTTAAGAAATTACCCCAGCCCTAACCGAAGCGAAAAGATAGACCAATACATGGTGAACTGCACAACAAGAAATGACACCCTGTATTCAAAACACAATCTATTACGGAATTGTTCTAGTGCAATAACTCAAAGCACTTACATTAAGCATTCACCCTACTTCCTCACACTACAAGGACACTTTGATATGCCAAACAAAAGGAACATTCTGAAACTTCTGAAAGAGTTTCCACAATTCAATGACCAACACCTCCATCATCAGTGTAGCGTTTGAAGGCCCATTCTTCATGTTAATCAAGAATTTACTCAGTTAACACTGGCCACCGAAATAGAGGCAGCTTTATTATAGGTGTATAAACATATATTTGCCAAACGGGCGCATTAAGCTCTAATCCTCAACCAAAATGCTATTCCAACAACCTAGGACTCCTACCATAATCCACCAGGAAAAGTCCCACAAGTTATGAGACCGACTGCCGGCTGGAAATGTCCTCCCATATATAAAATAGAAGAAATTATGGTCACCATATCCCGGAAGGGTCTGCGTCAATACGAGATTAACAAAACACAAGCTAAACATACAGCAGATTGGTCGTGGCTGCCAGGAGTGCTGCATAACAATAGACAAACTTGACATCAGTTCCCTAATGTCCAAACAGCACAACACATACAAAGCATAAAATATGTAAAAAGTTTGCTCCATAAAAATATGCGGTTCGAACATAACTGATTTAGAATCTTCAGAGCTGCTGAACGATGGCATTTAATACATTTCTTTGTTAGACATCATATACCTACAAGACTTGGAGCCAAGTAACCTTGTATTTACCACAAAGACTTGGAGCCAAGTCACCTTGTATTTACCAGGATACGAAAGCTTCTGTAGCCCAGTCACAAAGACATCACTCAGGGGCAGACTTGCCAGTGGGCTAACAGCATTAGTTTCGACATAATTACATATAATGGCTGATAAGGAGGACACTGGCATCCCATTGATAATGAGGGGTGGCCTTGCAACTAAAAAAAACGGATTATTTTCTCTAGAATAATAATTTTCAATACTGATTTGGATTGTAGATCAAAACATAGGTACTCAAAATCAATGACATAATTCACTTTCTAGCGTCTCTAATAAATAAAATAAAGACTATGTAGCCATAGTCACAGGCGACTTCAATTAGAATTTAATGTGCCGCAGTTGTGAGAACACCTAGCCCACGAGGCAAGGCACATTTTATGGAAAATACCAAAGCCCTCTTTTCACAACCAATGCAAAGACTTCTTGGGCATGCCCCTACTCAACTCACTTCACAGCACGCATTAGACCAGCGGTTTCCAACTGACAACCCAATAGTTTACACCCATTTGCCAAATGAAGACTGGCTGTCTTGGACGACACATGTATACCAATCGAGCTGATGAACACATCTGAAAAATGTGAAATTGATCACAGCTTAGAACACTATCATTTCCCCCAAACATCATGTCTACAATTAAATGAGTAAATAATACCAAGGATGGTGGTCGTAGGGATATCAAATGGTTCCCAAAAACTAATATGTCTAAAATGGAAATTTACAAATATGGCAAAATTGCCTAACTGCAAAAAAAACACAGCTCTCACCACCAATTTTATGTGGCAAACTCGCCAATGAAAATGCCCTCCCGCTCAAATTGATTAACCAAATTCTAACAGTCCTGTTCTCAGCACCATCGACATATAATCATCCCCTGAAACGTTTGAAACTTAGTTCACTGCAGAAATAACAAAAAGCAAAAAGGAGCTGGCCAGAACAATTAGACAAGCTAAAAGAAGAACAAGGATGAACTAATCCAGGAAATCACAATCTAAATAATAAGAAACAGACCTCAAATGGAAAACGCAAGGAAAAACTGAGGCAATGGGGAGACTTGCAAAAGGTATGTGTGGCCAATATCTCAAAGAAACTCTGGGAATATGTGAACTCAATCGATGGCCCACAATGTTTCCTGGCAGGAAACACTGTTAACTCGTCAGACTCTCTATATATCAAGTAGCCCAAGCAAACGTGTCAGATATCCCGGTCCCAAACACCGCTCAATTGTAACATCGAATAGTCAAGTCTGTAAATGAGGAAATGCAGACCTGAGCATCAATTGAAATTAACCCCCAAATGTATATAACCCTATCACCATGGACTGGAGCCTAGGTGATAAGGTAACATCCGTTACAAAAGCAATTAGAAAGGATGGCTCCCAAGGCCCAAATGGCCTTCCAACAGCAATCTTCAACTTCAACTTAAGTTAATGGTCAAACACTCGGAGCTTCCTATTCATTGGTTGCTACATCAATAGTATTTTCCCAGAATAGCAGCAAGGTTATGTCTTACAGCCTATACAAAAGAAAGACCCTGAAAACTAGAGATTGATAGCACCTTTAGTGGTAGATTGTAAATACTATTCCAGCCTTTTGAAAATAGATTTGTTTGCCTAGATAACAGCTCAAAACATAATTCCATGGTTGCAGATCAGATTCATGCCACAGTCTGGCAACACAGTGGACCTTTTTAACTAACCTAGAGGAGCATGAAAAACAAACGCAATTAGAATGTATGCTTCATTGACTTCGAAAAAGCTTTTGATAGCGCAGAGGGCTACTATTACCACTTTTAACAGACTAAAATTCGGTGAATAAGAACCTAAAATGAGACACGGACATACCAAGTGATCGAAAAAGTCCCTGTGTCAAAGAGATTGCTCTTCTGCAGCTTTCATCCATATACAAGAACAGTAGTACGCACCTCACACAATACAATTAGCTGGTCTCCTGAAAGACCTGTAATCAGAATCTGTACTCTGAACGTTCCTGATCTTGGGATGCTGGCCATGATTTTACATTGCTGTCTAGAAGACCTCGCTGATCGAGAGCATTCAAGTTTCACAGATGTGTGCATGATTACATCCCAATCCAGGTTTCTAATTGCATTCTGTGATTTGCAGTCCTTTTTAGGTCGAGCCTGCTGGCAGCGCGCATGCTCGGCTGCTTGGCAATGACCTATTGTATCAAAAAAGAAAAAACTCTAAAAAGGGTTTCACGCCATTCGTTGGCATCCTTATCGTTCTTCTTTTCTACCTTCTAATTCGGCAGCACTTGCAAGCTGTCACTTACTGTGTGACTGCCTTTTGTTTGAATGGAGCATGGACCAAATACAGATTGATTTAAATTATTTAGTGTCCTTCCGCTGCTCCCGTTGTAAATTGTAGGTACTATTTTTTTTTTTGCAGCTCTATGTATTGCGAAGTCGACCTGACCGGAAAGTATTGAGCGCCTTATATGAGCACCATTTACACTAGAAAAATTCACATTTATATTTTTTATGCCGGGAGATGCGGTGATTTGTCCAGAATCACAGGATGTTGAGGTGATGCAGCTTGTTTTTTTCAACCAAAGCCCTCTTGTAATTGAGTCATTAATGCATCACTGTGGGTGGGCTTCAAGCAGTGCTGATCTCAGTCAGCAGTAGCAGTAAACAATCTACCTGTGTACTTTGACTGTTTCCATTACAAAACCCATTATGGAGACTTTGTTTCACTGGCTAAAAAACAACAGGGTCGCTGGAAGGCACCCTGTTGGGCAGACCACCTGCATCTATGTGACCTTATCATTTCATGCAGTTAAAACTCTCATTGAGAATGCAACCCATTTGCATATTCCACGTTTGAGGGTTGCTGTTTTGCAATTTCCCCACTACACTACAATCCACTATACTTCAATCTACTCCACTATAATCTACCCTATTCCACTCTACCCCAATCTGCCCCACTCTACCCTATCCCAATTCACCCCACTACACTCTAGCCCAATCTACCCCACTCCGCTCTACCCAACTTCACCCCAATCCATCGTATACCAATCTACCTCACTCCAATCTACTCCAATCCACTACAATCTACCCAAATTTACCCCACTCTATCCCCTAATCTACCCCAGCTTAATCTACCCCACTATACACCTCTCTTCTTCCCTCTTTACCACACTCCACCCCACCTAATCTACCGCCTCCAGTCTACTACACTCTACTCTAACCCAATAGACTCCACCCCAATCTACCCCATTCCACTCCACTACAATGTACTCCAATCTACCACACTCCTCTCCAATCTACCCCCAAGCTACCCCACTCTACCTTTATCCAATCTACCCCACTCAAATCTACTCTAGTGTAGCCCCCTCCACCTCAATCTACCAAACTCTACCCAAATCCCATCTACCTCATTGCATTCTATGCCACTCCACTCCAATCTATCCCACACTCCCCCACTCTTCACCCTACCCCAATCTACCCTACCCCACTCCACTCTACCCTAATATACCCCACTCTGCTTCACACCAATCTATCCCACCACAATCTACCTCACTCCACTCTACACCAATTACCCCACTCCACTCTAATCTACGCCACTCCAGTCTACCCCAATCTGCTCCACCGCATTCTAATCGACCCCAATCTAATCCCCTCTACCCCATTATACCCCATTCTACTCTACCCCATTCTACTATGCTCCACCCCAATAGACCCCACTCCACTCTACCCCAATCTATACCACTCCAATCTACACCACTTCCCTCCACTACAATCTACACCAATCTTCCCCACTCCACTCTAACTTGACCTACCACACTCCACTCTAGCCCAATCTACCCCACCTCACTCTACCCACTCCACCCCAATCTGACCTACTCCACTCCACCTCACCCCTCCACACCCAACTCTGCCCTACTGAGGTTTAGCCATTCTGAACAGCAGTCACACTGGTGTACAACATGGCTACAACACACTGTCAATAGTTCTCACATAGGGTAGACCTATTGGCTTTCCCGAAGCTTGTTTAAATAATGGAATCAGAAGGGCTTCAGGTCAAGGAATGCAAAGAAAAATCCTGGTCTGGTTGAGCTACCTAAACTTAGTGGCGTTTTACCAACTCTGTGAAAAACGTCCCCAATCTGCACTCACTCAATCTTCAATAAATTCAAACAGTTAATACAATCCATTATAATCTTAATTTATTGATTCATTTTTTTAAATAATCTTGTTGATTCTATTTGATGATAGTAATTGAAATGTGCTGCAACTGTAGATTTGTGATTCTTATAACGTATGTTACTTTTATGTTCTGTTAGACGTATTTTTATTTTCCTTTCTGTTTTACCCACATATACTAGTCCACACAGACATTTTAGCAAGTAAATTACGTTGCTGGTATCACAAGTTGCAGCGGTTTTTAGTTTAACCTGCGTACCCTATGTGGGGCTTAAAATGGTGCTACCTTTGATAATATTGTTACAGTTTCCGCAAAAGTCTAAAAGAACCTATGGAATTGCTTTGTATACATTTCTTTCATACATATATATATATATTCACTGAAAAAACCATAGGTTTTACAGACGTTATAATTAGGAATTAACATTTAAAAAACCTTTGAAATTCACAAAAAAAACATACGTTTCAGGGACGTTATAGTTAGTTGGACATTTGACTCATATAAAACCATAGAAATTCACCCGTTATAGTTAGTTGAGCTAACTATAACTCGCGTGCCCGCAATGCACTGGGGATGACGTCACATATTACATCACTCATGACATGGTCAGTGACATCACTGATGACATCACTGATGACATCATCCAGTGAATGTGTGTTTCTGTAAAGTTTAAATATTTTTCATATATATCTATGCCAAGGTGTATTGAAGAATGAGTGGATTTACAAGTGCCTGAATGGATTATTTAGTAGGTGCGTGACTGACAGTATAAGTGAGTGATTGAACGTGTCTTACTGAATGCATGGGTTAGTGACTAAACTGTGACAAAGTCTGTATTATTCTCTCAGTTGGTGTATAAGCGGCTGCATGGGTTGGTGAGTAGCTACGAGTGTCTATATGGGTTATTGATTTGTTGTCTGTGTATATGTATGGGTGCCTGAGTCTCTGTGTCTTGTGACTCTATGCATAGATGTCTGAGTGGGTGATTCACTGGTTGTATGGATTCTAAAGTGCATCTGGGAAGGGCTGTATGGGTGAGTTAGTGTGTGTATGGGTGTGTTGGTGAGTGAATGAATGTCTCAGTGGTATATGTGTGAGTAACTAAATATGTTTTAAGGCAGTATATGTGAGTGTTGGAGTATATAAATGACTATACGTAAGAGTAAGTTATTTGAAGAGTGGGTGTATAAATGAGTGTCTGCTTGTATCAGTGATTGTATAAGATAGTAAGTATGTGTTAGTATCTGCATAAATAAGTGGTGTGTGTATAAATAACGTTGGTGTGTGTTAGAAAAGGCGATTTCTGGTTGGCTAGGGCTTGCGCCAAAGCCAGGCAGAAACCACCACTCTAGTCAGGGCTGGGGAGTTACACGCCAAAGATAACCCCTGCTCACCCCCTTGGTAGCTTGGCACGAGCAGTCAGGCTTATCCCGGAGGCGATGTGTAAAGCGTTTGCACGCGCACCCAGCAACAACACCCAAGGCCCACCACAAAAGAAACTCCACACAAGGTTATATAAAAATAGCCTTTGTATTATACCAAAACACATTAGATAATATTCACACAATTTACACTGTGCCAACTGGCACTGGGCAGAATTTTACAAGTGATTATATGTACAGGGGACAGGGCCACATGGACCACTGTCAAGAATTAGCACTTTTAGAACTTAGCACTTAGAACATAGGATATAAAAATTACTGTAGCACAAAATAACACATGTAGCACACAACCAGTAACTACTGGTAACAGGTAAGTACCACCTACGCAACCCTAACCACCTTAGGACAATATTACGCAGGGAACCATGAACTTACTAATTGCAACCTATACTAGGAAAAACCCTCTCCTACGCATAGGCACAGTTAGCAATAAACATAGCATAAAGGAAATGCATTTTGCGCAAAAGTACATATATAAAAATCACCAGGTACCCTAGGGGAGGGCACAACACAGGGAAACTGTCCCCAGGCCAACTTGGCCAACTTGGGGTCGCCCTTTGTCCAGCAGAGTCAGGGCTAGACTGCGCAGGCTGCGCAAGTCAAAGCGTAAAGGCCACAACCTAAACGTTGCAGCTGCCCACTAAGTGCTGGGCAGCTGGGAAAATGAGCTTGGGCACCACTGTGCCATTAAACACATATGACCCACGTTGGAGCGCACTGGCGCTCTGAGAAAACAATGCCCCCAAAACGGAGTAGGAGCCTTCTAGGCTCTTGAACACAACTATGTCAGACGTTGGAGCCTTCTAGGCTCTGCACAAACACTACCCCTTCGTTGGAGCGATCTGCTCAGGGACTGGACACGATCAAATGCCCCCGTCGTCGGAGCGGCCCTCTGGCAGGCGGGGCCGCTCAAGCGCTGGCACAGGGAGGTGGTGGCCCCCTCTCTGGGGCCCTTGCAACCGAAAAAAATCACCCCCGACGTTGGAGCCTTACAGGCTCTTGAACAAATGTCTCCCCCCCTCACGCGCTGCCGCTGCCCACTGTCAGGCGGGGCAGCGGGAAGGAGGAAGGAGCACGGCGCCCGCCGTGACCGACTTCGTTACGGGGCGGCACCGAACAACGTGCCCCACCACACCCCCAGCTACCCAGCAGCCGATCCTCACTCACCGGCTTGCGGGCAGACTCCACACGGAGGCGGGGTAGGCTCCTGGTTCTTATCTCGACAGAGCACCTTCCCTGCCTCGTGCCAGCACTGCGGGTGTCTCGGCTCTTCACCCGGTCCCTTTCCTGGGACAGGGACTTCTGTAAGGAGCCTGCGAGGCTCTGGACGTCTTGGACTACCGGGGTCTCCCCAACGCGGCGCTTCCTGCCGCACGGCCCTTCCGCTTCCGTCCGCGAGGCCCCGCCCCCAACCAGGCGGGCCGCGGATCGCGAGCGCTTCTTCGGGGGATTGAAATGAGGGGTAGGCTCCCTCTCCAGATTAACAATATAGCGCGGGGTGGGCACCCGCTACGAAGGACGCAAAAGTGCGGGGTGGGCACCCGCCAACCATAACGAAAAACGGCACGGTCCCTGGCGGGGTGGGCACCCGCTAGGGATCTTAATTCCGGAATATCAGCCAGTAGACGTGCGGGGTGGGCTCCCGCTCGTTTTCCGCCGCGCTGAGGGGTGGGCACCTGCTTGAAATCAGGGCAAACAGCGGGGGAACCCCCACACGGTGCAGCTTTATGCTGCAGCTGAAATTGGAAGCGCTGCTCCTCAGGGCGGACAGGCGCTCCTCAGGCAAGGTAAAGAGCTAGCGCTTCCCAGGTGCTTGAAGGCAAGGTCCAGGAGCACAAAAGTTCTTAGGAAGGCAGGGGGGCAAGGGCTGGGCCCATGGGCCAGCTCACAGGGCCCTCCAGGCAGGGAGGCAGTCCCCAGTGGCGGTCTCTCCTGGCGCCCAGCAGCAGCAGCAGGCCCCCCTAGTTAGGATCAGAAGAACATTTTACTTGGGGTCACAGCCCCATTTTATACACAGGTTTACCTTTGTTTCAAGGTGCAGGGGAGGGGCGAACCAGTTACAACTGGTTCCTGAGCACTTTGTTTTGCTCAGCCCCTCTCCCTATTCAGAGAGCAGGCCAGGGTCATCAGTCGCACCACAGGGGGCGGAGCCAGCCTTGTGTGGGGAAAGCCCAGCCCTATTCAGGTCCTAGGTGTACTCCTCCCACCCATCTAGCTGCTGATCTCCCCATTCACCACTGGGTGACTCCTCCTGACTCTGGGGATTCCCTAGCCCGTCACATGACCTCAGCCAGCCAATCACGCGGCAGGCAGTCACTGCACATTTATGCCAGCGTCTAGAAGTGGCACTTCCATCCTAGCTACATGGACACCGCACACATCATCGCGCAGCATTTCATCACACGAGTCCGCACATACCAAACTCGCACCTGCACTCCCCACGCATCAGGAACTACCAGGGACACATACATTCCCCCATGCATTCCTATGGGAGGGCAGGCCAACCTCACTACACGCACGCACTTTACCCTGGGACACAGCGGTAAAGTGCGCAGAAACCAAAAATCACTACCACCAGGTCACCAGTAAAAGCAAAAAGTTTAGGGGTGAACCTGCCAGAAGGGCCAAGTCCAACAGTGTGTATAACTGTATACATGAGTAAATGGGTATGTGATTGATTCTTTGCATGACTGCCTAGGTGTGTGAGTAACTCTATGGATGAGTGGCGGAGTGTGACTGTATGTATAGGTGTATGAGTGCATATTATAGTACTGTATTGATGAGTACCTGCATGTATAAGTGACTGGATGTAAGTGTAGACCTAGGAAATAGTGGGTGGTATGTAGTATCTGGCATTGTTGTGTGTATGGTTTCAAAAATAGTAGTCTGTATTTTAGAGTGCGTGTATCAAAGTTTATATTAGGGCATCAGTATGTGCATCCGATTATCACGTGGATGATGTCATCAGTGATGTCATTTGAGATGTCATCAGTGATGTCATCAGTTATGTAACTGACCATGTCATGAGTGATGTAATATGTGACGTCATCACCAGTGCATTGCGGGCACGCGAGTTATAGTTAGCTCAACTAACGAGAACGGGCGAATTTCTATGGTTTTATATGAGTCAAATGTCCAACTAACTATAACGTCCCTGAAACCTATGTTTTTTTTAGTGAATTTCGAAGGTTTTTTAAATGTTAATTTTATATTTTAATATTTATTATACCTATATTTTTTCTATTTTTTTGTTATCCTTTTTTTTTTAATTAAAAAAATTATGCAATGTTTTATATCTTCAAAAAAAAGTATGTACATTTTTTTAATTTTTTTTTTTAGAAAACTGGAGTCCCATACCGGTAGTGTACCAAGCTCCATCAGCACGCGAATCCTATCCGCCATATTGCTAAACTCGTAAATGATGCGCATTTTGTATCCGACGGGTTCATGGCACTGCGTCCCGCGTAACATCATATATGTATGTGGTCACGCCAGCTGCTACTTTGGTATGTGACGGGTATGCAGTACCAAGCCGCGCGTTACCTCATGTATGTATGGGGTCGCGCCCACTGCGCATTGCGTATGCGACGAGTGCATGCTGCCAGGCCCTGTGTTACGTCATAGACGTATGGTGTCGCGCCCGCTGCGCGTTGCGTATGCGACGAGTGCACGCTACCAGGCCCTGTGTTACATCATAGGCGAATGGTGTCGCGCCGGGTACGCCATTCCCTCATTTTTTTTTTAGTCTCAAAACTATATCTAAATAAGTTTAAAGTGTGTATGAGAGCAAGCGATAATCTAAAATATTGTAAACATTTATATATTTCTAACTGTAATAAACTTATATTATGGTAAATATATTTTCTCAAAATCGCTTCGCGTGCGGCCTCCTTGCGTGCTCGGTGGCCGATTGCCATGCGACCTTAAAAAAAAGCATTCAATTGGTTTATAACATTTCCCATTGTAACAGTTCGAGGACCCCACCCATTTAAGTCATTCTCTCTACAGCGTTTGATGAGAGACTCCTCTTCTGCTTAGAGAGCTTTTTTGAAAACTTTTTGCTATGTACACATATCTGACATTACACACAACATGCAACCATCATCTTCATCAATATTCATGCTCTGTAAAGTAGCCTTTCACCTGTGATAGCCATGCACCTAAAAGTTACATACCCAAAGCTTTCCCCACTGCCAGAGGTAACATGGTTGCATACGCTGTCCACAGCACAATGTAATGTGGTACGGCCCAGGGGCAGTATCATGCATAGATAATGAACACACGGACACAGATAGATAGTGGAAGTGGGTACGGGCACGTGCGCTCGACACCTCTTTATTACCAGGATCACATATCCAGTAACGTCTGTGCTGGATGCGTGTGGGGAGAGTGTAAACCAGCCATCAGGGAATAGTTGCTGCTAGCATCAACTACAACAGTAATCATTGGATCACACACACAGATTCAATAATAAAAGGGTCAATAGTTTGTGCTGCAGTAAGGTAGGGACAGTATTGGTGAAATAATACACAAAAGATTCTATCGTAAAAGAACCATAACTTGTGGTATACTGAGATACAGGCAGTAGATTTGAAATAATACACAAAAAGATTGTATCATAAAGCATCCATCAGTTCTAGTGCACTCAGATAGCTACATCAAAAGCATTCAGCATGTGCACAGCCAGCGATGATGCGTGCTGCAGGCTGGCCGCACTAGGAACAATGTCTGTTGTCTACAGGACTGCATCATCTGCAATAGCAACTCGATCTGAATTGTAAACACTGCTGTCTGCAGTGTAGGCCAGAGAGAGCGGTCAGCAAGGGCCCATAGCCACGTAGCGTTGACTTGAGCTGCCCAGTTTGTCATAGACGAAGCAACAAAAACCGTGTGCGGAGCCTGCGATGATGCGTATACGTGGTGCGGACAGAGCGGACTGGAGCAATGTCTTTTGCCTACAGGACTGGGTCATCTACAATAGCGACTCGATCTGAATTGTGAACACTGCTGTCTGCAGTGTAAATTGAAGGCAGTAGTCAGCACAGTCATCCATGAATACTTTTTCTCACTTCCTCTTCACAAAATACAACAACATAAATTACAAAAAACTCTGCAATAAATAAATCAAAACAATTCGAATTGCGATCTCTGCTGTCCACAGTGTAGACTGTTATTCAGTGTTCTTTTCCACTACCTAGAAGAATTTGGTCATTGTACTAAACCTATAACTCATCTAAAAAAAGTTCAAGCAAGTATACTAAAAGGATATTGTGTATATTTCAATAGACGTTGCAGTTAGTTGCCTACTGGATTCTGTAATTAAACAATCACCACTCGATCTGAATTGTGAGCCCTGCTGACCTCAGTGTAGGCTAGAGGCAGTGGTCATTAACGCCTCACAGCCATGTGCCGTTGGATTCGGAAGCACGGAGTTGCTTGCACCTGATCGGAGGGGGTACACAGAAATCACCACAGACTTTAACTTCGGACATCCTCAATCATAGAATCAAGACCCCGTTTCACTGTTCGGACCTGCTGTACGGTGGTGTACTCCAGACACTGCAGTCAGCCAAGCCCAATAATCATGTGCAGCAATTAGCTAACTAAGCACAGAGTCTGATGCAGCTCAACGGAGGGAGTTCTGTGAAAACCAAGCAGCAAGTAATATCGGACATCGTCCATTCTGGGATCAAGACACCGTTCACTGTTGGGACCTAGAGTTGGTTGCACATGGTCAAAGGGAGTACCTTCATATCCACTCTCAGATGCAGTTCTAACAGCGTCCATTGTGGGATCAAGACACCGTTCCACTGTTGGGACCTAGAGTTGGTTGCACCTGGTCGAAGGGAGTACCTTCATCTCCACTCTCAGATGCAGTTCTAACATCGTCCATTGTGGGATCAAGACACCGTTCCACTGTTGGACTGTGTTAGTAGTATACAGAGCACTCCACGGTGCTGGGCCTCAGGCTGGGCACTGTCTACCTGTGTCTCGGTAGCCAGCGTTAATCTCAGGAGCCTTCCCAGCTCGCAGGCCTCGGCCCAGGAGCTTCCCCCGGCACGTGGTGGGCCCTCTTTCACATACAGCAGTGTCGAAAGGTGAACTGTGGGGCATATGTCAGTCGCGGCTATGACGGTTTCTGGGTACCAGCAGGCTGAGAGCATCATTCACGCAGCCACCTTCGCTCACAGCGTCAGGCTTGTGGCGGTGGTGTAAGCTGCGCACATCTGGCAGACACGTTCGCCATTCCGGAAGAGAACCACTCCCAGAGAAACATGCCTTTTATTCATACCCCTACGCTAGCCTTGCGTAGGCTGAGCCAGCCCACTAAGTTAAAGATTTGGGGGTGGGGGGGGGTGGGGGGGAGGGGGAACCTACACGCTATGTTTTCATAATCTTCCCTAGTGACTGTACTATCATGGTTGCGTGCACTGTCCACTTCACTCAATAGACCATCAGTGTATGTTGGCATGTACATGTCCGTGCTCTGCATACCCAAGTCTGTCCGGCACATCCCCTCAACACTTTGCATTGTATACTTTTATAATCAAGAATCACTTGCCACCTTCGCACATACTTTGCTCTCATCTCTCCCCGCATTCTGCATTGTGTGGCAGAGGTGCTATGCCATGTTTGGCTTGTGTACAGGGCTAGCCACGGTTCCCTCAGTACATAGTGTCGCTGGGTCTGCTAGGTGTACATGTTGTTTGTCATGTTGTATGTGAATATATAAGGTAGCGCGTTTATTTACGAGCAGTGGTTTCTCCCATTTACATATCGCTGTCTTAAAGAGGATACAGAAGTTTTTCTCACAGGTGAAAAGTGCGACCACAATGGCAGTCATTCATTACTATGCAAGAATGTCCAACTGCACGACGCTTCTAAGCTTACAGCCCCCAATCTTGAGTGCTCTCTTAAAAGCACGCCAACTCCCACAATCAGACCAACATTCACACAGCTTTCTAACAGCAGTTATCTGCTTCTTAATAACATGGACTGCTACGGAATGTGAGCTGGCATACCGTATGTCCTTACTGTTTCAAACCGGGTAACTTCCTGTGGCAATCTCTATTCCCACCCACACAAAGTAACTCCCAAAGTTCAACTTAGCCTTCAATACCTACTTTGAAAACAGATTTTATTAAACTGAGCAAACTGAAAGCGCTTTTGTTTCAAACAGAAGTGTCCCTCACTTCTGCAAAAGTAATTTATCAACTGCAGATAGCACAAACTTCAAGTAAAATACAGTCCCTTTTAAATACGAACCTCCCATTACACTTTGTGAATTGTTACACAATTTTCGACACATCTGACATTTAAGCTCTGGCACACTTTTTAACACGGTCTCCTCCGGCCATGTCACAGGCTTTCAAACTGGTTTTGGTATAATACCAGACTTCATTCATTTGATCATCTCTGGAATAACAGGAACAGTGCTCATAATTCTCACTCGGTTTGCGGCCATCCTACTACTATTATTGCTTGTAAAAAATGGCTGCGCTCCCTGTGGTAGCAAGCATGTCCAACAGAATACGCCTCTACGCGAAGCTACATCAATACCGTGAAAAAATGGAACACCTTTTCGGCTGCCTGCCTCTATCTATTATTGGAGCCAGCTACAACATGACATTTATTTACACATATGCAATCTGCGTGCAACCATCTTTTTATTGCACAACTTGCCCATTCGACTGGCGAATGGATCTATGCCTTGCCAACATCCCAACAATCGCTCCCGATATCCAGCAGGTAATGGAGTATCTTGAAAACCATGAACTTGATTGTTCGGGCAGTGGAGCAATGGTGGATGCAATGCAAAAAGGTATCCTGGCGGAATGGGATTCCTGCGCAGCCGTGAAAGATCTGCAACGTGCGACCTTTGACAACATTGCAGATTGTCTGCCAAATCAAATGGCCGCTCCAACATTTGAGGAACATTACTGTCCCTTCGAGGATATGAATTGGATCGCTTTGCTTTTCTCACACGATAGCAACAATCGCCTCTTGGAAAATTACGCATCTCAAGCCGCTGAAGAACGTACGGACTGCAATCTCCAAGACTTGTAAGAAATTCACTTTATTCTTGGATAGATTTTTCCCAACTTTTTTGACTTTTTCATATACATTTTTTTAATACACTTCAATTGAACTATTTTCATATAATAACTTTCTAAGTATGCTTGAACTCTGTTTTCATTATTGCCCCTTACGTCTCCAGCGTAACCAGGGATGGGTGATGTATGGCCTATGCAAATACGCTATTTACTTGCTAAATTAGCCTAAACCCGGCATCCATTTTGAAACCATGTCTATTCTTTGTGCACACGTCTCTCTGCCTGCCAGTTATCCACAAAGCCCTTTCACACAAATTAGCTCATCCTCAGCCTCTGCTCACGAGCTGGCGATCAATATAAAAAAAACCACGGCATTGTTTAGGAACTGGTTGACACAATTTACAGTCATGCATGTCTAATAGATATTGTTTATGTCACATGGAACTGTAACATGTAATGTGGAATTGACTGATGCAGGAGCTTAGGTTTTAATACAGCAGAAGCAGTTGGAGTTTGCCTCAGCTGGATGCCTTAGCTCTTACACCAGTGGGTCCATTTATGGCACTTAAATAAAGACACTTTTTATATAACTCGCAGACTCCATCGCTTTATTACACACAGCCACTTTCTTAAACACACGTGATTTCACCATTTGTCTTCTGTGGCATTGCAACGTTCTGCATTATATTCTACACTATTATTTCTTTATTCCTGCTTGCTAAAACACTCCATTCGAGTCTCCAGAGGTGAGTAGTTTGCTTCCCATTCCCGCTATAGTCTAAACGCATACTAACACCACTTGCACAGCTATGCTACAGCGGCCAGTATGCTACAGCACCCAGAGAACCTCAGTTTACAGCAATCAGCTCACGGTTTCATCCCCGATGTACCGGAACCTCACCTCAGCACCATCCCACTCTGGGCAAAACAGCACTTTCACACCGGTAGGGGTGAATACTTCGCTTCACACTTCCTGTATAGCACACCCTAACCACCCCACAGAGCTCACAGTGCTATAGTCTAAACGCATACTAACACCACTTGCACAGCTATGCTACAACGGCCAGTATGCTACAGCGCCCAGAGCACATCAGTTTACAGCAATCAGCTCACGGTTTCATCCCCGAGTGTACCGGCACCTCACCACCATCTCACTCTGGGCAAAAAAGCACTTTCACACCGGTAAGGGTGAATACTTCGCTTCACACTCCCTGTATAGCACACGCTAACCACCCCACAGAGCTCACAGCGCTCCTACCCTCCTCTTTCCTACTTTTTTTGCCCTTTTTTCCCCTTACTCGCTTCAACGGAATCAAAATGGCTGCCCACACTTCCCAGTTGCAACTGTTCGCAGCCAATAACCAGCAAGCTTGTGCTCATAACGCCTCAGCCAATCAGATGGCAGAATTCCCAAATATCGATATCTGTAAATTTCTAAATGTCTCCAAAACTACTGAACGGATTCACACCAAATAAACAAAAGCGTGCTTTCTAGACCAAGACCCTTCTCCCTGCCAAATTTGGGGTAATTCCGTTCACCCGTTCGACCTGTAGCCTTGTCTAAAGTTTCCTATGGAAATTGCATGGAGAAAACACGTTTTGGGACCCCCCTTTTTTCTCGGCCCCCCTTGACGAATCACCCCCAAACTTTCAACATAGGAGCTGATATGAACAAAGAATTAGTTTTGACTGAAGGAGGTTCTTTTTTTTTTTAAATAATTTTTTATTTTCATCATCACAAATGACACATAAGTACTATAATGCAAAAGAAAAAACCTAGAGAAAAATTTAACATCACCTTAGTAATAGATCAAAAAGGACATAGAAAATTGCAAGGAGAAGGAGAGCGACAATCATAAATAAATCAAACAGGACCATGTAAACAAAGTTTCATATAGTACTTAAATAATATAGAATTATATAATCAGAAAGACATAGGTCGCCACAATACTTCAAATTTAGCTAAAGAGCGAATTCCCCTTGCCTTTGCTAGGGCAGCCTCTAAGCCGTAAGTTTCCTTAATTATGACCCAACAATCCTCAACCAACGGTGGTGTGGGAGAAATCCATACCCTGGCTATAGTTAATCTAGCAGAAGCCATCAAAATTGAAAAAAGACATGCCATAGCTGGATTATTCTCCCTATATCCCAACATAATTTCTAAATCAGTAAGTGGTTGATCCAACCCAAGTTTAGACTGTAAAAGTTGTTCCATTTTCTTCCAAAAAACCGTCAAAACTGGGCATGATATAAACATGTGTAATAAATTAGCAGCATATAATCCACATTTAGGACAGTGTTTTTTATCACCCGCCATGTTTCCTTGGGCCCATTTAGCTATTTTAGCCGGAGTATAATACAACATACAGACAGTACGTAATTGCTGAAGTTGCAATTTAACAGAATGGACCGATTTTTTCAGATTCCCTAATGCTTGTTTGATCATGCTGGGTGAGACCGCTATACCCAAAGTTTGACTCCAGCATTCGGCTAATTTTTTACTACCATCTAATTTAAAACCATGTAAATGTGTATACATCAGCCCTATTAGAGATTTAGTCTTTCTTCCATATATACAATCCCAGACGTTTGACTCCATAGGCTCAGTTATCCTTAGATTTGAAGTCAAATAGTTTCTTACTTGCAAATATTTAAAGAAAAAATGTGATGGCAAGTTATAAATCAAACACAAATTTTCAAAAGATTTGATTCCTTTCTCACTATATATCTCACCCAGACATGTAATTCCATACTTAGCCCAAGATTTACCAGCCTGATCCTGAAAAACCTCGGGAAAAAGAGGATTCCCCCACAATGGGCATTTGTTATGAAATAGTGATAGTTTACACTTAGAAGACATATCTCTCCAAACATATACAGTATCCCTCACAGTCTTAAACTTAACTCTTTTAAAATAGTTAGGGTCGTTTATTCCATATAAAAACATATCCTGTTGATTACCTAAAATAAACTTAAAGACTGAAGGAGGTTCTAAAGTTAACACTGAACAGTCGTAATGTGATTTTAACATTACTATCATCGAATCGAAATGACAAGATTAATCAAAAAGAATGAATCAATAAATGAAGATTATCATCGATTTGATTAACTGTTTGAATTTATTGGAGATTGGGGGCGTTTTTTGCAGAGTTGGTAAAACGCCACTAAGTTTAAGTAATAAACGTCTCATGACCAGGAGACGATACGCGTCTTAACTTTTCCCAAGTGTAATTTAAGATATCAACTAGTTGAGCTACCCCCATATGGCCTGGGAAACTCTAGAGCTTTTCTCATCCTCTTCAGGAGCTTGATGGTGCTTTCAAGACAACATTCCTTTTTACTAGAAGCAACAGAGATCCCATTTTATGTCTAGGCCCAAGCTCTGCCCTCCATTTACCTGGGACTGGTCCCCCAACCAGTCTATGCCCTCTCAGAACTAGCCATGTGGCTCTAGGGCCCGCCTCCTCTTTCCACTGTGCCTTTTTTCAGAAACTTTCACTTTTGTGCCTTTTTCTGAACCTTTACTCGTGTCTCTTTCTGAACCTTTCCAAGCTTGTGCTCTTTTTCAATCTTTTCACCTTTAATCCTTTCAATTATTGTGCTCCTATGCACTTTTTGACTTGAGGCCCCCATAGTCCCCCTCATCACCCTCCTGCGCTTTTTCCACCTACTGCCTCCCAGGCTCCTTACCTGCACTCCCGCTTCTTCCCTCCCTCCCTACCTAGCTCCACCCATTGTTCCCTTGCGCTCCTCCCAGGACCTACTTAATGGCAGCAGCGCTGTTGGGCAAGCCCATCAGCATCCATCCACACCTGAACTGAGCCTGAGTTTCCTGTCCCCCACTGCCACTGCAACCTCCTTCCTACCCACGCCTGCACTCTTTCACTCCATCACCTACACCACAGCAGAACGATACCCCACACCACGGTATACCGGTCTCTCAGATAAACTAGCTTTCATGGTCAACACCCGCTCTCTCAGGAAACACTCCATAGAAATCTGGGACCTTCTCAGGCACAGCGCACCAGACCTCCTCTTCCTGGAGGAAACATGGCTGGACCTGGCGTCTTCTCCCAAAATTGTCATGACCATCCCTCCAGGTTGTAAAATCGCACACCAAGATTTTCTCCACAAGTTAGGAGGCGCACTCGCTATTATAAGAACCCATTAAATGCGACACCTCAATGGACCCAGATACCCCTTTCCTGGAACACATGCACTTCAGCCTCCAATCAAACAACAGCTTCACCCTGAAAGACCCCTAGGCCTACAGAACACCAACACCGCGAACAAACTTCAGCAACCTCATCTCAGACTTCCTCACTCCCCTAACCCTCAATTCGAAGGACTCTGAGACTTCATTCTCTACTTGAGAGACCTCACAGATTCCTCCTGCACGACCTCCTCGCAAGCCTGTACAACATCGAACTCAGCCAGCTCGTTACACACACATCGCTGGTCATACACTTGACTTTATCTTCGCCGCCTGGAACAACATTAAATACATCTCCTCCTCATCGCACACCTAGACCGACTACTCCATCATAAACTTCCAAATTACCACACCGCAAGGCAATGCAACCACCAATATCAACCTGCACAAAATAACACAAGCCAACTGGCACAGCTTCCTTGAAACATACCAAGCCAATGCAATCAGCAACCTATAAAAGGACAGCACCCATTTCAACTAGTAAATCAAAACCTGCACAGACACACTTTTAATGATCAAAACCCACAAACATTGCACGACCAACAGCCACGCCACGTGTGACACAGACGAACGCTGAGAATCTGAAAGATACTGCAAGCAGCTCGAAAGGAAATGGAGGTCCAACCATGAAGCTGATGTCAGATCAACCTATAAGGCTGCACTCAGGAACTACCACCATCCCCTGAAAGACAACAATAGAAGAACCCTCACTGAATGGACTGAGACCAGCTCCACAACTGTAAAGAGATCTTCGCTATCATCAAGGATTATACCACCCAAAGGCCACAGTCCACTCAATCACTCCCTCCCAGGAACACTGCAATAACTTCTGCAACGTCTTTCAAATCAAATCGAAAAACTACAATAACTACGTAAAACAACTAAACCCCGAGCACTGCTTCACCATCCTGCACATCGATAACCAGGGCACCCTCCTAATCAACTGGAAAATCCTCACCAAAGAGGACACCACTGTAATAATGTAAAATGTCCACTTCAGGGCCCCAACAGACCTGTGTCCCCATCAGAACTACAACATCGGAAAACCTCTGATCAGCAAAATCCTCAAGCAAATCATCAACATTTCCATTAAATCTGTCACCTTTCCAGAAAACTGGAAACACGCAGCAGTCTAGGCCCTCCTCAAGAAATCGTTAGCCGATCCCAGCAAACTGAGCAACTTCCGCCCCATCTCACTACTTCTGTGCCCGGCAAAAGTAATAGAGAAGACAATCAACCAACAACATGCCAACCACCTGGAACTCCATAATCCACTTGACCACACCCAGTCCAGCTTTTGAAGTAACCACATAACAGAGACAGCACTCTTTGCACCACGGATGACATTTGTACTGGATCAAGGAGAAACCACGGCCCTCATACTTCTTGACCTCTCAGCTGCGTTGAATACTGTGTCACACTCTATCCGCATAAAAAAATGCACAAAAAAAGGCCTTCATGCACCAGCCCTCAAATAGATATGTTCCTTCCACACAGAAAGAACACAGAGAGAAGGATTTCCATCCTACACATCAAAGTCCAAGAAACGAATCTGCGAAGTTCCACAAGGCTCTTTGCTCAGTCCAACCCTGTTCAATGACTACATGACAACCCCACTTGCCAAAGTCATCAGAGCACACGACTTCTAGATCATCTCCTATGCAGGTGACACCCAACTGATCTTACGAGTGTCCGACAAAACCACAACCACCAGAATCAGCTTCAACCAAAGCATGATCAGCATAGCAAAGTTTCTGAAAACCAACTGCCTAAAACTGAACTCCGGCAAGACGAAAGTGCTACTCTTCGGCAACAGAAGCTTCCCCTGGTGGCCGTCAGAGGTCAGCCCCACACCCACTTCTACTAACCACACAAGAAATCTGGGAATCATCTTAGAAGACAAACACAACTTGGCAGCACAGATAAACGTAGTCAGCTCCTCCAGCTTCCACATACTCTGCACGCTCATAAGATTCTTCAAGTGGATTCCCAAGAACACGAGAGACACAGGCACTCAAACCCTTGTCACAAGCAGACGAGTCACTAGACTATGGTATGCCAGAATGTCTAAACGCCTACTCAATCGACTTCAGAATGCTGCAGCAAGACTCATCCTATATCTCCCCCGCCGCACCCACATCACCATTCACCTCAGAGAGCTTAACTGGCTACCAGTACACAAACGCTACCAGTTCAAACTCTTCACACACACATATAGGGTACTGCACAACATAGGACCTGCATACCTCAACAGGTGCCAGCACTTCCACCACCCTACAATCTGCCTCACTCTCCCTCGCACCTCCCCATTCAATATCCACAAAAGCAGAACTGAAAGCCTAGCCTTCTTTCACTGTGCACCCAAACATCGAATACCCTCCCTTTACATACCGGTCCTCCTCCACGCTTCTTGAATTTCACAAGAAACTGAAGACCTGGCTCTTCAACTAACCTCCCACTTACCTCTTGCTCACCCCACTCGGATTCACATCTACACACCTGTTCCAGCGTCTGGATACCCTATCGGGTTACAAGCTGCACTCTCAAACCGAGATAACATATAATATGACAAGAAATCTTTTTGGATTGAGTGTATTTTGGTGTATTATGAAACTGCAGAAGGCAGTGTTCTCAAGAGCTTGAGTTTCTCGACCTGCCAACTATGCCTTGAACTCTAATAACCTTTACTTCTCATTACCACTAGCCGCCCACATATAAAGCCTGGACGTATTTGCTTGTCAACCTAACTTGACCAAAGATGAAACACTAGAAGCACAGGGTAGAACTCTTTTTGAAAGCTAAAAGTTCACTCAACCCTAGGTTCAAGTGCTAGCACGCAAATATGAAAGTTAGCTCGTCTGGCAGCCTTTGAAAGTCTTGATCTAAACAGGTGAAAATTACATCATGACAGACAACTAGGGTGCATGTACCAAGGTAACGAACTTCTTCAAACGCTACTGGCCTATCAGCATCTCAACTTACTTAGACCCTCTAATACAGATTTTAGTTAAAGAGTATTTTTCTTGCCTGTTTTTCATCCGTTTATTTACTGTATTATCTAAAAAGCCATATAATGATGGCATACAAGTTTCTAAAAATATAAAACATTTTCAAAGTACATAACCAATTAATAAAATTAATATATTTTTAAAACATTCTCCCTGGCTGAGCCTCAGACAGCACTCTTAATCGACAATCGTGAGTCTTTCTTAGCTAGGGTGTGTTTCAGCCAACTCACCACCACCCAGCAGCACAAATCAGCTGCAACTGCCCTTTGGGACTTATATGCTATCTCAGTGCGATCTATTGAAGGCCACCACGTCAGACCAGACGTAGAATAATTCTTGCACATTTGACTTTTCTGTAATGTTCTACCATTTTGTAATTCTGGGTCTTGGATACTCTTTTTGTAATCGTATGGTGTAATTTGCAAAATCTGTAAATTTCATGCAACAAAGTAATCTACTGCAAACCGCTCTAGCACCTTTGGGCATTGTCCATGCTATGTAAATATGCATAAATAAAGACATTAATTAATTAATACATGATATTTCAGAGGTGAACATTTAAATTCACCAGAGTAAGGACAGCTTCCGATTACAGATCTTTGCTGGCATGGAAACTTGCGTGATCTCATTTTTGCAGCTGAAAGCTCAGCACAGTTGAGATGCCATTTCTACTTGACCGGGTACAGCACTTTGCCATTCCTGTCAGGAGCTCTGCTGGGACACAGCCACCTAAATCATTCAACATTCTTTAAATAACATTCCTGTGGATTTGCCGTCAGCTGCACTGGCATCCTCCCACTTCTGAAATGTAGACTTCATCACAGAACTTTGCAACTGTCTGCCCCAGAAAGTCTGTGAGGATAGCACCCCACCTCCCCGTATTTGCATCAACATGCCACCGTGGCTAGAAACAGACTGTCCCGTCCTAATTTCAGTTTCTCCTCTTTAATGTTACCTTCAAGTACTGATGAGGCAATAGTTGCAAAATCCATTCAAGAACGTGCCCTCTCTTGGGCGTGGCTTGCTGCCGACAGGAATGGCCACTCAGTAGCGAGGCTCTGAAGCGCCACTCCCGTAATATCCTGATTCTTCTTGCCCCGTGATCCCGACCCGTGTGCTGGGGTGTCCCCGGGGGTCCCGAGGCTCCTTCCGACCCAGCAGAGAAGTTTGAGCCCGATTGGGGCTGGTGCTGGGGCGGGGCTCCGGTCCCCGAGATCTGACCGCTGGCCGGGCTGTGCAGGGCTCGTCCCGGCTGGGGAGAGAGACGGCGTGAAACCGCGGCTGCGGCCTGTTTTCCCCGGCGGCGGTGACTTGAGGCTCGGCGCCTCCGGCGGCAAGGAATTTGAACCCGCCCAGGCCTAGGGAGTATCCTAACGCCCGGAGACTCCAGTTGACCCGCCGGATAGATTTGGGCGGCATTGAAGAGGCGCCGCGAAGGAGCGCCGGACCCGGGGAGCGAGCCGGTCGGCCGCGGCTGTGGCCGGTCTCTCCTGGAGGTGGGGACTTGAGGCCTGGTGCCGGCGCCGCGATTGGGCCCGGTGCGAACGGGCGGACTTCCCCTTCGTTTGAAATAAGTAGACATAGCTGGTTGCTGTGGGGCCCTGCCGGGGGGGGGGTGAACCCGACCGTTACCTCGGCGTGGCCTGGATGGATGGCTGAGGAGATCCTCTCATGTGGCCGTGTGTCCCGCTGACGATCCAGGGACAGCGGTTCTGGTACAACTGGCGCTCTGGCCCCGGGCGGTGGGAGTGTGCCCCCTGTTCTGGCTCCTTTGCCCCGGCGGTCTAGTGGTGCAGTGCCCCGCGTTGTTTAGGAGGACCCCGGTGGGGCAGGGACATCCTGGGGTCTGCCCAGCTCCGGTGCAGCGCTCCTTGGGCGCGGTGGGTCGGGTCCTGCTGAGAGGCCCTTGGTTCCCAGCTACCGCTGCGTAGCGGATCGCGGACGACGACTGGGTGTGGGCTCAGGGCGGCCTGCTGATCTACGAGATATCCCGGGAGGTGGCGACTCTGCAGGACGATTCGGCGCCGTGACGGAGCGCCCGGCGACGGGGTCTGGCTTCCCTGGGCCGGCAGGGACGGCTGGAGCGCTAGAACATTGGAGAGACGTGTTGGCCGTGCAGGGAGCGGGGGCCTCCCCTATCTTTGATCCATTACTAGGTGTCCGGGCCTTGGTGGAGGGTCCCCCCAGCGGAGGTGTATCCAGCGAGAGCAGACAAGCCGGGTGGCGTGGACCACGGCAGGCGGCGGAGAGTAGTGGGTGCGCCCAGAGGCTGGGGATCGCCGCCTAAGTTGGGACGATGGCAACCAGACGGAGTGGCAAATCAGCGGCACAGGCTAAGTTGGAGAAGTTCGCGTGGCAGCACCCACAGGGCGGGGAGCGGGTTGTGGCGCCGGCCTCAGACGGCAAGGTGGAACCGACGAACAAAGACCTTCTGGATGCGATCACAGCAATCAAGGCTTCCCTAGAAGCACGGATAGACACTGTGGCCACGGATGTGGGACTGATTCGTGAGGACGTGAGGAAGATTGCCGACCGTGTGGGAGCGGTGGAGAGTGTAACCAAAGAACTGACTAGCGACACTAGCCTTCTTAAGCGAGAGTTCGCAGACCTACGGGCTTCCCACGAACTACTAACTCGACAGCTGGATGACTATGAAGGCAGGATGCGCTGGAACAACGTCCGCATTATTGGGGTCTCGGAACGTGCGGAGGGGCCGGCAGCAGACCTCTTTGTCGAGGAGTTGGTCCTCAAACACCTACAGCCCCGTGGGCTTTCCAAGTGTTTTTCGATTGAAAGGGCCCACCGGGTGCCGGGTGGCCGCCCTCGGCCGGGGGCGCCCCCGCGTCCGCTCCTTGCCCGAGTGTTCAATTTCCGCGACCGGGACATCATTCTTCAAACTGCAAGGAGGGCCCCGCCTCTCACTGTTGAGAACAGCAAAATCACGTTCTTTCCTGATTTTACACAGAGTCCAGAAACAGAGACGAAGCTTCCTGGAGGTAAAAAGAGCTCTCCGTGACCAGGAAGTTAAATACGCAATGATGTTCCCAGCCAAACTGCGTGTGGAGGCCGAGGGCAAATCATGGTTCTTCACACGCCCGGAGGATGCTTGGGACTGGTAGGAGGGCTGGCGTACTGTGGACAAGGGGAAAAAAAAGGGGCCATCGGCGGCGGAGAAGGCCGAGGATTGGCGCCATCGGAGACAGCCTTCGTTGCACTCGGACTCTGATGCCCGGGGTCCGCCGGGGAACACTAACTCTGGATGATGGTAAGAGGGTGTACTGCTGGTGTGGCTCTGTTGGAACTCACTGCAGCGTTCCTGGTAATGATCTCGTGGGACTCCTGCAGTTATGATGAACGTGATGGGTTTGTCCTGGGAGGGGGGTAATACTCACCCCTTGATACACTGACACTAAAGACATCTATTGATGACAATGGGGAGATGATAGTCTGGTTTCCACCGTTATGGAGTTGCCTTTCATCAACTTTACAGTTATTCATGAAAACGGTTTCCCGAGTAGACACTGCTGTTGTATGTGTTGTGACATTGGGGCTCCGTTTGAAGGGTTCTGATTATCCGGGCTGCGCTGGGGTTTTCTGCTCTGGTGGTGTTGTGGTCGGGCGGGGGGGTAGGATTTTACGAAATGTCAGTTAATATGCAGGGAGTGGGGCGGCACACGTTTCCTCAAATTGTTCATGGGGGGGGGGGCGACAGGCGCTCTGCATGTTGGGGGAGGCGGGCGGTTTTAGTCCCGTTGTGCAGGGAGGTAGGGTGTGGGGTATGTTCTTATGGTTTTTGGTTTGTTTGATTTGCGTTTTTGGGGGTGAGGTTTTTTATTGTTTTCTTGCAGCAGTGCTGACTGGCATTCTCTATCAAAATAAGGTGCGAGGTACTTGCCTCCAGTCTACTGGTCACATCTTCTTCATCCTCATGCAGGGCAATAAGACGTTGAATACGGTATTTATAGCAATGGCTGAAGGGCATCCGTGCAAGGGTCACTCCGAAAATTTCATCATACTGCTATCAGGCTCCTATGGCAATGAGTCAGAGACTTAGCCTCATGACCTGGAACATCAACGGGCTGGGGGACAAACTTAAACGGGGCATAGTACTACAATATATTCATAGGCACCAATTAGACTTGGTGCTGTTCCAAGAAACTCACCTCATAGGTAACTCCTGCAAGGCCCTGGACAGAAAGGGATACCGTATGGTGGCGCATTCTGGTTTTACCTCAGGATCCAGGGGGGCGGGGATCCTCCTATGTAAGGGCTGCCCCTATGTGATTCAAACTATACAGACCGAACCACAGGGTAGATATGTTGCTTGCTCGGGTAGCTGGGAGGGGAGGGTCCTCAATGTGATCTCTGGGTACGCCCCACCGGGCCTTCAACGTCAGACTTTAGCAGACGTGGGGATGCTCCTTATGACCTTGCCCGAGGGTGTCCTGGTGATAAGCGGTGACTTTAACTTGACGATGGACGGCACCAGGGACCGCGCTCCACCTCGACGAGACGCTCCACATGGCTCACAACTACGTAATTTTACTGACGCTTTAGGGCTGGTAGACATCTGGAGATGGTCGCATCCCCAAGACACACTTTACACTTTCCAATCTGGTGTCCATGGCAGTCAGTCACGGCTTGACTACCTGTTCACCCAGGCGCAACACATTCAAAACTTCACTGAGTCCACGTGTTTAGCAAGGGGAATATCTGACCACACCCCGGTAACAGCTACCTTTGGAGCCCATCGGGCACGGCAACCAGGCCCCATTATGATCCAACCCTGGTTACTAAAAATCCCACACATTCGGGATTCCCTGCGGCAAGACACTGATCACTACTTTGAAGAAAATACTGGGTCGGTGGCGTCGGCGATAAGGCTGTGGGGCGCATACGGGGCAGTTATTAAGGGAAGGGCGTTGTCCGTGATGGTGGGACATAGGGCTGAACGTAGGCGTCGAGTCAGCGAGTTGGAGACAGAAATACTTCACCTCGAGCGCGAGGTTTCACAGACCTCATCCCACGAGACCCGGCACACACTCAATGTCAAGAGACAAGACTATAGGCAACTACTCTTCGAGGACGCTAACCGACGTGCCCTTGCTACCAGACACAGAATATATGAGCTTGGGGAACGTACTGGTAAACTGTTGGCATGGCTGGAACGCAAGGAGTCCGCGGCGCGGTGGGTGGGCGCGATTAAGGGGCCGAATGGTGTACTGATCACTGACCCCCGAAACATTGCCGAGACATTTGCAACATACTACGAGCAGATCTATACTGCGCCACAGCGCTCGCAAGAGCGGCAGACCTACTTGCCACTATCGGAATGCAATGTGTCTCGCGGCAGGATAGTGAGGCGTTGGAGGCAGATATCTCGGTTGAGGAGATCCAAAAAGCCATACGGGATACCCGGTCCGGCAAGGCCATGGGCCCCAACGGAATCCCGATAGAACTCCTGAAACCTATGGCTATGAAGCTTGCGCCCCACTTACTAAATTTGTATAATGAATGTTATGAGACGGGCATCCTCCCTGCAGATATTCACACCGACACTTCTGCTTGCGCTCGATGCCAAAATGGCCTTTGATACGGTGGCTTGGGAGTATCTCTTTGCTGTCCTGGCCCGTGTTGGGTTGGGGCCCCGGTTGATCGGATGGATCAGACTTTTATACCACTTGCCCATGGCCCACGTATCAAGTAACAATCACCGCTCTGGATCCTTCTCCCTATGCCGCGGCACGAGACAGGGTTGTCCATTGTCGCCGCTTCTCTTTGCTTTGGCCCATGAGCCGCTCGCGGTCTGGATCAGGGGCGAACCGGAAATCAGAGGCTTTAAATGGACACCAGATCATGAAGACCGTATCTCCTTGTATGCGGACGATATCTCGTTGTATCTAGCTTCCCCGGCGCGCTCGATCCGTCGTGTACTTCATATTTTTCATATCTTTGGGCCCACTCCGGTTACCAGATTAACTGGTCCAAATCCCAGATGTACCCACTCTGGGGTGACCCACCAAATAGTCCCAAAGGCTACACCATACCGGTGGCGCCACAGGGTTTCCAATACCTTGGTATCTTTCTAACATTAGATTCCACGCTATTTTATGAGTGGAATCTATTGGGCCCATTGCAGAGGTTTAAAGCAGACGTGGTTCATTGGAAGACATTGCCCCTCACACTATTGGGCCGTGCATCCCTATTTAAGATGCTTGCCCTCCCACGCTTTCTCTATGCGCTGCAAAATACGCCCTATCCGATTCCTGAATCTTATTTTCTACAGATCGAGGCTGCCATCAGAGACTTTTTATGGGATAACGGACCGCCCGAATCGCTATGCAGAAACTTACCATGGGGTGGTATGATGGTGGAATAGGATTGCCGGATTTGCGCCTTTACTACCAGGCATCGCAATTGATAGCAATTAACCAGTGGGTGTTTGGGTCCCATGATGATCCCAATTTCCGTACTGATCACTGGCTCCTAGGGAGGGGAGGGTATAATAGAGCACTATACTCAATCTATAAAAATCGCAATCTAACGGGCCCGACTGCGAGACGGTGGAGATATGGCACAGGCTCCAGCGGCGCATGGGTTGGTATGGGCGGTTGACTAAGGCCACCCCACTCTGGGAGCCTGATTGTCTGGGAGGCTGAGTACCTGCGCAGGGTTTGACAAATGGGACCTGATCGGTATCTCTACGGTGGGGGATATGTGGGTCAAGGGTAAAAAAGCGACATTCACGGAGCTCCAGCTTAAATACCAGCTCGCACCGTCAGAGTATTTTCGTCACCTTCAAATTAGTCACGCTGTCGACGGCGCCCTTCCTGTTGATGCCCCCCTCCCAGACTATTCTCCTTTGGAGGATAGGCTACTGTTGGACCCAATGGACCGCAAGGCTATCTCCCTGACTTATAAGAAGTTAATTAACAATAGGACCGACCCAATGCGTAAAATTAGGGCTCGCTGGGAGACGGACTTGGGGGAACTGGCTGACGAGGACTGGACAGATGCGTTAGCTTCCCCTAGAGAGGTAGCAATGCCGATGCGACTTCGCATTTGGGAACATTTGGGAAGCTTCAGACCTTACTCAGGCGGAACAAGAGCGGTTGGCCATGGGGTGGGCCATTGCAAAGAGGAATATTGCCCAGAAATGGGGGGTGGATACCGTACCACAATTGCGTGCTTGGGCCACTGACATGTATCAGGCCATGGTGGCGGAGAAAACAGTATACAAAAGTCGAGGATGCCCACGGAAGTGGGATCACAAGTGGGGACGTTGGAACAACTATTGGGGGGGACTCTGTATTTTTCCTACTGTGGAACTAAGGAGAGAGAGACTGGAGGCATTGGACAAGGCTGGGGCAAAGAAAATTTATGAATGCTTTGTTATATATAAAAAAGAAAAACAATAAAAAGATGAAATTAGTTTTGAAATAATACTGTACTTTGGGGATTTTGTAAAGTACAAGTGATTATTACTGTAAAAATAAGATAGGTCAGATAAGAGGTTTTTTTCCTCCTATGTCTTTCTCCCCTCCTCTTGGACCTATAAGTATTTAGGGGAAACCTTTCGCACATACAATAAACTACAATACCATTCCTCCAAACACAACTTGCGGAGTTTCTCGCAGTCCAGCTGCAGACCATGGAGCAGCCAGAGTGTTTGATGAATCATTGCACATTCTAGGTAGAGTTGAGTTTCTGATTCTTGTACTCCTTCACATTCTCTCATGAGACCCTTCTGGCCAATTTGTCAACGTATGTTTGCCTATGGAGGCCTGTCCTCAGTCTTTTGTGAAGAGTGAGTCTTTCCAAGGCTCGATGGACTTTTTAAAGGAGTGCCTAACATGTCATGACAATTTGCGAATATGCAAATGACACCACCTCAGATTGTCTTCCATGGATGACATAAGTAGATTGACAGACTTCCTAGATTCTTTGGTAAACTGGGTGACAATAAAACCAAAATAATATTCCTCTTGCTCTACTCAGGTGATAGTTTCTCTCTTGCTCAACCGTGACTCACCCAACTCTCTCATAGTCAAATGTCCCATTCCTATTTCCTCTGCCAAACTTCTGGGCTTCAATCTGGACACATATCGGACAGACCCAGTGTCACACCGCCAAAATGAATAAACTGTGTCAGCTGTAAACTCTTCATTCTATGGAGAACTAAACCCATCATTTCTCAGAAAATGTTAGCACAGTGTGGCAATAACTATTCCTACCACACAGTGATGGAGACAACATGCCATTATTAGAGTTGTGATTCAAACCACAGTTTATCCAGTCATGGGAACCAGGAGTGTTGACTGTATCAACTCAATTCAGATTTACATCCGTTGGCTTTCTTAGAGGTGTGAGTCGTGTTCAAGACCACCTTTTTAAGCTTTAGACACTCTAGCAACCATCATATCTTTATAAGTGACTCTCCGTTTCAAGATGTTCATGTACAACTAGAAGTACGCCAAGACTTATGCAGGACATTGCCAGCAGCTAAAAAAATATAAGACTCTTAAGCAACCCGCTGTCTCCTACACTCTGAAAAATTGGAATGCCTTCATGGACGACACTGCATTCTGCAATGAACTCAAGTTTCTGCCTTTTTCATCTTTATCCTGTGCTTTAAGGCAGAATATCCTACACATTCCTAACCTAGGACTCTTATTCATATTGCTGGGCCTGTAAACTTGGATTTGTTTTACTGTTTAACTGTTAATCTAAAACCCTCACTTTGATAATGCTAGGAGGTAATAATACCAGATGTATAAATCCTAATACCGTTGGGTTCAGTTTTCCCCATGTGCAGTACAATCTCCATATTCTAATATCCAAAGATCGGCATATCAGAGAAGTCAGTAATAGCACAAGCTTTTCCCTGTTTAAGGCTGCAAAACTCAACATATTTCAATTTTTCCCCAAATTAATTTTTTCAGGTTTTACATGCAGTTACATCTGTGCAAAGAACTTATCAAAGACATCGGACTGCATTTATGAGAACGCAGCGTGTTCTTGGTATCCGCAGTCAGCTCATAGTGAGAAAGTGTGTTACTGGTCTGCGTGTTCAGCACACAGGAGGGCATCTCTCCCATCTCTGCTCTGACCACATCAGTGTTTCTGGGGTCGCAGTCACCCAGAGGGATGTCCCGTGGCTTGCGTAGAGTGTCTACCATGAAGAGCGGTGGTCAGAGCACGGAAGCTTGCTGGGGAAGAAGCAAAATGTGGGGGTTCTTCTCATACCTGCAGGTCACAAAATCTCTGAAAGGGTAGGCATTGCAAGCCCTATATACAAGCCTTAGAAGATGGTACCTTCTCAGTGATTGTTGCCTGAAATTTCCAAACCAAGATGAAGTTAATCTATATCATTTGAAGCTACCGTTTATTGAGACCATATACAGATGTTTTAATGCACCAATTTTTGCCCCTGGTTTTTTCTTTACTTGCAGCTGAATTCCTGCCTGGATTCTTGTTCTGAAAAGCCAATGCTAGACCCTTTCTCAACTCTAATTTGCTTTCTTTGTGTGTTGCTTCCCAACACTTGATTTAATTCATCATCTTCAATTCGAGTTTTTTCCTACCCTTCGGTTTTTTTCCCTCCTAGTTGGGGGTCTATTAAGGAGACAAATAGTAATTTTCATATGAATAATAATTGCTAGGTGGCACCACAGCTAATTAGAAGCGATGCCTTTTCCTCAGGCAATCAGGAAGGAACTTTGATAGACCTGCACAGGGTCCAGTCCTTGACAGAGGCAGGGGAAAACTGCTAGGTCAGTGTGGTATTTGTGGATCACTTGGAATCCAGATTCAGAAGCAAACATGCGTTTGTGCCAATGTCAGTACTAATGTGGCCATTGTAATGAGGACCTAAGTTGGTTGTGCCATGCATCAGTGCATTTACTGTGTGGCCAGATCTGTGTTGTAGATATAAATATTGAACAAATTGTAAAACATACACTAAACAGAGTACCTCTGTGGGATACCTAATAAAAAGCTGAGTCTACTGTTGAAATCCTTTTCAAAATGTTCAACATGATCTCACTCTCTCTCCCTTACTCTCACTTATCCCTGGTGCATCACAAATTTGCCCACCATTTACACGTCTCTAATACATCACAAGTACTCAACAGATACATAAAAAGAACGAGCACTTAGCACGTTTCTAGTGTGGTTTAACAATTAATGTAAGAGTTGCATTTGACATCACTTTTAAAAAGTGCATTCACTGTAGCATTAGAGAATTTACTTTGAATGTGTTTTACCATAACTGATTGATTTACTCTTTTCAAGGCTTGATGAAATAAACCATCCTTACTTAGTATACGTAAAGTACTATGAAGATGAAACTTTACTCTCACAATGTGTGCTTTAATACTTTGAATATCATTTAATGATTAGAAAACGAAATAGAAATCATGCTCAAATATGTAGAATGTGATTTCTCTTGAAACAATTAAGAGTTTATGTAAAGTGGGCACTGATGTTATATTCCATTTAAATGTGGTTCCTTTCCATACTTACACATGATTATCTTAAATATTTACTGTACGCCATAAGTAAGGTGAATTTAATGTATTAGAAACGTGTATTCATTTGTGTTTAAATGTGCACATGCATAATAAATGTGCACCATTGAATTTATGCTTAAACTTGTCCTGACTAAGCCTGTATTTCAGTGTGCTGCATAAAATGCGGTTTTCCATTTTCTGCTAACGTGACATTTCTTGCAGGTATTTGCATGCCTTGTTAGTCTGAGAATAGATATGTTACTACATTAGTGATAGAGGAGAGAGCCTGAGAAGAAGATCTTAAAGAAAGAACATGGGGAGCCATAGCGTTTACTGAAAGGCCTATTAAGTAATGTTTCAACCTGGCCTGTCCGTGAGAAGAAGATGCAGTTCCCATGTCCAGTGTGAGATTCTTCCCTGATGTTGCAGAACAATGGACCCCTGATGATGCATACAAAGGGGTGTGGCCCAGAACTCTTGTGTATTATAATTTAGTGTTCACACCATCTGAGTTCAGAACTTTTCCAGACTTCTTTGAGATACCCTTTGCAGACTCTCTAGCAGATTTCCTTGCAGACACTTTCCGGGATTCCCTGCTTCCTATGGACTCTGAGAGGTTTAAACCTGTATGCTTACCTTTGATTCTTTCCTAAGAGTGGCTTAGGCTATCACTTATTCTCTGACCCATAGAAGACTCTTGACGGAGTTTCTTAGATGATGACACCTACCTATATAATCTTTCCTTGTCCTGTTCCAATTTCTTTTATGGAAATTCCCTGATTTTTTAGATCCTCTTGGGTATGGAACCTTTCTCTTAGCTTGGAGTCTGAGTTAGGAGATTTAGCATTACTGTGACTGAACTTCTTGTTTGCCTAAATTTCTTCCGGAGGTTGAGCATACCTGTTGTTATTCTGTAAGTTTATAGTATGGTTTTAAGAGTCGTGGATTTAAACTTGGTTATTAATTTGTAATAAACTTTCTTAACTATAGTTACAGATCGCTGGTTCTTATTGTGTCGCCAAATGGGTTTCACTGTTAATTGATATTGATTGATGACAAGCTAATTCTCCCACCACTCAATGCGTGTAAGAAAGATCTGTCGGAGGGCATATGATAAGGAAAGTGGCCCAGAAAATGCTGGATCACCCCTCTTTTTCCCCCCGATATCAACTAGGCCCTGCAGGCATCAAGTCAACAACTCGTAACCATTCAGATAGATGATAATACCAGATCCACTTGAGCTAAGCTACGTTTCCTGGAATTACTCCAGGAATGATGCTGGGATTTCTTGTGTCAGTAAAGTTTCTCAGTGGGGAATTATGCTTCCTCTGACAGAGAAATGTGTTAATAATGGATTGGGCTTCTCCAGTGGTAGTAATGCTATAATGAGAAGAAGTTTGGCTTCTTCAGTAATAATGGACAATATCCAATGTAACCCTATAGGGACACACTGCTGAAAAACAAGGATGATCTGGTACTAGGTCTCTATATTTTATTTTCCTGAAAACTGCTGTTTAGACACTCATACTCTTGCATCTGGAGTTGGTGGCAACAGCCTGCTCCTTGGCCTTTCAGACTCCACACTGGCACTGCTTAAGGGCCTCCTGCATGCCACATCTTATTAAAGCCTGAAGAAATATGATCACATCACCCTCATCCTGATTAAACTTCATTGGGTCCCATTTCTGTCCCAAATCATCTTTAAAAACAGCTGCATTGTAGGAAGGTGGAATCTGACTAATGGTTGCCCCCTCCTTTTTGCCTGGTATTTGAGTGATTTTTGACTAGTCTGGCTGGGATCCTGCTATCCAGGACCCCAGCCTATCTGCTTTCTCCCTAAAACTAATGTGAGGTACCCTAGGTACAACCCAATTGGATGCTGAGGATGCCTCGACAGTCCCTTGTAGATGGTACCCTAGGTACCCAGGGCATGGGTCCCTCAGTAGGCCTACCAGGGCTGCAACACTTCTTGTGCCACCCTGGGACAGCCATACAAACTGACACCACCAGACCACTACTGTAGTCTGGGTAAGGTAGTGCTAGCACCCCTTACAGGGATATAGGTACCCTATATCCCACCCCATTACAACACATATACTCTCATAGGTCACCCCTATAGAAGGCCTTGGTAATCCTACAAGGCAGGGTGCTGAGGTATGTGTGAGGGGGGACCCCTACATGAGTAGGGCCTCTCTGCAACCTTCATAAAATCATTGCTGGGTTGTTTGTAGTGTAGCCATACCATATACTCTTAACCGCATTATAAGTCTATCGCGATACCTTGAGAATGGCTACACAGAACCATATCGTGTTTGGTGTCAAACATGTAGGAATCATACCCCCAGTCCAGCCATGGGCATGAGGGTACGATTCCCCTCTGCTAGAGCGGCAATATGGGAAAAGCGGTAGAATTTGGACACCAATTTAAAAGTGCACAAGTAACACAAAATGGCTACTGCCCGCCACCTACACGACCCTGGCTGGCTGTTGCTGGGGAAAACCCCAGCCTCGCCAGCTGGACAATAGGGCTCCTGTGGCAGGGAGGTGCTAGCATCTCCCCAGACAGGATAATGTGGATTGGAACAGGGTGGGTGCACCAAATGTAAATTCAGAGTTGCACGTAGGCAGCTGCAGAGACCTCATTCTGCATACACCGCTTGGAACCGGTTCAGGGGCATCCTGCCCCTCGCCCAGGTGGGAAACACACAAAGGGGAGAGGGTGTAGCCACCCTTTCCCGCCTCACCTCCCATTGGTGGGCACTACTCTGGACACTCCCCTAATCTTGGGGATAAAGGTGAATAACGTGGCCCCAGAGCCTCAGATTAATCTTGAACTTTACAGTCTTGACCTTCGACTTGCTGCTGCCCAGCTGACGGAAGAAATCTCCCTTGGGATAAAGGAGTTATCCCCTTGCTTGGCAGGCACCTGAAACACTGCAAGTGACCCGGTTGGAACTTCGCTGCTCTCACGAACTTTGACGACTTCCAGAAACCTTGAGGTGGGTTTCCAGCGCCTCCCAGAGGCCAGTGAGTGTGCTCAACGAGTTTGGACACCGTGGACCGCGTGGGTGCCGAGATCCCCAATACCCCAGGACACCGGCCACCTCTTGCGTAGCACACGACCCTGACCAGTGGGGAAGTTGTGCTTTGGCCCGTTTTTGAGCCAACCACTCTACAGCAATTGTGCCAAAGACCAGCGCCCTAGCCCCCTCCGGTGGCCCGTAGGTGCCCTTTTACGCACTCCAATTTGCCGTCGCCCGCGGTCCCTGGTCTCTCGACTTGTGGGCCCTAGCGGAGGTCTATTTCAAGAAACAAGAGTTCCCCTGGTTGCTCCAGGCCTGCTCTACAGTCTCTCCAAAGGAGACCTCTCCCAGACCTCGTGGGTCTGCACTGTAGCAGATTTGTTTATCCTTCGTGGGTTACGGTTGCCAAGGCTTAGGGGATCCAATCCGGACACTAACACCGCAGCGACCCTCATCCGACGTGGGACAGTCACCCTCCAGAAGCTGGCCTTCCTTGAAGCCTCCCGGAGCCCGTGGCTGCAGATCCAAGCTACACCACTTTCCACCTGAAGCACCCGACATCGAAGGGCTCTTTGCTTTGAGCCTCCTGGTCACTTTGCCGTGACCCAGACTCTGTCCCCTCTGCTTTCAGGTTCTTCTCTACAATCTTCACATCGTTGATCTTCACGGAATCATCGACGCTTTTGGCTAGCAGAACTTTTGACTATTTTCCCATTGAAAATCAGCCCGCGACCCGACAGCAGAAACGACCTATGCACCCGGCTTCCCAGTGGTACCTCGGTACTCTCGTGGTAGTGGGCTCCTCAAAAGCTTAAGTCTAAAGTTTTAACTTTGTACTCCTGCTAGAAGTATTTTTAAACTGTTTATTTCCAACCGCGACATTCTCCATAGGCTGTAATAGAGATCCCGATAGCAGCTACTTGCACTGCACGCGCCTCCCGTGGGTCCCCTTCCTCATAACCTGGGGTGGATTCTTAAGGGGCCAGCGATCCTGAATGCCCTAGGCATTGCCTGTAGAATTGTCGTGGTTCTTATACCACTTTTTTAGTACATGGTTTGGTCCCCCCCTGGGGCCCAATGTTAATAGTGCTATTTATTGTGTCTATCAATGCTTGTTTGATATTGTAACTTTGCCACAGCTTGATAAAGAGACTGTGGGATTCTGTCTAGAATAAATACATATATTTTATATATATATATATATATACCTGTGTGGGCTACTCTTTCATTTGGTTATTCAAGAGGTTATTATGGTAAAACAATAAGCTTAACACTCCTTCAAGACTTAGCCTGAAAGCTGCTCTCCACAGCTACCACTAGGATAGCTTTCTTTAAAGGTTGTATTAAACCTATCATCAATAAGAGTCGAATTGGGCTGGTGCAATGTGTCCCTATAACTAGGAGACAGCATATGCCAGGCCAACTTCTCACATGCATAATTTACAAAGCCATCATGACCATCACCCACTGCTTCTCTCACAGATAAGTTCACCATCTCTTGTGGCTTGGCACCTCCGCCACAGCCAGAAAAACATCAGACTAGAGATTAATAAGTGGAAAAAAGAAAAAACAAGGCATCATATGCACCCAGTATCGAGAACAATATCCCTATATCCAACAGGATTGCCTCAATGCTCTCACAATTTTGGAAAGAGTTGAAGATGCACCTTTTTAACCCCTTCAGCGCTGCGCGGATTCCCCCGCGGTGCTGAAGGGTTCGAGCGCGGGCGGGGCCATGACGGAACGGTTCCGTCATGAGCACAGCTCAACCGATGCTCATGACGGAATCGTTCCGTCATGAGCATGGAAGGGGTTAAAGAACACTACATCACAATGCAGTAACAAAACAAAAAGCCAGCCACCACTTCTATCACTCGTTGACTGTATGCTTGCCTTTGACCCCATAGAATCTGTACTAATTCAAGGACATGCCATGGGTGCACTTTTTTAACTTTCTTTAAGAATTAGCCGCCTATTTAGGTCTGGCAGTAACCAAGACCTTTTGTTTGTATTAAAATTCGATCTCTCTCAATCTACCAGCGGGCTTCACTGTGATTGACAACATTCTACTCTTTCACAAGGAACATACTGTCACCAAAGTAGTTTTGTGGAGTGCTAGGAACTACTGTGGCAAAAAATATTTTTGCTTTTGCCAATGTTTGTTATAATGATGAGGGCCCAGCAGCTCCCACAACAAATAACGTTTTACAAAAACCATGTCAAAACAAGACATGCATTGACAAAACAAAAGATTGACCATTAATGTCATTCCTATTGGTTTTGCCAATGCTCGTTTATTTTCATGTTTCCTCTAATTTTGTTGAAACTGGTTACACTGATTTTCTATTATGAATATTTTTGGGAAATATTAGCACGCATCAACACATTTTACTTAACGATGCTACAAAGAAATGGCACCTAAAATTTCACAGCAGTTAAAACGTTTTTTTCCTAGTTGCATTTTTTTAGGAACATTTTTTTTTTTTTAAAAAGAACCATCAATCTTGCTTTCAAGCTTCTGGATATATTTTCATCTAATCAGAGAGCAGCCTGGAAGCATTATACAAAGCCTCTCATTGTTAAACTTTGCAAAAGTGTGTACACATCTTTATACTGGAACCACTGTCAGTAGTGCAGTCTGAACTTACAACGGCAGGGTCGGAGAAATGTAACATCCCTCCCCTCTGGCTTTCAAATCATTCGACAAGACCGTCCGGAGGGTAGAGGGGGCGGGCTAGCAATTATATTTAAAGAACAATATCATTGCAGACTCATCCCGGAAACTATCCCAGACTGTTAGAGCCTAGCCTTCTCGCTGGAGTTTTCTCCCAACCACTGTTTTTCGGGCACATTGATATATCGCCCACCTGGCCCCCCTAAACAATTTCATAATCTCCTACCAGCAATTGTGGCGCCACGCACCAGCGCGGCTGCCAACTATACTGTGTTAGGCGATTTCAATTTTCACTTTGATTCACCGCTGGATCCTACGGCTACTATACTAGCCGATGACCTGGCCGCGCTACAACTTATCCAACGAGTAAAAACATCGACTCATATGAAAGGACACCTTTTAGATCCAGTGTTCAGTAACTGTGTGGATTTTGTGGTTGGGCCTCCGCTTCCCCTCCCATGCACTGACCACTCTCTGGTGCCCTTTACTTGGTTTACCCAGAAACCCATTCCGGTAACACCGATGATAAGACATGCCAGATCCTGGGCGCGGATACCAGTAGACGAATGGAAAAATAAACTTATGAAAGAACTTCCCCCTAATAATGAGGATCCATGTCTGGCGAACCAGGCCTATGAGAACTGGATCCTGCACTCTCTCGATACCATCCTCCCCCTTAAGAAATTAACGGTAAAACGTCCCCATAAAACATCACCTTGGTACTCGGAGTCCCTCAGGGACAAAAAGCGCCAATGCCGGAAAATTGAAAGGAAATGGCGTCTAGACTACTCCATGGAGGAAAAAACTCTATATCGAGAAGAAATAAAAGCCTACAAAAAGGAAGTAAAAGCTGCTCAAGCGGCATACTTTTCTGACAAGATACCTAGGGAAATCTTCCAAACTCTGCAAAAACTTACAAAACCGCCTTCCCCCAGTGCATATGAGGAAAAATCTGCTTCCCAATGCAATGTCCTGGCGGAATTTTTCTCAGCCAAAGTAAATAAAATATACGCTTCCTTCCCCTGCACTACCACTCCTCTGATAGCTCAGGATAAAACCAGGGGGACAGACGCTGTTCTAAGCTCTCCACCCACGCTTGACCACTTTCCTTGCATGGATCTCGAAGTTGTAGAGTCCATGGCTCGGAAAGTAAAATCTGGATCCCCAACTGACCCGGCACCCCCAGAAGCCATGTTGCTAGCATCTCAGGCTGTCCTACCTATCATCAAAAATCTCCTGAACGCTTCCATCGCTTCTGGCATCGTCCCTCCTGCCTGGAAACGGGCGATGGTCCGAGCGCTGATAAAGAAGCCAAACCTGGACCCATTGGACTTTGGCAATTATCGTCCTATTTCTCTGCTCCCCTGGGTGAGTAAAATCGTGGAGAAGTATGTCAATCTCCAGCTGGTTAGCTTTCTTGAAGATAACCAGCTGTTAGATACCACTCAGACAGGGTTCAGACCTAAGCACGGAACAGAGTCCGCCCTCCTAATGGTCATCGAGGAGACCAGGAAAATTCTTGACCAGGGAGGATCAGTGGCAGTGATCCTCCTTGATCTGAGCGCGGCGTTCGACACGGTCAGTCATAACACTCTACTGAACCGTCTTTCGAATGTCGGCATTGTGGACAAGGCCTGGCTCTGGTTAAAATCTTTTCTGAGTAACAGGTCGTTCCAAGTGTTTGACGGACAGACAGTGTCTTCCAGCATGCCCCTGAAGTGTGGAGTCCCCCAGGGCTCCTCTTTAAGCCCCGCGCTTTTTAATATCTACATGAGGCCACTGGCTGAGGTAGTTCGTCCGTATGGAGTCAAGATCATATCCTATGCGGACGACACCCAGTTGGTGGTCTCATTAGCGCAGGAGGCTCAACAGCCACTTTCAGGTGGACTAACAAAATGCTTGGAGGAGGTGAAGGCCTGGATGACTCTGTCATCGTTAAAGCTCAATGGTGACAAAACTGAGCTTATGCTCCTGGGCCCGGCTGATCCCACCTTCAACTCACTATGGCCCACCTGTCTAGGCCCCCCCCGGCTCCGAAGGATAACATCAAAAGCCTAGGGGTATGGCTGGACAGGAGTCTTTCACTTAACACCCAGGCCACAAAGCTCTCAGCCATCTGCTTTGGATTGCTCAGGACACTGAAGAAAGTTCTTCCTTTGCTCCCAATGGAGGCAAAGCAGAGGGCCGTACAGGGCCTGATACAGTCACGATTAGACTCCAACAACGCCCTCTATTTGGGTGCACCAGAGTACACACTAAAGAGACTACAGCTGGTACAAAACTGCGCTGCCCGCACTCTGCTACAGATCCCACGCAGACTGCCAGTTAGAGAGGCACTGACCAGCCTGCATTGGCTCCCAGTGCGTAAGAGAGTCACCTTTAAGGCAATGTGTATTGCTCCCCAGGCCTTCTGGGACTCGGGACCCCTAATTACTCGTAGTCTAGTAAGCCAGTATCGTCCAGGCAGAGACCTGCGATCTAGCCAGGCTTTTATGGCAACAGTCCCTAGAATCAAAAGGACAAGATCGGGTGGAAGGATGCTTGCCTTCAACGCCGCCAAGATCTGGAACTCCCTCCCTTCTCATTTGCGATCCAACCCTGACCTCGCCTCTTTCCGCAAACAACTAAAAACACACCTGTTCAATTCTCCTCAATAAACTCAGTTCTCCTTCCCTACCGGTCTGCAACCTCACCCACCCTACCAACTGGTTCCTCTAGCGCTTGGACGCCTCAGGGCAGCAATTTGCGCTGTTATAAATTCACTTTCATTTCATTTCCTTAGAGCGCTCTCCCGAATAATAAAGGCTTTGTATTAATGAGCCATGAATGCATGTTTGAACAGCATTAACAGATGGGCACAAAAATTACCTTAAATGCAGACAGTGCCCTTCCTTGATCCATAATGTGGTACTGTAATCTGGCAGCCAAAGGGTTTGTGCCGCAGGGGGTTGGGCCTACTTGTCACAAGGACAAAATAAACATGAAAACTGGTTGCCCTGGACCCGAAACAATATGTCCTAGGCATCGGGCTATAGGAATTCCACACCCCATTATGTAGACATCTCATCCTCCAAAAGGTTCTTTACCATAGCCTTTGTTTTCAAACAGTGCGTTTTTAGGTCTGGATGACTTCATGGCATCAATTCTTCAAACAATATGATAAGATGCCCAGAGAGATTGCTTTGGGTCGGTCCTCTTCAGCCATTTGTTTTCATGTGTTTTACATTGTGTGCCTTTGCTTGGATTGGCTGTCCATCAAGGCCATGACATTTCTAGGATGCATACATTGTCCTATTTATATACCCATTGGATTTTGGTGATGTGGTTCAAGTAGTCCTGTGTGCTCTTTGATGCATTTACTGAGCGGACAAATGACAATTAAGTTTCTAGTTTATATTTTTTGGTTTAAGAAGTGCTTCCTGGTTGGATTCCTCAATCTGTTACAAAGACAAACTGTTAAACACTAATCAACCATTCTTTTATGTCATGGTAAAATGTGTTTGGATGAATAGGCATACCCACAAATATGTTTTCTTATAAATGCACAGAAAAAAATTGAACATCTGTAAAAAATAATCTATTATCAATACTGTGCAGTAAATGCCAACCAAGTTCACTGCAAACACCATCTTCAGACTTATTTTCGAAAGACTTCTTTATGTGTACAGCTTAAATCGGCTAATGCAGTCTGTTCAGGTAAAAGATCATAATACCAGGTTCCATACAGTTACTGCCCAAGATGTTGCTTCAATGTGAAATGTTATTTCTAGGACAGGTTGGCGATGCATACAATGTTTACCAACTTTTTACAAAACTCTTCACATAAGAAAAAGCCAGACCTTCTGGCTCTGCCAATGCTTGTTCATTTTTGCTGTTTCATGGAAGGCAGAAAAGAGAGTGTGCACTTTCATTGCCTTGTCTGGTCCCTTTACCTTAATTTTTATACAGGAGCCAGGTCTTCCAGGGTGTAGTCAGAACCTGAACCTTCCACCAAGAAGCCCTATTTCTTTTTAGGAGATTATGCATGGGACTCACCCACTTTCTCAGCTTATCGTGAGTGTCTAATAAAGCTTCTTAAGACGTGAAACAAGATATTCAGCCGGACTCCAGCCGGTCAGAACCAGGCCTTCTCTCAGCTTTTCATTACCTGCAATTAACCAAAGGTCAAGAAACGCTTTTACTGGCTGAGCAGGCCCAGCTTTGAACATGGGCTCCAAGGTGGCACTGCCGAGGGGTCATTAGCTCCCTTATGTGTTCTTTGCAGAATGAATCTCCCACGTTCAAGCTTCTTTTTTAGGGTACATTCTGGACTGAATTTAGCAGCCTAGATGGGGGATAGTTGTCATGTGAATTTGATTTTGTTTTAATCACAGACAGAATCATGTTAAAAACAATAAAGTGTGAGTCATTGAGAATTTCTCCGTAGAGCTCTGGCTCACGAGGTGGACTCCAAGGATCCCTGTGCCTTGCTGGTCCTGTCGCCCGTGAAGTGACCTTGAGGGGCCGAAGCCAAGTATGGTGGGAAGCGGTGTCAATAAATGTACAAGGTAAAGGTTACCTCAGCAATCCTTTGCTCATTTCTTGTAAAATGCATCTTGTGAACGGACAATTAAGCAGGAAAGCATACAGAACAAATTATTAAAGTCAAATTAATTGCATTTTAACCTGATGCTAGGAGTTAAATAGTAACTAGGGGTGCAGCAAATGCAACAAAACCTTCCCCCTCTGAGGACAAGGGGCGACATATGACAAAAAGAGAACTTTCCGAAGACACAATTTACCCACAAACCCCTTCTTCGCTGCACCACCTCCTTCTAGTCATAATTACCAAACATTAATTTATTAAGCATGTACAACATACCTAAAAACTAAAAGAAGGAGTGGTATTCAGCCCAGTAAACTCTTCCAGCCAAACCTCCTCACCAAGGATTTCAAGCTACTCTAACCCCGCTGCTCCCAATGCCATTGCTCTTCGTTTCTATATTCATATTTCTCATATATTCAGCATACCCAGTAGGCTGTCACTCTCCTTTTACAGCATACACATGATTAGACATCGCTACAGAGCAATCCAGGTGGACCTTAAGAACAAACATAATAAATCGCACAACTTAAAACGCTGCTCCACAAACCTCTAACCTCAATTCTAAGCCAAGCCGCTCATCTACCTTTTCTGCTACACTGCAAGAGCTCTATCAAATCTAAGAACACCATACTCTGTCTTTGAGATGCAGGTACAATAAAAGCAATTAAGAAAGACACTAATGTCAATACCAAACTTAGTCAACACCTATTTATAACCGAGATTGGATTGAAAGAAAGTTGTGTGCTGGTTCTGATTCTATATAACGTGTATATGGTGGACCTTCCTGCAATCGATGATGATGGGAACGTGAATACATATTTGTGATTTGTAACTATCAATTGACCTAGACACCACAGTTATCAGCGCAGGTTGGAAAAGTACACGTGGTCTGTAAAAGACTAAAGAGATTAAAGAGATGATCTGTGGGTTATGGGCTTATTGTTTTTTAACACGCATTCTCTTTTAAAACCACAGCAATACTGATGTACTCAGCCGCTGTTTACACTGGATGCACAAGCAGATCGAATGTAATTTCATTTGTTATTGGTTTAATTTAAGGAAATCATCTCTGCTGTTAATGAGAAAAGGTCTAGAAAGGATTATGCTGTGGATGTTGGGGGCACTAAGAAGCCAAATGATGATATCAAGGCGATATGTTTTAAGTGTGGAAGTTCAAATTATTTATTGAACAGTCCATAGTGTTATGTGGGGAAAGCTATGTGTAGTAACTGTGGCAAGTGAGGTCACTAACATCATGATTGTAAAGAGGAAAAGTTGTGGTAGGTGGAAGAAACTTTAAAAATACCAAATAGAGTTGTACTGCAGGTGCGTCAAGCTGAAAAATGTGAAGATAATCTGATCATATCTGAATGTCAGATAAATTAAGATGGAACGAGGTGACAGTTTTAGCAGATTCAGGGACACCTTATGCCTTGTCAGGAGAGGGCACCTTTTACAAACCGTTCCATGGAAAGAAAATGTACTCGAGTTGTAAGACATCAATGTTGGAGAATAGAGGGAAAAAAACATAATAGAGAAGTTACGGATGCAAATACATTTTAAAGATAGGAACATTGTAGGAAAAGCTTATTGCACAAAAAGGAGAAAACTGACCATTTATTAAGATGTAGGCAACAGTGTGTTACTTGAACAAATGTTCGAGCCAAATGCTAAGGAACAACGGATGCTGATATCATGGTCCATGAAGGGTACCGATGTGTTGAAAAGGTTCCAGAGGTTTTTAAGTGCCATCTCACAAGGTAGCCTGTGAAATTGGAATTGGAGAGCATGATTGAAGAAGGCGTGGATAAGGAAATTGAGTCCCTGCAGTGGTTGGCCCCTGTGAGTTTGATGGCCAAGGAGGATATGCGTGGATCTGTGAGATCTAAATGTGTAGATTGGATTCACTGTCAAACATTTTTGACCAGCTTTCTTTGAAAGAAGTTGAGAAAGTCCTCATAGTAATGTGTACCCGATGCATATTGGATTTCACTCTTCTTCCATTTGGGTTGGCATTGGAAATGTTTTGTGAATGTACCGACGAGAGGCCTGAAGACTGTCTGTTACACTACCTATTGCTCTTATAAACATGTTTATGTTCGTGTTCGGAAATGCCAATAAAGACATATTTAAAACAAAACAAAAAAAAGAATGTCTTCATAGTAATGGATCTCTTGTCAGTGTACCATCAGTTAAAACTCCATGAGATCTCCAGACATGTAACATTGTTGGAGGGAGGGGGGTTTCAGGTTTATAAAGAAGCCTTTCAGTTTGGCTTTTGAGGCAGCAGGTTTTCGGAGGGTGATGAGGAACATTGACAAAGTATCATTCTTTCAGGACTAAATACTGGTGTACAGTAAGGATGCAGAATATCATGATGGAGTACTGATGGAGATTTAAAGCAAGATAAAAGATAGTAGGCTTGCAGTGAAAAGGGAGAAGTGCCAAATTAGATGGGAGGGAAAAAGAAATCCTAATTCATCCTATGGTTATACCCTCTGAATTAGTAAAAGGTGAAATATCTTGCGTATGTGCGAGGCCACAGAACACAACTTTTCATGATTTTTTGATTTTTGTTTTCCAATTTACCAATAATCCGAGAACATGTTAAACTATACAACACACTTGTTTTGAAACAACCAAGTTACCACACACACAGTACATTTGGTAGAACTACTCTAAAAAAGAGTGAGATACGGAACAATGAAAGAACAAATGAAACAGAAACACTATGCAAATTTAAAAGAGATCCCCTTCCTTAAAGAACCTTAGAAGCTGCGCTATCTCATCATGCCCAGCAAGGTAACAGTTTCAAGAATATAGGAACAACAGATAACCTAGTAGCTCTGAGGATGTTAGTATCGAAACAGATATGGAAAAATCAACTGCTTTATAGCTGTTTGATAGATTATAACAAGGCCTTTGAACACATACCATGGGCTCTTCTCTGGTCAAAACTTAAAAAGTGGGAAATCCCAGATTAGCTACTCCATGGCACTGTACTCCAAAAACTCGGCTCGAGTCAAACTCAATCTCCAGTCACCAATAAGGTTAGAATCGAACCAGGAGTTAAACAAGGGTGCGTCTTGGCCCCAACCCTTTTCAACTTATTGATGAGTGATCTGATTCCTTCCCTGGACACAGTTGTCAGCGATGCCCCCAAACTGGGGCAATTTTGCATTACTTTCCTTCTCTACAGTGATGATGTAGTTCTTCTAAGCCAAACACTCAAAGGATTACAAAGGCTGCTTGATGTTTTATTCATACATAGTACTGCAAACGGAATGACAGTGAACTTTGAGAAGACCAATGTCGTGATTTTTGGGCAAAAAAATAGCAAACCCGGAACATGGTACTTCAATAAACACCATCTGTCTACTTGTTCTAGATACAAGTACCTTGTATGCTGGCTGGACGATAAGGGCGGCCACTTAACCCATGAGCACCATGAGCACCAGCGTGCATCACTACTCTTTGCATTTCAATCTATTTTTAAACACACCTTAAATCCCACCTTAGAACCTCTGCTAAAATAGTGCAAGCTAATTTTATCCCTTTGTTGGCATACGGTTCTGAAGCTTTTCCCGGGAAACTGGGCTCTTTTCTGAATAAATCCCAGAGTCATGTCAAGAGCATTATTCAAACTTCCGAATCACTCTGCAACAGTCCAAATTAGATTAGAATTTACATTATGTGATCAAATATTGGCTCAAGAAGCTTGCACTCTTAAATATCTACATGCTACTCGTGTTGCGAATGAAGGGACACTGAAAAACCTAATTTGGAAGGAAATAACCTTGACAAACCACACAACCGCCAAAAATGAATGGACTGTAGTTTTTAATGAAGCACTGGACCTTAATAAAGTCGCAACTCTGGGGAATCAAAAGGTCCCACTTACTCAAACCACAGAATTTGTACAAGATCATCGGACTCTTATGCCCCGAAAGCATGCTCATCTTATACAAAAAAGTTATGATGAAAGAAAGGTCCGAAAATATCTTGCAGATACTTTTGCTGTGCAACACAAAATTAAGTACTGCCTTATAAGAATGGGAAATTTTACATTATTTGATCTTTTACCACCATGGTTGACGCCCCCAGTATCAACCGAATGTCAGCTATGTGGCCAAACTCAGGAGAATATATCTCACCTTCTCTGTATTTGCCCAACCCTAATTGACGACTGTAGGAAACTTCTCCGTCAAATATGGATTAAACAAGGTTCATGAACAATTCAAGTTGTAGTAGACTTCCTTCTCAACGACGCTCATCCTCAAACTATTTGCGATCTGGTCAAATTTTTAAATAAAAACAGACAAGCTGCTAAGTACTGCTACTCTGCCAAACTCTTGTGGAATATAATCTGTATCCTCAATTGTTTCTATGTTTAAAGACCAGTAGCACTGCACAAGATTGATATTTAAAAAACCTGAATGTATACATGAAATTGTTAGCCTATATAGAGCTTGCGCAAAAATGTTGCCCTCAGCTAATGTGCCCATTTTTATTCATGTACCGACAGCTTAAGCTTTGTTATGAGTGCAATAGCAATGTTTGTGGTTTTAATTAACAATGTATTACTAATAATTAACTCACAAGATACTGTTAATCCTTGTTACTGATGTCCAAATTCACTGGTCAACAATTTTTTCATAAGTAAGTACTTTTACATATGATATGGACTAGTAACAATATTTGTTTAAATCTCATCAAATTATATTTTTAATGACATGCTTCGGAACTATGCTTAATCATGTTGTTAAAACAGGTTTGAAATCTGTGGTTCCACAACTAGGAATGTAGGCAAGGCTTTTATGAAGTCAGAGGGAAAACTCACGGAAAACTCACGGTGAAGACTTCGGCCTACAAGTAATGTTTCCTTTTTTACCATGGTATTCTCTCCGATATTCATAAAAGGTAATACAGAGTAACAAGTCAACCCAGCATTAAATGTGTAATCAGATCCACAGATAAAACCTATCTAAGCAAATAAGTTACAAAGAGAAGCCGGAACCACTAAGGTATCTGTCCTGGAGTCTGAGATCAGACAATGATGTTCAGCAAAAGTATGGGGTGAGCTCCAAGTAGCAACCTTACAAACATCAGGGATGAGAGCATTTTGTATCAAAAAGACATAGCAGCTTCTGCTTTATGAGACAGGCCTTGTGCTTTCCAGGTAAGGTCTTGTTCAATGCATCCTTCTAAATCTTTTTAGTCTTATGTAAATATGAACATAATGGACTTTTGACATTTGCGGTATGTAACAAACCCTTTGCCGATAACAATCGATTAGGGTAAACCGTAAGCAATGAAATACTTTGTTTAATTGAAATTCAGATACCATCTTCTGCAAAAGAGAAGGTTGAGTTCTTAATGACACTTTATTATAATGGAAACCTATATACAATCTATCGGTACATAGAGTCTAAAGCTCATCCACCCTTCTGCCATATATAATAGCCACTAAAAAAAGCAATCTTCCAAGAAAAATGTAATAAGTTGGCCTGATGCGTAGGATCCAATTGAGGACCTACTGGTTTAGAAGGGATGACTGGAGGAAACACGCTTTCAAGCTGCCCAAGGAAATCCTTAACAATGGGAATATTGAAGAAAGTTGCCTCAGAAGGTGCCTTTCAATAAGCTGTGATAGCAGCCATATGCACTCTAATAGAAGAAAATTGTAAACAAGACGTTGCCGGATAAAGATGTTAAGTCAATACTGCCTCTTACTTCGACGTTCAGAGGTCTGCTTGCCTGTTGATACACCATATACAGAACATCTTCCATTTGAATGCATATGAAGACTTTGTGGAAGGATACTTTGATTCTCTCAGGATGGCAATGCAGGTATCAGGTAAATTCAAGTGTCCATACTACAAGACCTCAGATGCCAGGAAGTTCAGCAATGGAAGGCTGGGGTGGAAGATTCTATCTCATAATCTGAAAAGCAGGTGTAGTCTAATCGTCAGCCTCCTGCTCGACTGAATGGACATCTGAAGAAGGGCATGATATCACCGTTGGCAAGCCCAATCCAGTGCAACGAGAACCTCCTTTATGTCGCTCAGTCTGAATTTGATTATTACCTTGTGAAGACGTGGCATTGGAGGAAAATAATGGGGAAACCCTTTCCACCAACTAATCAAAAGTGCATTCCCATACTGTGTTTCCCAGATGCCACCTGCATTGAAATACGTAAATGTATACGTCTCATCCACTGTTTTATTGCTGCTTTATGTTTCTCTTTTCAACAATAAAAAATGTTTTAAAAAATAAAAAGGGCATTCCCAGACACCGAGGCTTGGGAACCCTGGAGGCATAAGCAGGGTGTTTTGCGTTTCCTTCTGCTTCCAACGAGTCTAGTTCTAGAAGACCTCAAAGGAGAAATGTCTCCCAGCTCTTCGATGTTTTACAACCCAGTCATGTAGCTTTAACAAATGTCAGCTCAGTTTGTCTGTCTTTGCATTCTTGTCAGATCTCTGGGAGAAATACCGTAGAAAAGGCCCAATAAACAGCACACATGTAGAAGATGGAAGGCAAGCAATGGAAACTAAAAGCATGTAGTAATACCATACCTCTACACTTTGAGAAGCAGGCTATAGATAAATTTCAGCAATCTATTAACTCATTTGTGTGGGCTTATAAAGCGACAAGAATAGCGTGGAAAAAGTTGAGACGCAGGAGAGAAAAAGGTGGTCTTGCACTCCCAGACATACAGTATTATGCTTGGGCCTTTCAGCTCACACATTCAAGAATGCTGCTGAAATGCCAGGACTCATCAGAAAGGAGGAAAATCTTTTTAGCTATGTTAGATCAAGCAGGGTTATCCCGTTAGGGCTTTCTTTTTAAATATGGAGACCAGAAGTTCTTTAAGAAAATAAGGTTGAAGGTATTATTGAGTGCTGCTCAAATATGGGCCAGAATAAAAAAAATTGACGGGCCTCAAGTCTGGCTCCATTGTGAGACCGCCCGGGGGTCCCATGTTGCTTTAAGGATAAGTTGGCAGCCCCTCTTAAAACAGCTTGGTTCCTGGTATGGGGAGCCCTGGTCACTGAGGGAACACTTTTGCCCTGGGCATCATTTGACGAGAAAATGGAGGAGGGCATGTCTAGATTTAAATATCTATAACTAAAGAGTTGGTCCCAGAGCTTTAATAAACCTATAGGTATGGGGAACACTTTGGAAGAACATTTGGTACAGAAGCCAATAGAAAGACAAAAGTATCGTTCTTCTACTGGTCTATTGAAGAAACCATAGATGGAGATTCCAGATTAGCCGAGGAACTATGGGGAGATTCTATTCCGGATATAGACTGGGCAGATTTGTGTCAAACCTCCTTTAACACATTGTTTACAGTTGTGAAACCTGCCTGGTTCAGAAGAAATCATTATTTCACCACTCACATGGCCTATTTATCCCTGGTGAGACTTACCAAAATGTCCAAGGGCCCCCCAGCCAGCTGTAAAAAGTGCCACATGGAAAATGCCCCAGACACACATATGTTCTGGGAATGCCCAGCTATTTCTGAATTCTGGAAGAAAGTAGGGAACACTCTTACGGATATTCTAGGATGCCCAGTACGCATCTCCCTCAGGCTCATCATCTTTGGCATATTAGGCGAAAACACAGGCTCGAGCATTTTGCTGGCCAGATGAGAAATATGTAAGAGATGGGCTGAGACAATTTCCCCCACACATCCAGACTGGCTGTCCTCCAGAATTGATTTGGTTAGATTGGGAAATAGTAGGAAGAAAGTTATCTGGGATCGCCTGAAAAACTGGTCTCCTGGTGCAATAGCAATTACCTGCTTTGCGTTAATAAGATCACTCACTTAATCCCTGATCCTATGATTAAGCCTCACGGGTAGCTCTCAGACTGTGTTGCGTCTTTTTAGTCTTGGTCTCCAGGTTCAATTGTGAAAAGGCTCACAGCAACAGTTGCCGGTTTTAAGTAATCAGAAGAGAGCACGACCACCCTCTCCTCGACAACGAGAGGTCAGCAACAGGAAGGGGGTTTGTCTGCCACTGGTAGGCGGGCGACAGAGATGCGGGGTCTGTACCTTGCGGGCCTACGTCTCATAACTGAGTAACAGTGGCAGCCTCCCAGTTTCCTAGTTGTCTAGGGTTGGAGGCGAATGAGGGGGAAAAAAAAGCATGTAGGAGAGGTACATCTAGGGCGTTACTAACCAAACACTGCCCCAGCTTCTACAGAGCTACTAGGAACAGCAGCACATCGAGGTTAGAATAGGCAAAGCCCGATAAAGACTCAGTTGACCTAAAAGCTTGTGCCTGGAATAAGCAGTTGTTACGACTCTCTCGCTTTCACACCAGACTTCGTTCCCACAAGTTTTTTGTTTTCCCTTCTTGGTTCTGCCGGTCCCTGCTGTTAAGCTACTTCATTGACTTTGATTCTGTATTGTCTCCTGAACTATCTAACCCAGTGTCTTTTCTCCTGTGATCCTGTTTAGGAATCCAATCCAAGTTGCCTCCTTAAGACAGAGGAGTTTGGTCTCCTTTGGTTCTCCGGCAAGTTTCCACATACACCAACACAGGCATGTGTACAAGTGACCGGGACGCACACATGCGCCAGGCCCATATGCACCTCAGCACTTCCTCAAGCTTCTGACAATGGCAAATGAGTGGTCCCAGTCAAAACAGACAGCTCTAAATTACAAGGGAGGGCCAGTAGGCCACCTCACCAACTTGGAATTACATACAGAAAGGCATCTACCTCATGACGTCAGACAGGTGCCACCATCTGTCACACAAATCATGGCCCGAGGACAGTAGTCACCTATGTTGATAGGAAATTCTGTGGGTGAACCCCACTTGCAGCAGAATCTATTTTTTTCTGGTCAGCGACGTGTTCCATAACATGAAGAGCAACTGCCAGGGAGATATTACTCTACTATCTAGGAACACACACCATGGCTGTCAGAAATATTAAAATAAGAAGCACAGGGGTAGAGGGCTAGTATGTAAGGGCCGTTGACCCTACCGACTACTGGGACAAGACTCCAGCAAGGCTCTTGCTTTGAAGTTTATGACTCCCTTTAAGGGGTAGTAAAACCCAGCACAACATCGTAAAGTGGAGGGCCAGCGAGGTACTGCATCCAAAACAGGGATGAGTAATACAGCATCTAAGAAACATGCCAACTGCCTGCACATTAACAAACCCCCACCAGGACTTAGAGGCCCATAGCGACATATTGTGTCGAGTTTAAATACCCTTTTGAATACTCGCTTGTCATCCTCTAATTACAGATAACAAAGGGAGTACGGAGGGAGAGGTTAACCTTATCACAACCCTGTTTGTTGCTAACTATCGGCTCCTCATCTTAGCTTCGAATGGAAAATGATGTATAACTTTATCTTTATATCAAACAATTCATATAACACCTACTCAATATGGTGACTGCAAACGTCCTTTAACCCTCATTCTATGAAGGGAGTTCCAAAACGGCAGCCATCTTGGTATATACAAATACTACTGTTTGAACTCCTAGGACTTAAGAATGTAACTATTCACTCTCAATCCTAGTACTTAACGCCCGTAAATACCCGACATTGCATTTGTGAAAGTTGAATACTAGTACCCTAAATCCAAGGTTCTCTACACATTTGAACAGAATGAACTGGTATGATGTAACATCTAAACTACAGGTAAAAATATTCTTTCAGTGTTACATAAGTGAAAACGATGTGTGAATAAATATTCAATTGCAAGCAATTTGCAATGGAATTCTTTGGCGATTGCTTTATTGATATCGGATAAACGAGCACCTGGGTACTTAGTTATGTGGGGTTACACTTCCAATTAGAATTCAAGCTTATGGCAATATATTAATTTTTTGTAGTCCTGATGAAGTCAAAGGCTCATGTACCTAATGACGAAATACGTGTTGGGTGCCGGAATTATTAGAGTGACTATGTAATGTGTTAGGAACAACTAATGCATTGTGAAGAAGAAGGAAAATAAAAAGACTAACAACAAAGAAATGCTACTTAAGATTCCACTTGTGCAAGATCTTTTCCTGTGAAGTTGTCAGATTTTGTTAGATAGTTCAGTTACATTTAATTGCAGTATATATATATCTTGTTTTGTTGTTTTTGTACAGAAGGGGGATATGTTATATGCTAATTTCTACTTTGTGCCACATAAGTTGTCTTTAGTTATACATTCTAGTCCCACTTTAAGATTTGGTGAAGATTGTTTATTTAAGAATCGGAAGTCTTGGCTTTCTTCAAGTGCAGGATTGCAAGAATTTTTAAAGGAAGAACTGCATGTATGTGAACTCGAAGACTATGTATTGAAGTGACTTTAGACTACAAAAAACAGGCCAAGGATATATATATACATATCCTGTTGAGGTGACTTTTGCAGATTAAGCTTAGAACATTGCACAGATATTACGAAGAAGGAAATATAAAAATAAATTGTATATAAATGCTGGTAGTGTAGGCTTCAAAAGGTTAACGTAAGGTGTTACAGGGTTTAAGGATATTTTTAAAAAAATGCAGTTTGAACCACCAGCAAAGTTCTTACAAATGAAAGGTGATCCACCTCTTCCATGGGCCAGGTGGAAGGAAGAGTTTATAAATTATATGAAGGCCATAGATGGGGAGAGGATGGGAGCTGAACGGAAGAAAAGTATTTTGTTACACTGTTTAGGCTCTGAGGGTCAGATGGTTTTTAGAGCGTTACCACAAATTACCATTGCAGAAAATGCTGAAGCAACTAATGTGTACAATGAAGCGTTGATTAGAATAGAAAAAAGATTTAAACCTAGAAGCAATATAGCACTGAATAGATTTAAATTTTATACGAGGGTACAGGAAGAAAGTGAGTCTTTTGATGATTTTTTAACAGCGTTACGCAATTTAAGTTTACATTGCAGTTTTGGTAACATTACAGATGAAATGATAAGAGATCAAATTATTGTACATGTGAGATGTAAAGAAACACAAAAACAGTTGTGGGTGATGGGGGATCCCAAATTATCAGAAGCGATTTCGACAGCAAAAGCTTTTGAACAAACTGAGAAATGGATGCAGGTTGTAAAGAATAATAGCAAGGTAGATAAAGCGGAAGAGATTGCTGCTGTGAAACGCCAAGATGAGGGTAAGAATGAAGTGCATAATCCACTTTCAGTGAGTAATTCTAACTTCAAAAGGTGGGGAAAGAGTGTGGCCTGTTACAGATGTGGGAACAGGAACCACATGGCATCGTTTCCTGGATGTCCAGCCTTAAAGAGAGAGTGTAAGAATTGTGGTAGGGTTGGTCATTTTGTTAACATGTGCAGGGATCAAAGGAAATTTTCAGGTCAATATCGCCCCAGAATTTCATGTACGTTACAAGGCCCTGCACAAGATTTAATTGAGGGAGATAATCTAGACAGGCCACAAAATACAGGTTTTGTGGTGTCGGTTTTGGGTGGCATGGTTGATTTGGAAGAAAATGAGAACATTCCTGTCAAAAATCCTCCCATGTGTGTGGTTAGTGTTTCAGAGGTAGATTTAGATCTTATGGCTGATTCAGGATCACCATGGACCATTATTGGTAAACACTATTTTGAAGAGAAGCTTGCAAGGGACTTCGATGTCAATGAGATGTTGCCACCAGTCATAAACCCGCTGAGTTATGATGGTTCACGCATAGACATGGTGGGGTACTTCAAAACATCAGTGACCTTTAAAAACAGGTCGGCAAATATTAAGTTATACATTGCAGTCAAGGGCATAAATGTATTGGGCTGGAAGGATCAGTGGAAACTTGGAATAATGTTGAATCCAAGACTTAAGGATCCGGTGGTGTTGGATATGTCTGTTAATGATAATTACATCTCGTTTACAGGATGTGAGAGTATGGAAAAATTCATAAAAGACTCGTACAAAGAAGTTTTTTCCGAATCGTTGGGAAAACTTAAGGATTATTCCCACCAAATTAAACTTAAGAATAATGCCACACCAGTTAGACAAAGGATTAGACCAGTACCCATAAATGTAAGGGACGAGTTGAAAACTATGTTAAAAGATTTGGTATCAGAAGGCATAATCGAGCCCATTAATTCATCTGAGTGGGTTTCGCCCATTGTTTTAGTCCGGAAACCAGATAAGTCTTTGAGGTTGTGTGTAGATTTGAGAGCTTTGAATTCAGAAATAATTGTTGATTGTCCCCCATTACCCAATATAAATGAAGTGGTGTCATTGTTGGAAGGGGCAAAAGTATTTTCGACTTTTGACTTAAGGTCAGCATATCACCAAGTCGCGCTCACTGAGGAATCGAAAATGCTAACAGCGTTTATAACTCCACAAGGGTTATTTCAGTATAACAGAATGCCGTTTGGTTTGGCCGCAGCGGCATCGGAATTCCAAAGAATAATGTCCAACTTCTTCAAGGACATTGATAACTTCGTGAAGTGCTTTCAGGATGATATCCTAATATTTTCACACAATAATGAAGAGCACTTAAAACACCTGGAGGAAGTTTGTCTTAGGTTAAAAAGAAATGGTTTAACCCTTAAATCTCACAAGTGTAAAATGTTTAAAAAAAGTGTTGAGTATTTGGGGATACACTAACGGGTGATCGGGTGATTCCGAAAAAATCCAACGTAGATGGAATTTTAAATGCTCCCTCGCCCAAGACTAAGGAACAATTATTGTCTTTCGCAGGAATGTGCGAGTATTATTCGAAGTTTGTGTCAAATTTTGCGAATAAAATGGAGCCTTTAAGGAAGTTATTGCGGCAAAAGGCCAATTTTGAATGGTCAGATGAACAACAACAGGCGTTTATGGTGATCAAGAAAGATATTGTCAATGCTCCCATTTTAAGACCTTTTTGTATTAACAAACATTGTGTAATTACAGTAGATGCCAGCTTGTATGGAATAGGTGGTGTTTTATCGCAGAAATCAGGCAATGAAGAATGGAATGTGTGTTTTGCGTCTAGAACATTAAATGAAACTGAAAGGCGATATGCTGTCATAGAAAGAGAGATGTTGGCATGTGTATGGGCGATTGAACATTATAGAAACTACATTTGGGGTGGAAGGTTTACATTGAGGACAGATCATAAACCTTTGGTTAACATAATTTCCCAAGGAGGAGGTTGGAATTCCACTGCCAGGATTGGAAGGCTAACCTCGAGATTGCAAGAGTATTGTTTTAAAGCAGAATTTGTACCAGGGAAGAAAAATGTAACTGCTGATTTTATGTCACGTCATCCCTGTGTTTCTTTTCCTAGTAAAAAAGATGATGAAGCAGATATTGTCACAACCATTCAGGATGTTGTAGTAGGTGCATTTGCTGACATTTCAGAGGAATCATGGAAATCTAGAGAGGAGAATGATTCTCTATGGGAGTCAGTGAAGAAATTTATTGTGGAAGGATGGCCAAACAGGAAAGATGTGTCAGAAGAGCTTATGCCTTTGTATAATGTGGCGGATGATTTGGAGTTAGAAGGGGATTTTGTGTATAAAGCTGGTAAATGTGTACCACCTTTTGGAGTCCGAGGGATGATTCTCAATTTGGCTCACAAATCACATCCAGGAATGTCTGCCATGAAGCGGTTAATGAGAACTTATTTTTGGTGGCCAGGGATGGATCGCATGGCTGACAGGGTAGTTAGAGAGTGTGATGTTTGCATATCAAATGATAAAATGCTTAAGGTCAATGTCCCTCCTCTTAGTCCCACAGTTTGGCCAGAAGAACCATGGAAGAAACTGGCTTTTGATATTTCTGGCCCCTTTTTGAATTTGCCGTTGGATTCACGGTATGCTCTTGTGTTGGTAGATTATCATTCTAAGTGGCCAGAAGTAAAGTTTGTATCAATGGCCACCACTACTAGAGTTTTGGATTTCTTTAAAGAAATTTTTGCAAGGGAAGGTTGTCCTTCGGTCATTGTGACTGATAATGGGGTGCAGTTGACTTCGAAAGATATGGAGGAATATCTTAAGTGTCACCAGATCAAACATGTTACCACGGCGTTGTATGCGCCACACGAAAATGGTCAGGTTGAGCGTTTCAATCGTGTGTTAAAGGGTTACGTGTCGGAGGTTCTTAAGGATTCTCAGGATTGGAAAGGAGAATTAAGGGAAAGGTTGTGGACGTATAGAATTACGCCACATTCAGTTACGGAAGTCAGTCCCTTTTATCTGTTAAGGAGCAGGGATCCTGCTTCTTATATTTGTCCATGGTGGCTTAAAGAGAAGTGTCAAAATAAAATAAGGAATGTCCAGGATATAAATGATACCAGCACTAGAGTTAAGGAAAAACAAATAAAGAACAAGGAGTGGTATGACCGTAAGTGGAATGTTAAGGAACACAATTTTAAAGTATGGGAATGTGTGAGAGTAAAAAAACCTGATTTCTAAGGGAAATGCATGAGTAAGTTTTATAAACCCATTAAGATCACCAAAGTGTTCAAGAATTCTCTTATAACCCAGGATGGTAAGCTTTGGAATATAAGGCGGGTTTCTAGATGTCCTACGAATTTTAGATCCCGGACAGAAAGTGATTATAATGATTTACATTCTTCATCTGCAAAAGTACGTTTGGATGGTTGCTCCCAACAGGTAACTTCCAATGGTCTGGATACCACTAGATCACATAGTGATTCAGTTGCTCATAGAGTAAAAGATTCCACTCGTGCAAGATCTTTTCCTGTGAAGTTGTCAGATTTTGTTAGATAGTTCAGTTACATTTAATTGCAGTATATGTATATATTTATATATATATCTTGTTTTGTTGTTTTTGTACAGAAGGGGGATATGTTATATGCTAATTTCTACTTTGTGCCACATGAGTTGTCTTTTGTTATACATTCTAGTTCCATTTGGAACCATGGACTAGAATCTGGGCTGAGACTGGCCAGTTGCATTGGAGCTGTCTTGGTGTCAGTTGTTCCTGTTGCTGTGCTGCATTTCTATATAATAAATCAACTATTTAATACTGGATTAATAGTATCTTTCATACTCGTGAACTGTTATTCTGGACATTGGGTTGCACAGGGGTCACATTATTCATTTGAGTTGGGGATTCATCTCATCTAAGTTGGGAGTGTTGTTGGCCACTCTTTTACCCTTGGAGCACCATTTATATATTTTTTAGACTAATTTGGGAATACACTAGGTTTGCGCAAACAATAACCTGCCACAGTGATTCTCTAACTTGTTTTGTTTAACACAGACTTTATGCTTGCTTTAGACCCTGTACAGCATCTGGCTGCCTTTTGGCTAGGTTTGCATTATACAAATACCACATACATAAATACATACAGTTTGTGTCTTCTGTCATGGTTGGTGTAGGATTCCCTTTTGATCTGGTAACATACTTATTGTCTTCCTCTCTGTCATTTAACAGGGAGGAAGTAAGTTGTTCCTCATATGTGTGATGCTGTGCCTCCTGTAGTCATGAGAGTCAATCCATGTATTTTACCATCCAACCTATTGGCACCAATGTTCTCGCATTCTCTTTCTCTGTCTGGCTCCTCCTATCTCCTTTGCCCAGCCTTGTTTTCTTCACTGCCCTAGAGTCTCTATTTGTAGATAGCTGTGCCTTTACCTATGAGGGGAAAAGGTAGTATTTGCCTCACTTTCCAGTATCCAAGTGATGTGATAATTCTGCAAACCTGCAGTTCTGAAAGAGGAAACAGTCAGATAAATGCCCCTCCCCAGAGTCCAACGTCAAAATGTTTGAGTTTTATGGTGAGAGAAATCATTCCCAGATTGTTCAGGTGGTACGTGGTGGGCATGTTTGCCTGTAGCAGAAGAGGGCACATTTTGATTTTTGGCAGAAGGATTTGAGAGACAGATGAACAGCTTATAAATCCAACCTGTGATATAATTTTTGTGCTGGCAAATTGCATTCCTTGTGCCATGAAATTGTTCATATGAGTGCCCTAGCCTTCCAAAGATAGGTTTGTCGGAGTAGTAGCCGAAGGGTGAAATGGAACTCCGGTCATAAGATTTTTCTCCCTGCCCCACAGGTGAATTGACTAAAGATGGTTCGAAGTAAACTGAATCCTGTTGTACCAGTTACATGATGTCGGACACCACTAATCTTCTAAACAGTCCTCAATTTCTTTGGAGGTCATATATGAAGGCTTGAATCGGAGACTAGAGAGATGCACAAAGCCAAGGATCTCACAAGAGGGGAATCCTGTCGAACTGAAGAAGAGTGATCAAGAATTTAAAAGACCGGTTCATTCACAGCAGAGGAAGGTCACAAGGGGAAGAGTTTGAATTACTTCCAAATTTAGAGTACAATAGTCATCCACCTTATTACGTTTGATTTATATCCTAATGCACATCTAATAAGGAGGACGGGATATCGGTCATGCTTATGACGGAGTAACCAATATGTCAAACTCTAAATAATATCAAACACAACGTAGAACAGGGACAGAGCTTTCCAATAGCTTATAGTGAACCATTTATTCTACATTTGGCCGAAATTGCACTGATGAAGAACTTTTTTGAGTTCCAGGGGACCCATTACTTACAAACGCATGGGACCTCCATGGGAAGCGTTTTCGCCCCCAGTCTAGCAGACTATATATGTCAGCTTTCGAGGACCAGTACATCTATGCTCCAGGAGGAACCTGGCACGATAACATCAAGGTCTGGCGACGCTTTATTGATGATGTCCTCCTGATTTGGGAGGGGGACAGACGGTCGCTGAATGAATTCCTGATTTGGCTTAACAGCCGTAATCCTTTACTCCTGTTCACCTCGACCATCGCGAAAAAGGAACTCCCTTTTCTGGATCTCACGATTTTTCCTGCAGAGGAAGGACTGCAAACGACAATGTTCCATTAACCAACTGACTGGAACAGTCCACTTTCTTTTGAAAGCTTTCACCCTAAATCGCTCAGGGAAAATCTCCCAGTAGGGCAGTTTTTACGCCTCTGCCGTAACTGTTCTAATATAGCAGACTTCAACTCAGAGGCTACCAGTCTACAACAGAAATTACTCCAAAGGAGGTACCCACAACGGACTATCAAGAGTGCTCGCAAGAGAGCAAGCAATGGTCACCGGGAGGCCATCCTGGAGCCAGTAGATAAACCATCCACCTCTGGCAATATCCAAAAGATCATCTTATGAAACTGGAAGATCATCAATTCTAATGGTCTACAGCTACAAAAGCCCCTATTTATATTCAAGAGGAGCCAGAATACTAAAGGACATGTTGGTCCATACTAGACCCAAGATTTCCATACCTAGACGTGAACCTACAGAGGAAGGAACACTCACCTGGTCCCTCCCCCCGGTAATGGGACATACGAGATGTGGAATGTGCGACGTATGCCACCTAACAGCAAACACCAAAACCATGAACGTCGGCCTCACCCACTCGTGAGAACAACGGAGGCACACTAATTGTAATTCCACCAATGTAATTTACATGTTAAGATGCCCCTTCAATCTCATTTATATCGGGATGACGACCAGGCGAGTGAAAACAAGGATTATGGAGCACAGATCTACGTTCAGATGCCAGAGAACTGTCAGTAAACTTACCACTCATTACAAAGAAAAGAATCACTCGGCTGAGGATTTCTTCTGTACGGTCATCGACAAACCAAACCTGAATACGAGAGATCCAGACAGGGCTCTTTATTAGGGAACAGAAGTGGATTTATAGGGCCCGTAGCCACACAAACGGGTTGAACAACGACATACCTTGGAACAGTTTGAATAATTTCTAAACCAGTTGTATAGGTTGCTTATGTAAAATCATATTATTAAGGAATAAGAGCATCTGACTCCCTGATATATGGGTGATATTAGCAGCAGTTCCTTATATTTCACGTTTAAGAGCGTCTATACACTGGCGAGAGAAATCCCATCCTCTTCACCTTTGGGAATTATGAGAATTCACAAATATACATTGGATACAATGACTTCTCCCCCCCGCCCACGTTTATGTGACAAATTCAATATACGGGCTATGGGAAACCGACTAATAAAGTCTACTCCAGGCTTTTATTGCAAACAAATGTGCCACATATGAATGAACACGGTGGTGTGCGCTCTAGCTCTCACACACTTCCTGGTGATGGCGGTCACGTGGGACATGTGACGCATTGCGGAGACGTGGGATGAATTGGTCCCATTTAATCGAAGCCTCTGGAGCACCGTAGTGTACTTATATGCGGCGCCGGGAGAGACAAAGGATTACTTGGCCACAGCTCACCCTGATGTAATAAGTGTGGCAACGCGGGGACAAAAGCAGGAGAGCGGATAGCGCTTTTCAAATCATTCTTAGCACAGGCCTCGCTAAAGGAGGCTGTGGGGGTGAATCCAAACCGCCAAATGATCTCTCATGGGGGCGCTAAGCGGATCGCACCTTTTTCAGTATTAATGGGGGCTAACTTGTGATGTCATTTATGACGTGCCGTCTCACATTCTAATCTCTGAAAGTAACCATCTTTGATTACCTCTTATCCCCCATTTCACTACAGGGAGCTGTGCTCATTCCCCCGCCATTTCAAGTCGAGATTTTAATAAACTCGGTAAGCGTTACATTTTGGCTCATTATGATATATGGCGTGTCTCCTAGCATTGATACCTATACATTTTAATCATCACCAATACGGCATTACGCTTTATACCTTTCAGTATATGGTGTGTATACGCAAACAGGACAATTTATTAATTCATTCAATACCGACATACGGCCGGGTATCACATCTTTCACCTTCGGCCTATGATGGTGCCTTTACGTCCTACATATGTTTAGCTGAGTTTTAGTGGGGGCAAGACACCTTGTTGTGAATTGGGTGTTGCACGACCGGCACAGCACCTTACACCTTGTTGGTCTTTCACTGATTTTGTTTTAATAGGTTCCTCGTGGAGAGCGAAGGGCTCGACCACATCTAAACTGAGCAGAGACTCAGCAGGGTAACTCTTTTTTACCCCTGGATTATTAGGAGGTAGGATTAGCACCTAAGGGGTCATACTGTTGAGAATCCTGATGAAAGCCGGGGTAGTACATCTTGCCGCTAAAACATGTCGACGGTTCTGCAGAGTGGAGGGGTGGGTGTCTCATTATGAGCTCCCCCAACCCATCATTCACCGTTTCATAGACAGGGCACCCATTATTAAAATTGGCATAGGGATTCCCTGAAACCATTTTAAATCACTATATCGGCACACTTTTCCCCATCACTGTTATTTTATGTTGTATTGTGTTCCCCCTCCCTATTGCTCCACCTCCAGTGTTGGTGTGCGCGGAGGTGTTTTAAACATTTTATTGGCAATTTAATACACATCGAGTAGAGTAGTTCACAGACATGACCGTATTCAGTTAGTAACCAATATGCTGTAACACGCAGTAAATCCTTACACGATAAAAAGACATATAGATACAGGTGTGCCCACCCCATCTCCACACAGTGACAAAACTTCTTTGTCTCACATTGGAATTTTCCCATGGCATGTCCCTTTTCTGAATATCAGTTACTCATGCCTGAATCTAAGTCCTTGGGAGGGGTGGTACATGTGTTTCCCCGAAAGTTGTTCCATTTCCCCCACACTCGTGTCCATTTTCGGGGGCATCCCCTATTAATAAAAACTGCCTTTTCTGCCACCATGGCGCTATCAAGATCCTGACACCACTGCTGGTGGGACGGTGCATTTGGGGCTCCCCAGTGTCTCACAATGTTCCTTTTGGCCAAGGTGATGCTGAGTGTAGCCCAGTCCTGTGCTGCATGGTTTAGATCAGTGGGTTCCCACACATTAAGTAAGCACATCCGAGGTTCGAGGGGGACCTCGAACCCACACACCTGGGTGATTGTCACCATAACCGCTCTCCAGTATTGTGCGATGTGGGGACAGTCCCATATCGTGTGCTAAAAAGAACCAGTGAGCCCGCAACCCCTCAGGCAAAGTGGCGTGTCTGCCCTCTCTATTTTATGCAGTACCAACCGCGTGTAATATGTTCTGTGTAATATTTTGAGTTGCACAAGTTTTAATCTGGAAGGGGTCGCCACCACCCGCGGGGACGCCAGCGCCTCCTGCCACTCCTGTTCGTCCAGTTCCCCCACCTCTGCCTGCCATCTCTCTTTTAGTGTCTGTGTGGGATCTTTCTGATTATTTATCAGCTTTCGATATGTGAGAGAGATTGCCTTTTTAGATAGCGATTCTGTAAGTAAACGGTCCTCAAGTGGGGAGGACTCGGGCAGAGTTGTTCCTGGGGGTATGGTCTTCGTAAGGGCATGTCTAATTTGAGTATAACGATATTGTTCCCTTCCTGCCATCTGGTACGCCGCCTGTAGCTGTGCAAAAGGAACCACCTCGCCTTTTTTCCATAGGTCACCAACCTTGTAAAACCTTTGCTCGTGCACAACTTGCCGAACCCTGGGGAGTCCCACAGTGGTGTGTGTTGAGTTATCACCCCCTCCCATCCTAGTGCTCGCTGCGCTGTGTACCATATTTGCACAGTGTGGGCAGTGGGCCCTATTAGCATGTTTTTCTTTTGCTTGTCGTACAAGGCACCCAGGGGACCATTCACACCTAACATGAGCCTGTCCATGCGCAAAGCTGGTTCGTCCTGTGGGGCGTGCAGCTACTTATTAACCACTATGAGCTGGGATGCCCAGTAATATAGCTGTACGTTGGGCAGGGCGATACCGCCGTCATACCAGCTGCGAGTTAGTTTACTCAAAGCTATTCGGTGAGGTTTTCCCTCCCACAAGAGATGGCCCACCTCCGTCTCGATGGCTTTAAAATATGAGTTGGGAACAGGCGTGGGCGTATTTTGTAGTACATATAGGAACCTAGGGAGGGCCATCATCTTAAACAATGCAGCTCTCCCCAGCAATGTCAGTGGGAGTGATTGCCAGCTTTTTACGTCATTCTTCAGCCTCCGCAGCGGTGGGAGCAGATTACGTTCCATAAATTGCTTGTGGTGGGGCGTGATATTTATACCTAGTTATTTGAAACCGGTCTGTGTTATCTGTATCTCAGCTCCCCGGGGCAGGTGCGGAGGAGGGCCCTTAAGTATATATAGCACCGATTTGGCCCAGTTGATGGTGTAGCCGGAGACTCTACCGTAGGATGCACAAATGTTGAGTAAGCAATTAAGGGACTGTCTGGGGTGTGTCAAGTATAATAAGATGTCGTCGGCGTAAAGGGAGATACGGTCCTCCCATCCCTCCGCCCACCTCATTCCCTGAATTACTGGGTCTCTCCGTATCCATGCCGCAAGCAGCTTCAATCCCAGGGCGAACAACAGCGGGGAGAGGGGACAGCCCTGTCTAGTTCCTCGCCCCAACGGAAAGTCCTCTGACAAGCGCCCATTTACCGCCACCTGCGCCAGTGGCTGTGCGTAGAGCAGCTGTACTCAGGCACAAAATTTGGGGCCAAAGCGTTGCATCACCGAAAACAGGAAAGGCCACTCAATTGGTCGATAGGAGTTGCAATAAGTGTCGCCACCCTTCGATCACGAGGGAGAGAACCCGTCACTAGGCTGGCCTGGTACATTCTTAGCAGGTGTGGCACAAGAGTGTCCGCCTCCCTTTTAAACAATTCCACTGGGACGCCGTTGGGCCCCAGTGCTTTCCCCGATTGTAGTCCCTTAATAGCTGCGGCGATTTCCTCTCTTGTGAGGTCCGCCTCTAGTGATTGTACATCCTGCGGTGTAAGTTTGGGGAGAAGTATGTCTCTAAGAAAATCTAAGTTTTCCTCAACCGTTGTAGTGGCGACAGGGGTGTATACCGCTTCGTAATGGCTTTCAAATGCCTGAACGATGTCATCAGGGTCTGTTATCGTTTCCCCACTAGCTAATTGGAGTTGTGCAACCCACCGGCTGGCCCTTTCCTTTTTATCTAACCACGCCAGTAATTTGCCAGCCTTGTCCCCCACTTCATATATCTTGTGCTGCGTCTTTGTGATGCGCGCCTTGGCTTCCTCCCATACATGATCCCAGTAGGTTTGTTTAGCGAGACTAAGAGCGTGGGCAGTGTGCTCGTTGGGATCTGTAGTGTGCGCGCCCTCCACAAGGTTCACCGCCTGCTCTAATGCCAATACCTGTTGAGTCATGTCACGTTTGTGGGCAGAGCTCGCAGAGATGGCCTGGCCACGCATGACCATCTTGTACGCCTCCCAGAGTATGACTGGGTAGGCCACTGAGTGTACGTTCTCCTGAAAGTATTGGTTCGTGGTCTTATGCATGGCCTTACGTATGATTGGCACCTTGAGGTACTCGGGGTGAATGGGGAAAATACGTCTCCGACCCGTGTGGTGTGATGTATATGATAGTAGTATCGGGGAGTGGTCCGACATACCCCTAGGGAGGTGTGCGATGTCTCGTATGGCTTGCAAGCCCGTCGGTGTAGTGAGGAATAGGTCTATCCGGGAAAGACTGTTATGCGCGCCTGAGTGGTACCTGTACTGATGTTCTGTTGGGTTTCGCATGCGCCAAACATCCACCAAGCCCATTGCATCAGTGAAGTCTTGTAAGGTCGATGTGCACCCTTCCCTCCCCCTTGGTGGGCGTCTGTCCGTTGCATCATCCTTTGTGGCGTTGAAATCACCCCCTATTACAAGTTCCCCGGGGGGCAGGTCTAGCAAGAATTTACCCAGGGCTCGGAAAGCGAGTGTGTGAAGTGCCGGAGGTGTGTACACTGAGACAAGATTCTACACCTTCCCCTCCCACTGACAGTAGGCCGCTGCAAAGCGCCCTTGGTCGTCTGTCCATGACCCAGTCACTATCACAGGGCAGCTCTTTCTGATCAGGATCCCGACCCCTCGAGAACCAGACGTAAACTCCGAATGGGTCACCATCCTAAACCCCCATCTGTCCAGAGCTTTAACAGCTGTGCCCACCAGGTGGGTTTCTTGTAGAAGGCAGACTGACAGGCCATGTCTCTTGAGATATTGCAACACTAGACCCCGTTTTATCTCATTTCCGAGCCCATTCACATTCCAGGATATCATGGTCAATGGCGTGCCCTGCGCATGTGTGCTATCTAATCGTAAGCTTGTGGTCACAGATGGCATAGCCAAGGGAATTGTGTGGTCACTGCATGACAGTGGGTTTCAACCAGAGGAATATTAAGCGTGTGGAATAACGGTTGTGTGCCTAACTATCTGTTGTACTTGAGCTTGTGTGTATATAGAAAGAGAAACATCCATGAACAAAAAACAAAACCCCCCCACCACTCCCCTCCCTGCTTCCCTGCCACACAGAACCCCAACTACCTGCCACCCCAACAGTGCAGAGTGCTTTATTCCCATTAAACAGTACTTGCGTGTGAGGGGAGGAAGTTCGGGAGGCGCCTCGGTCGTTCCCCTACTTGAAGGCAAACATTAAGCTACTCATTTTGGCTTGTCGGAGCAGTTTTAGAGTCATGGTGCGCTGCTTCAGGTTGGTGTCCTGGACGACTAGTTTGTCTGGGTCATTCGACTCCCTCGAAGTAAACATTTCCCAGCGCAGTGTCAGCACGCAAATGTCTTCGTGTCAGGGCTGGACCCAACAGTGTGATGTTGCTTAAGTTTTACATTCCAGCCTCTGTCTGTGGGGAAGCCTCGTCCTCGCCCTCTCATCTGTGGTCTCGATTGTCGTCTTTTTCTCCGAGCCGCTGTCGAAATTTCTCCGTCCGGCGTGAACCCCCCCACGCGTCTCCAGCCCTCGAGCCAATCCTGGGCCTCCTCCTGTGTGTCAAAAAAACACGTTTTCCCGTCTGCCACCACACGTAGTTTAGCTGGAGACAGCATGGAGTATGGTAACTCCCTGCTTCTGAGTTCTTTTTTATAATCTCGAGGAAGCTTCGCCATCGCTTTGTAACTGCTGCCGTGTAATTCGGAAAGAATGAGACCACTGAATTCTGTATGCGTAGTGGGGGGCCACCCGCGCCGTCTGCAGTATAGCGTCTCTATCTCGGAAATTAAAGATGCGGGCCAGGATGGGTCTAGGGGGGCTCCGGGCTTAGGCCTGCCCCCGGGCAACCTATGCGCTCTTTCCACCGAGAAAAAGGTCGAAAGCCCCCTGGGTTGAAGCCTAGATTTTATGAGGTCTTCAATGTAAAGATCCATCGCCGGGCCACCCTTGCTCTCCGGAACACCAGTAATTCTCACGTTATTGCGCCGGGAGCGCCCCTCCTGATCGTCGAGCTTGGCCGCCATGAGTTTGTTTTCGGCCTCCAATTGACTGACCTTCTTTAGCAGGGTGGTAGTATCTTTAGTGAGGGATGTCGTCGCCTTCTCAACCTCCGTGACCCTGGTGGCCATTTTTTGAAAGTCTGTCCTCAGGAAGGAAACATCAGAAGAAATTGACCCCACCGTTGTATGGACCTTATTAAGGGCAGACATGATATCCTCCAGTGTGATCTTGGCCTGTCCCTCTGGCGTGGGGTTTTTTCAGATGAGGCTTGTCGTTCTGGCAGGGCTGGGAAGTATTTAGGGTATGCATATTTGTCGAGTTTGACCTGGGGGGTCGTGCATGGACCTCTGCCCCCCATTTTTAGCTAATGGTTGGGTCGCTAGCCGGTACTCACCGCCACCTGCCGCGTGTCTTCGTGCCACGTGCGGCCTGTCGGTTTTCTCGCCGTGTTGTATGTTCGTGGTGGGTGGCAGAAAAGGAGGCCAGCTGCGTCGAGAGCAGGCAGGTCAGTTGTAGGGAGACACGGGTGCTGCTGTTGCCGATACCCTTCCCCGATATCGTTTGTAAGTCTATGGGACTCTCATCTCCTCACTCCCCAGAGTGTGGGCATCAGAATGCACCGCAGCTGCAGGTACCTTGGATGGGCTCACAGGACAAGATTAGCGCTGCACCTTATCTGCCCCCGATTTTGCAGGCGAGGTATTGTGTCGGCGTTCCTACAGCCACCGCCCAGCCTATCTGCACCAGTGGTTCTCCAAGACGTTAGACCCTCACGGGGCCCCCCCAATGTCCTCCTGCTATAGTAGCCCTTCACTACCGCTTGCTGGGGGTTGCCTGGTCGGGGCGGTCTCTGCCTCTGCGCGGTAGTTTATGCTCCCAGCCTTACCGCCACCGAGTGCCACACAGTCCAGTCGGGCCTCCTCATTAATCGAGGCCCCGGCTTCAGCTTTATGTCTGGGCTGCCGTCTCGTCCGCCGCGTCTTGGGGAGTGCAGTGCGGAGTCAACGCCAGAATCAGAGGGTTCCTCTTGCGTTCCGATTCAGGTATGGGGCCTCCAGGCGACACCAACGGGTCCGGCGCTGCCGAGCTGCTCACATCTCGGTCCGGCCTTTACATCAAGCGAGGCCCCGGCTACAGTCACCCGTCTAGGCTGCCACCGTCACCTCGGCCAGGAAGTCACGGGAAGCGTTATTTAAAGCTGAAATCGGGATAGGAGAGAGCCTCGTGCGCTCCGAGTCCTGTGCATCCCTTCAAGTGAGGATTAATGGGCGGATTAATTGCCGGATTAATAGGGGAACTCGTGCCTTCTCTGGAGCTTCTCTAAGCCGCGGCCATTGAGATCGGCTGCAAGCCACGCCCCCCAGTTTTAACACTCTTGTGTGTTTTCACCCACATTCACTATAAGCTATTGGAACGCTCTGTCCCTCTTCTAAGTTGTGTTTGATATATTTGTGTAGGAAGTCGAAGTGGGACATTTTTCCTCTTACCCCTCATTCTCTGTGTGAGTTTAGTATTTGCGCAGCCGCAGAGCCGCAGGGGTTGTTTTTATTTCCCTTCCTCAATGCCACATCAAATTGGGCAAGATCCACGCGGGAATCCCGTGTTGGTAACGATGGCAGATGATCAGGGGTTGGCCTTCGGGGAGGATGCAGTGGCAGAAATCCTCGATGGACCATCATTGCTTGGAGACACAACCATCAATCAGGTTTTGACCCAGGGAGAAGGGTGGGATACGCTCCTTGAACTCAAGAGATCCCATGTTAAAACCATCTTACATGGAGCAATTTTAATGGAGTACTTAAGGGAAAATGCTGCACCAAGGTGCCTCCTAGTTACCAATGAGCCCCTAATCATCTTAGAAGACCCGGTTTTCCGTAAAGATTGGTTCCGGATACCCTGGAAGTGTACAAGGGATTGGCTGATGCTTATTATTAATACGGCGAAAAGAACAGCCGATGCCCTCTACATTAAAATCCAGGCTAACAAACAGGGCAACAAGACCAGCATCCTTCCAGCTACCTTCAAAAAGAAATTGGAGGAAATAAATAATGAGATTACAGAACACAAACACTACATTCGGAGATCAAAGGTAGATAAACTCCAGAAGGACCTAAAGAAATTTTCAAGGGAAAGGGTCTACCCCTTCATTACGGATAAGTACATACAGAAAAAGATGGACGAGATGAAGAGAGGCCAGGGTAGGGAGGGTAGAGTCTCGGACAGGACGAGCAAGAGTAGTGAGGACAGCGACTACATAAGGAGACCCCGCAGAAGGGGAAGAGGCAGAGGCTTCTTCTGGGGTCCCCGTCCCCAATTCAACCTGGCTTACCCAAATTACCCTAATAACAACTTTGGGTGGCCCCCACTATACCAACAACAATTCTCAGGAATGCAAGGAGGCCCAGTGACACAATTCCCCCAAATGCCCAATCCTTGTTTAGGGAGAGGCCGAGGGAGAGGCAGAGGAAAGCAGAAGGGAGCAGGAGGGGTGCAATGGGAGGACTTAAAACAGAGGGTCACCAGGAGCATGGTGAGGGACCCATCACCAGGCACGAGCAGGGAGTAACCTCCTTAGTGATAAACCTCACAGACACCCCGCTGACGGATACCCAGGTTGCAGCACTCAACAAAGGGCTAGGTTTTGTACCTACCAACTCCTTGGACACCTTCAAAATCAGACAGGCGTTGGCAGGAGTTTTTCGTAACATCAGACTCAGAGTTTTCTTTGGGGAACAGGAAGGACAGGTAGATCAAGAAGGGGACACTAACGTCCACCCAAAGTCCAAGTTTACACCAGTGGCAGGCACCCTCCCTATAGAGGTGGAAACCTTCGAGCAGGCAGTCATCCATGAGGTGGAAGCACTGGAAGGGCGTAACAACTCCACCTTTAGAAATGTATCTAATGTAGAGAGAATGGCCCTAGATGAACTCAGAAACAACCATGATTTTGTAATCAAGCTGGCTGATAAAGGGGGAGCCATTGTCATTCAGAGCCGGGCTGCATCCAAAACTGAATGTTTGAGACTTCTCGGTGACAGGAGGAACTATATAGTACTGAGAGGGGACCCGACTGAGGACATCAGTAAGGAAGTAGGTTGTGTAGTGGAGGAGGTAGTGCAAAATGAGTGGATCACAGAGAAAGAGGGGAATTTCCTGTATCAATCAAAACCAGTAACTACATACTTTTACACCCTCCCGAAAGTGCACAAGCCCACACGACCACCCCCGGGGAGACCCATAGCATCAGGCATTGGGTCATTATTGGAGCCACTTTCACAATTTTGTGATTTTTTCTTTAAACCTATAGTCCAATCCAGACCAGCGTACCTAAAGGATACGACAGAGGTTTTGCTCCTTTTGAAGGATTTACGTTTTAATCCTACTGTAGAGTTCCTGGTGAGTCTGGATGTGGAATCCTTGTATAGGAATATACCGCAGAGGGAGACCCTGTGAGTGGTTGAGGAAATCCTGTATTCAATTGAGTGGGAATTCAGCACCCCCAGACCATTTATTCTACATTTGGCCGAAATTGCACTGATGAAGAACTTTTTTGAGTTCCAGGGGACCCAATACTTACAAACGCATGGGACTTCCATGGAGAGCGTTTTCGCCCCCAGTCTAGCAGGACTATATATGTCAGCTTTCGAGGACCAGTACATCTATGGCCCAGGAGGAACACGGCACGATAATAACAAGGTCTGGCGACGCTTTATTGATGATGTCCTCCTGATTTGGGAGGGGGACAGACAGTCGCTGGATGAATTCCTGATTTGGCTTAGCAGTCGTAATCCTTTACTCCTGTTCACCTCGACCATCACGAAAAAGGAACTCCCTTTCCTGGATCTCACAATTTTTCCTGTGGGGGGAGGAGGGGTGCAAATGACAATGTTCCATAAACCAACTGACAGGAACAGTCTGCTTCCTTTTGAAAGCTTTCACCCCAAATCGCTCAGGGAAAATCTCCCAGTAGGGCAGTTTTTACGCCTCTGCCGTAACTGTTCTAATATAGCAGACTTCAACTCAGAGGCTACCAGTCTACAACAGAAATTACTCCAAAGGAGGTACCCACAACGGACTATCAAGAGTGCTCGCAAGAGAGCAAGCAATTGACACCGGGAGGCCCTCCTGGAACCAGTAGATAAACCATCTACCAAAAGAACAGTATCTGTTACTACATTCAATACTGCCTCTAGCAAAAGATCATCTTACGAAACTGGAAGATCCTCAATTCTAATGGTACACAGCTAGAAAAGCCCCTATTTTCTTTCAAGAGGAGCCAGAATATCAAGGACAGAATATTAAGGACATGTTGGTCCATACTAGACCCAAGATTTCCATACCTAGACGTGAACCTACAGAGGAAGGAACACTCACCTGGTCCCTCCACCCGGTAATGGGACATACGAGATGTAGGATGTGCGACGTATGCCACCAAACAGCAAACACCAAAACCATGAACGTTGGCCTCACCCACCCGTGGGAACAACGTAGGTACACTAAATTTTAATACCACCAATGTAATTTACATGTTAAGATGCCCCTTCGATCTCATTTATATCGGGATGACGACCAGGCGAGTGAAAACAAGGATTATGGAGCACAGATCTACGTTCAGATTCCAGAGAACTGTCAGTAAACTTACCACTCATTACAAAGAGAAGAATCGCTCGGCTGAGGATTTCTTCTGGACGGTCATCGACAAACCAAACCTGAATATGAGAGATCCAGGTAGGGCTCTCTTTATTGGGGAACAGAAGTGAATGTATAGGGCCCGTAGCCACACAAACGGGGTTGAACTATGACATACCTTGGAACAGTTTGAATAATTTCTAAACCAGTTGTATAGGTTGTGTTAGAAATGGGGGTCTCTAGTTGGCAATGGCTGGCCACTGTCCAAGTAGGGAACCTTCTTCCTAAGTCAGAGTAAGCAGCCTACACCCTTTGACAACCCCTGCTCAACCCTGTGGTAACGTAGCACGAGCAGCTAGGCTTATCTCAGAGGCAGTGTGTTAAGCATTTATGACCATACACAGTAATATAATGAGGAACACTACAAATGGACACCACTCAAGTAGTTATGAAAAATAGGTATTTTTATATAGACTTAATCACAAGACCAATAACAGTAAAAATCCACAATACGATAAAAATATAATTACTTTAGAAATGCTGCAAAAATAGTTCAAGGTGCACAAAAGGATGTTTAGTTCAATGCAGTGGTCTCTGCGACCCTTTTACTCACAAAGTATCTGGTTCCTGGAGCAAAGCAACAAAAATGTCGCTAAGGAGTTGTAGCGAGAAATTTCCTCACGCTAACCAGCGATGCGTTGAATCCTTACCGCGAGGAAGGATGATGCGCTGGGTTGCGGGCAGGACAAAGCGACAAACTTCCTCACGTTAAGCCGGTGATGCGATGAAATCCTTGCCGCGAAGGGAGGATGATGCACCGAGCCTGTTGCGTGTGCGATCTTGCTGCGTTGACAAAGATGGCGCTCCGCGAGGGAGCGACGATCCGGATTCGATGCGGGGAAGATGGCGAACGCTCGGCGTCCGCGCTGCGATGATCCTGTTGCGATGATTTCAGATAGCGGGCGTTTTCAGGCCCGCAGACAGGTGCTGCGACGATCTTCGGGGTTAGCGAGCGCTCGGCGACAGCGGAGCGGCGATTTTTCTCACGCTCACCAGCTGCAGCGGCTCGCTAACTGAGGTTAGCGACGATTTTCAGCGCTCTCTTCTCAACAGTAGAAATAGAGGTCCTGGAACACACAGGAGCCTCACCTGCAGATAGTAATCCTCGCTGGGAGGAAACAGGAGGCTGATGGTGGAGTCTGATGTGCCTGAGACTCCAGCAGGAGGCTAGCTCTCTTCTAGCCCTTGGGTGATTGCTGTAGCAAAAATAAAAGTCCAATCAAAGTTCTTTTCCTCTTCTGGAAGTCCAGTGGTAGCAGCTGCAGGCCAGTCCCAGAAACAGCACACAGGGCACAAGGACAGTCCTTCTCTTGCAGATTCCTGTAGCCACACGGACAGAGGTTCTTCTTGTTATCCAGGAGCAATACAAATTGTAGGGGTTTGTGCACAAATATTTATACCCCCAAAGTCTTTGTTCTTAGGGGTCCTAAGCCTCTGAACCCAGCCAGAACCAGTTTTGCCCAGCCCTGGAGCACTTTGTTGATCAGGCTGCATCCTTCCTTTCAGAAAGAGGGGGTCTGCCTCAGACGCACAGTGGGAGGTGGAGCCAGCTTTCACCTTGCCAGGCACAGCCCTATTCAAGTGCAGGAGCTACCCCTCCCCTCACACCTAGGCAGGTCGCTCTATTCAACCCAGGTCTGACTCAGCCTGCCCTGTCCCTCCAAAACCAGACAGCCAATACACATAATAGCAGAGCAACTGGAAGGCTTAGGCAAGAAAGTACCTATACTCTAAAAGTGGTAGTTTCAAACACAGAATATAAAAATAACCTTCACTAAAAGATGTATTTTAATATTCTGAGCTCAGGCATACTAGATTCGTTTTTCTACCATGTTCTGTGGGTCAGTTAGGACTATAGGATGTAATAGCCCAGACCTCCCATTCTGGCCTATAGAGAACAGGTAGCCTTACAGTAGTGAAAAACGAAATTGGGTGTAATTCACTACTAGGACATGCTACATACAACAGGGCATGTTCTACCTTACACATACAATGCGCCCTATCATAAAGGGGGCTTACATGATGCCAAGGGAAGGTTTAGGGGCTGGGAAGCGGGTGCACTTCACAGCCAAGATGGCAGTTCTGGACTGCACGCAGACACTGCAGTGGCAGGTCTGAGACACACTTTACAAGCTGCTTCTGTGGGTGGCACAAACCAGTGCTGCAGGCCCACCAGCAGCATTCGGTTTACCAGCCCTGGGCACACACCGGCCACGCTACTAGGGACTAACAGGTAAACTGAATAAGCCAATCATGGATGTACCAATTCATATGTCATCTTTACAAAGGGAGCATTCGCGCTGTGGCACTGAATGGCAGCGGCACAGCGCCCAGAGCATCTATAACCAGCAAAAACAGAGGAGATACAGCGAAAAAAGGAAGGGAGACTCACGCCAATGGTGCCAGGTCTAACACGCGTCCCCTCCAGCTGAAATGTGGGGAGAACTACCCATCCCCTTGGAAGTTCTCTTCACTAAGGCGGAAAAATCTGGACAGACCATCAGCATTGGCGTGTTCTGTACCAGGGCGATGTTCCACCGTAAAGTCCATACCCTGTAGGGAAATGGACCACCTTAACAACTTGGGATTCTCACCCCTCATCTGCATCAACCATCTGAGGGGCCTGTGGTCTGTCTGAACCCGGAAGTGAGTCCCAAAAAGGTATGGTCTCAGCTTCTTCAGTGCCCAGACCACAGCAAATGCCTCACGCTCAATTGCACTCCACTTCTGTTCCCGTGGAAGTAACCTCCTACTGATGAAGGCTACGGGTTGGTCTAGTCCCTCCTCATTCATCTGTGACAGAACAGCCCCCACCCCATGCTCTGAAGCGTCTGTCTGGACAATAAATTCCTTAGCAAAGTTGGGCGCCAGGAGCACGGGCGCTGTACACATGGCAGTTTTGAGGGCATCAAAAGCTTTCTGACAGGTGTCAGTCCAGTTCACAATCTTGGGCTGCTTCTTGGAAGTCAGCTCAGTCAAGGGGGCAACGATGCTGCCATACCCCTTGACAAACCTCCTGTAATAACCCGCGAGTCCTAAGAAGGCCCTCACCTGGGTCTGGGTCCTTGGGGGCTCCCACGCCAGGATGGTTTCAATCTTGGGCTGTAGAGGTGCCACCTGGCCACTCCCTACCTGGTGTCCTAAGTACACCACCGAACCCTGCCCAATCTGGCACTTACTGGCCTTGATTGTGAGGCCTGCTCTGCGCAGCGCCATCAACACTTCCCAGAGGTGGTGTAAGTGTCCTCCCACGAGGAACTGAATACTGCAATGTCATCCAGGTAGGCGGCAGTGAAATCCTCCAGCCCAGCCAACACCTGATTGACCAACCTCTGGAAGGTGGCAGGGGCATTCTTCATTCCAAAGGGCATCACACGGAACTGGTAGTGCCCATCTGGGGTGGAGAATGCTGACCTCTCCTTTGCCCCATCAGTTAAGGCGATCTGCCAGTACCCAGACGTTAGATCAAACGTGCTGAGGTACCGGGCAGCCCCTAACCGATCTATGAGCTCATCAGCTCTGGGGATGGGGTGCGCGTCGGTCCTCGTGACCGAATTGAGACCTCGATAGTCCACACAGAACCTAAGTTCTGGAGTGTCACCAGGCGCTGCAGCTTTTGGTACCAAGACCACGGGGCTGGACCAGGGGCTGCTAGAGGACTCAATCACCCCTAGAGCAAACATTTTGGAGACCTCCTCCTTGATGTAGGCCCTTACCCGGTCAGTCACTCGGTAAGCCTTGTGCTTGACAGGAGGACTGTCCCCGGTGTCCACCTCATGGACGCACCAGTCAGTGACACCAGGCACCAGGGAAAATAAATCAGGGAATTGCCCCAACAGCTGGCGGCAATCTTACTGTTGCTCAGGGGTCAGTGTGGTGGAGAGGACCACACCCTCCACTGACCCATCCTTTTCTCCTGCACACAGGAGGTCAGGAAGAGGCTCACTTTCCTCCTCCATCCCTGCATCTGTGGCAAGGAGCATGCCCACTTCAGACCTCTCAAAGTGGGGCTTCAGGCGATTCACATGCAGGACTCGCAGGGGGTTCCTGGGAGATTTAAAGTCCACCAAATAGGTAACTTGACTTTTGCGCTCCACCACCTCAAAGGGACCGGTCCACTTATCTTGGAGCGCACAAGGCTCCACTGGGGCCAGTACCCAAACCTTCTGACCAGGTTGAAATTCGACCAGAGTGGCATTCTGGTCGTGCCAACGTTTCATCTCCTCCTGGCTGGCTTCCAGATTTGCCTCAGCAATTTTTCTGAAACGCCGAGTTTGGTTCCTGAAGGCCAGGATGTAGCTAAATACATCCTGGGGAGGTTTCCTGGGAGATTGCTCCCAGCCTTCCTTGACCAAACTCAGAGGTCCTCTTACCGGATGGCCATAGAGCAGTTCAAAGGGACTGAATCCTAAGGACTTCTGTGGCACTTCACGGTATGCAAACAACAGGCATGGCAAGAGGACGTCCCACTTACGCCTCAGGGGCTCTTCTAGGCCCATGATCATGACCTTCAAGGTCCGGTTGAATCTCTCAACCAGACCGTTACCCTGGGGGTGGTAAGGAGTGGTGAACTTGTAAGTCACCCCACACTCCTTCCACAGGGACTTCATATACTGGGAGATGAAGTTGGTCCCCCTGTCGCTCACCACCTCTCTGGGGAACCCCACACGGGAGAAGATCCCCATCAGTGCACGTCCCACCACGGGGGCCGTCACTGTCCTGAGCGGGATGGCTTCAGGGTACCGGGTGGCATGGTCCACCAAGACCAGGATGTACCTGTTGCCCATGGCTGTCTTGGGGTCCAGAGGCCCCACAATGTCGATGCCCACTCGCTCGAATGGGGTGCTAACAACTGGGAAGGGTTGGAGTGGGGCTTTGATCTTCCCCCCACTCTTCCCACTTGCCTGGCAAGTCTCACAGGTCCTACAATACGTATCTGAACTCTTGCGCATCTGGGGCCAATAAAAGTGGGTGACCAGCCTTTCAAAGGTCTTAGTCTGCCCCAGATGTCCTGCCAAATGGGATGTCATGAGCCAACCCCAGTAGGAAGGTTCTGAAGCACTCGGGTACCACCAGCACACGGGCTGACCCCGGTTCAGCAACCTTAGGCTCGCTATACAGGAGACTGTTCTCCCAATAAATCAGATGTGAACCGGAACATCACCTGCTGCCTGGGCTGCAGCCTGTTGCCGCATACCCTCAAGAGAGGGGCAAGTTCTCTGCTGTTCACAAAACTCCTCCCTGGTGGGCCCCCCTTCCTGCTGCCACTGGGTCAGCTCAGGCAGGTCCCCCAGGTCGGTACTCTGCTCCCCGGTAGGCTCCAGGGCATCCCCCTCAGGGTCTGCTCCCTCCTGGGCCGTGGGAACCAAGGGGGCCGGTTTCCCGCGCCCCCTGCCCCCTCCCTCTAAGGCAGGGACCTGGGCCATATTCTCAGGCTCCAGGTCTTTCTCAATACTCTCTTTGGCTGCCATGGACCGAGTGGTAGCACATGCCCACTCAGGCAGTCCCAACATTTGCAAGTGAGCTCTCCTCTCCACTGTAGCCCACGGTGAGTTCTCTAAATCATTGCCCAACAGACAGTCCACAGGCATGGCGGGCCTCACAGCCACCTGAAGAGTTCCTGAGACCCCCCCCCCCACTCAAAGGGGAACCTGAGCCACCTCACATTGGCTCTCTGTGTTGTCTGCAGACACTACTGGGTAGAATGCGTGGGGCACAACCTGCTCTTTGGACACCAACCGGGAGCTGACAGCAGTTACACTGGCTCCGGTGTCCCTCAGAGCCTCCACTCTATGGCCATTGATGGTTACCCACTGCCTGTATTTTTTAGTGTTATCAGGCAGTGCAGGCTTAGGAACCATTTCAAAGTCTCCTAGTGAGACAAGGGTCAACTCTACGGGGTCCCACCTACCGGGGGCACCCATCTCCTCCTCCCCCAGGGCTACACTAGCAAGCTGGCGGGGCGGTGCACGGGGTGGTGCAGGAGTATCCTTTTGGGGACACTGGGGGTCAAAGTATCTGTGGCCCACCTGGCCACACTTAAAACAAGTAGGGGGCCTCCTTGGAACAGGATTACCTGTTGGAGGCACTGGCTTCTTATCTGGGGGAGGCTGGGATACCACTGCCTGGTTCCCTTGGGAATTATCTTGGGGCCCTCGGTGGAACTTCCTTGGTTTACCCCGGTCCCCCCCACCTCTCTGCTGGGGACCCTGCCCACCTTTGGCGAAGTCTCTCACTGGACCCTTGCGGACCCGGGTGCTCACCCAGCGGTCCGCCTCCTCAGCAAGCATCCTAGGGTTAGTTAGCTTGCTATCTATCAGATGCTGGCGTAGCTCAGGAAAACAGTTACTAGAAAAATGCTCCCATGCAATCAAGTCATACAGTTGCTCAAAAGTTTCTACTTTGCTGCCTTTTACCCAGCGCTCCATTGCTCTGCCAAAAAAAGACACATACTCAACCCACGTAGTACCCTCTAACTTCTTGCAGGTTCTAAATCTCTGCCTGTACATTTCAGGGGTCAAACCATAGCGGGTAATCAAAGCTTCCTTCATGTGGGCATAAATCATTCTACTTTCTGGGGGTAGGTCCAACAAGGTATCCCTCCCCTCACTCACAAAGCGTCCCCACAACCCCGCTCCCCAATCCTTCTCCGGGACCCGGTGGGACACCATAGCTAATTCCAAACCATTGCCCAATATCCTCACTTTTATGAAAATCCTTAATAACCTTTTTATGTATTTACACTCTACTCTCATTATGCACTACCGGTATGCTGCCACCAGAGGGGGAGATCTCAATACTCTTGGCCTTAATCTCCAACTCCCTCAAAATTCTCTCATGTTCAAATTTCATCTTCATTATCTCAACTTCCAACTTCTTATTCTCTAGGTCTCTCTGACCATCCAATTTAAGCTTAGCCATCTCCATATTATGCCGCCTATCTCTTTCCCTGTCCTCCATCTCTTCTGGAGTCAGGCCCCTTGAGGACACACTAGTGCCCGGGCTGGAAACTGCTTTATCCCCTACCAAATCTACAATTTCGTCCTGCCGCTCTCCTGCATCCTCTCCCCCCTCCACAGGCTCTTCTACATTCTTTGGGGCATCCCTGGCTTCTAACCAGGCCTTCAGCGCCTTGTAATACTCTTCCCTTCTAGTGAGACCTGTGATAGGGACTGTGAAGCGTTTGCAAAAATATTTGAGCTGCTTGGCATTGTAGGTGTCTAATTTCTCTTCTTCCCAGGAGAGATCCTCAGAGGCATTGGATCTGGGCTTGCCCATTGTAGCAATAACTGGCAATATCGATCAAAAATAGAATCAAAAATCTCAAAAACGTACGTGGTTATGTTATGGTCTGCACTCACTAGTAGTGTACACTATAATTACTGTATGCAATCATAAATGCAAGTCCAGATCCTCACCGCTGACCACCAATGTTAGAAATGGGGGTCTCTAGTTGGCAATGGCTGGCCACTGTCCAAGTAGGGACCCTTCTTCCTAAATCAGAGTAAGCAGCCTACACCCTTTGACAACCCCTGCTCAACGCTGTGGTAACGTAGCACGAGCAGCTAGGCTTATCTCAGAGGCAGTGCGTTAAGCATTTATGACCATACACAGTAATATAATGAGGAACACTACAAATGGACACCACTCAAGTAGTTATGAAAAATAGGTATTTTTATATAGACTTAATCACAAGACCAATAACAGTAAAAATCCACAATACGATAAAAATATAATTACTTTAGAAATGCTGCAAAAATAGTTCAAGGTGCACAAAAGGATGTTTAGTTCAATGCAGTGGTCTCTGCGACCCTTTTACTCACAAAGTATCTGGTTCCTGGAGCAAAGCAACAAAAATGTCGCTAAGGAGTTGTAGCGAGAAATTTCCTCACGCTAACCAGCGATGCGTTGAATCCTTACCGCGAGGGAGGATGATGCGCTGGGTTGCGGGCAGGACAAAGCGACAAACTTCCTCACGCTAAGCCGGTGATGCGATGAAATCCTTGCCGCGAAGGGAGGATGATGCACCGAGCCTGTTGCGTGTGCGATCTTGCTGCGTTGACAAAGATGGCGCTCCGCGAGGGAGCGACGATCCGGATTCGATGCGGGGAAGATGGCGAACGCTCGGCGTCCGCGCTGCGATGATCCTGTTGCGATGATTTCAGATAGCGGGCGTTTTCAGGCCCGCAGACAGGTGCTGCGACGATCTTCGGATAGCGGGCGTTTTCAGGCCCGCAGACAGGTGCTGCGACGATCTTCGGGGTTAGCGAGCGCTCGGCGACAGCGGAGCGGCGATTTTTCTCACGCTCACCAGCTGCAGCGGCTCGCTAACGGAGGTTAGCGACGATTTTCTCTTCTCAACAGTAGAAATAGAGGTCCTGGAACACACAGGAGCCTCACCTGCAGATAGTAATCCTCGCTGGGAGGAAACAGGAGGCTGATGGTGGAGTCTGATGTGCCTGAGACTCCAGCAGGAGGCTAGCTCTCTTCTAGCCCTTGGGTGATTGCTGTAGCAAAAATAAAAGTCCAATCAAAGTTCTTTTCCTCTTCTGGAAGTCCAGTGGTAGCAGCTGCAGGCCAGTCCCAGAAACAGCACACAGGGCACAAGGACAGTCCTTCTCTTGCAGATTCCTGTAGCCACACGGACAGAGGTTCTTCTTGTTATCCAGGAGCAATACAAATTGTAGGGGTTTGTGCACAAATATTTATACCCCCAAAGTCTTTGTTCTTAGGGGTCCCAAGCCTCTGAACCCAGCCAGAACCAGTTTTGCCCAGCCCTGGAGCACTTTGTTGATCAGGCTGCATCCTTCCTTTCAGAAAGAGGGGGTCTGCCTCAGACGCACAGTGGGAGGTGGAGCCAGCTTTCACCTTGCCAGGCACAGCCCTATTCAAGTGCAGGAGCTACCCCTCCCCTCACACCTAGGCAGGTCGCTCTATTCAACCCAGGTCTGACTGAGCCTGCCCTGTCCCTCCAAAACCAGACAGCCAATACACATAATAGCAGAGCAACTGGAAGGCTTAGGCAAGAAAGTACCTATACTCTAAAAGTGGTAGTTTTAAACACAGAATATAAAAATAACCTTCACTAAAAGATGTATTTTAATATTCTGAGCTCAGGCATACTAGAATTGTTTTCTCTACCATGTTCTGTGGGTCAGTTAGGACTATAGGATGTAATAGCCCAGACCTCCCATTCTGGCCTATGGATAACAGGTAGCCTTACAGTAGTGAAAAACGAAATTGGTTGTAATTCACTACTAGGACATGCTACATACAACAGGGCATGTCCTACCTTACACATACAATGCGCCCTATCATAAGGGGGGCTTACATGATGCCAAGGGAAGGTTTAGGGGCTGGGAAGCAGGTGCACTTCACAGCCAAGATGGCAGTTCTGGACTGCACGCAGACACTGCAGTGGCAGGTCTGAGACACACTTTACAAGCTGCTTCTGTGGGTGGCACAAACCATTGCTGCAGGCCCACCAGCAGCATTCGGTTTACCAGCCCTGGGCACACACCGGCCACGCTACTAGGGACTAACAGGTAAACTGAATAAGCCAATCATGGATGTACCAATTCATATGTCATCTTTACAAAGGGAGCATTCGCGCTGTGGCACTGAATGGCAGCGGCACAGCGCCCAGAGCATCTATAACCAGCAAAAACAGAGGAGATACAGCGAAAAAAGGAAGGGAGACTCACGCCAATGGTGCCAGGTCTAACAGGTTGCTTATGTATAATCATATTATTAAGGAATAAGAGCATCGGACTCCCTGATATATGGGTGATATTAGCAGCAGTTCCTTATATTTCACGTTTAAGAGCGTCTATATACTGGCGAGAGGAATCCCATCGTCTTCACCTTTGGGAATTATGAGAATTCACAAATATACATTGGATACAATGACTTTTCTGTTACTTGAAGTATGGCGCCCGCCCCTCCCCGCCTTCCCCATTTATTTGACAAATTCAATATACGGGCTATGGGAAAACAACTAATAAAGTCTACTCCAGGCTTTTATTGCAAACAAATGTGCCCCGTATGAATTAACACGGTGGTGTGCGCTCTAGCTCTCACACACTTCCTGGTGATGGCGGTCACGTGGGACATGCGACGCATCGCGGAGACGTGGGAGGAATTGGTCCCATTTAACCGAAGCCTCTGGAGCACCGTAGTGTACTTCTATGCGGCGCCGGGAGAGACAAAGGATTACTTGGCCACAGCTCACCTTGATGTAATAAGTGTGGCAACGCGGGGACAAAAGCAGGAGAGCAGATAGCGCTTTTCAAATCATTCTTAGCACAGGCCTCGCTAAAGGAGGCTGTGGGGGTGAATCCAAACCGCCAAATGATCTCTCATGGGGGCGCTAAGCGGATCGCACCTTTTTCAGTATTAATGGGGGCTGACTTGTGTTGTCATTTATGACGTGGCGTCTTACATTCTAATCTCTGAAAGTAACCATCTTTGATTACCTCTTATCCCCCATTTCACTACAGGGAGCTGTGCTCATTCCCCCGCCATTTCAAGTCGAGATTTTAATAAACTCGGTAAGCGTTACACTTTGGCTCATTATGATATATGGCGTGTCTCCTAGCATTGATACCTATACATTTTAATCATCACCAATACGGCATTACGCTGTACACCTTTCAGTATATGGTGTGTACACGCAAACAGGACGATTTATTAATTCATTCAATACCGACATACGGCCGGGTATTACATCTTTGACCTTTGGCCTATGCTGGGGCCCTTACGTCCTACATGTTTTTAGCTGAGTTTCAGTGGGGGTAAGACACCTTGTTGTTGTGAATTGGGTGGAGGGGTAGGTGTCTCATTATAAGCTCCCCCAACCCATCATCCACCGTTTCATTTTTTAATCTGGACAGGGTACCCATTATTAAAATTGAAATAGGGATTCCCTGAAAACCAGTTTTAAATCACTATATCTGGACACTTTTCTCACTTGTGATCCCCCATCACTGTTATTTTATGCTGTATTGTCTTCCCCCTCCCTATTGCTCCACCTCCAGCGTTGGTCTGCGCGGAGGTGTGTTAGCAGCCCTATGATGACGCATGACACAGTTTGCTGTGTGTGAGCGCAGTTTTAACACTCGTGTGTTTTCCCCCACATTCACTATAAGCTATTGGAACGCTCTGTCCCTCTTCTACGTTGTGTTTGATATATTTGTGGGACGTTTTTCTTCTTACTCCTCATTCTCTGTGTGAGTTTAAACTCCAAATAATGCCATAAGTCTAGAATCAAAGAGAAGTACTGGTGGCCAAAGATAGACTGGCCTGGTTAGAGATTGCAAACAATGTGCCTGCAGTGATAATTATAGTGTTAAACAGAAGGCGCTGTTGTCATTTGTTGACGTACCTGAACAACCATGGACCAAGTATGATTTAGGTATTGTCGGTCCCTTTATGCTGAGGCCTAGACAGGTCCTTTGACTCGGAGATCCAGAGCCTGATTCGGAGACCTGGAGAGGTGCACCAAGTGTTCCCTCTTCCTGGTATGGGTCTACTGTCCATGTTGTGGGCTGTCAACATTAAGTGGTGGCAGCATACCTTTTTTTTCTCGAGAGTGGGTTTTCTAGATCTACCCATATTCTCTTTTCATCCTGTTGGTTGATCAAATGGCATTGTTTTATTTCTTAAGACATAAAATGCATGCCATTTTACCTTTACACAGCAAGTGTGGGAGCGTTTGTATCAGGCAAGACAAGTAATGTAAGTTATATGGGGAAATTATCAGCCTGATAAGAACTTGAAGCAGTTTGGGACGATACCTCAACAGCTAAACGAGTAAAGGAGAGACAAATAAATGGAGCCATCAGAAGCTGTAGCCAAGAGTCTGAGCTTTCTCCTCTTGGGTATCTAGAAAGGATACTGTGTGCTCAATATACCCAGAACTAAGAACACAATATTATCTTGGCTCTCATGAAGGTTCACAGACTAACCTGCTAAATACTCTTGTATCATGGGTGAAAACAGGCATAAACCACAACTTGTGACGAGTATGTGCTTAGCTGACGAGTCAGTAAGCCATGTGTTGTGTATATTCCCCTGGCTTGTAGATCTGAGGGTATGGAATCTTAGAAACAATTAAAAATTAAAAAGATGTGTGAATGGTGATGCAATAGAGTTGTGAATCAAAACATTTAAAATTTTTATGAACGCTGATGAAATAGATATACAAATATGCTAAGTGCACTTTTGGTACATATTTTTGAAGTAGCAACTAAAAGGCTGAAGAATAGCTACTTATTGTGGCTTTAGATCTGCACCAACAAGATAAAATGATTGAATGTACAGGTTTCAACGGTAAATAGTTGTTTTAGTTTATGCTCAGAGGTCTGTTGCAGTTTTAGCTTGGTGTTTTAGCTTTTTAGTTTACTTTTACCGACTTTAAGAATGATTTGCTGTAATATTTGTTTTTCACCCCAAATACATTAAAGACTCAATCGATCAATCAGGTGTTTGCAAAGTGTGCTACTCACCTGTGAGGATCGTAAGGCGCTGGGGGGGGGGGGGGCGAAGGGGAGGGGCGGGGGAGTTGGAGATCGTGCAGCTTTCGCCAAAGAGCCAGGTCTGGAGGCTCATCCTGAAGGCTTGCAGAGTGGGTAAACGTCTGATGTTGAGGGGGAGTTTGTAACGGGTCTTTGCCGCGATGTAGGAGTAGGCTCTTCCACCCATTCTGGCTCTGCGGATGCAGGGGGTTCGGCAAGGGAGAGGTCGGCGGAGCAGAATCTTCTCTTGGGTGAGTAGAAGGAGACACTTTCGTTGAGGTATTGGGGTCTGGTGTTGTGGAGGGATTTGTAGGCATGAGTGAGTAGCTTGAAAGTCACTCTTCTCTCGATGGGGAGCCAGTGGTGGTCTCTTGGTGCAGGGTGATGTGGTCTTGTTGTGGGATTCGGAGGACAAGTCTGGCAGCGGTGTTCTGGATGGTCTGGAGTTTTTGGAGCAGGGATTTGTTGATTCCGGCATAGAGAGTGTTTTCGTAGTCCAATCTGCTGGCTAGGAGTGTGTGGGTAATGGTCTTTCTGAATTCAGGGGGGGGTCCATTTGAAGGTCTTGCGGAGGATGCAGAGGAAGTTGAAGCAGGTGGAGGAGACGGTGTTGATCTGTCGGGTCATGGAGAGGGAGGAGTAGAGTATGATGCCGAGGTTGCGGAAGTGGTCCGTGGGTGTGGGGGGGTTGCCGAGGGCCGTAGCCACTAGGTGTTGTAGCATGCAGAGTGGAAAGGTCAGAGGACAAGGACCTCTGTCTTCTCCAAGCTGAGCTTCAGGCAGCTGCTGCTCATCCAGGATGTGACGCCTTTTATCCCTTCCTGGAAGCGGAGTCTGGTGGTGTCGGGTTCCTTTGTGAGGGAGAGGGTGAGCTGGGTGTCGTCGGCGTAACTATGCTGAGTCCATGCTGTCTGACGATGTTGGCGAGGGGGACCATGTAGATGTTAAAGAGCATGGGGCTGAGTAATGATCCTTAGGGTACTCCCCAGCTGATTTCTATGGGTTTGAGAGGAAGGGCGGGAGTCAGATTCTTTGGGTTCATCTGGTGAGGAAGGAGCGAATCCAGTCAAGGGCGGTTCCCTGAATGCCAGCGTTGTGGAGTTTGGCAGTGAGTGTGCGGTGGGAGACGGTGTCGAAGGCTTCAGAGAGGTCTCGTAGGATGAGAGCTGCTGTGTCATCTGTGGTGGCTAGGAGTGCGGTCTCGGTGCTGTGGTTGCTGAGGAATCCGAATTGGGAGGAGTCGAAGATAGAGTTAGCTTCGATGAAGTTCCTGAGCTGGATCGTTACGATCTTCTCAGTGACTTTGGCTGCGAAGGGGAGGAGAGAGATGGGTTTGTAGTTTGAGGTCCACTGGGTCTGTGGAGGGCTTCTTGAGGAGGGGCTTGACTTCTGCGCATTTCTAGTCGTCGGGGAATGTGCCAGTTTCGAAGGTGGAGTTGATGGTGCTTCGTAGTTCGGGTGCTATGGCGGCGGCGGCTCTGTGGAAGATATGCGGCGGGCAGGGGTCCATGGGGGCTCCTGAGTGAATGCTCTTCATGGTTGTGGCAGTGTCTTCTGTGGTGACCGGGGTCCAGGCAGAGATGGTAGGCTAGCTGGCGTTGCAGGAGGTAGGTGTGGCTTCGCTGCCTAGTACCTGTTTGTTTAAGTTTTTGTAGAGGGTCTTGATCTGGAGCTGGAAGTAGGAGCCAAGCCTGTTGCAGAGGTCCTGGGAAGGCGTGACGTCTGAGGCTTCGCTGGGGGGTTTGGTGAATTCCTGTATGATGCTGACTAACAGCTCATTCTCACATTCTCCATCAGACTCAACAACACAAGTTAAGCAAGTGTAGTTCACCACTGGATAACCCACAAGCAAACCTAGAGAATCTAACAGGAAGATGGCATCCACTCCTCTTTAAGGTCACAGGAAGTCTATCACAACAGTCCTCTCTCAGTCAGCAACCACCATAGGCCCTGCAACTTCTTCTAGCGACAAAACTTTATTTGCTGTACTAGGGGGTCATTTTAGTTGACCGATACAGTATGCATGACGATTGACTACAGCATGTCTTTTTGGGACGGCAAAAGACAGTCTGTCATATGTAAGAACTTTCACACTTTTCTGCTCACTTTGAAGTGATTACATCTGATCAGGCAACCTATTTGCTTGCGAACGATCGGTTATCAGCCTATCTTTGAATTTTCCTGTGAAATAAATGGTGTCGCTTTTACTAACGGGTAAATATTTTCTTGAACTGATGCAGGTAACACATTTTTGGACAAAGCAGCACTAAATCGAAATACTGCTGATAGTCTCAATGCAAGGCATATTGGTATACCAGCCAATGTTCTAATTATTTTGGAAGCAGGGGAGAGGAGTTGGCCTAACGGCTAGGGCGCTCGACCTCGGACCTGGGTTGCAGTCTCGGTAATGACGCCAAACATCCTGTGATTCTGAGCAAATCACTTAATCTCCCCGTGCCTAACAAAAAATGAATATGTGTCCTCATGTAATGTAACTGGTGCTATGTAAAGCACTCTGATACCCGATTGGATTTGGGTCAAGTTCGTGCTAGATAAAACTCTGCAAAAAAAAAAAAAAAAAAAAGCAACTCTTTTAGCCCAGAGGCTAAGCTTAAATCACCAAGACTACGATTTAAGCATCACTAATCACAAAACTACAAATAAATACACCATTTGTTCAAACTACCCACTACTAAATAAAAAATGTTGAATAAACTGAAAACTATTGTTGAAAGACTCACTACCCTAAAGGCCTTCATAGGAGAAAACCGTATGTGTGCCATATCCTATGCCACGGTTCAACAACAAAGCTGATGTTTAATCTAGAAAACAAAACCAAGCCTTCAACCTTAACATTACAAGGCAGTTTCAGGTTCTTGTACGCTACTTAGAATTGATTAAAGTTAGACCATCTAAACTTGAATTCCAAGGTCAAATGTGAATCTGCTGTCCCCATGCACAAAATTCTAAGTTGCCACAGATGAGCTTAATAAAATTAAATCCCACCACTGCACACCCTTAGTTCAGCTTCCTGGGTGGAAGCCCAATCAGACAAGTAGAAAACAATGAGAGGGTAGGAAAGTGTCAACAGCAAGATACAAACTGCTGCCATTCACTGTCCATCGTGTCTGCTGTAGGCCTGGCCCATTTCACAGAAATGTGAAAATGCAACCTTTTTGCAGGCATGAAGGTTTGCAAGCCACTGGCGATTGGCCGTCTGCACCAGAGCTAATAACATCTCACGTTTACCCATCAAAACAGGAAATAGTAGCACGTGCACACTGACGTTTTAAAGGCTACACACAACAAAATCTGAACAGTCATTTTATTGTGAGACCTTGTAGGGTAAGACAGAGGAGGGGCAAGGACAGTTTTACGTAGTAAGGGAAGTCTTCTATGGAGGGAGGCTGGGTGGTCGAGAGAATAGAAGAAATCAGAGAGAAGGTCTTACAAAAGATCACAGAGCGTAAATTGGGTTTTGGGAGCAGTCAGTGTTTGCGGGAGGTGGTCAGGAGGAGGAGGTGAGATGTGCAGTTGGGGCGGAAGGCTTAATATGGAGGTCACTTGCTGTATGAGCCTTGTCGATGATGCATAGTTATCTAAAGACTCTGCAGGGCTTTGGGTGCAACTGGGCCACTCCGCACATGTGCCTACAGACGTGCTTCCATTTCCAGGCTCGTAACTCTTTCTGCACCTTTCTGCAGTAGCTGAAGGCCTCCCTCTAATCTGACCTCGGTATGCCTTGCCCTTAAGGGCACAGTCAGCACATTTGCTGCCATTGATTCAGGGAGAACAACGATAGCTGGCAGGGTGGGTTTCCCACACAGCTCTCTCGGCGCTAAATTGGGAGTTCATCTCTGTTGATTTATTAAAGCGCATTGCTTATTAAGAAGAAGGTGAGATTTGCTGCTGCTCTAGTCACACTCCTCAGGGTCGGGACACATTTAAAGCTTCAACAAACAGTAACATGGCCGAACTACATTGGATGGTGGAACACCCTTTTGAAGAGACAGAGTCGTCCGCCCTTAATGAATACTGACCTGTACTTTTATAGCAGCCAGGCAAATCTACAGAGTCTACCGTCAGAAGGTTTCTTTCTAAACTGGAAAAGAGGCCGATTGGCCTTACGCATGGCCAAACGCTCTACCTTAGTCACACCTGGACTTAATTCATAATTCGTGGGGCATTAATAAGCTAGGATGGATGGGGCATTGCTTAGTTGATGCAGGCAGGTAGTGCAGCCTACATGACACAAGGGAAATGCAATGTTTCTATTACTTATCGGTAATCACATTACTCCTAGTCCTACACTCGCTCATCTCCATTACGCGGTGAGGCCCCTGTACCTCGTAGACACACCCCCTACCAATATAAAAAGGCACCACACCCTCCATAACACCAGTACGTACCAAGCCACCGTAGACACAGTTGGCTGGGCCACAGGGAGGGAGGGCGGGCACTAATGGAGATAAGCGAGAGTAGGACTAGAAGTAATGTGATTACCGGTAAGTAATAGAAACATTACCTCCACGTCCATCTTGCGTAGCTTCGTTAAGCAATGTGACATACCAAGCCAAATAAAAACCAGGCCAACTGTCCCAGTATTAGCCCAGAACATTTTAACAAGATGCACAAATGAATGGCAAACCAACAGGAAATACAAGCAAGTCCCAACACAGCAGACTGAATCCCAGAGGCACGCCCGGCCCCAAACACAGGAAAGAAAGAAGAACCACAAAACAAGGAGCCGAGGACCCCTCCCCCCACCAGCCTGCAAACCAACACAACTGGCAACCCAAAATCAAAAGGAAGAAAACCAGCATAGCCAGAAGTGGCAATCCCCCCACAGATGAAAGAAACAACGGGAAACACCAGAGAGCCCGCATACCACGGAAAGCCCCAAGAGGGACACATCGTCCAAGGGACGGACCACCCCACAAAGAACTGGGAGAACAAACTAACCAAAATACAAAAAATGGTTTGACAACCAGAGGGTCTGAGGGAAAATATTTATAGAGACCACACAGGGTTTGTTCCCCCAAAGAATACTTAATCAACAACCAAGTGAAACCCTGGGGTCTACGCTGAAGTTTACAAAATGTAAAGAACTATAATATCATTAGTGGGTCAAAAGATCCCAGATACACAAGTGAAACAAGTGAAACACCGCCTAAGAAAGATAATAATAATGGGCATATCCCTTGAAAGGACGAAATCCCTCACTCACCAGAGGTGACATGCTTCATCATTGGGATTCTCCAATCCCAGAGGAAACCCCTAGTTCCTCTGGGGGCTACAACTCCCTCACTGTGAGGGAGGAGCACACGGATGTTTTGTTGTTCAAATAAATGGGATGTACTAAATCCACAATGGCGAACTAGTGGTATAAGTGAGGGCGCAGCGCAGGAAAGAATATTTTTGTTATTTATAATTTATGTGATATAAAGTGCAAGTGAAAATAAAAATAAAAATAGCTCAAGAGCGTCAGAGCACCGCTTTGTTCATAGTGCGTCCTTGGCTACAATTAAAACGTTAGTGCACCACTAGTCAACAATTTTTTAGACCATGGTGATGGTGATAGTTGTCAACATGTTTCAGCCTTAGAGCCTACAGAGATGGCACGGCTTTCGTCAGGACTCGAAACAGCTGCTGCGTATCAGAAAACCAGAAAAGGATACTCTGGGTCAAACACCTTAAGTCAAGTGCATCATAAGAAAAGACCACCCGTAAATACTGGGTAAGTCAGCCAACCTCTCACTGGCATCGGGCTCATTCAGGCCACGGTGTACCGACGGACAGAGCGGTGCACTTTTCCTGAGCAGTTGCCAGTGAGAGGTTGGCTGACTTACCCAGTATTTACGGGTGGTCTTTTCTTATGATGCACTTGACTTAAGGTGTTGGACCCAGAGTATCCTTTTCTGGTTTTCTGATACGCAGCAGCTGTTTCGAGTCCTGACGAAAGCCGTGCCATCTCTGTAGGCTCTAAGGCTGAAACATGTTGACAACTATCACCATCACCATGGTCTAAAAAATTGTTGACTAGTGGTGCACTAACGTTTTAATTGTAGCCAAGGACGCACTATGAACAAAGCGGTGCTCTGACGCTCTTGAGCTATTTTTATTTTTATTTTCACTTGCACTTTATATCACATAAATTATAAATAACAAAAATATTCTTTCCTGCGCTGCGCCCTCACTTATACCACTAGCTCGCCATTGTGGATTTAGTACATCCCATTTATTTGAACAACAAAACATCCGTGTGCTCCTCCCTCACAGTGAGGGAGTTGTAGCCCCCAGAGGAACTAGGGGTTTCCTCTGGGATTGGAGAATCCCAATGATGAAGCATGTCACCTCTGGTGAGTGAGGGATTTCGTCCTTTCAAGGGATATGCCCATTATTATTATCTTTCTTAGGCGGTGTTTCACTTGTTTCACTTGTGTATCTGGGATCTTTTGACCCACTAATGATATTATAGTTCTTTACATTTTGTAAACTTCAGCGTAGACCCCAGGGTTTCACTTGGTTGTTGATTAAGAACAAACTAACCAACAGCCCCAGCAAGGGGACCGCAAAGCCCCTAAAGGCCATCCTGGAGCACCAGAGTCAGAGAAACAGAAAAGGAAACCACATGCGCACGAGCACACCAAGCCCCAAAAAACAGCCAATGCAGAGCACAAGAAGACCAGGCAGACCCTCAAAGGGCACTCGCACAGAAGAGGTGACTGAAGCCGAGAGACCAAGGCACCGGCAGCCACCATGCCCCATCAGCAAGACGCCAACCCGGGAAACGCCAGAGAGGGCACAAGAATAAAACAAAACCACAGGGCCACAGCCACCAATGGAACCTGAGACTCCATACCCACCACCAGCTCCAACAACAAAGGAACCAAAGGAGCAGGACAGGCAGGATGCGCCAAAATAACCAGAATCACAAACCACTGAACCAGAACCCTGGAGCAAGGCCAACAGAGGGAAGCCATCAAGAGGCCCGCAGGCCAAGAAAACTGCAAGGCAACCACCCCCAAACCGACACCCCCTCTCCCCCCAACTTCCACAAACAGAATCAGGGAACAGCGGAAAAGAGGCACCCAAATAGCCACCAGGGCAACCCATACCCAGGCCACCACAGCAAGCAGTCCACATCCCAAACGGCAGGAACCGGAAAGGCCCAGACAGCACAACGAACCCCAAAAACCACAGAAGAAGCGGACAAACTGGGATGCGCAGGAACGCAACCCACAAAAATAATGCAGGCATGAAGACCCCAGAGGCAAATGGCAAACACCCCTCACCCTAACCTGGCGGAACTGGAGTGGCCCACCGAGGTACGGGGGCAGGCAGGCACCTCAGAACAGGAGGGAGGAAGAGCCGGCAGCTCAGAACGAACAATCACACCCAGAGGGGGAAAGGCAAGCCCTCAGCATGACGAACCACCGCAACCAACCAGCCACAGGACGGGGGCTCACTGGACAACCCAAGCCAACAGCATAGCCAGAGGGAGCCGCACCAAGGCAAAAAAGCTGCCGCCAAACCCATCTGGGCAGAAAGCGTCCCACAGAAAGAAGAGGAATGCGGAACTACACACTGGAAAAACCCAAGGGACCCAGGCCGGCAAGTGAGAAAAGGCACCGGGAGAGGACCAACAGAACGAGGCGAGCAACCAAGCCAGATAACCTGGGAAACCAAACAACCAGACACCAAACAGCCAGGCACTCCCACAGATGAAGTAAGACAGGAACATGGGACAGCCAAACCACCAACCAGCAACCAAATGAACCAGCAGGTCAGGACAGCAGAGGATGCCGCCGCAGGTGTGGTACTGTAAAAATCGGAACCGTGTAGGTGGCATGGTCCCACCATGCCAAGTTTGGTATCAGCGAACCGCACATGAGCAACACGGTATGTATGAGTGTTTTCGTCATGTTTCACTGATGAATTCACTGTGTATACGATACTACATATTGTATCCATGGGTTCCATTTTACAGTAGTAGCCATTTTGTGGTTGCCCTCACATAGGCTGCGCACTAAGGCCATGCCTAGGTTTAAAGGACACGTACACCCTCTGTGACTTCTCTCTGACCTGTGCAAGCCGACTCCGCTGCCCGAGGACAATCCTGTCCGGCCGGTTCCTTTCTCGTGGCCTAACGTGATTAGCATCAGGGCTCGACCCATCATAAAGCCCCTGTTCGCACACGATCCCTGACTAAGCTGTTTTCACACCTGATCCTGTTTCTTACTTTATGGCTTGTTTTACAAGCAGGACGTGCCCGTTTTATTGGGGTCTGCTGTTATCTGATGAGGGTTCTGAGCCTTGCTGGGTGCAATAACTGCATGCTTAATGAACTGAAATGTGGGATTGTCATTATGGCTCTGCTGATCCTTTGAAACTAAAATATGTGAATGACCATTTGTAAAACAGGGGCGGTGTTGTGCCCAAAGCGCAATTTTGTATATATAAGTAAAGACTGGTTTTTGGTTCGGGAGCAGTCTCCTGAGAACATACATCGTGTTGTACTTCTCTGATATCTGTGTTTGGTCTGCAGCCAATAAAGCCGTTCTTTGAATTCACCTAGAAGACTCTGTGTTTCTGTGGGTCTGAAACAGGAAGAATCCGAAGTCTTAGGGTGTGTTCCCCTGCACCGCTGGGTTCTAAAAACCCGGTACTTCAGTTGGCGCCCAACTCGGGACGATTTCAGTGGTACCGGTCCAAGCCAGAGGTTCGTGGGGAGCTTCGTGTGGAAATTCTGGAAGAAGGCCGCCACTTCATCGACCCCTGCATGTCGACGTGGTCCGAAAGTCTTTTCTGCGAGGTTCTCCGCGTCCCGACGGCTACGAAGGACTGCTGCCCTGATTAATCGTCCTGTTTTGGACCCTTGACGATTTGGTAGAGCGAAACAATTAAGAGAGTCTTCTGGTGAAGTCATCGATACCTCAGTTAAGTATAAGTGGAGCGTCTCCCAGTTTGTTTGGTATCCTTCGGGATTTTGGTATCCTTCGGGATCGCTTTGATTTGGGTCTTGCAAGTGCCAAAGCCAGAGGACTCGTGTATTCACGAGACTATCGTATTCGATAATCCTTTGAAGTTTGAAACTAGACTAGTGAGCAAAGATGCCTGGTTCTAGTATATTTGGAAATTTGTTTTGTTTTGGTTGTAAAAGGGACTCCCGATTGGAGGATTCGTGTCCGGTTCCTCCAATTGGAACTCCAACTTATGAGCTTTATGTGAAACATGGCGTGGGCCCCATTACGTATAATGAAGTATGGGTCCGATACACCAGAAAGGATGGTGTTTTAAAATGGCCCCAAAATGGTAGTTTTGACACAGAGATCCTAGATAATTTAGAAGTTAAATTGTTCAAGAAGAAAGCCCGGCCGGCGATGTTTGATTCCTTCCGCCTATGGCGAAAGGAAGCCAAACAAAAAGAAATTAAATTAGCAAAGAAACAGAAAAGAGAGAGAGGTATGTCGATCATGCAAGCAGCTTTGCAGTTCAAGAATAATGATGAGGACCGAATGGATGAGCAGTTGCATAGGCAACGCAAACTAGTGATTGATAAATGTTACCCAGTTTTGCCACCCCTTCAACAAGATGGGTCAAAAGAGAAAGAGAAAGATTCTCTAATGTCCCATTTACTAAGTTCGCCACCCCCTTATGCGCAAAATGCTACAGCGCCTCCACAGCCCGTAAATGTGCAGCCTCCAGTTAATGCGCAGCAAGCTTTCCCGCAGCCGCCAGCTCCTCCTCAGCCGGCTCCTGTCCTGGTAGCACAGCCTTCCCAAGGGCCGCCGATTTTGCAACCTACCACTTCTGCGCCCCTTGCAACTTTCCCTAGCACATCAGCTGCCTCTCTTGGTGCCCTACCTGCTGCTACCCCTGTATCTGTATCTGCACCCGTTTTCCTTCCCTCTGTTTTTCCCTCGGTTCTTACCTCGACTTCTCCTTCTGCACGACAGCGAATAGCTAGTGCAGTCACTAGTCTTATATCACCCCTCTTTGGGTCGTCTACTACGACCCCTGGTCCTCAGCGTAAGCCTTTACGTAGTCAAATACCTGGTTCTAGAGAGAAAGAAGAACTGGACCGCATGGCACGTAGATGGATTGTTTAGCCTTCTAGATATGATGTAGAATCTGTTGTTAATGTTTTTCATCAGTGGGAAGCGCCACAACAGCGGTACGTTTTTGAGAAAATGTGTGAAATTCTATGTGAGGAATTGGAAAATAATGATGTAGACTCCAGTCCGCAAGAGTTGTGTCAAGTGCGATTTGAATTTGGAAAAGGTACGATTGTGGGTTCTGATGTTGGTAAGGCAGTTGCGACACTGCTGTCTTTCAGGAATGGGGATTGTCAGCAATCGTTGTTTGGACAGGAATTCCCTGAAGGGAAACAAGCAAAAGCGCGACAATATCCGATGCGTGAGGTTCCTCCAGTTTGGAGACCTGGTGATGCGAATGCTAATCCACCTGTTCTGGCACATTTTCAGCGTGTTTGGGTACATGTTCCCTGGAAACGATCTGAAGTTTTAGCCCTTAAGCAGACATTGCCTGACCCCCGTAAGAATCCTGCAGGATATTATAAGGAGTTATCGAAGACTGCAGAATCATGTGTCATGAACCTGGCAGACATAGATATGCTGTTTGGGAATGTTGTTCCACAGCCTTTGTGGGGATTGATTCGCAATGCAGATCATGCTGCAGAGCTAGGTGACACATGGGCTAATATCATTAATGCGGACAATAGACAGGTTGGTGGTGCCAAGCCTGATCCCTTGGTAGCAGAACTCCCTGGTAGAATAATTAATTACATGAAAACTTTAATGCCCGCAATACGTGTAAATTGGGATAAATTATCCGCGTGCAAACAGAAGAAAGATGAAACAGTGTCCGATTTCTTCACTAGGTTTGAAGAAACATTTATCGACCACAGTGGTCAGGACATGAGTACAGAAGGTGGCCAACGGTTATTTGTTGATAAATATGTGCATAATTTGCTTCCAGAGTTGTGTAAGAAATTAAAAGATTCGGAGAGTTCTTGGGCCGTTTCCTCTTCAGAACAAATACTGGCTACTGCACAGTATTATGAAAATAGGGATAAAGATGAGAAGGATAGAACAGACAAGAAAACGAAAGAGTTGAAAACGAAGGTTCTTTTACAACAGGCTTATCCGCCACGTGCAGGTCAGAATAATTATAGGCAAACCCAGGGTATCTATCAGCAACCCCAACAGTTTCAGAATAATCAGCAAATGTATGGGTATTATCAACCACGTGTCCCTATCGGTCCCAATCAAAGTTCGTATTGCAAGGAGGAGGGTCACTTTAAAAATAATTGTCTCAGATTGTTGCAACGCACAAATAATGCTTATGGCGCAAGAGGTAGAGGTGGCCAGCAAGCCCCAAGAGGTAGAGGGCGTGGGAATGTTCCCCAGAACGCGCGTCCTCTTCCGGCTCAAAATACGATGAATAGTTTTGATCAGCAAGCCAATGCGACCATCAAGACAGCGCAGTACTATAATAATGACTACTATACAGAAGATGATGATACGGAAGGGAATGATTACTAGGACAGCCGTAGACAGAGAGAGGGAGTTGTTTCAGTGCCAGTGGACCAGAGCGGGCCGTATGTTAAGGTGACTACAGCGGGTATAACAGAGCCCTTTCTGCTGGACACTGGGGCTGCAAAAAGTTCTATTATGCACTCCAAACTCCCTGGCGCGCCTTTGTCTGGCGAAATGAATGTTTCCGTAGGTTTTTCTGGCGCCCCGGTTAGGAACCCGATCTCAAGTCCTATGGCCCTTTCTGTTGGACCTTGTGAGCTGAAAGTGATTTCTCCCATGTATTTGTCAAAGACTGAACTACCAGCTGAATTGTCGTCTCTTCCTGATCCCATGTGGGCCACTGGCCCTAATGATGTGGGCCTTTTGGAAATACCGCCGTATGTTGTCACTTTAAAAGCCAATGTTAAATTGCCCCGCATTCCCCAGTACAAGATCTCTAAGGAAGGTGAAAAAGCGTTGTTAACAATTATCTATGATTTAATTGAGAAGGATGTCATTGAAGAGACAAGAGGCAACGTTTGTAATAGTCCGGTTCTGCCCGTTTTGAAACGTACTGACCCTTCGCAGCCACCTGTTTACAGATTTGTGATCGATCTTAGAGAGGTCAATAAGGTTGTTGTGCCACAGTTTCCAGTGGTCCCTGATATAACCGCCTTGTTGACCATGATCCCAGCTTCCGCTGCTTGGTTCTCAGTAATCGATTTAAAGAATGCTTTCTTTAGTATTCCGATTGCAGAGGAGAGCAGAGATATTTTTGGCTTTTGTTTAGGAGGTCGAAGCTTCCGTTTTAAACGTGCTCCTCAGGTCTACTGTGAAAGCCCATCAATATACAGTCAGGCGGTAAAAGCACAGCTTGATGCCCTTGTTTTACCTAAAGGTGCTACCCTTATCCAGTATATTGACGATTTACTAATCGCCGCAGATACTGAGGAAATTTGTAAACGAGCTACATCATCATTGTTGCGTCATTTGTCTACCTTCCATCACAAAGTGTCTCTCTCTAAGCTGCAATATTGTCGACAAGAGGTGACCTATTTAGGTCATCTCTTCTCGAAGGAGGGAAGGAAGCTGACCCCAGAAAGAATCCAAGCCATTGCACAATTAAGCGTGCCAAAGACAAAGAGAGAAGTGCGTGCTTTCCTGGGCATCATTTCATATTGTAGGCACTGGATCCCGAGTTTTTCTTTATTGGCAAAACCATTGCTAGCATTAACATATAAAGATATACCAAATCCGGTCCCATGGTCTGAAGAGTGTCAGAAAAGTTTTGTGGAATTACGAGAGGCATTATGTTCAGCTCCTGTGTTGGGTACCCCCGACTATAGTAAGCCTTTTACCCTGTATGTTTATGAAAGGGACGGTTGTGCATTATCAGTACTGACACAGCCTTTTGGAGACAGACCGCGCCCATGCGCGTATTTTTCATCGACTTTGGACCCTGTAGCGAGGGCATTGCCAAGTTGTTTAAGAGCTACAGCGGCAGCAGCTGCGTCTATTCGACAGTCTGCTGGACTAGTGATGAATAACACATTGATTGTAATGGTTCCTCATGCAGTGGACACATTGTTAAATAGGACCAAGACACAGCATTTAACTAATGCTCGATTGTCAAGTTACGAGTTGACGCTGCTAGCGAGTCATGTGCACATAAAGAGGTGCAATACGTTGAATCCAGCCACATTATTGCCAATCGCAGCAGACACAGATGAGGTTGTCTGTTCAGAACAGAAGAAGAAACAAAAGGTAGAGTGGATCTTAAAGATACTCCCCTGGTTGAATGTGATGGTACCTTGTGGGTGGATGGTTCGTGCTTCAAGCTTCCGAATGGTGATACGACTGCTGCACACGATTGTTGAAACTGCACGCATACCACATAATTCGGCTCAAGCAGCAGAATTAATTGCACTCACAAGAGCATGCGTGTTGTCAACAGGAATGAAAGTGAACATATATACTGACAGTCAGTACGCTTTTGGTGTGGCCCATAGTTTTGGGCGTTTGTGGAAAGAACGTGGGTTCCTGACTTCGCATAGAGCCAAGATTCAGAATGGTGAGTTAGTGAATGATCTCCTTGAGTCACTGACCTTGCCGCTACAAGTCGCGATTGTGAAATGCAGCGCACACAAGAAGGTTACCGATGATGTTGGGCGTGGTAATGCATTTGCTGACGAGACCGCGAAGGAAACAGCAAAAGATGTGACAACCCGAATGTATGTTGCAGGCCCCGCAAGATGGGTTGGTGATGTTGGAATGTGTGAAGACACGATAGAGAGTGTGAAGTCTCTTCAAGCTGAAGCCACAGAGAAAGAATTAAGTATGTGGAAAGAGAGTAAGGGAAAATTAGATGAAAACGGTTGTTGGATTGATTTGTCAGAACACCGGCGTTGGTTGTTACCTGATGCGTATGTGCTTCCAGTGGTTACGATGGCGCATGGAATGGCACATGTCAGTGTGAAAGGGATTTGTAAGTTGTTGGCTCCAGTATGGCAGAATGCTGGAATCTTTAAATGTGCAGAGAATGTAGTCAAAAATTGCATGGTATGTCTGAAATACAATCCTGGTAGGGGAACCCCAACTCCACCTGGTCATTTTGCGCCTCCATCATATCCTTTTGAAGTTCTACAACTAGACTTCATCCACATGGAAAGATGCAACAATTTGAAATATGTATTGGTTGTTGTTTGTGCCTTTTCAAAATGGATAGAAGCATATCCCCTAAAAGACAATACTGCCTTATCCACAGCTAAAGACCTAGTTAAAGAATTTTTTCCTAGGTTCGGAATGCCAAGGATGGTATGGAGTGATAACGGGAGTGAATTTGTAGGCCGAGTGATGAAGAATGTGTGTGAGGGACTAGGCATTAAGCAAAAGTTTCACGCTGCAAATCACCCCCAATCAGCTGGATTAGTAGAGTGCTACAATGGCACCTTGAAGCTTAAGTTGGCCAAAATTCAGGCGAGCTCCGGTCTTAAATGGCCTGACACTCTGCCCTTAGCACTCCTGTCAACAAGAATGACTGTACATTCGCGAGTGGGACTTAGTCCATATGAGATAGTGTTTGGCCGTCCGGCCAATGTGTGGGGAGTGCCAAGGCCGACAAAGTTCAGTGAAATCGAATATCCAGTACTGCTTGATTACTTGTATGAATTGACGGCTAAATTGCGTGTCTTACACCAACAGGTTCACGATACTCTGCCCCAGGCCTCTGAAGCTCCATGACACCCTATTAATCCTGGAACGTGGGTCCTAGTTAAAAACTTTCAACGTGCAAAGAATGATGAGCCCCGTTGGATCGGCCCCTACCTAGTACTGCTGTCGACAAGATCAGCAGTTCGAGTGAAAGGGAAAAAGAATTGGATTCACGGCATACACTGTAAGAGGATCCCTTTACCCCTACCATATGACCGGTGGGCCCAGGAGGGGATCGCTGACTCCGAGGCTGAGACTGTGCCTCGTTTTGTGCCTTTTAGCGATGCACGTGTAAAGGGGACAAATACAGAACGAGAAAGTGACGACATTCTGCAGGAAGCTATATCGCCATCAATTCGATTGGATACCACAGAGCCTGAACTCTTGTTTCAAGACCAGACAGTGCCTGGCAGAAATAGGTAGAATTTGAGGCCAAGAACTATGGACAAATAAAAATTATTTTTCTTTGATATTTTCAAAAGTACAGCTCTCTCATCTGAAAAACTTTTTGACTTTTTGTTTTTCAAACCACCATCCGGGTTCAGCTGCAGGGTCGCGCCAAGACTTTGGGGTACAAGCCGGAGACGTTAGGTCAACGGTTCTGGTTGGTCTAGGGCGTTCCCTGAACTGACAGGTGTACTCCTTAGCAGAAGATACTCATCCGCCGCGAGCAGCACGATTAGAGGATGGAGTTTTTCAGGATGAAGAAGCCCACCGAGGAAACTAATTTCAAGAGCAGAATATGTAAAATAATGAATAGCAGATGCTTTGTAGTATTATGTCTGTTTGTACTCTTTAGCATAATGATGTTTTCTGTAGGTTGCGTATTATTGTCTTTCCAAGTGTCATTTGCACCCACTGTACAGCCCACACCTCTTCCTACTGTTTCCCAACACTCTTTCCACCCTCTGCCAGAACACGAACAAGCTAGACGTGCTGAATTTGTAAACAATTCGTTCATTCAGCTCCTGCACCAGCACCAACTAGTTATGAACACAACAAACTGCTGGGTGTGTGGTTTGATGCCGCACACCATTAATAAGGGCATCCCATATCTAGTACTGCCATTCAGCTATAATGGTTCATCATGGGCATTCCAGACCATGTTTCTTTTTGCGCTTGAAACCTACTCCCAGCGACCACCGCGCTCCATTAGACCTAACTCGAATAATAAAGCCTTGATGAAAGGAGTTGCAGATATGAGTAGAGATATCGATGCATATACATCTATTCCCAAGGATGAGTTGCGAGCTTATGTAGGTTGGAACGTGACTGGGTATAGCATCAGTTTGGGTGAAAAACAGCGCAAAAGTTCATCTCTGATTTGGGTCGTACCCCACACAGGTCGGTTCTGTCTACAAGGTAATGGTCAGAATCCAAGAGCTCAACTAGGGAAAAGTAACTGTACTGAGACATACACTTTTCCATCACAGTTTTCCCCTGCGTTTTTGGCTGCCAAGGGTACATACTTTGTCTGCAATGATCGAGCATATACATGGTTGCCCCCTGATTTCTCGGGCACATGCTATGTTGCGAATTTGCTACCGCCAACATTTACTGCCGCCTCTGATTATCACAAGACAAGAGTTGTGAGAGGCGTCGTTAGTAAGGAAGATACTGCCGGTCAGGAAGCGGGAGACTTTTTCCTGGGTTTCCTGCCGTTTTGGGGACCAATGGTCAATAGTCGGAACCTGAGACAACTGACCCGTGTAGTTGAATCCACTGTTAATGTAACGGCCGGTGCCCTTGGTAACTTGACAGCTGAGCTTCAAGCGGATCGCCTGATGACGTTGCAGAACCGTATGGTTCTAGACGTCATACTTGCAGACCGTGGTGGGGTATGCAAGGTCATCCAATCAAGCTGTTGTATTTTCATACCGGATAACGCTCCAACAGTCTACCAGGCCATTTCCAAACTGCATATGATTTCCGAATCTATTCACGTAGATAAAGGAGATTGGTCGCTGATGGGGTGGTTCTGGGGACTGAGATCAGCTTGGGGATGGAAGATTTTAATAGTCATTGGAATGATCTTAGCCATTCTTTTCCTGTTCTGTTTATGTATACAGTGTGTCCCTGTAATGTGTAGCCACTGTGTTACATCATGTGTAAGGAAACCTGTATCGAAGGACGTGCTAAGCAATAGGATGATGCTACAGCAACATCTCCATGACTTCATGAATGTAGACTTGGACTCAGATTAGTATAGTTCTTGCCTATGTAAGGGCAAAAGGAGGGTCTGTGGTACTGTAAAAATCGGAACCATGTAGGTGGCATGGTCCTACCATGCCAAGTTTGGTATCAGCGAACCGCACATGAGCAACACGGTATGTATGAGTGTTTTCGTCATGTTTCACTGATGAATTCACTGTGTATACGATACTACATATTGTATCCATGGGTTCCATTTTACAGTAGTAGCCATTTTGTGGTTGCCCTCACATAGGCTGCGCACTAAGGCCATGCCTAGGTTTAAAGGACACGTACACCCTCTGTGACTTCTCTCTGACCTGTGCAAGCCGACTCCGCTGCCCGAGGACAATCCTGTCCAGCCGGTTCCTTTCTCGTGGCCTAACGTGATTAGCATCAGGGCTCGACCCATCATAAAGCCCCTGTTCGCACACGATCCCTGACTAAGCTGTTTTCACACCTGACCCTGTTTCCTACTTTATGGCTTGATTTACGAGCAGGACGTGCCCGTTTTATTGGGGTCTGCTGTTATCTGATGAGGGTTCTGAGCCTTGCTGGGTGCAATACCTGCATGCTTCATGAACTGAAATGTGGGATTGTCATTATGGCTCTGCTGTTCCTTTGAAACTAAAATATGTGAATGACCATTTGTAAAACAGGGGCGGTGTTGCCCCCAAAGCGCAATTTTGTGTATATAAGTAAAGACTGGTTTTTGGTTCGGGAGCAGTCTCCTGAGAACATACATCGTGTTGTACTTCTCTGATATCTGTGATTGGTCTGCAGCCAATAAAGCCGTTCTTTGAATTCACCTAGAAGACTCTGTTTCTGTGGGTCTGAAACAGGAAGAATCCGAAGTCTTAGGGTGTGTTCCCCTGCACCGCTGGGTTCTAAAAACCCGGTACTTCACAGGTGCCCCATGAAACCCCAAGGGTTGAAAGAAGCTGTGGCAACAAGAGGGGCCAAGAAAGAACGAAGCCGCAGGAACGTGGCCATAGAGTCGCCACAACCACCCAGGAACGAGAAAAGCAGGAGACGGGAGACCACCGCCTCACCATGGAACTGAAGAGGGTGAAGCCCAAACTGAAACACAGAAGGCCACAACACAGCTCACCAGGCACAGAAGCAGACAGGGCGAGCACCCAAACCACTGGAGACCAACCAGGAGCAAGGAAGTCCCCCCCAAAAAAAACAGACTGTGACCCGCACAAGTGACATGCCAGGTCAGCAGATGAGGAAGCCACAGATCCCCCCCCCAAAAAGAACTGCAGAGTCAACACCCAAGAAAATGGAAGACCACCTGACGAGACAACCGCATATGGTAAACTGGCACAGCAAGCAGACCAGGCACAAATCCAGAGGCCAGGAAAAAGGCCAACAGGCCACCAAGCACCGACAAACCACAGGAAGAGAACGCAAAGAGCTCCAGGACAGACCAAGAAGCAGCCAACAGGCAGAACCAGGACGGAACAACTAGGCAGGAAGAAGCAACAACTGCACACCACCAACCAGCACGTGGGGAAGCCGAAGTCACAGACCACCGCCATACAGAGGAAAACCAACAGTCAAGGTTAAAAGGACAGGCCACAGGTTAGGAAACAACCCAACAACAAAACATAGCACAGCTATACACAAACAAAAAGGAACGTCCAACCCATAGGGACAGAGTAGCCAATGGTAAGGAGCAGTGCATCCGCCTCCGGCAGACCCCCACTACAGACACAGAGAGGCCCAGCACCCCCACAGCAAGCGAAACAGAGGGGCCAAAAAGCCAGCAGCACCTGCACCAAGATGCCCATCCAGTCACAGCGCCAGCCAGAGCACTGTTCTGAACAGCCACAACAGGCCTAGTGACAATCACAGGCAAAGGAGTCCCCAGAACTCAGGAACCACTACACAGCAGAACTCACACCCCAAACAGAGCACCGCCTGACACGGGCAGAAAGGACCACGAGGACGCAGAGAAGCCACCGTAACCGTGGCCAAGAGACAATCACCCACAAGGAAGGAACATGCCGAAACTCAGAAGAATGGGCCAGGCTACCTGGGAAATGCCACAGACCAAGACAATTCGCAAGACCCAAGGCCAAATGCTGCAAATCAACCCGCGCCGGAGCGAGCTCAAGCACCCACCCAAGGAGGCAAAGACACCAAAAACCAGAGGCCAACAAACCAACGACAGAGCAAACACAGACAAACCCCGTGGCAGACAGGGACCCCTAGCACGAATGTCAAGCCCAAGCACGAGACAGGAGCCACAGCAGACGGCCGCAAGTGGGCCCACACAAGACAGACTTAAAAGCACCACAAGAAACAGTGCCGACACCTAGAGGGCCAAGACCCCCAGATGCTCACTCAGGCCAGAGAAGGCAGCGCAGTCCACCGGCCAGACCGTAAACAAGCCGGCGCCAGCCACAAACACTTCCCAAACACCACAGAGAGAGAAGAAGAGAGCCGGTGTAAGACCTGCAGCGAGGAGAACAAAACCAGGAACAAAAAGGGAAAAGTCTGCCGCACCGCAAGCAGACGCTGCCCCCCATGTGGCCCACAGGAGACACACAACAGCACCCCTGGCCATAAAACTAAAGGAGAGAGGCTATCACCCCATGCACCCCGACATGGACCAAGCAGCCCGGTAGATGCCAAAACTGTGCATCCGTCCCCCGCCACACCGCCACCAGGAACAAAGATCGAGCTTTATGGCAACAAGGACACACCCCTGCGCACGAGAAAAGCAAACCAGGTCTGCATGTTCCACAATGCGATCGCCAGCCAAGTGCCACGGTAGAGACACCAAATGCCCACCGCCGACCAGCAGAGGGCCGCTGCCACAAAGACATACACACTCAACAGCCAGAGAAAGGTACAGAAAACCTCTGGCCGGTGGAAATCAGCCCCAGCAACAAGCGACGCCCACCCCGACCGGAGGGAGGCACCTCCGACCTCAGGCCATGGAGAACAAGCATTGGGATAGCCAATAGGTCTCGCTTTTGGGACCTTATAAGTATTAAGTTATGCAGCACAATATCCTTGGTGCAACAACATTACTGTTGCATGGTTAAACACTTATAAGGTCCCAAAGGCGAGACCTATTGGCTATACCAATGCTTGTTTTTCTTATGTTATGTCTCACCTCATTCGGTGCTTATCTTCAAACGTGCCCATTCGTTTCGATGAACTCCTTTGTGTGGTGCACAGGCTGTAAAGTCTCTCTTTGGATGTGGTCTGACATTCTGCTACTGGCACCTGACTTCTCTATTTTATCTTCCAGCACACCTTTTCCAATCAGACCATCCTTGTGGGCTAAAAAAAAGAATGTATATTTTATCTTTTTTTTCTTTAACTTTCGTTCCAGTAAGTTTCTTGCACATGTGTCTCACTAATCTCACTCTCCCGACCGTTCAAAACCATAGGCTACGCAGATTTTAAGATAATAATACATATAGTTTTACAAATGTTTACCTTAAAGGTGTATCCTAAAAATGAAAGCATTAAAGCAATGACGTTAGTGCCGCCACCTCTGCAGTAGTGGCTGGGAAGCCTCAGGTACAGCCGCTCCCAGCTGTCAATATCTGAAAAGCTTCAATGTAGAAACACAAGCTAAAGAACTCGTATGTGACGAACTCAGGGGGCGGGGGAGGACATTTTGCATCAGTAATGTTACTAGAGGGTTAGAATCTTTCAATAGACTGTCACGCATCATTAGCAAGGACCTGGCTGGGCACCAACTTTCTAAAATAATCCGACCATTTCGTTCCACAGAGCTTTCTGTATGTCTCAACTGTCTGAGTTCAATATTAATATTCACATCAATTATTCTGACCGTGCCCCCGGCAAAAAGTATTTTGCTGTTGGGGCACTCCCCATCTTCTGTAGTTGTGGGGGGGTGGGGAGGGGGCAACAGCACCAAAGAAGTGGTAAGAATGCAATGCACAGGCAAAAACCTGGCTCTTACTCCCACAAACACTGCTGTGCCAGATGCATAAGTACAGCTGTTCTGCCCATTATGTATATGTCCCCTGCCAGGTGAGATAACATGGCAAAGAACAGCACATAAAAACAAACTGACATATCTCTAGGTGTGAGGGAAGTCTGCAGACAAGACGCTGCCAAGTCACCCCCCCACATACCACGTCAGTTTAGCACCAACTTTTTTAATGATAGCTTAGAACATATAGCTTGCAAAGTGTTTTTGGCTTAAAAACCAGGGCTGTCTGAAGTTGTCAGTTGTCAGGCATGACTGCACCATATAAAGGAATATGCTACTTACCAGTATGCATCTGTTCTTGGCATGTAGAGCTGCAGATCTATACACTGTGCATAGATCGCCATCTGGTGTTGGGCCCGGATGTTTGCAGTTTGTTTTTCCTCTTGGAAAGTCTTTGGAAGTCACGAGATCGGTGACTCCTCCTTTGGTTCGTATTGCGCATGGGCTTCGGCTCCATCCTCAGATTGTTTTTCGCCAGCAGGGAAAGATGGAGCGTAGTAATAACAGTAAAGAAACCCATGTGTGTTGTATCTAAATAAGATAGACTGGAACGGATACAGGTAGCCGGGGAGGCGGGTGGGCGTGTATAGATCTGCAGCTCTACATGCCAAGAACAGATGCATACTGGTAAGTAGCATATTCCGTTCGAGGCATATGAGCTGCAGATTATACACTGTGCATAGACTATATAGCAGTACCCAACCCTAGCGGCGACCACCGGCATCCGTTGCAGTTGTTTGGAACAGTGTTTTTAGTACAGCCTGGCCCACACTAGCTTGTTGCTTGGTTTGCACATCTACACAGTAATGTTTTGTGAAAGTGTGCGGTGTTGACCATGTCGCTGCTTTGCAGATGTCATCTAGAAGCCCCTATCTTCCTTGTAGAGTGGGCTTTAGGGGGAACAGATAGCGTTCGTTTTGCTTTGTGGTAGCAAATCTGTATGCATTTTACAATCCACCTAGCTATCCCTGATTTAGAAATAGGGTTGCCTTTATGTGGTGGAGAGAAAGAGACAAATAGCGGTTTGGTTTTTCTGAAAGGTTGTGTTCTTTGGATGTAGTAAACTAAGGCCCTTTTAACATCCAGTGTGTGTAAAGCCCTTTCCGCAACGGTTTGAGATTGTGAAAAAAAGACCGGTAATTCTTCTGACTGGTTTAGATGGAAGGGAGAAATGACTTTGGGTAGAAATGTTGGGTTGGTGCGGAGTACAACCTTGTTCTGATGCATTTGGAGAAAAGGTTCCTGTATAGTGAGTGCTTGTATTTCACTAACCCTTCTAAGGGAAGTGATGGCCACTAGAAATGCTGCTTTCCATGTGAGAAATTGCAGCTCACATTTATGTAATGGTTCGAAAGGGGGTCCCATTAGCCTTGTGAGAACTATATTCAAGTTCCAGACAGGTGAGGGTGGTACTCTGGGTGGAATTACTCTTTTGAGGCCTTCCTAGGAAAAGTGATAGGTGCTGCCTGTTCTGTAAGTAAGCAGCAATTGCTGCGAGGTGTAACCGAATGGATGTATATGCTAGGTTACACCTTTGTAGATGGAGCAAGTAACATATGATGTGCTGTATGGACACATTTAGAGGGTTGATTATGTTGTTGTGGCAGTAAACAACAAATCTTTTCCACTTTGCAGCATAGCATGCCCAAGTAATAGGGCGTCTAGCTTCCCTGATAATATTCATGCAATCAGGGGGAAGGTTAAGGTATCCGAATTCTAGGACCTCAGGAGCCAGATCGCAAGGCTGAGCTGAGTCCGGGCGCCTGATCTCTCCATGGTTCTGGGTTAGGAGGCATGGTGAGAGGTGCAGCTTTTGGTGTGGTACTACCGAGAGTTCCAGCAGTGTGGTGTACCACGGTTGTCTGGCCCATGTTGGAGCTACTAGGAACAGTGTTAGGGAATGCTGTTGTAGCTTTCGCACCACTAATGGAATTAGTGGGAGAGGTGGAAAAGCGTATGCAAATTTGTGTGACCAGTTCATCCATATCGCATTGCCTTTGGACAATGGGTGTGGATATCTGGCGGCGAAGCTTGGGCATTTTTTGTTTTCGTGGGTGGCGAATAGGTCTATGTGTGGATGCCCCCACTTCTGAAAGAACGGGTGAAGAACCTGTGGGTGAAGTTCCCATTCGTGAATCTGTTGAGTTTGTCTGCTGAGGAGATCTGCCACGGTGTTTTGGACTCCTGGGACGTGTTGGGCCAGGAGAAAGATTTTTTGTGGAATTGCCCATCTCCATATGCTCTGTGCCAATTGAGAGAGCTGTAGAGAGTGTGTGCCCCCCTGTTTTTGAATGTAGTACATGGCAGTCATGTTGTCTGTGCGAATGAGGACTGCCTTGCCTGAAATCTGCGTCTGGAAGGATTTTAGGGCTAGGAAGATTGCCAGTAACTCTAGATGGTTGATGTGGAGTAACTTCTGTTGCGGCGTCCATGTGCCCTGTACTGTGAGATGTAACAGATGAGCTCCCCAGCCGGAGAGCAATGCGTCTATTGTCAGGATTATTTGAGGAACCGGGTCCAGGAACGGTCGACCTCTGGAAAGGTTTGTGGTGTTCCACCACTGCAGAGAGCGATGGGTGCGACCGTCTACCAACACCAGATCTGTCAGTTGCCCCTGGGCCTGATTCCACTGGCGCGCTAAACACTCTTGGAGTGGACGCATCTGGAGTCTTGCATGGGACACTATAAAAATGCAAGAGGCCATCATCCCTATCAGTTGCATAAACACCCTTGCTGGGAGAGAGTGTTGAAATATGAATTTTTGACGCAGAGCCTGTATATTTGCAATTCTGGCAGGATTGGGATAGGCTATGGCTTTTGAGGTGTCAGAAAGTACAGGGAGTAGACCCCTACATTTTGTTGATTGATGGGGACCAGCTCTATGGCTTGTTTTTGCAGGAGGGAGATTACCTCCTGTTTTAGTAACGTGGCATGTTCTTGAGACATTGGGCGTTGCCTGGGTGGAATGTTTGGGGGGGTAGATGTTCATTCTAGGCAATACCCTGAATGAATAATTTGGGTCACCCATCTGTCTGAGGTGATTGTCTCCCAGACGTGAAGGAAATTTTGTATTCTGCCCCCGACCGGAGTGGAATGGTCTGGAGGGAGCGTGGGAAAGTCATTGGGTAGGCGGTGTGGCAGAGCGGGCGGTATTTGTCTTGCCTCTGCCTTTATTATTATTGCCTCTGTATCCGTCTCTTTGATAACCCTTTGTGAAGGTAGATTGAGGAGGGGATTTGTAGGACGTGGATTCACTATCCGAGGAGTAGCCTCTGCCCGTGCCCCGAAAGGAAGAGCGGCGAAAGGAGCGCCTAGCAGTGTGTGACTGTAGGGCTCCCATGGATTTCGCCGTATCAGTATCTTTCTTCATCTTCTCGAGGGCTTCATCAACTTTTGGGCCAAATAAATGTTGTTGGTCGAATGGGTGATTCAATATGGAGGCTTGTACCTCAGGTTTAAAACCTGAAACTCATAGCCAGGCGTGGCGACGGAGAAGGACACTGGTGTTTATGGCACTGGAGGCTGTATCTGCCACATCTAGGGCACAGCGTATAGAGGTATTAGTTATAGTTTTTCCCTCTTGGATCAATTCATTAGCCCTATTTCGGTATTTTTCAGGGAGATGGTGCATGATGGTCTCTAACTCATCATAATGCGCCCTGTCGTATCTGGCCAATAGCGCTTGCGTGTTGGCGATACGCCATATTTTGGCGGCTTGTGACGCAGTGCGCTTCCCTGAGGCGTCTAGGAGCTTGGACTCTGTCAGGTGGTGGTGCTTCGCCTGAGAATTTGAACGCTTCCTAGCTGTAGATACCACTAAGGAATCCAGTGGTGCAGGGCCTTTAATGTATGAAGGATCTGTGGGGGCGGCTTTGTATTTTTTCTCTATACGGGGGTTTAGGACCCTAGCCCTGACTGGGTCTTTAAAAACCTCCGGTGCATGTTTGATTACTCCTTTTAACATAGGTAGAATGGCAGTAGACCTATGTGCATTATCAAAGGTATCTAGGAGAAAATCTTCCTCCACTGGGTCAGTATGTAACTCCACCCCGTGATAATGTGCTGCCCTCTGTAGTAGGTGGTGAAAGCCTAACGAATCTTCTGGTGGGGATGGCCTGGATGGGTAAAGGTCATCCTGTGGGACATCTGGGATGTCCGGATTGTTATAGTCATTCCATGGGTCTGGAGATCCAGTAGGGGTGGGGTCTTGTGGCACATCTGCTGGATCATAGTAAGGGTCCCCTAGATCATCTTGGTCTGGAGACAGGGTTGGAGAGCGATGAGGCAGGGGTGAAGGTGGAGGTGGGGAGGGTGGAGGAGGTGGAGGAGGTGGGGAAGGCACTCTGAAAGGGGAGGTAGCAGTGTCCTTCCTCTTTGGAGGTGGAGGTGGAGCTGGTTTGTCCAAGTGTCTCTTTTTTGAAGACAGTGTCAAATGTCCAGTTTTTGGATCCTTGGTAAGTGTCTTTTGCAGAGGATCCGGTGTGAAAAGTTCTTGCGACACTGGTTGTTCGCCGGCGCCGAGGTTTTCGGGGCCGACGGCTTTTTAGGCTTGTCTTTCGGTACCGCTGGTAGGCTGGCTCGAGCCCGAGCTGCCGGAAGGCTTAACAGGCTTCTTTACCGGGCCCGAAGGTGGGGTGTGAGAAGCAGTATCCTTGGTCTTGCCTAGGCTCGAAGGCGAAGGCGTGGCCGATGCCTTTTTGGGTATCGGCGTGGGTGTGGGAGGGGGTATAGTACTCACGACACTCTGCACCGGGGTGATGTCCTCCACATCTGAGTCATCGGCCTCGGAAGCACTGACGAGGTCGTCGTCCTCTTCTTCGATGTTCTGCTGTCCCGGAGCTTCGACGTCGTCCCCGAAGATGTCGTCTGGAGCGGAGGTCGAGGAGTGTGCCATGTTGCGTCTGGCCCTTCGATCTCGAATAGTCTTTTTAGATCTAAAAGACTTGCAGGCCTCGGGCCTCGTGTTCAGGGGAGAGGCAGAGGTTGCACACCTCTTGAAGATCGGTGTGGGGGAATTTGGACCCACATCGAGGGCACTTCTTGAAGGGAGTTCTTTCCATCAGCCGAGACCGGAGCAGGAATAGGCCCGAAGGCCGCCGTCGGCGACCGGAATCGAAGAAGTGCAGAAGAGAAGGTGATTAAGATGATTTATTATCTGAAGGATCTCGATGAGCGAGGATTTTGCGTCGATCGCTGAACTGGAAAAGTTCGGAACCGGAGCGCGAAGTATTACATCCGAGCCCGATGGCGGAAAAAAACAATCTGAGGATGGAGCCGAAGCCCATGCTCAATACGAACCAAAGGAGGAGTCACCGACCTCATGACTTCCAAAGACTTTCCAAGAGAAAAAACAAACTGCAAACATCCGGGCCCAACACCAGATGGCGATCGATGCACAGTGTATAATCTGCAGCTCATATGCCTCGAACCAGTTATTTTTGTGTGGATGCTGTTTGAAAGAACCACCAGCTGTTGTGCTTAAGTCGGAGCAGGCCAGACATTCACTACAAAGAAAACCCCTCTTACACGTGCTACCATTGAGGAACAGCTGACGATGTATACAGAGAGATGTATAGACCGAAGTGGGGGTTCATTGTGGTGTCAACTTGCATTTGAGCCAAACTAGCACAATTTGTAGCTTGAAGAATATTGAAAGAAGGGGGATACTCCCTCTCTGTTTGGGAGGGTATGCGTGTTCGATGAACCATATCAAACCAAGCACCAGAATTGCCAGTAGAAAAAGAGGAGCTATAGAATTTGAGTTTGAGAAATAGAAGAAGGGTGTACTTGAAACATTTCTAATTGCACACAAAACTCCTAATTTAAGTAACCACTAAATTGCAGATGCACTCTGTGACCTCACGGACGTAATCTTCTACTAAGAATGACATGATACAGTATCATATTAAACAACTTCTGTGAGAAAAAAGTTATAGGACTTTTTTTAATTTTTAAAATCAGTATTTACAGAGAGACATGGCGTCTTACGACCTTTGACCCTCTGAGGACTTGGAAAATCACATTACATGAAGCCACAATTAGAGACAAAGGTCATGAGGCTTTTCACCCATCTGGCATCATTAGAAATCAATGACATGATCTAAATCTTAGACTTTTGAGCACTAGTTATTCAATCTGTGTGTTGGTTTGGCTTTGCTGTGTCCTGTGCATCCTTTCCCTTTACCTGGGTAGTCGCACGCTATATTTGCATTCATTTAGTCATTCATTCATGTATCTGCTGATCAATGAACAAACCAGTTGTCTGGGACCAGAGTTTGAATACCGGCCTTGCCACTTCTGTGTTCAAAGGACTAATCAGTTTTACAGCCGCGTGCTGCAGGATTACAGGCTGCAAACACTGCGCGTGCACAGAAATAACGTAATAGGTTCAATTAAGTAAGGAACCCGGATGTTTACATTTGTGGTTCAAAAAGGCGAGCCATAGAACAAAATGTCTTTACTGAGGTGGAGTGTCCTGCGTGGACAAAAGGAACACGGACACTCGTGGTTCTTTGGAGGCTCTTTATTTGTCGACCTCGCTATCTCCTGGGTATCGACTAACTGCCGATCCTGGCCCCCAGCTCTTCCCTTTCCGCCCGCCCTCGTCCTCCCTCGGGCAGGTCCTAGTGCCCCTCATGTGGGGGTGCATCATTACATCTCCCCCCCCTGTAAACAAAAAAAAAATAGAAACAACAAAAGAAAAGACAGTTTCAACCTTACAGTTCTTCAATCAGGCGAGATTGTTTCTTAATGGTCCGCTTGGGGCGTGATTGATGATCAGTACTGCCTCACTCATGTTCGCCAGTGATTTCCATCAGTGCCTGACTGCAGCGGGGCGGTGTCTCTGGTTCTCTTTTCTCAACTCGCAGTTCAGTCATTAGTTCCTTGACATTCGGGCTGCACTTCTTGAAGTATGTCACATTCCTGGTAACTCGTCTTCCGTCAGTTTCCGCAGTGATCATAGTTCCTTTCTGTTGCACCACTTTCAGTGGAGTTTCGTGATATCTGCAGTCAGTCTTTCGGTGTTGCTCTTGTCGCGCGAACACCCAATCTCCTTCTCGGATCTCAGTGGGAGAGGCATGTCGCCGTTCATCCGCGTAGTCCTTCATTTTCTCTTTCTTCAGCCTGTCTGTGGCTGCAATCTCCTCATGGTCAGAGTCGGGGTATTGTTCACTCGCGGGGACACCTATCATTGGTACTCTCGTGCGCGCGGGCCGTCCTAGCATGAGGGTGGCCGGACACTTGCCCGTGGTGGAGTGGGGTGTGTTTCGATAGGCTCTTAGTACCTCGTTCAATGCTGTCTGGATGCTCTTTCGAGTGAGTTCCGCCTGTTGTATTGCTTTCTTGATCGTGGACATGAAACGTTCAATCATTCCGTTCGCCTGGGGTCATAGTGGTGTGATCTTCCGGTGTTTAAAGTGAAGGTGTTGGGCAAAGTCGGCAAAGTCGTGGCTGTTGAATGGGGGCCCATTGTCGGATTTCACCACTTGAGGAATGCCCCACGCAGCAAAGACTTCCTCTAGTATTGATATGGCGCTGGATGCTTTCGTGGATGTGCATAGTTGTGCAATGGGGAATCTGGAATATTCGTCCATGATGACCAACACATATTGGCCTGACTTGAATGGCCCAAAGAAATCAATGGCAACATGTTGCCAGACGCCGAACGGTAGTGGAGACATTTGTAGCGGTGCAGGGGGATCTGGATGGCTCACCAGTTGACATCGTGGGCAGTCCTTCAGTGTTGTTTCCACCATTTCGCCAGCTGTAAGTTTGTATACTGCTCTTTACTTCTTGTAGGGTGACGTCAGATTGTGTCGCTTCGCAGATGGCTTCGAGCGGAACTGCAGGGGGTCTAGCCTTATCTACCACGAAGTGAATGTATTCGTCCGCAATCGATTGCTCGCATCGGCTGGTCTTGGTCGGATGTCTGGACATATAGTCAGCAGGGTTTTCAGCTTTTTCGGGCTTGTGTATGATGGTGTACGTGTATTCTTGTAGCCTGAGGCCCCACTATCCGTGGTGGCATTTTTGCTCGAGGGTTTCCAAAGATTGTGATCAGAGCCTGATGGTCAGTGACCAGGGTGAAGTGTTTTCCGAAGATGAATATGTGGAAATGTTCACACGCCCATACGACAGCCAAACTTTCCTTTTCTGGCTGGGAGTATGCTTTCTCTGTGTCTGTTAGACTCCTGCTGGCATGTGCTACAATGTGCCGTCGGTCTTCCTCTCTGTCATATTGCGCTAAGATGGCTCCTAGCCCCACTGGGCTGGCAACCACTGTGATTTCTGTCTTCTTTTTTGGATTGAAGTAGGCTAAGTTGTCAGCCCGACTCTACCGCTTTCTTGATCTCTCTGAACGCCCCTTCACAATGAGTGGACCACAGGAACGGCTGCCCTTGTTTGGTGAGCGTTCTCAGGGGGTGACTTATTGTGGCGTAGTCTGGTATATATCTGGAGCAGTAGCTGGCCATGCCTAGGAGCGAACGTACGTCACCAACGTCCTCTGGGCTCGGTGTGTCATTTAGCGCTGCTACCTTTTCAGGATCTAGCTTCATGCCATTTCCGGAGAATATGTGTCCAAAAAACTTGAGCGTTGGCTTGTGGAATTCACATCTGTCCTGGTTTAGTGTGAGGTTTGCCTCTGTCAGTGCATGACAAACCCGATCTAGCGCTCTGTCATGTTCTTGAGTGGTTGCTCCGTATACCAGGATGTCATCGCTATAATTTAGTACGTGAGGCACATGATGAATTGTTCTTCTAATTGCTTCTTGAAATATTTCTGCTGCTGAGGACACCCCAAAACTGAGTCTTTTGTACCGGAATAACCCTAGGTGCGTTGAGAACGTCGTGATGTATCTGGACCGCTCATGCAGCTCTAATTGGTGATATCCTTTGTTGAGGTCTAGTTTTGAAAATATTTTTGCTCTGTTGAGTGACGTGATCATGTCGCTGATGTGGGGGCCCGGGTGTCTGTCTCTCTCTCTCTCTATCGCTGTGTTAGGTGCTCTCATGTCCACACACAGGCGGACTTGGCTTGTCTCTCCTTTCTTTGGGACTACTACGACCGGGGAGACCCATGGTGTGGGACCATCCGTTCTCTCTATAATGTCAGCCTCTGGTAGGTCTTGTAACTCCTTCTCTACTGCTTCTTGCAGGTGAAATGGGATTTTTCGGTGGTGTTGGGCCACCGGTGTGATTTGTTCGTTGATGTGTAGTCTGACTTGGCAGTTTTCAAATTTTTCCGAGACCTTGGAAAAGTTTGGGGAACTTTTGAATAACATCTCGTCTGTCATCCACTTTGTATAGTATGTCTATCAGTTTCAGTCTTTCTGCAGTGGGCAGGCTTAACAAACTTTCTGCCTCAGGCCCTTCAATCACGTGAATGTAGGCTTGTATCGTGCGATCGCGATACGATAGATCGGTTGCGAACTTCCCAAGACAGGGCAGTGGTTTCTTTGACATCCACGTGTATACTTGCACATGGGCGTCGACCAGTTTGGGAGGCGGCCTCATTCTTTAATATTCCGCTACAGGTATGTAGTTTAGTGACGCCCCACTGTCCAGTACGAACTTGGTGTGATGAGAGCCAACTCTGATGTCTAGCCGTGGGTATTCTTTTAGCCGGTCAGGATCAGCCACGAAGTGGATATATTCATTTCAGTCTTGTGGGATGGGTGAGAGGGAGCTGGATTCTCTCGATGACGACCGTCGAGATTGAAAAGTCCGGCAGGAGTGACAGCTGGATTGTGACGACCCTGTGGATGAGTCTCGTCTATTCTGAACTGCTCTGACGTGGTGACGACTGCCCGAGGGGTGGTGTTGCCGGGGCTGTCTTCGTTGGTCATCCTTGTGTGATGTACCGCACATGCTTTCGAAATGGTTGCTTCTGCCACATTTCTGACATTGTTGTCCTAGTGCCGGGCATGCGTCTGCATGCGGGAAGTCGTAGCCGCATCTGTAGCATTTCAATTGTCTTTCCGATCGTTTCTGAGTGTGGCTCGCGCTTCGGCGTGAGTTGCTTGACGAGTGGTATTGTTTCTTGGATCTGGAGGAGCGCACTTGAGGTGAGGACCGTCCAAGCACTTGTCGAGACTGCATTCTGAATGCCTGTTCACATTTTTCACTTCTCCTGGCTTCCATCTTCTTTGCGTGTTCATCGGCTTGATCCTCAACTCTTGTCATTTCTTCAATCTCTTCTAGCGGGTAGCTTTTCTTTAGCAGTTTGCGCCTCAGGGGCTCTGATAGGCAGCCTTCTCCTTAGTCGGAGGGCATCTTCGGTGGAGAAATTATCAAACGCACAGTATCTTTCCAAGCGTCTCAGACGTGTGACAAATACAACCATTTGTTCACCTCTTTCCTGTGAAGCTAGGTTTAAAGTGTATCGCTCATAGTCGACATTCTTTTTGTGCAGAAACTTGCGGTGTAGTGCTTCACAGACTTTATCATATGAGCCAGCGGACTCAATAGGCAGCTCTTTTATGATCTGTCCAACTTCTTTGCCGACCAGATTCTTGAGGGCAATCAGTTTCTGTTCCAGGTCTGTTACCTGAGACCCTTTCATGAAGTCCGTGAAATCTTCTAACCTTTCTTTCCACCGCAGGCCCATGCCTCTGCCCGATTCAAGAGTGAGGGGCTCTGGAGGGCTTAGGAACGAGACTCCCAGCACACCCATGGGAGCCGGAGCGGACTCCGGCATCTCGTTGTTTGTTGCGCTTGTCTGTGCTTGTTTATAATGTTTGTTGCACTCGCCAGTGCTTGTTTGCTATGTTCGTTGCACTCGCCAGTGCTTGTTTGCTATGTTCGTTGCACTCGCCAGTGCTTGTTTACAATGTTCGTTGCGCTTGTCTGTGCTTGTTTATAATGCTCGTTGCACTCGCCAGTGCTTGTTTGCTATGTTCGTTGCACTCGCCAGTGCTTGTTTGCTATGTTCGTTGCACTCACCAGTGCTTGTTTATAATGTTCGTTGCGCTTGTCTGTGCTTGTTTACACTGTTCGTTGCACTCGCCAGTGCTGGTTTGCTATGTTCGTTGCACTCGCCAGTGCTTGTTTGCTATTTCAGGTTCTCTGCCTGACTTCAAAATGGCCGCCGAATATCCCTGACGGGATTGGATAACACTGCCTGACTTCAAAATGGCCGCCGCGAGAGTCTCGTGTGCAACGAGATTTGGCCTTCTCTTCACCGGGTACTAGATTATTTATTCACGCTCTCTCTCACTCCCCGCTTGTCAGTTTCAGTCGGCACTTTCTCTGGCCAGGCACCAGTTCCCCTTTTTTTTTTTTTATGAAGTCACCGCCGGGGTGGGCTCCCGGCGAATAGGCAGGCGGCAGGCTCTAGCCCTCAGTACATGCCACATACACACTCGGTGTGGCGGGGCGAGCTCCGGGCAGTTTGGCACACTCCTGGATGGCTGGGGTGGGCTCCCAGTGCGCGAGGACGCTCGCGCCGTTACTCACTTGCCACGCGGTTTCCGGACCCACGCAGCTAGGTACTTGCCTTCCCTCGCGTGTTGGGTCTGCCAACCTTCGTCGCCAGATGTAGTGTCCTGCGTGGAAAAAGGAACACGGACACTCGTGGTTCTTTGGAGGCTCTTTATTTGTCGACCTCGCTATCTCCTGGGTATCGGCTAACTGCCGATCCTGGCCCCCGGCTCTTCCCTTTCTGCCCGCCCTCGTCCTCGTCCTCCCTCGGGCAGGTCCTAGTGCTCCTCATGTGGGGGTGCATCATTACATGAGGAGAGGTGGGTTAATGATTACATTTATAGAGTTCACAACCAAGAGGCTCAAAGTTAAATCCTGGCTTCCCTACTTGAATGAGTTATGTGCTCTTGGGCACATCACTTTATATGTCTTTGCCATCAGCCGATTTATCTTTCAGAAACTGTCAGCGTTTAGAGAAGCTCAGTTTACAGTTAGGCGTTATACCAGGGATTCAGGCAGAATAGTTATGCAGAGAGGAGAGCTGCTTTGGCGAGTGAAAAGCTTAAGTGCATGTTTTAAACTTGAATCTCACTGCTTGTGCCGGTTTCTATAAACCCTGCTGAGACTGTGATGAAATGGACTTCAACACAAATATTTAAAAAAGTAAAGCGTGGGTGCCGCGATTATAGCAAAAGTAAAGAAATAGATGTTTTTTTCTATTTCTTTACTTTTGCAGCAATCGCGGCACCCGCGCTTTACTCATGGTTAAAGGTAAAGCGCTGGTGCTGCGATTGCTGCAAAAGTAAAGAAATAGTAAAAAACATCTATTTCTTTACTTTTGCTACAATCGCGGCACCGGCGCTTTACTTAAAGGTAAAGCGCCCCCCAAATATAGAAATAAAACTAAAAGAAAAAGGAACATCCAGGGACTTGGATGCACTGGATGAACGGGGGCAGGGAAGCAAATGAACACCACGGAGTGGGATGGCGCGCTTAAAGTTAAAATTAAAAAAAGCATTGGCCGCGCGGCCGCGAAAGTGACCGGGCCGCGCGGCCACGAAAGTGAAAGTGATCGCGGCTGTAAGGGTGCCGGCGAGATGGCGCCTGTAAGCGCGCGCCGCGCGCGTAACCGCAAGCTCTAGGCCACCACCAAATGAGTGTGGTAGCATTTTCTGAAGCCCTTACTAAAAGTCTCGCTAGAGCAGCGCATGCGCTGGTTCAGGCGAGACCTAAAAATTGTCAGGCAGCAGAACAAGGGAGAAGTGTCAATTATAACGACAGAGCTTCCCTGCAAAGCCTACAAGCCGGCAGGAGGGAAGTATCACAGACCACGGAACCGGCAAGAAAAAGAACGAGGGAGGAGCCCTGACTGAACGCCCATAGACAGACATACCACCTCCCTTCACCTGAATGACCTTTCCTCCCATCACATGCCAGAGAGGAACACGGAAGCTGGTCCCCACGACGCTGGCACTGTGCGGCAAGAAACCAAGCTGCCATGAACGCCAGAGCACTCATAAAGTGCGTACCCTGACCCAGAACACTCACCGTAGCAGAAAGCAACACGCCACACCATGCGGTGAAAAGGCAGCATCTGACACCACCAACTAAAGAAAGGACCAAAGAAACAAACCCACGCTGGAGCAAGCGTGCCGCCTTTTTATAATGGCAGGGGGTGTGTCTACGAGGCACAGGGGCCTCATTGCGTAATGGAGATAAGCAAGAGGGACGTGTAGGCAGGCAGGTAGTGCAGCCTACATGACACAAGGGAAATGCAATTTCGACACAGCAGAACAAAAGTGGCTCCCCACAGAGAGAGTCCATAAGTGCTACAAGGCCACACCAGTGATAGGCGTATGCACAGACCTTCGTCCAGAATTCAAACATTTGGTTTCTAGATTCTTAAATTCCAAATCCGCACTGTTTTTTTCCCTGGCCTCAAACCTATACCTCTCAATCTTTTGCTTAAAAAATGCAGGTGTCAGGCGTTTAAGAGGGTCATCCCACTAAAGTCTAAGGGGGAAGGAAGCCCCTTTTACAAGGTGAAATAGGTTTTACAAGTGGGTAACTGCATGAAAATAAGTGGAGACATTCTGTTTGTCAGGTGGGTGAATACAAGTAAAAAGTGGCTGAGTTGACAGGTATGCAAACCCAGCTCAGAAGATAATGGCTTCAGACTGAACGTGACCTGCTTTAACATTGAAGGAGCATCAGACCTTCAATGCCCACTGTGGGGCATCTGGATTTGCAACCAATCACCTCTAGGCACTCCCACTCAGCCTTAGATCACAGCAATCAATGCGGCAAGACACAAAACAATATTTTCCAAAATGTTCCCTATTCACCGCCATGTAAACATCTGAAATGAAGACGGTATTTTCAACAATGGGTCATTCTTTTACCTCAAAATAGGTTGAACAGCATGGATCTCTTCAAATTTTGCCAAAGAGTGACATGTTATGCTATACACAATTATACGGTTCATATTCCTTCACCGATGGCTTGTAGTGTCAATTGGATTGGTATCTTCTCGTCCAAGCTTTGAGGGATCTGATGTTGTTTGTTAGTTTGGGGAAATTCCAGGCAGTGTAAAGGTATCTGTTGTTGATGAGTAGATGCATTATGAGTTTGTGGGAGAAGCTGGAGGTTTAGCCTTAGCTAGGATGCTTATACTGGGTTATGTGCCTTGGGCATTGCCCAGTGGGTTTGTATGTGAGTGAATTAACTGAAAGAATTGGGCGGGTTGTGGGATCATGATAACCATTTTCTAGCTTATCTGGACTGTATTGGGTGGCTGCCGTGAGTATACTGTTGACTGATGGCGAGTGTGGAGTACAGGGTTTAATGCTGCTGTGGGTACAGTGATAGCCGACAAAGGGGTACATCTTTAACCTAATGGATGCTTGTGATGTGTTTTGTCTACTATGTTGAGTTGGAACTTTGAGTATGTTAGATGCAAGTTGACACCCAGCTATAAGTCAGGCTTGTGCTGTGTTGTTTGTACAGAGTTATATCTGATGTGTTCTGTAGGACGTTGTGTTAGTGTTGAATGCTGTTGGCATCACAAAAGCAGAGATTGAGTGTCAGAGCTGAAGGGTCTGAGATGGGTGAAGTTTGACGGAAAGCAATGTGGAAGCCTGGGGCACAGCTTGCAGAGAAGACATCTCCAAAGGTCATCCCGCTCGCAAAGAGCTTCCCAGGGAATCTCAGATGTTATATATAGGCCTTCATATTAGTAAGAACGCTAGTGCTTGATGACACTTTTCCCAGGCTGCAGAGAAATGTGGTGCATAAAGACACGCCTCTTGCTCGCTGAAGACGCACATTTAGTATAAGCCATCAATAGTCTGAAGTCTGCAGAGATTTTCAGGTCACTGTGAATTTCAGCCCTTTCAGACACTTGGTCGTTAGCTGGGCAAAGGTGCCAAAAACAACCAAGCTTTTCTAAAAACTCAGTTGCCCATGATCTTCTCGGCTTTTTGCCCTGGCAAAGGAAGCACTTGGTGACATCAGCCTGTTCCTGTTGGGGAGGTGTGTGAAGAGGATGAAACTCTAACCAATGTATGTGCTTTCCACTCACCTGTGGGACTTGCCCCACTTTGCCAAGATTTCAAAGGGCATGCAAGTGTCTGTAGGCCCCGGCTTGCTTCATACGAGTGAATGGCCACACCTTTAGTTAAGCCAGCTGAAATATAGTGTCCCAGCTGATCAGTGACTGATACATAGTCCACTGAAGCGTGTAGCCCATTTAAACATACACTACAACGCAGGCATTACATCGCATGTCATTACAATGCATACCATTACAACGCATAGTACCCCTACACTATCAAACACTTACCCTACTGTTGCACCCCCTGGAGATAAAATAGTCATTTTTACCCCTTGTAGGAGAGTAGGATCTGCACTTATGTTGCCCCCACTTTTTTTCTGATGTATACACTGGTTTCTGACTATAGTCTGGCTGGGTGGGTCCCTGCTAATCAGGGCCCCCAGTCTCACTGATCTCTAAACAACTTGGTGTGCATATTAGATGCACTAGTGATTGGATACTGTGGTACCTTATGAGCCCCTAGTATATGGTACCTTAGGTACCTAGGGCATTGGTACTTCACAGGCCTACCAGGGGCTGCAGCATGTATTATGCCACCCCTGGGAAGCATTCACAATCTGACACCACAGGCCTGCTACTGCAGCCTGTGTAAGGTAGTGTTAGCACTCCTCACAGAGGTATAGGTTCCTATATCTCACCATACACACACATATAAACCTATCAGTCACCCCTCTTGCAGGCCCTAACAATCCTGAGGGCAGGGTGCTTGGTTTACTATGTGAGGGGGTGCTTCTGCATGAGCAGGACCCCTCTGCAGCTGGCAGAGTCTATTCTCTGCTGCTGTTTGTGGATGCGGTTAAACCATATACTCTTAAGTGCATTATAACCTCGGGGTAAAGGCTAACTTTGGAATGACTGCATAAAAACATGTCGTGTTTGGTGTCAAACAACTTGGAATCATACACCCACACCAGTAACTGGTGTGGGAGTATGATCCCACCCTTCTAGAGGGGACGACATGTACCCACTGTACTAAACGGTAGAAATCTCATAGAGCCCTGGCATCACAAAATGGATGCCACCAGCACAGACACTGGGCTGCCCTCCTGCTGCTGACCGAAACTCGCAGTGGAGGAAGCCCAACAAAAGGTATCCTGTCACAGGGAGGTGTCACCACCTCCCAGACAGGATTTAGTGTATTGGAGCTGGGTGGGTGCACTCTTAGAGTGCTTTGAAGTCCTGCACTGGGGGAGCAGTAGGCTTCTCTGTGCATATGCCAGCTCAAACCGGTTCAGGGGCTACCTGCCCCTGCTCTGGCGCGAAACTGGACAAAGGGAAGTGGGTGTAACCACCCACTACCCTGACCCTCCTAGAGGAGTGGTCATAGAGCTAGTCCCTCCCCTATCTTCACTATAAGATACCAAGCATTGCCAATGCAATTCAGATTACCCTGGACGACGCTCTACAAAGAAGAATCCTGGCCCTTCGACGTTCCACTATTACTGGAAGACTGAAGAATCTCCCTTGGAGTCAAGGAGTGACTCCCCTGCTTGGCAGGCACCAGTAACTTTGATCAACGGTTGCACACTTCACCGCTCCCGCCGGAGTCTGAAGTCCCTGCGTCTCCTGAAGCGGATTTCCTGACCTTTCGACGGCCATTTTGAGTCCCCAGCGAAGCTGTGGCATCTGGACCCCATGAGTGACGAGGAACAGCAATACCAGGGAACCGTGCACTGATTTCGAGTGCAAACCCAAAACAACGTTCTACGAACTTGTGCTTTGGACCATCTGTAGTCCAAGTCCCTAGTAGGTCTGGTACCGAAAATCAGCGGCCTACCTCGTCCTGAGTGACCGTGGGCTCCTGTGGAACTTTTCCTGCAAAGGCGTCTTCGCGGTTGCTTGCCCGTTGGCTAGTGACTCACCCGAAGACTTTCTCATCGACTTCAAGGGCTCTCCTGGTTGCTCCGGGCCTGCCTTCACTTACCCTCGCTGGATAAGTCCATCAGACCTTGCTGGTCTGCATCACCGTCAATCTTCATTCCACACGAGACTTGCAGTTGCCAAGGTTTGTTGGCTCCAATCCGATTGCCGACACCGTCATTAGCTGCACACGTCGTGGGACCCTCCGAATCCAGCTGCTGGTCATCGTCGATCTCTCCTGGACCTCGTGAGCGAAGAGACAAATCACCATCGACTACCTGAAACGACGCGACATCAGTGGTCATCCATCCTGCTGGCCACCGGTCACTGGCAAGTGACTTTGAACACTGTCCCCTCAATTTTCAGGTCCTCTTCAACTCCAATCCATCTTCGGATTCCAGTGAACACCTCTCCAGTAGTCACAAGCAGCAAGTCTTCAGTGGTCTCCATTGAAAACAGCATCGTGACCCGACACCAAAAGACACCTATGCACCCGGCTTCCGTGGGTGAGGTAACTCGTGCACTCCGGTGCCCAAGTGTGTGTTGGCCCTCGAAATACTTACCCTGTAAGTGGCTTGCTTGTTGACTTCTTCGAAGTGCCCTAAAACTTTAAATTACAAACCGCGACTTGTGCCATTGAAACCAATAGGAAACCCGTGGCTGTGTTTAGACACTGCACGCGTCTCCCGTGGGCTGGTTACTTACCTGCTAACACTGCAGAAGTGAAGCCCCAGCGATTCCCAAGGCCCTAGGCCTTTTCATTTTGCAAGATGAGTTTGTTAATCCATTTTCTTAGTATATGGTCTGGTACGCCCCTAGGGCTACATCCATATTTTTGCTTAATTTATTGAGAAGTGTTGACATTTGAATGTGTATCTGGGTTCTAATCTCATAAAGAGATTAGTAGAGTGTATCTAAGAATAAATACATATATATTTGATATATATACCTGTGTGGTGTCCTTTTCATTTGGTAATTCAAGAGATTATAAGGTAAAACAAGCTGCTTTACATTCATCAGAGACTTAGCCTGAAGGCTGCTCTCCACAGCTACCACTAGGATAGCTTTCTTTAAAAGGTTGTCTTAAACCTATCTACCATAAGAGTCGAATTGGACTGTGTGAGAAGTTGGCCTGGCATATGCTGTCTCCTAGTTATAGGGACACCTTGCAGCAGTCCAATTCGACTCTTATTGATGATAGGTTTAAGACAACCTTTAAAGAAAGCTATCCTAGTGGTAGCTGTGGAGAGCAGCTTTCAGGCTAAGTCTTGAAGGAGTGTTAAGCTTATTGTTTTACCATAATAACCTCTTGAATAACCAAATGAAAGAGTAGCCCACACAGGTATATATATCAAATATATGTATTTATTCTAGACAGAATCCCACAGTCACTTTATGAAGCTGTGGCAAAGTTACAATGTCAAACAAGCATTGATAGATACAATAAATAGCACTATTAACATTGGGCCCCAGGGGGGGACTAAACCATATACTAAAAAAGTGGTATAACAACCACGACAATTCTACAGACAATGCCTAGGGCATTTAGGATCGCTGGCCCCTTAGGAATCCACCCCAGGTTATGAGGAAGGGAACCCACGGGAGGCGCGTGCAGTGCAAGTAGCTGCTATCGGGATCTCTATTACAGCCTATAGAGAATGTCGCGGTTGGAAATAAACAGTTTAAAAATACTTCTAGCAGGAGTACAAAGTGAAAACTTTAGAATTAAGCTTTTGAAGAGCCCACTACCACGAGAGTACCGAGGTACCACTGTTACCTGCCCCAGGGAAGCCGGGTGCATAGGTCGTTTCTGCTGTCGGGTCGCGGGCTGATTTTCAATGGGAAAATAGTCAAAAGTTCTGCTAGCCAAAAGCGTCGATGATTCCGTGAAGATCAAAGATGTGAAGATTGTAGAGAAGAACCTGAAAGCAGAGGGGACAGAGTCTGGGTCACGGCAGAGTGACCAGGAGGCTCAAAGCAAAGAGCCCTTCGATGTCGGGTGCTTCAGGTGGAAGGTGGTGTAGCTTGGATCTGCAGCCACGGACTCCGGGAGGCTTCAAGGAAGGCCAGCTTCTGGAGGGCGACTGTCCCACGTCGGATGAGGGGCGCTGCGGTGTTAGTGTCCGGATTGGATCCACTAAGCCTTGGCAACCGCAACCCACGAAGGATGAACAAATCGGCTACAGTGCAGACCCACGAGGTCTGGAAGAGGTCTCCTTTGGAGAGACTGTAGAGCAGGCCTGGAGCAACCAGGGGAACTCTTGTTTCTTGAAATAGACCTCCGCTAGGGCCCACAAGTCGAGAGACCAGGGACCGCGGGAGGCGGCAATTTGGAGTGCGTAAAAGGGCACCCACGGGCCACCGGAGGGGGCTAGGGCGCTAGTCTTTGGCACAATTGCTGTAGAGTGGTTGGCTCGAAAACGGGATAAAGCACAACTTCCACACTGGTAAGGGTCGTGTGCTACGCAAGAGGTGGCCGGTGTCCTGGGGTATTGGGGATCTCAGCACCCACGCGGTCCACGGTGCCCAAACTCGTTGAGCACACTCACTGGCCTCTGGGATGCGCTGGAAACCCACCTCAAGGTTTCTGGAAGTCGTCAAAGTTTGTGAGAGCAGCGAAGTTCCAACCGGGTCACTTGCAGTGTTTCAGGTGCCTGCCAAGCAGGGGGATAACTCCTTTATCCCAAGGGAGATTTCTTCCGTCAGCTGGGCAGCAGCAAGTCGAAGGTCAAGTCTGTGAAGTCCAAGATTAATCTGAGGCTCTGGGGCCACGTTATTCACCTTTATCCCCAAGATTAGGGGAGTGTCCAGAGTAGTGCCCACCAATCGGAGGTGAGGCGGGAAAGGGTGGCCATACCCTCTCCCCTTTGTGTGTTTCCCGCCTGGGCGAGGGGCAGGATGCCCCTGAACTGGTTCCAAGCGGTGTATGCAGAATGAGGCTTCTGCAGCTGCCTACGTGCAACTCTGAAAGGACATTAGGTGCACCCACCCTGTTCCAATCCACATTATCCTGTCTGGGGAGATGCTAGCACCTCCCTGCCACAGGAGCCCTATTGTCCAGCTGGCAAGGCTGGGGTTTTCCCCAGCAACAGCCAGCCAGGGTCGTGTAGGCGGCGGGCAGTTGCCATTTTGTGTTACTTGTGCACTTTTAAATTGGTGTCCGAAATCTACCGCTTTTCCCATCTCGCCCCTCTAGCAGGGGGGAATCGTACCCTCATGCCCATGACTGGACTGGGGGTATGATTCCTACATGTTTGACACCAAACACGAAATGGTTCTGTGTAGCCATTCTCAAGTTATCACGCTATCACGATAGACTTATAATGCGGTTAAGAGTATATGGTATGGCTACACTACAAACAACCCAGCAATGATTTTACGAAGGTTGCAGAGAGGCCCTACTCATGTAGGAGTCCCCCCCTCACACATACCTCAGCACCCTGCCTTGTAGGATTACCAAGGCCTGCTATAGGGGTGACCTATGAGAGTATATGTGTTGTAATGGGGTGGGATATAGGGTACCTATATCCCTGTAAGGGGTGCTAGCACCACCTTACCCAGACTACAGTAGTGGTCTGGTGGTGTCAGTTTGTATGGCTGTCCCAGGGTGGCACAATAAGTGCTGCAGCCCTGGTAGGCCTACTGAGGGACCCATGCCCTGGGTACCTAGGGTACCATCTACAAGGGACTGTCAGGGCATCCTCAGCATCCAATTGGTTTGTACCTAGGGTACTTCACATTAGTTTTAGGGAGAAAGCAGATAGGCTGGGGTCCTGGATAGCAGGATCCCAGCCAGACTAGTCAACAATCACTCAAATACCAGGCAAAAAGGAGGGGGCAACCATTAGTCAGATTCCACCTTCCTACAGACTGGTGCAAGGTAGCCACTATAACTAGTGACCAGCATATGCCAGGCCAACTTCTCACACCCCTACACTATTCAACACTTACCCTACTGTTGCACCCCGTGGAGTTAGAATAGTAATTTTTACCCCTACACTATCCAATACTTACCCTACTGTTGCACCCCCGGGAGTTAGAATAGTATTTTTTACCACTACACTATCCAATACTTACCCTACTGTTGCACCCCTGGGAGTTACAATAGTAATTTTTACCCCTACAATATCCAACACTTACCTTAAATGCAATGTCTTGGTATAAGTTGTAATGGTATGCGTTGTAAAGGTATAATGCGATGTAATGTGTTGTAAATGTAGTTTTAAAAACATAATTGTAGTGGTATGTGATGTAAATCTATGCGTTGTAAGCGATGTTGAGATGTAAGAACTGCGTTGTAAAGGCATGCATTGTAAATGTATGCGTTGTAACGTCATACATTCACCACAAATTTTCTCATAACAAGTACTTATAAATATGGTGTCTATATATGTTTCTGTTTACTATCATACAACCAAGAAAGCCGTGATAACAATGTATGGGGAACTTCATACTAACATAAGACCATTCGAACTGGAAATAATTAAGTTCTATACTTTTTAACAGCTGTCCCTTACAGATTTATATTACTTTTCAGGACCAGTGCCCGATTTCCTCAAGTGCCCTCCACATCTTCGTGACCTCTGCCTTTTTTTTGCTCACACCTGCTCTTAAACTCTTCTGGACTGGGGCTCACACAAAGAGTAGCACCACCCATAGTTGAGGTTGTTCCTGTCTTCTGTGTACCTGCCCCACAGCCTGATAGTATGCGCTGGACTTATGAACAGGTGATGTAAGGGGAAGTTGCTAAGTGCGCCCTCCGGAAAAGCTTCTACGTTTCTTGCCACAAAGTGAATCCCTTGACACTTTTTGGATAAACTGTTCTCCCTTTCCAAGCCTGAAGTAACATCAAGGGTTCCCCCGTCACATGGGTATGGTCATGCTGAAGTTGGGACAGTCTGACCAACCCTCACACATCCATGGTGACTTGCCCTGTTGTTTGAAAAGCAGGCTTGTGAAAGGGTTGAAACACCCATGGGTAACCACAGTGAAGCTTTCCTAGCATTAATGGCACAATTAGCAGAGACCAGTCAGTTTGGGGCCCTCAGTGGACACCCCATAGTAACTACAGTCATATGTGACAATCAGACATCCACTGGTGAAAACTCCTGTGAATCGGTTTCTAGCGTCGATCCAACCAGATTAAGCTTTAAGAGTGAGTCCTATGTTCCATGTGCGGTGATGGCAGGATCAGAAACCCAGTCAGCTTTTGCTGCACTCCCTTTGGTAGGGACCAGGACTAAGTCAGGTGATGATACAATTGTTGCATTTTGTGTATGGTCCATTGCTTCATTAATTTGGGTTTTCCTCTTTAAACGACACATTTTTGGATAGGCGAGCCACCCCAAGACGGCTTCAAATTACTGTGGAAACCCTGCCAATTGCAGAACGTTGCCATTCAGCTGCAACTGTTACAGTGGATGAGAGCTCCAAAACTGACTGGGGGTGGTAGCTCATACCTTGGCCTCGGAACGTTTTCAAAGTTTCTGGCTTCACAATGCATAATTTTAAGTGCCTTACATTTCTGCACCAGAAACAAATACCTTTGATTTTTATAAGCTATGGCTGTGACCAAACATTGCGTGATTATTTTTTTTTTTTGCCCCTGTGGTTTCTGTTTGTAAAACAGAAGAGTCCTTGTGAGGGCCAGTGAAATGAAAGCAGACTGGAGCACAGCACATGCAAAGCACCCACTGAGCGGAGAGATTAAGGCAGAGAGCGAGAGACAGGATGAATGAGAGGAAGAAAATCAAGAATTGGCAAAGCCAATAGGTCTCGGCAATGCCCAAGCTAATTATTGGCCTTGTCAATGTGAATGTCTTTTAGCCAGGTTGTCTAGCACCACATCTGCTGCTCAGCATGGCTGAAAGTTACTGAAAGTTCAGAATCACAGGATGTTGCGCTGACGCCGAGTCTCTTCGCCTCCCATGTTGAGTTTATTGTCCTGCCCCTCCTAGCACAAAAAAGTGATATGTCATGGCCTGCGCTAGCAGCATCATAGTGCTTTTTTCTGTCACTTTCAGCCATGCAGAACAGCAGATGTGTTGCTAGACAACATGGCTGAAAGATCTTCATATTGACAAGGCCAATAGCTCAGGCATTGCTGAGATCTATTGGGTTTGCCAATGCTTGTTCAGTGTTTTGACGAGTCTTGCTGAATAAATGTGGAAGTGATAGTAAGAAATAGCTGAGGAGCTTTGAAATAAAGTGAGGATGTCATGTATCGGCCAGAGCAGCCGACAGGGGAACTGTGGAACCCGGTTTGAATCTTGGGGTCAGCTGACAAATGTGTGTTTGTGGGCAAATTACTTACACTTCCCCCTGCCTACGACAATGAACGTGTCATTGTGCAATGTAACTGGTGAGCACTGAAAGCGCTCCAATACCATCAGCGGGTCTTAGCAATATGGCAAGATGGAGGATGGAGCAAGTGCCCCAATACTATTGGATCGTGCAAAAAAATAAAATAGTAGTGACGAGGGAGGCAGTGGGGGGGACCGGTCAAGTGGGGAAGCAGAAGGGGATGGGGAAACAATGACGGGGGAAAAATCTTAATTGAAGCGGGATCAGCAAAAAAAAAGATTCATGTGTCATTGTGAAATGTAACTTGTGAGCACTTAAAGTGCTCCAATACCATTGGCTTATGTACGCGCAGATGGACGACGGAGCGAGCGCTCGAATACCATTGGATCGTGCAAAAAAATTAAAATAAACATGCACTGGTGTGTTTTAACAACTTTTTAAGAAAGGAATTTGTTTATGTACACGTGCATGCATTTTAGTAGTATGTGTACAAGAGAGATGGGCAAAAAAACAAGCACTCCAATGGAGTGCTTGAAAACAAAGAAAATAATAGCTCCGCAGACCGGGAGCAGTGTTAGTAGACATGTACTTGGTCCAAGGGCTATGGGAGGGCCAAACACTTGCAGAGGGCATGACGCCTGCATGCCATGACGGATGGCATCAAACAAACAGAGCGATGCTGAAGTGTACCAATGCCTGTAAGCCCACAGATAGAACACGTCTCTTGTAGACAGCGCTGTCTAGAGAAGACATAAAACGAGGAACCAACGTTCACATACCCCGGGGTGAAGAGAGAGAGAGAAGGAAGAGGGACACGAATTCACGCTGCCTAAAAAGAGTGCGCAAGGGAAGGTTAGACAGAAACTTAAATTTGCACTACAAAGCTAGTGGCGTGATGTAAAATGATGCCACCCACAACCCCGATGTAAAATGATGCCACCCACAACCCCGCTCCCAGATGCGGAGAAGCCCACCCCGAGTCTCTCGTATGTCACATTCATTGGCCTTGGGTAAACTCGGGCTACCTTAAGGGTTGGAGGGCCCCTGAAGCTTTTAGGCTCCTCCCGCGGCGCAGGGGCCTGCGCTACGCCCCTGCAGGAAATGCAAGACTGCCCGGGGGGATGCGCAGCAGCCCCCTCAAAAGGGCGGCCGCCTTAGTGCCACAGGAAGGCACTGGAGTCGCCGGTCTAGTTCCCTGGGCCACGTCCAGGGAAGACGTCCGGCCGACATCACTTCCGGGGTGGGAGGAGGGGACAGGAGTATTTAGGCTGTCCCCGCCCATCCTTCGGCCTCTTGTCCCTCGCTGTCTCGCCTTGATCGTCCGCGCGTCCAGAATGTCCGTTGTCGCGGTGAGTTTGCCTGCCTCCTTCCCCCCCCCGGCCTTGTCCCTGGGCAGCACCAGGTGACGGGGCCCTGTGGTTGGATTACCACGGGCAGGGGGTGGGGGGGGGGGTACGGGCGCTGGGCCTTGCCTGGGGCACTGGCCTGGGAGGTTTAGCGGGTGCGGCGGGGGTGCATGTGTTTCCGCCGGGGACCCGGGGCATTGGCTGCTTCGGGTTGGGCTTGCTACGGGGCAGTAAGCAGCTGCAGGCTGGGGGTCCACGTGGCCCCTCGCTCACACGCGGACCTCCTGTGTCTCGGAGGGTGGTTGGTCGGTAGTGGCCAAGTTTCCGGGGCGGGTGTGCGTGGTATGAGCGCAGAGTCGGCGGATGGGGGACAGGGCCGGTACGTGCACACAGCTGCCTACACGCTTGATAGTACTCGAATGTAGAGGCAGGGATTAGAGCTCCGCCGCCGGGTTCTAAAGTTCCTCGGGGCGTGCCAGGCTGATGCTTTGTTGAGTTCCTGAAGCAAGCGGCCTAGAAGTCAATTACCTGCTGTTGTGTACGGTGGTTGTAGTTCTCCAGATATACGCGGTGTTGTGCAACCATGAATTGGCGGCGGGGATACGTGGCCGTGTGTTGGGTGGCACTCGCGGGTGCTAGCGCCCTCCGGGCCCTGGAGGGGGCGCGCGGCTGGCCCCCCCCCCCCGATTACGGCGGCTGAGTTGAGGTATGGTGCCTCATACGCTTCAGATCGCTTCCCGCCCGCTCTGCTTAGGGCGGGATGGTGGTGTTTACTCGGGCTGGAGAGGCGCGTCGATGCTTTGGGAGGGGGTTCGGCTCAGAGGGCCTGAGTGTGTAGGTTCGCACGGTGCTGGGGTGAAGCGCGCCTATAGCCAGGCAAGCTTCAGTCCTCCAGGTGCTTGATTGGCTCGTATGCACTGGTGCTGGCTACGTGTGCCAATGCCTAGGACCCTGGCCGATCTCCCAGTGCCCGAGTGTGCAGGGTTTGCGGTGCGGGCAAAGCGGGCAACACGATGTCCATGGCGGTGTGCGTAGTGAACCACGGGGCTAGGTGGGACGCGCCACACCGGGGTAATTAATTGTCGCCTGTGCCAGAGTGCGTAGCGACATATGGTGCCACGCCTGCGCGACGATCCCTGGGTTGTGCAGTGGTATTGATGGTTTAACACGGGGGGCGCCCTGTGCGGCAATGTCTGTTGGCATCCCACCCCATGCCTACATCGACCACGGATTTTCTCTCCACTATCGATCACAGTGCTCCTCATGCCGCTTTTCCACCCGCTCTCAGACTGATTTCGTTGATGAGCCACCAACACCAATGCAAGGAGTCAGAGCACTTTTAATCGCACACACTATGGCACAGAGACAATCTTACAGGTGAAATCAGTGTACAGGAAATGCTACATAAGACAGAAGGCCATGAATGGTAGGAATCACAGGTCCTATACTGGTAGGCAGGACATTTTAGAGTCCTTGGTCAAAGAAGCACTCTTTCAGATTGTAAAACATGGAGGCAGAGTCCCTTGAGGTACGGCGGCGCCAGGGTGGAGCCTCGTTAAGGAGCCTCGAGGTCTCGATCTACGTTGATATGGCGTCGATCAGCACCCTATCTCACAGTGCCTGAACGTGGGGGTAACCACGGCGTCGGGACAAGCGCGCCATCCCTTGGGCGAATCGCACATTTTCCCTGCGCCTGAGGATTTAATGTAATTGCAGGCGAGGTAATGCACGAGACTCCATTGCCTGTGGGCGTTCAGCTAAGCATTCATGCGCGGACACAGGCAACGGCCCTCGGTGTCCATGCCCATCGCCTCGGCCTTGAGTGTGGGGGGGGGGCGGGGAAGTCTTTCCAGACACGGAAACGGGATGTAGGGTGGGGGGAGTCTGCCTCCAGGGAGGTTTTTCCACCCAAAAAGGCGGAGGAGCAGCAGACTGGGGAGGGGTGTATCACTCCAACTCTCTCTCTTTATCTCTCACAGATCTCGCCGGTGACCCATAGAGACGCTGGAACTATCTGCTAGGGACAAGGAGTGTAAGTGGGTCAGCGGGAACAGTGGGGCATCTAGTGCAAGTAAAGGTTTCAGGCCACAGGAGGAAGACGTTTGTAAGGGCTTGTAAGCTAATTATTTCTTCACTCCAATACAGATCTGGGAAACTCGCAGGTCCAGACCCGGCAGTCGCGCTAGCTAGATACCGAGATAGTAAGGAAGAGTGGTTTTGGGTGCCGGACACCTGATGAGGTGTGGTGAGCCAGTTCAAGTTGTTGTAGGCTGCAGCTCACGACGGTTTCTTTCTTTCAGCCTGAGGCGCCTCAATCTCGAAGGATGACGTCCCAAGTAGAGGAAACTCAGCAGGGCACCTCCCAGGACACACAGCTAGCGGCCATCATTGAACTCGCCAAATCCAAGGTCCTGGCCTTGGCTGCGGACCTTTTGAAGGCCAGCAACCCCGATGACTCAGGGGTCATTACTGGTGGCTCCTACACGGGGCAGGAGCTCATTGAGGAGGCTGGGCCGTCCCGGTCTAAGCGGATTCGCAGGGCCACTGTGAAAGACTTCCCGGCGGACGCGCCGCCACCCAAGAGTCGTCCGGCGCCTATCCCCCGAGGTGCCACCGGGCCCGCACCACAGCCCGTGTCCCTAGGAACTGTCCCCCACACGAGCGCTGGCCCATCGCAAACGAATTTTGCTACCACGGAAGACTTGGGTAAGCTCAATGACACTCTGAAGAGCTTCATGGAAGAGGTCAGAGCTGGCCTCTCGAGGGCTGGAACAGCCGGGGGGACCGCACCTGCGGCCTGCGTGAGCGGGGGCCTGACCTCGGCAGCAAATGTATGGGCGCTACAAGGGAAAGGGCAGGCCCCCTCTTTAGCGAGTTCCTCCCGCATCGACACGGGCAAGAGCTTAGAGGTGGCAGCAGCAGGAACAGAGGTGGCTCCCACGCTGGCGGCTGCGCCTGCGGGGCCCACTGGGCTAGGTCCCACACTGGCAGGGGGGAACGTCAGCAGTCAGTTGGGGGGCCGCCGGCTGCGGAACCTAGTGCCTTCACCCCCCTGCCGGTCCTCACCCCCGCAGCAGGCATCCCCCTCACCACTCCGCAGCTTGGGGTATCGACAATGGCAGTGTCAGTCCTGCCGGCTACCACAAAGAAGGCGGTCACCCACGCTCCGCTACTGTCAGGCCACAGCTCGTTGTCTTGGGAAGTGCCCGTGGCAGTTAAAGAATTTATTAGGAGGCGGGAATTTCTGGACATATTTTCTTTACTTTTGTTGGGCCAACACGGCCAAGATGCTCGGAGGGTTGGAGGGAAAGAGGAGGACAAGATCAGTTTCCAGCAATGGCCAGAGAAATCCATTGACACCTGGCTGACCGCTTTCTCCATCCTGCACTCATATCCTTGAAAAATTCCCCGAGCAAGGGCAGGCGCTTGTCCTGTACCAAAGGTTAATTCACACTGAGGCACAGAAGTGGGGGGAGAAGGGTGGCTCAACTACGACCGGGAATTCAGGAAGAAGATGGCCATATGCCCAGAAATGGAATGGGACCAAAAAGAGGTCCAGCTGTGGATGGACCACATGGGTTCCCGGGGAGCGCAGAGCACAGTCGCCCAGCCCAAGGTCACAGGGGGAGGGGGCGCTCTGCCAGGGCCCAGCCAGTACAGCCCCAAACCCTCCAGGCAGTCCTTTCGGGGGGGGGGGGGGGGGGGGGGGGTGCAGGGAATGTAGCGGGGGGGGCAGGAGAGTTTCGCCAGGGACATGCAACCTTTTCAACTCAGGCGCATGCTCGTGGGGGAGCAAGTGCAGGTTTCAACACGTGTGCAGTAAATGCGGGGGCCTTCACGCTGCAACCTCGTGTCAGTCCAAGCAGGAGAAGAAACCAGCTGATTCTTTCAAACAGGCCAGTCGAGGCAGCTCAGCCATCCCCAGTTGCTCTTCCCGACATTCCCAGGCCGGTCTCGCCGCCTGGCAGCTCGTTCCCACGTCTTTCCTGCCACAAGGTTTCCCGGCCCCTGGTCCCCTCCAGCTCGTCCGCATCCATCGCCTGCAAGGGGCCATCCCCAGTGAACCTGGGCCACATGCTGCAATTTCTTAGGAAGTATCCCAACAAAACTGACAGCGCGCTTTTGCTGAAGGGGTTCTCCGAAGGCTTCATTATCCCATTCGTAAGCCCATTGTCCTGCAAGGAGGCGGACAACCTCAAATCCGCAAGGGACCTCCCGGAGGTCTTGCATGAGAAAGTCCAGAAAGAACTACGACTGGGGAGGGTTGCGGGTCCATTCAGGGAGCCTCCGCTAGAGAACTTTGTTGTTTCCCTGCTGGGGCTGGTACCCAAGAAAGAGCCTGGGACTTTCAGACTGATCCACCACTTATCATACCCGGAGGGGGACTCTGTGAACCATGGGCTCCAAGAGGGCGTATGCTCGGTGTCATATTGTACGCTGGACGTGGCTCTGGACCTTGTCAGGAGGGCCGGTGAAGGAGCCTGGTTAGCAAAGGTGGACATTGGGTCAGCTTTCCGTTTGCTACCAGTGCACCCAAGCAGCCAACACCTGCTGGGTTTCAAGATGGACGGCCTGTACTTCTTTGACAAGTGCATGCCCATGGGATGCGCGGTCTCCTGTGCTTTCTTTGAAGCTTTCAGCTCCTTTCTGCAGTGGGCGTTACAGCATTCCTACGGGGTGGCAGGGGTCTCACACTACCTGGACGACTTTCTATTCATTGGAAGGAATGGCACCCAGGAATGCAAGGCAGCTCTTACGCAATTTCAGACACTAGCGCAGCAGCTCGGCGTCCCCCTAGCCCCCAAGAAAACTGAAGGTCCAGCGCAGGTCCTCACCTTCCTAGGCATAGAACTGGACACGGTTGCAGGCGAAGCCAGGCTGCCAGTAGACAAAGTGCGTGACCTGGGACAGCAGATTAGGCTAGCAGTGGGGAAGGATAAGGTCTCCCTGGGTTTCCTCCAGAGCCTCCTGGGGAAGCTTAACTTTGCTGCCAGAGTAATCCCCGCAGGTAGGGTATTTGCGCGCAGGATAGCTAGAGCCACAGCCCCTGTGAAAAAGAAGCACCACATGGTCAAGCTGAGCAGGGGCATGCGGGAAGACCTACTCATGTGGGCTGACTTCCTGGACAATTTCAATGGGTCGGTCATCTAGCGCGACCCCTGGGCCAGCAACGCAGAACTAGTGCTTTTCTCAGATGCGTCAGGCCGGGAAGGGTTTGGCGTGATCATGGACAAGGAGTGGTGTGCAGAGAAGTGGCCAAATGCATGGCACAAGAAAAAGATCACGTCCAAGATCACGGTCCTCGAACTCTTCCCCATAGTTATCGCCTTTCATCTATGGCCTAGGGCGTTGGCAGCAAAACGAGTCTTGTTTTGGTCAGATAACTTAGCAGTAGTACAGGCCATTAACACACAGTCAGCTAGTTGTCCCCTGGTTTTGTGTCTGCTGCGAGAGCTAGTGAGGGCATGTCTAAAACACAATGTGGAATGCAGGGCTAGGCACATCCAAGGGGTTTTGAATGTAGCCGCTGACGCTCTGTCTCGATTTCAGTGGCACCGCTTCCGGGAGGCCTGGCCGAGAGCGAGAGAAGAGAGGACCCCTTTCCCGCCACACTTGTGGCTGCTGCTGAAGTGGGACTACGGATGAGGGGACTGGGAGAGCGGTCCTTAGCTCCTAAGACGGCAAAGCGTTACAAGAGCTGTGTGGCCAAATTCTGTGTCATCACCGGGGCATGGGAGGTGGACCGGGCTGTTATGGATCTTAGAGTGCAACAATTCCTTTTGTGGGCCAAGGATGGGGGGAAATCGCACCCATGGATTGTGGGTCACCTGTCCGCCATTAGCCACCACGCCAAGCTAAGGGGACAGTCCGACCCCACCAAAGCCTTTCGTGATTAAAGCTGCTCTGCAAGGGTGGGCAAGGAATGAACCGCGCTCGCCTGACAGCAGGTCTCCCATTGGTTACCCTATCCTCCAAGGGATGCTCGACTGCATGAATATGGCCACCCACTCGGGGTACAAAGCTACCCTTTTCTCTGCCTGCTTTGCTCAGGCTTTCTTTGGGGCCTTTAGGATCGGGGAATTGGTGGCGTGTTCTAAGACAGACACTTCTGGGGTGGCATTAAACATCAAAGACATAGACTTAGACTCGGGCTGTCTCAAAATAATAGTTAGGCAGTCCAAAACAGACCAATCCGGGCGGGGGAGGTTGATCTTGCTACAAAACCTGGGGGATGCAAGATACTGTCCTTTAGTCTGGGTCAGAGCCTACTTGGCCCTTCGCCCAGTGGGGGCAGGATGCCTACTTGTGCATAGGGATGGGTTCCCGGTCACAAGGTTTCAAGTCTACTACATCCTGCAGGCTTGCCTTCGGTTGTCAGGGCAGGCAGACGGGACCAAAAAGTTCAGCAGCCACTCCTTTAGAATAGGGGCAGCGACCACGGCATTCCTAGCGGTGATGCCAACGGAGAGTATCAAGCAAGTAGGGCGCTGGGAGTCGCAGTGCTACAAACAGTACATCCGGCCCTAGGGGTGGGGTTTGCGGGGCGGGGGCCCGGGGCACCTACACGGAACAGTGCAAGTTGGAATATGGAGTGGGGCCTAGGCCACTCCGACGTTTGCCGTGTAGCATTATGTGTAATTTAGATGTGATGTGCTGTGTGTTCACCGATACAATAAATAATTTCAAACCATCATTTCTTTATTTATCAGGAACCAAAGTGTGCGTAATTGGCCATTCAAGCATCTCGAGACTGGCTCGGTGGGCGGAGGTCAGAAAATGGCGTACTGGCTTCCTCGCCACGGACATCACGTGGTTGGGCTACCCTGGCATGCGTTGGAGTGAATTGACAAGGAAACTGAAGCAGAGACTCGGGGGGGGGGGGGGGTGCTCCGCCGAATCTGTTGGTGATTCACTTGGGAGGAAATGACCTGACCACACTAGGGAGGAGAACTTTGCTCCAAGATATGAGGGACACTTTTTGCCAGTTGAGCAATACCCTGGGGGCATGCGAACTGTGGTGGTCAGAAATGACACCATCGGCTGTCTGGAGAGGAGCACGCTCGGGGAACGCCATTGAGGTTTCACGAAGGAAAGTGAATCGCGCCATGCGCAGCTTCACGAAGCAAAGAGGTTTTGGCTTCATTAGGCTTGGTCTACTACACGCCAAGTCCACAGGGTGCCTGGAGGGGGATGGGGTGCACCTCTCAAGTCTGGGCATGGATTTATTTCTTCTGGACCTAGGGGAAGCCTTGGCAGCAGCAGGTTGTAAGTAAGAAAGGGTGCCTGGGTGGGGGGGGCCATGGTAGTGACGGTGGCCACTCCCAAGGCTGTGGAGGAGTTACAGGGCGATCCAGTCTGCAGATACCAAGGGGTACTTCATGCAGCAGCACAGCGTGGTGCTAAGCCAGGATACCCAGGGATGTCTTAGCGTTGTCCCCTGGAAGAACTACGGCGTTCGTTAGTCCTACGGGCGGTTGTGGGTCTAAACAACCGGGGGCTGCCATGAACGCTCCGCCCACCACTTTCGGGGGGGGGGGGGGGGGGCGTGAGTAAGCGAGTGGACTGGTGGTCCACGGATGGGAGGGGTGGCCCCTCCCAATATTTGGTATGCACCAATTGGCGACTGCCACGGTGTAATTTAGGCTTATCAGACGGGCAGGCGGCATAGGTGCCTGCCCTGGGATCGCCCGCAAGATAACCCACCATGTTTGCATATTGGTTATGCGAATAAACCTGCAGCAATATTTCTCCACTTACAAATGTGTCGTGTGGTTATTGATGTATTATGTGTTTTATGTGACTACATTTGACGATATTGGCATGAAGAAGAACGGCTCGTAATTCCAAGTTATATCGTTGCGTGTTATCGCTTCTAGTTCAATAGGCTTATTTTAAAACATTCTGCTTCCCAACACGTCTGGTACTTTGCACAGAATGTTAATTCGTTCGCAGAGGCAGCGCGGGTCCCGCCTCGGGCAGTCAGCAGATCACCTGATAGAGGAGTCAGAAGAAATATCTGCTGTTTCACATTGTCTCCCCCTCCTCCGATGGCAGGTCGCCTGCACAGTGCCGCCTAAAACGGTATCCCCGGCCTCCAGAACACAGTCCTGCTTCCAGGGCACTGGAACAAATCACAACGGCGGGGTCCGACCAGGTGAGCCCTACCCTGCATGCCAGGCCGGCTAATCTCTTCCTGCAGTGCCCGCGAAGAATGTAGCACTGTTATCCAGTCTGAGAAGAGAGGAGGAGAGGCAGGAGGCAGAATTACACAAATACGTTTCAGCAGCCGGGATCCGAGTCCAAACCACTTAATCCTGGGTCACAGGAGAGGGGGACAAATCTATTCTAAGAACCAAAGCAGGGCTAGGTTTCCCGGCTATAAGGACCGGGGCTGCAAGGAGGAAATAAATTAAATTATTCCACTCAAAGCTTTAAACAATCAGCAGCATCAGCAAAGGCAAGACGGGACAACTACAGGATAGGGAGCCGGGTAGGGGCGGAGTGAGCGGGCACCGTGCAACAACCAACCACCAAAAGTAAAACTTCACTGGTTTCAAACACAGACCTCAGCCATGCATTAAATAATAGAGATTTTATTTTGTACAATAGTGCATTTCTTACTGATTAACCTAATTAATATTTATTTTTCATTTAAGCTGTGAGTTATTTTATATGTAGTTACCTTAAGGTGAAATACTGGAACAAGTTACAGAATATTTTTTTTTGCCATTCCTTTTAACACCCCACTCCCCCACACGGACTGACCACGCTCTCATTACACACAGCATCACAGCTCTCATACGTTTTTTTAATGCACTATGTAGTAACTTGGTCCAGACAGATTCTGGTGTTTCAGGAGTATTTATTGTTGTAGTTACAATTCCAGTAGTTCAGCCCCACCAGGAGCAGCCAGCATGTTGCTCAGTCCTTCTCCAACTGTAGTCTCTGACCCCCAACATTCCATATTACGTCATTCTAGGAGGAACTCACCGGCAGAGCATGAACACATTGAAATCAGGATACAACACACTAAAACCGCTGAAAATAACTAAGCTCTCTTGACCGGTCTATTCCTTCCTTTTAAATATTTAAAAGTCACCCCCAAGTAGGTCTCACTACTCAAGATGCATGGTATTAAAAAGGCATGTAAAAGGTTACTGTCACACATACAGTTAAAAAGCCCTGAAAGCAATATTCACTGTAGGAAGGTTGGCTGTTCCATAGGAAAACATTGGGCTAAATGATTATCTCTATTAATGCTAACTTCGGTTTGGAAGTAGCTAGAAATATAATTTAAGGACTCTTTTGAAGCGATATTTCAAACCCGATTTAATGTTAAAGGCAAATATGTAATAATTATTAAGGAAAAGGCACTTTTAGAAAGCCACTTTTTCTCTGCCTAAAGCTTCTGGAGGCTGTTTTGCTATTCAAAAGCTCTCAAAACGTACCTCTTTTCTCTCTGTTGAAAGGCTCATCTGTGAGTTTGCCTGCACACCTGTAGTGCCGGGATACTCTCTTGAGTAGCTAGGGGCTTTAGAAATGTTCTCATTCATTCATTCTCCCTCTTCTGCCAGTCGGTAATTGGAATCTGAATAGGTGTGAATGGGTATGAAATGCCCCTCCCCCCACCCCGGGTCAACCAGACTGATCTGAATGGGCAGAGATGACCCCTCTGATCCGGACAGAGTATGCAGGGTGAGGCTGTGAGCATCCATTTTGACATCAAAGTGTAAATTCCTGCTTGGATGTCATATACTGCTTGACAGGTCTGTTGGGGTTTTTCATATAATACTTGGTACACACTTCAAAGAGGCCTCCCCCGTCACAGGCAAATATTAGCTGACACCTGGGCACGGCCCTTCCTTTGTTCCACCCTAGCCAGGCGGCTTTAACCACAGTGGGCCTCTTTTTGACATTACAGTGTCAAAGCATACTTAACAGGTCTCCTGGGTTTACAAACAACATTTGGGACACATTCCAAAGCTGGGAAAAAGGATGCCAAAACCATTTGTGTAGCCTCTGTAAGGTTGCTGAAAATCCTACTTTTTGTTCTGCTAGATCTGTCTCGAAGTTAGTTGGCGTACCATGGCTGCTTCAAACTGGATTCTAGAGTTAGATGAGGGAGGACATTAGGATTTTTCATAGTACACTCCGGGCACACAACTAAAGCCTCTGAGCACCAGTTTGGAGAGGTGAAGACTTTCGCCATCTTGAAAATGCCCAGAATAGGTAGGATTAAGTCCCCGGAACCTTTACCCTATTGGTTAGGGTATCCCCATGTGTCTTTCCCACCAAATAACTAAATGGGTTAAAGATGCATTTGGCTCTGCTTAGGCTTCTACACACTCCATTGGTAACCCAACAGCTTGATAAATTAAGAGTTCAAATTTAGTTAGCCTGTGGGGAGCCAACAAATAACTGACTACATACTGATCTAACAATAAACAATGTGGACAAGCCCACAAAGAAATGGGGTCACTTTAGGTGATGAATTAATTTGTACAGGAGCACAGACATCCAGTGGATGTATAAGAAGACCCCTCTCCCACCAACCTAGTTGGTGGCATGCTTCATCATTGGGGTCCCAGTTGGGCTGCCGAATGCAACCCAGCTGTGCTACAACGCCTGATTACAGCGGAGCGGGTATTGTGAAGTGAGTGCTCTATGTGATGTGACAAAGTGTTGCCTTCTACGGGGTTCGTTAGGCTTTAACCCCTTCCATGCTGCGCAAATTCCGCCGCTGTGCTGACGGAATCTTGCGCGGGCGTGGTCATGACGGAACGGTTCCGTCATGAGCACAGCTCAACCGTGGCTCATGACGGAACCGTTCCGTCATGAGCACCGAAGGGGTTAATCAGGACAAATATGAAGTGGCTAAAAAGGTGAAATAGCCATAAAGTGTGCTGTGAGTGTGCTGGGTACATTGTACTTACGGACCTATGAAAGGTAGTGTGAGAAGTTGGCCTGATATGTAGTGCTCACTATTCTAGTGATCACTGTGTATCATTCCAAACGACCCTTATTGATGATTGGTTGTAAGTCAACCTTGTAGACCAGCTATCCTAGTAGCGTGGACAAGAGCAGTCTTCAGGCTAAACTCTAGAGGGCGTGTTAAGCCAGCTGTTTACCATCACATATACCCCTTGAACACCAAGTGAAAGGACACCACACAAGTTGTTATGAAAATAAAGGATATTTATTTAGAACAAGACTACCCTGGCTCTTTATGAGTCAGGGAGCTAAGCACAATACAAAACTCTTGAGAAAAATACTTCTAGTTGCACAATTTACCCAAATGCCCGAAGGGCACGAAACCATTTACACTGCAAGTGGAATGGGAGATGTTAGAGAGTCTAAAGTTACTGATTCCGGAGGAATCCGATCAGTTGGACTAAACGGAAAAGGAGTTGGACACTTGTAGAGTGAACCTACGATGGAGCACCGAAATGCTCGAGTTACCTAGCCCAGAGGCGGCGGCTGCGTGGGGTTCAGCAAGATGTCGGGAGTCCTCGTTGTAGTCTCGGGAGCCTGAAAGAAGAAGTTGCTGGCAGGCGACCAGTGTCGATGTTCAGAGAGATCCAAGCCTGGATCGGTGATGAAGGAAACCTGAAAGCAGAGGGGACTCAGTTCTCAACCGCTAGCCAGTGATTGGGTGGGCACCAGGATGGTACCGGATGAAGTCACCTCGACCAGGTGAGTGGGTGACGTCGGACTCGGCTGTTCCTCGGACCAGGAGGCGCGGCGGCGACCAGGATGGAGGGCGACCTGTCCCACGAAGGTGTCTGCTGTCGATGATGCTGGGCCCAGGAGTGGGGCAGCAGGTTTTAGCAGAGGCAAGCCCACGCGGTGGAGTCAAGATGGCGTCTGGAGTGGACCAGGAGGGTCCGGGGCACTCCTCTGTTGAAGGAGAGCAAGGGCCAGTCTGGAGCAACCGGACCAGCGATGAAAAACTGTCGTGGTGCGTCGTGAAGAGGGCCACTAGCCGACGGCGAGTGGCCGGACAACGCGGTGAGCAGCAAGGAGCAGAAGGGCCCCCACGCAGTTTTCGTGGATGCGGGGGAGGCAGACTTCGGTGCTGGAGCTGCTCAGGGTTAGGGCTTCTCAAACCCTAGGTGCACTCACTCGAGGGTCCCTCGGTGGTCGTGCTAGATAAGCGTCGTGCAGGTTCTGAAGATGGCCGGTCCCGCAGGTCTCGTCACACCCACGAATCTCAGCTGGGCTGACGATGTAGGTAGAGGTCAGAGATGGCGGGGAATCCGGGTCTCGTCGAGCTGGGCAGTCTTGATCCGTAGGAGAGACGTACAGCAAACCGCAAGCGCTTAGGTGGTGCCTGCTGGTGCAGGGTGGCTACTCCTTAGCCACAAGGGAGAGTCTTCAGAAAAAGTCAAGAGTTCCTTTCGTGGAAAGTAGTTCAAGATTCAGAATTATCCAATTTGGGAAGGGGACTCGCTCCTACCTTTATTCTAGGAAAAGGGGCTGGCCCGTGACTAGGTCCTGCCTATGGGTGGGACCAGGAGGGGGGTGGTTACACCCCTATCCTTTGTCCGGCTTCGCCCCAGCTCAGGGGCTGGGGTGCCCCCGAAACTGGTTTGAGCCGGGCTATGCACAGTGAGCACCGGGGTGCCACTTGCAATCACCTTCCTTTCAGCCCTGCCTACCTGGGATACACAAACCCTGTCTGGGATGGTGCTAACACCGCCCTCGACAGGAAACCCTTTGTCCAAGCTCCCCTCGCTGGAAGGTCTCCCAGCAGCAGGAGGTCAGACTTGTGTCTGGTGGCAGCATCCATTTTGTGATGCTGAGGCTTGAGTCAACTTTAACCGGGGTTCAAGGTTACTTCCATGTCGTGTCCCTCTAGAAGGGTGGAATGCTAACCCCGTCGCCAGAATTGGCGAGGGGTTCGTATTCCAATTCGTATGACACCTTACTCGACATGTTTGGGTGATGCGATGCCAAAGTTAGCAAATAACCGCGAGGATTATAATGCACTTTAAGGTAGATGGCACGCGTCACCATGGAACAGCTATTAGGACTTGGTTCCGCAAGCCGTCGACGGGCTCAGCTCGCGCCAGAGCACCATCTCACATGATTCCCAGCACTCTGCCTTCAGGATTGATAAGGCCTGCCATAGGAGTGACTGATAGGAATCCATGTGTCCATTTTAGGGTTAGGTATAGGAATACTACACCTACAGCAACGGGTGATTACACCACCTTGCCCCAGCTGTCGTGCAGCCAGTTGTGTCAGATTTGGGTGGCCATCCAGGGGTGGCATAATACATGCTGCAGCCCCTGGTAGGCCCTGGGTACACCGATGCCCTGGATACCTGTGGTATGCTGATACAGGGACTGATAAGGCGGCCCAGTTCCAATTAGTGGATGCACCTAATGTACATGTGTGTTAATCTTGAGAGATAACAGCTAGGCTGTGGGTCTGATTGGCAGGCTCACAGCCAGGGAAAGTCGTAAACCAATGAAGCAAAAGCAAAAAAATCGGGGTGATCATAGGATTGCAGACCCTACTCTCCTACAGGTAGGTCTCTGTAAAACAAAAGCATACAACATGAACAATATACATATATAATTAAAACAGACTTAGTGTGGACATAAGCCAAATACGCAATATAGTAAGCGCGTACAAAGCTATGCCCATGGTGGTTTACCAACAGTAGTTACATCCATAATTTATAAATTTAGTGGAATTTGAGGGGTGGTTCCTGGTAAAAGTAAATGTTTGCACATCGCGTATATTGTATTCATAAAAGTGCGTAATACTCGTAGCATGTGCCCTAAAGGTGCGGAAAACGAATATGAAAAGAGCCTTACTTTAACCCTTTATTAAGCGGCCATACTGATCCTGCCAAGGGGAACCTTCTATAGTCACACACTGCAGACGGGCTATATTTAAAAGAAGCAGTGAGCGTCCACAGGAGCGTCAGCGAGGCCTGGGGGGCCCGCTCTGTTCAGACGTTAGTTATGCCATGCCAGTTGATCTTACTTCGTCAAGGAATGGTTCCCTCATCTCAAACCTGCATTGCTCTCGGTCAGGATCTGACGCGTCGCTGACGCTGGCTCGTCCATTCCAGGAAGTCAAATACTTCTTGCTCGCCGGTCACTTTACCTGTGACAAACTTCCTAAATACTCCTTGCTTGCCGGTCACTTTACCGATATACAAACATCCTAAAGATATACAAAAGACTGATCTGAACGGAAATAAACTCCAGCATAAGATATTTAAAATTATCAATATAAGAGTATTTGTTCTAATCGGGTGGACTATCGGAGGGTGGAAGGTGAAACAGTAAGGCGGTTACAAGAAAGTAGGTATCCACATAAGGTACTTGTTAAATCAGTAGAAAGAGTACAAAATATCTAGGCAGTCACTACTAACAGATACATACAAAACAAACAGTGATATCAGTCTACAACAAGTTAGATTCGTTACCAAATTCTATGCTGCGAATAGTAAGATGTATAGTATATTGAAGAAACATTGGGATATCCTTAAAGTGGACAAGGATTTAAGTAGGGTTATTACAGACAAGCCATTGGTGGTTTTCAGGAGAGCAGAAACTTTGAAAAATAGACTTAATTCCGAGTGATACGGTGAGATTCATGGAAAAGAGAGCTGATAATTGATTAACTAACAATCTTCATGGATGTTACAAATGTAGTAAATGTGTTTGTTGTAAATTCATTGCTGACAAACCCAAGAGTTTTCTAATTTTGATGGAACAAAGAAAGTCCAAATTAAATATTTTATAAATTGCAATTCCACTTTCTGTGTTTATATGATCATTTGTCTATGTGGAAAAAAGTATGTAGGTTCGACTAAACGTCCACTGAAAGAGAGATTAAAAGAATTTATTAATGCCATTAAGAGGAGATATCAAAAATACCCCCTAAGTCAACATTTTTATGATGAACATCGATTTGAGGATGTAACTAAAGTATTAGTTATTGGCATTGATCACATTAAGGTAAAGAGGTGGAGACAGAACATACAAATTACATATGAGGAAGACTTGGTAGATTAAGACATTGCTCACAGTTGATTATGGTCTTTACATAGAGAATTATATACTACATTGTAGTTCTCTCCCTTTTCGGCCAAGAATTTGTCACAATGGAGATAGTCCTTGTGCCATATGGATTGCCAGCACATTTTTTTACTCTTTAATCAGTTGGTAGAAAACATCGAGTGTCTGTTATAATTTAAGTAGTCGGTGAATCATTTACTCTCTGGAGCCTGATCAAATAGCACAAGGGTTTGAATGCAGGGTTTACTGATATTGGTGTCATATAAATCAGGGGTTCGAGATAAGTAATGGTGGTCCAACTAACGACTGGAGTTTGTATTACAAAATTACAGTTTTAGTAACACTGATGGTCACTGAAGTCAAAGGTGAGGATACTTCAGACAAAGGTTTAATTTAGGCAGTGAAAGTTTGTTTGGTTTAGGTAAGATTTATGATTGTTGCCAATTAATCTCTATATTCATAATCTCTATATTCATATGTTCCAATAGCACATGGGTTCATCTGCAATGTCCACCAATAGCTGTATGATAGTAATCAGGGATTCATGAATGGCAATAGGGGCTTTAGTAACAAATTGGAATTTGCATCTAAAAGTGATACATTTTACTAATACTGAGGCCTGAATTTATTAGATATTTGTACTGAGTGCTAGTTTGATTATTGACGTAGGTATGATCTAATGATTATTGTTGGGCGGAATGATGATACTCCAGATAGAGGTTTAATTTAGGCAGTGTAAGTTTACTCCAATAGTACAAGGCAGGGGCGTAACAAAGGCCGCCGCAGCCCCCGCGGTGCGGGTGGACCCGAGGGGGGCCCCCACAGCACAATACTCTGGCCCAAGAGCTCGGATTAGATCCGGAGTGGGGCCCCTCGTGTACATGGCAGGGGGGCCCCCTCAACTTTCGTTACGCCACTGGTACAAGGGTTTGTCTGAAAAGTCCACAAATAGCTGTATTTTATTTAGGTAATCAGGGGATCAGGACTGGCAATAGGGGTTGACTAATATATTGAAATTTGCATCGAAAACATTATATATTTTAGCAATACCGATGTGCACTAGAGCTGAAAATATTTGTACAATGTTATCAGTGATGATACTGCAGACAGTGGTTATATTTAGGTAGTGTCAGTTTTGTTATTCATATAGGTAAGATCTAATAAATATTGTTGCCCGCAATGTCAATACTTGTTTTTTTGTTATCTTTTGTTTTCAGAACAGTCCTTAACGTTAGTGGAGAAATAAAGGCTGGCTACATAACGCGGATTACATTTTGGAATTGAGTAAATTAGATGGCATGGATACTGGAGATTATCAGTTTTCTATATTGACGTCTCTTTCTGGCACGCAATCAAACAGGAAATGTAGCCACGATTAGACTATTTAAGGGTGGTTGCGGTGGAGGAGAATCATTTGTTCGGATGACGGAAGGCCGTGAGAAACAAGTTGCGTGGGTAAGTAACAGGATGCGTTGTAGTGACTTAAGGGAGACTTAACAATCAATTTTTGGATTTGACTCATTAGAGTGTCAAGAATTTTTAGAGTATCATGCAGTATGAAAATAGCTATAATGGCTATTATGTTTGCGAACTATGAATGTGATTTATTTACTTAATGGTGATTGGTTGGTGAGAAATTTCTCAGGTACTCATCACAGTAAGTCCATGAGGAAAGAAGGGCATGGGTCAGATAGTACGTGTGCCAGCATCATGGGGAAGTGAGGAAATTATGTTAATTTAATTTGTTGGAAATGTAATTGATATGGGAAGACACATGATGGCTATGTAGTTAGAAATTATTTAAATCAATTTTGTGTACTCTGGTCAATCTGATTCGTTGGTTTGTTAAAATGGTTTTGAATATGATGTGGCATGAGATGGTTCTATAAGTAGAGATGACTTTATGTATAAAAATTATGTAATTTGGATTCGTTTGAGTGTCATAAGTGTATTGAATATGACAGCTGCACTGGTATTAATGACTTTATCAATGCTGACCTTTATAGTTAGTTTGGAGAGTGTAGAACTGTGGTTGCTGAAATGTTTTTGAAGTGTGTGCTTGTTGTCTCATGCCATTGGAACCAACAAGTGATCTAAATTAGGTGATTGTTATAAGGATCTTGTTTTTGGGGTGTATGTGGTAGTCTGTTACTGAGATATATTTTATGTTCATATGAATTGGATGATGTATGGATTTAGATATCTACAGGATCACAATTGTGGGTTTTTGATTTTGTAGATCTAAAGTGTAACTTGAGATCAGGATATTTTTTTTAATTAATCTCAATCAGACGATGCCACTATTATTTTTTGGGAGTGGCAGGGATTAGATTTTGGGACGTAAAATAGGTTATAATTTCTGAGACTCAATTAAAAGTATTGGCAAGAGTGAATAATTAGGTGTTTCACCTGAAGTAGTTTTTTGAGATATTTGATTTTTTGTGTTTTGTAAATTATTTATAAGTGTGAAGTCAGGACAGTCAATATTCACAAATTAAAGGCATTCAAACACAATAATACTGGATCATTTGGTAAAATGGAAGTCTGGTAAAGTCATCCCTGAACTAAAGTCAAACCGTAGGTGAGCTGTACTTGCATTTAAAGTTGAACTATTATTTATGATTGAACAACATTTAAAAATGTGAGGTAGTGGGCGCAATCCATATATTTTGGTGCAGGACCGCATTATTAGCAGGCTGGAGGATGTCAACTCACTATTAGTGTCAACCAATGAGACATTAATGTCCAAATTACAAGTCGTACAAAATACAGCAGCACATCTCATCTGTTATCTTTCCTCAGGCTCTACTTCTACTCAGCTCTTAAGATGTCTACACCTGTCAGAAAGAGAATTATATTCAACATCTGCTATTTAACCCACAAATCTTTAATGGGGAAAGGTCCCAGTTACTTACACCAGAAGTTCAAACGCTATTACCCAGTCAAGAACTTGCGATACTTGGATAAAGTCTTACTTATTATCCCCCGCAACAGACGGTCAAGGTGCAGTGGAAGGTCTTTCTTATGCTTTGCTCTCACATACTGGAATAATTTGCCATTTCATATCCGCACTTGTCCTGATTACAATAAATTCAAGAAATCACTAAAGACTTATTTGTTTTAACTCGTGTTCGATTACTTCTTGTTGCAGCTGTCCCCAGTGCCAAGATACCCGTCGGGGTGATTCATGCGCGATATCAAATTAAACTAGCATAACAGAACATCCAAGCATAAAAATGTTTGAATAAGAGAATCTCCATAATGGGGTTTGTTAACCCTTCTTTTATTAAGAGAGTATGTCATGTATCATGTCCAGCAATCCACTCAAGGTCAGGTCGAGCTAAAGGGGGCTTAGCAACATTTATGTCCGTGACTATGGCTGACTGTAAGGTTTCTGAACTGGTCATAACCCTGTTCTACCATATACTCTTGATCACCCTGAAGTAACCATTTGACCTATTATTGGTTAATTATTATAATATATTTGATCCAGCAAAAGCAAAGATTGTTGATGGGATAGAGGATGCCTTGCATAAGATCTTAAATGGCCACAGGAAAGAGTTATTAATCATGTGGGTAGGAAATTTTACCATCGAAATGTATGGTAATGGACTCTTTGCAATATGTGGAATCTGAGATGATTCCGATTAATGCCTTACACACTTTAAACATACCCCCTACGGGGACAGATTAAACAGAGTGTCCTATAGCACACAGTCCCCCATTCAGATCCCAAAATACATGGGGTTAGGGTCTAATTCTATGATAGACCACATACTAATTGCTAAGTAGCTGCTACCAGCACTGATTGCATCTAAAACAGTGGCCTCATGCATAAGCGATCATAACCCAGTAACCCTGAAGCTAAATCTTTTCTTATAGAGGGATGCTCAGAACCCCCCACACCCAACTGATTATAATAAAAATAGAGGGCTAAGCATTAGATGGGAAAAGATTGACAAGGAGGCCTTCTGTAGAGACCTATTTACACATAATCATATGGTGATTAATCAGATCTTGCAAGAGGACTCAAATTCATGCAACGTAATCCAGGCCTTTACCCCCCTTAAAAAGTATATGGCAGATAAACTGATTAAAAGAGCTGGAAAAACCTGCATTAGTCCAAGGTGGTTTGATAGCACCTGTTCTAAAGCCCACAATATTTTAAAGTTTGCTCTGAATAAATGCCACGAGACAGATTGGGAGTAGCAATAGCCAGAAAAACCTATAAAAAAAGTAATTTTAGGAAGAAATATATAAATAAGGGTAAAGGCCTGGGGGAAGTTAAAACCTGCCAGTGAGTTTAAAGATTCCTGAGCCTTCTAGCAAGTAGTAAATTCCCAGATTCTCGTGAGACCCTCCCTAAAGTAGAGAGCGTCATCTCAAACATCTCCTAGGTGTAACTTGGACTCAATTCACATAAGTTACTCCAATACAACTGGCGTAATACTGCATCCCAGCCAGGCTGAAAATGACACCCACACACCATCCTTGAAGCAAGTCGTATACCATACCAACCTTCTATAGAAACTGCAATGAAATCACACAGAAACCAAAATAGACTGGCAATAACACTATCAGGACAAAAACAATAGGCCTGCCTTGACAAGCTTGGCGATTGCTATATTTTTATTGCAATAAAAATGTTTACAATTATAGAATCGGTACATGCAATGTTTTTTTTAACAGTACTCGTGTGTCTCATCACAGGTTCATGTACTTAGAATATGTCTAAAAATCCCTTTTAGTTTTAAAGTTCATCACGGGAAAACATGATTTTAACTGGTGGCAATTAAACTGAATACATCGTTTAAACACACACGAAAGACAAAAACAAATAAAAAGCTAGAGACTGGAAAGAAAAAACTGGGAAAGTAAAGTTTTGTCTGACAGGGGGAGAAAAAAAAAATCACATTTCAGGAGGAATGCAAGCACATGTCGATTTCGCTCATGTCACAGCAAACAACAGGAACTAAGGGGGGAGTCGACCGGATCAATGCATAGTATTTACAGTTAAAATCTAGATATTTATCTCCCAACATTACGCCCACCACGCTATGCTACACCTCCCTACATTTACACCAATCAAAGCTGCCTGCTTCCCCTGAAACTACATGCGATCCAGTGACATTTCATCACCACCCGATGCAAACCAGCGCACCTTAACTTCCCAGACGCTTTCTTTGCAGGGTGTACGTTTGCAGTTTTTATTGACTTTGAAGTTGCCTTTTGAAAAGTGCAGAACAAGTCGATCGACCACTACGATAACAATGTAATACAACTATGATCAAATTTTGGGAACGCGCCAACCCCTCAACTCCTAAACACGCGCTGCACTCGTGCTGACAATGATAAAGCGGACGGCGAGGCGCCCTGCAGAGCGTGTTCATGCTGGGCCCCGGGGGAAGCAAAGTCGCAGACTAGTCTTCCCCTGGGGTCTTTCGCGCAGGGGAGGACCAGGCAGGGTCGAGGAGGTGGAGTTAGGGGGTGGGTATAAGAGCGCAGGGGAGGAAGACGACTTCCTCTTCCTGCGCTCGGCACTATTGGGAGGGTTTAGTTCAAAGGAGAGCTAGGCAGTGATCAGGGGATCGTATTGCTTCGGAGGAGCGGTTCGTCGGTGTTGCGGTGCGGTGAGCCACTGGCCGGTGGTTCTGGTGGCGTGGACATCGGTCGCTGTGGTATCGGAATGTCGGGCGTCTCCGTGGATGAGGTGAGGCAGGCATTAATGGTGGTTGGGCGCGCGGGGCGGGAGGATCTCCTCCGGTCCGGCGTGTTTGGGGAGGCGTGGGTTGGGTTTTCGAGGGAACCGCGGGCGGCTTCAGCGGGGGTGGCGGCGGCGATACTGGCGTGCCAGGAAGAGCCGCTGCTGTCGGGGATGAGTGCGCCTGCAAAGGGGAGGGGCGCGGGTAAAAAAGATTTTGCTCACGGAGGCTGGCGGAAGAGCCTGCCTCCGCGTACACAATTTCCGCAGCTCCAATTCAAGGTGCAAGGGGCGGGGGGCTCTCGAATGCGCAAGTGTCCACTGGGGAGCTGCTAACTCAGCCCAGTGAGCGTTTTGAAGTGGAGGGGAGAGGGGGGAGGAGGGCAGCCGGCAGGGCCCGGAGGCGGCAGCAGCAGCGCTTCAGGTCACTGCAGGAGTGGAGGGGGGAGCAGGAGGGTGCGGTGGGCCCCATTCTGAGCCTGTTAGGACTGGGATGGACCACAGGGAGTTGGCAGGGGTTTTGGGGCAGTGGGAGGAAGCTCGCATCGACCTCTCCAGGGGCTCTAGGGTGGCTACTCCGGTACTGGCTGAGAGTGGGAGGGGGGCCCAAGGAGTTTCGGTTCCGGTGGGGGGCGGCAGTGAGGTTTTTGGCCCGGAGAGGGCCTCAGCGACTAATTATTCCGCCTGGACGGGGGTTTCAGGGCTACTGCCCCCCCTCCCCTCCCTAGCTGGGAGGCATTGGCGTGGGAAGACAGGATTAGGTAGCAGCACCTTTTGGTGCAGCTGAATGAGGCGAGGCGGGTGGAGCAAAATGCGTCCAGGGTGGGAGCGGTCTGGGGGGACGAGCTTAAGGGGCCCCCTACCCCTACTTCTGAAGAGGAGAGGTGGGCAGAGCAGGAGGAGATAGGCAGGGCTTTGAAGGGCAAGAAGGGTGGGGAGGAGGGCATCAAGTGACCGCAGTTGCAGGTAGGGTCGGCCAGGATGGCTTTGAGGCCTGATGGTGCCGGGGCCCACTCAGGTTGGAGCGACCTGGGGGTAGGGGGGGATCCAAGCCGGCAGAGGGAGGGGTGGCCCGGTGGGGCGCAAGACGGCCCCAGGTCGCCGGCAAGAAGCAGCAGGGCGGTCCGTGGCAGCCATCCCTCCGGCGCGGGAGCAGGGAACAGCGTTGTGTGTGTCGGGGGGACGGGGGTCGAGTGCGGTGAGTGGTAAAGGTGTGAAGAGAGCGGTGAGAGAGGTGTTGTGGCCGCCTGCGGAAGTGGAGCCTGAGGTAGAGTTAGATTATGATGAGGAGAGTGAGGAGCTTGAGGACGGGGAGGTGAGGGATGACTATGACGGACTGGGACGGGGGAAGAGCAACAGCGGCCTTGACGTTTTGCAGGTCCCGCGGCAACCATCGGGGAAGGAGAAGGCGGAGACTGCCAAGTTCCCACTTCAAGAGGACAGTCCGGAGAGCGGCACGCATCGCTGACAGGTGAGGGGTCTTGGTGGGCAGCTTGGGATGGGGGCCAAAACGGTGCAGGAAAAAGGCGTGTAGGTCGATCGGCGTGGGGGAGGGGTCAGTGCGGGAGGTTAGTGGTTTGCCAAAGGGCAGGCCTACACTGGTTGACAAGCAGGGCGGAGGTAAGTCTGTAGCTACGGCAGGGGTTCAGACGGACAAGGTGGAAGAGAAGGACGACAAAGGGGACAAGTCAAAGGACAAACATCAGAAAAAGTAGCCTTACATGGGTTTGGCCATGCCCCTGGGCTCCCATTTGTCAAACAAAATTAAGAGTAGAATCTGGAAACACGAATATGTGGATGTGTTTAAGTTGTTACACAGGGAGGTGCAGGCATTGGAGGGTTCCAAGGAGGAGGAATGGGAGTTGACGAGATGGCCCAGGGTCCCGGTGAACATGGAAAATTGGACTTCAGCTTTTCTCATTTATGCTAGTATATACTGTGAGAAGCATCTGGATAGGGCCATAGCATTGCTGAAGTACATGGACATCATACGGAAGGCTCAAATGCAGTTTGGTGGGTCCGCCTGGCTGAGTTACAATGAAGAGTTCAGGGCTAGGGTTAGTGCGAATCCGGACAAGCATTGGGGGTAGGTGGATCAAGATCTCTGGATGCAGTGGATGGCATAGACGCACTCCTCAGCGTCTACCCACACGGCAAGCGGTTTGCCGGTCACCTATCGGTATTTTCAGCCGCGACCCGCCCACAGCGGGCGGGGGGGAATACCGCAAGTACAGGTAGCGCAGGACAGACCGCCAAGCCAGGTAGCTACAACACCGGGGCCTGTTAGAGCTATAACCGGGGATATTGCTCACGGTACCCGTGCAAGTTCAAACATGAATGTTCCAAGTGTGGGGGAAAACACGCCCTTACCCAATGCCTTACCCTGGTCACCCCTTCCGAGCAGTGGCGAAACGCGAAAGGCAGGGGACAGGCTGGACAGAAGGGCGCCTACACCGGTTAAGGTGGAGGCAATGGCCCCGTGGCTCTCGTGTTATATGGACAGGGAGGCCGCTTTGAAGATTCAGTGGGGTTTCACGGAGGGCTTTCGGGTAGGCTATCAAGGGCCAAGGGTGCGGAGGTGGGCGGACAATCTGAAATCAGCCAAGGAATTGCCGGGGGTGGTGGCGGCCAAACTACAGAAGGAGGTGGATGAAGGGAGGATAGTGGGCCCATTTTACGACTGGCCGGCAGACGACTTGATCATCTCTCCGCTGGGGGTAGTGCCTAAGAAAGAGGAGGGTGAGTTTCACATGATACATCGCCTCTCATGGCCGGAAGGACAGTCTGTGAATGATTTCATCTCGGAGGCGGACTCAAGGGTGCTTTATGCGTCGGTAGATGATGCGATCCGTCTTGTGAGGGTGTGTGGGCCGGGGGCGGAACTGGCGAAATGTGATGTGAAGTCTGCTTTCCGCCTGCTGCCTATACACCCCGCGGATTTTACTCTGCTACGGATACAGTTTGGAGGGGCCATCTACGCGGACAAAGTTTTGCCCATGGGATGTGCAATTCCTTGCGCGCTTTTCGAGCTGTTTAGCACCTTCTTGCAGTGGGCCTGTATGCAGCTTAGTGGACATCGGCACGTCATGCACTATCTGGATGAATTCCTTTTTCTAGGGAAGGCGCACTTGGGGGGTTGTGGCAAGGCCCTGTCATGGTTCCAGGAGATGTCGCGGCAATTTGGAGTCCCCTTGGCCCCCGAAAAGACAAATGGGCCGTGCTGTAGTTTGACATTCTTGGGTATTGAGCTGGATTCCATTCAGTGGACAGCTCGGCTCCCTGCCGCGAAAGTGACAGAGATACAGGCATGCCTCTTGTGGGCGATCTGCAAGAAGAGGATCGCCTTGAGGGCGGTGCAACAACTGCTGGGTTTCTTGAATTTCGCGTGTAGGGTGGTTAGGGCTGGACGGACGCTCTGTAGGCGACTCGGCATGGCCATGTCGGGGGCAGTTCTACCGCACCACAGGGTCCGGATCTCCATGGGGGTACGGGCGGATTTGAGGACATGAATGACTTTCTTGACTGATTTCAATGGGGTGTCCCTGGACTTTGTGGACAAAAGGATGGTTTTGCAAGTTCAAATTTACTCTAATGCAGCCGGTTTTGGGATTTTCTGGGATGGTCGGTGGTGCGCTGAAGACTGGCCGGCTCCTTGGGTGAAACAAGGGAGGAGCATTGCGTTTCTTGAATTCTGTCCCTTGTTGGTGGCTCTGGAAGTGTGGGGCCCCGAGTTTCAGAACAGATCGGTGTTGTTCCATGTGGATAACAGGACTGTGGTCAAGTTGGTCAACCGACAAAGGGCGAGGGACCTGAGAATGCTGCGCTTGCTGAGGAGTTTCATGTTGAAATTTTTGAGGTTGAATGTGGTCTTTCGAGCCAAGCATGTCCCTGGAGCGAATAATGACATTGCTGATGCTTTGTCTCGTTCGCAGTGGCAGGGGTTCCGGCGATTGGCACCAGGAGCGAATCTGTGGAAGACCGAGCTGCCAGACGGCATCTGGGCCTTGGGAGAGTGAGGGTGATAGACCTGGTTGAGAACTCTATTGCTGATACCACCAGACGGACCTACAGACCGGCGTGGGCTGAGTTTGGATCCTTTATGGGATGGCGTGGGGATTCTGCTTTTGGAGATCGCTCAGCAGTGGGGCAAGGAGTGTTGCAGTTTGTATTGCATTGCATTGACAAGGGGCTGATGTCTGCGACAATATCAGGGAAATTGGCAGGAGTATCGCTCTACTGTGGTTTGTTTTTTGGTTTCGACCTTACGAAAGATGTCATTATCAGTAGGGTACTCAGAGGTTGGGGCAGGGAGCATGGGGCGGGGGGGAGATGGGGGAAGTGTTGAGGGAGGCGATCACGTTTGAACTGTTGGTCAGGTTGGTGGAAGTTTTGCCGTTTTCTTAGGATGATTTTGAGGTTCGACTTTTCCGACTTTTCCGTCTGTGCATGATCTGGATGTTTTTTGGGGCCTTTCGGGTCTCTGAGTTGCTGGGTACGCGGGCAGTATGTGGCAGACATTATGAGGAGATCAGGTTGGATGCGGGGCGACTGGGTATTTGGTTGGGTCAGTACAAAACGGATCAGTTGGGGAGGGGCAAGTGGGTTTGGTTGTGTGAGAATGGCTGTGGGGGTGTGTCCCCGGTGGCTGAATGGAGGACTTTTGTGATTTCCACGCGGGTTGCGAGTGGTGAGATCTTTTGTCATGTGTCTGGGGCGAGGGTGACTGCGGGGCAGTTATTGGCAGTGCTGCGTATGGCTTTGAGGCGCTTGGGCTTGGAGCCGGTGGGTTTTGGGACCCACTCTTTCCGTGTTGGGGCGGCCCGACTGGGTTGGTCCTGGGACAGGTTTAGACAGATTGGGAGGTGGAAGTTGCGGTGCTGTGAGCGGTATGTTCGTAAGTGAGGAGTCTGGAGCCATGTGCTAGGTGTTGGGGGGAATGGGGTGGTTAGCTTTAAACTGTGTTTCTAACATATTTTTCTTCCATAGGTTGTGTGGGTGGACCGGGGGCCAAGACAGTCACTTGGATCGTGGGGCATTCCTTTGTGCATTGGGCTTCAAAGTATGCAGAGCAACAGGTGTACGGCCGTAACCTGGGACTCAAAGGACAACATCATGAGGTGCACTGGTGGGGAAAAGGGGGGATGCGATGGGGGGCACTATTGCCCTGGCTCGCGAAGATGGTTCCTCAGAAGAGATGGCCAGATTTGTTGATCATACATTTGGGAGAGAACGATTTGGTTCGGCTGTCGGGTTTGGCGCTCTTACGCTGATGCAGAGAGACTTGGAGGTTCTGAAACACAGGCTAGCGGGGACTTGCATTGCCTGGACTGAGTTTGTTCCTAGGAAAGTGTGGAGGGGTGCCATCAAACACGGGCTGTGGAGAAATCACGACGGAAGCTTAACAGGGCGATGAGGGTTTTCTGTGGGGAAAAGGGCATTCAGGTTATTGCCCACACTGGACTGCGACTGGAAGAACCGCTACTGTTTAGGGACGATGGAGTGCATCTTTCGAGATTGGGGAATGCTTATTATATGATGGAGTTGAGGGATGTGGTTAGCAAGCTGTGGAATGAGGAGATCTGGTGTCGCAGGGATGCTTGAACAGCTGGGGGGACGAAAGATGCATGTTCTGAGCCTGGGGGGTGGCAGGTAACTGCCCTAAAGGGGGTTCCCTGGTTGGCGATACTTTGGAGGGGTTGGTCATTAGCGGGCGCACACATCCCTCGGGGGGGGATGGGGGGGGGGGGAGTGAATGATGGGGGGAGCTGCAGGCATGAGCGGAATACCAGGTGATACCGGGGAGGATGCGAGGAGATTTGTAAAATGGATGAGGAACGGAAGGGGCATGGAGTGGTAGGAAATGGGAGTTCGGAGTGGGTGAAATGAGTGAAGGGATGAAGAGTGATGTGGGGGTTTTGTTATCAATGTTGATGTTTATCGGATTACTGTTTATTGTTGTGCAGCATGGTCCTAATAAATGGCCTTTTACACTTAAAAACATCAGCGTGGTCTGTTTATTGCGCAATGCTGGGCCCCGGGGGAAGCAGAGTCGCAGACTAGTCTTCCCCCGGGGTCTTTCGCGCAGGGGAGGACCAGGCAGGGTCGAGGGGGTGGAGTTAGGGGGTGGGTATAAGAGCACAGGGGAGGAAGGCGACTTCCTCTTCCTGCGCACGGCACCATTGGGAGGGTTTAGTTCAAAGGCCACCCACCCACCCTGCAGTTTTAGGGTTTGGGGTTGATTGGCAAGACGTGCCAGTTTAGGACGGGCTGCGGGGATTGCGATACTTTTGAGGGGTGGGGGGGGGGGCGGAAAATGAATTAGCGGGCGCACCCATCCCCCGGAGGGGGGAGAGTGAATGATGGAGGGAGCTGGAGGAATGAGTGGAATGCCAGGTGATACCGGGGAGGATGCGAGATTTGTGAAACGGAAGGGGCATGGAGTGGTAGGAAATGGGAGTTCGGAGTGGGTGAAATGAGTGAAGGGATGAAGAGTGATGTGGGGGTTTTGTTATCAATGTTGATGTTTATCGGATTACTGTTTATTGTTGTGCAGCCTGGTCCTAATAAATGGCCTTTTACGCGTGGACTGTTTATTGCGCGACGCTGCTTGTATGCGGCAGATGCTTCCTCCGTCCAGGCTGGAGTAAATGTGGTCTCCGGCTCCCCGCGCGCCGGGCATTGCTGTGGTTACTTTATGGCAGCTGGAGTTGCAGGGGTCCAGGATGAGGAGGAGAGCCCCGGAGAAGCGCAAAACTATTCCACATTTCTGGAGGGAGGACTGGCTGAGGGGGCGGGGGTCTCTGGATGAGCAGACACACACTGCGCTGGACTCAGGAGTCAGGGCTTCACCAGGTGGGGGGCGGGGAGGTACAGGTCTGCTTTCCTGGCCGATGTGTTTTGGAGAGGTGTTTTCAGGTGTGGTTTGGATGGGTGTTTAGTTTTTGTCGCCTACAGGTCCTGGCTGGGGAGTAGAGAACGGGTGGGGGTGGGGAGCCGAGCGGCTGACCAGCTGCTGCTCGGGAGCAAATGAGGCTGCAGGAGGTGCACTGCAGAAGGGGATGCCGATGCTAGCGTGTGAGAGGAGAACAGCAGCTAAGCTTGTGCTCCCCACCTCCTTAATGTCCGTTCCAGAGGGGCGTCCCGGGCCCTTTGCGCACCAAGGACTGGACAAGACCTGCAAAGGAGTCCGCAGAGGGATCACGCGATCAGCGGACTGCCGGTGTTGCACAGGAGGCATTCATCTGTCTTTAGGAAGTTCAAGCAGGGAGGAAGCGCAGTGCAACAGTAGGGGGAGGCAATGAGTTGTGCTCTGACAGGGGTGAGAGGCAGCCAAGGAAACTACTGCGCGACACATCCAGCGACCACCGTAGATGCCTACACTGTATCTTTTCGGAGACATAAGTAGCAATACGTTGGCAATGAGATGTGAAGTGTGCAGCAACATCTCTTCAACAAGCGAAAGCACGGCGCGTTGTGTGAAAATAGTAACCTGACCCACGAGGAATGCAGCTGCCACCCTGCGCGCCGCTGCTCACTCCCGAGAGCAAAATGCCATGGGAGTGAACATTACAAAAGAGGTGGGACATGCACCTGCCTTTAGCCATTTGCGTGCTTTCATTATTGAAAGACACACGCAAAAGCCAATCAAATGTGTGGGAGGAGTCTGACCCACACGGAGTAGACAAAAGAAGCCTCGCAGACCAGCGCATGTGCGCTGCTAGGCTCGACCTAAAAAGGGTGATAAAAGCCAGCCACACTACTATTGGTCAGTTTCAATCCTTGACAGCACGGTTAAGATCCTAGGAAGGATTATATTGGTCAAATTAGAAAGCTGGGCTGTAGAGACACAGAGGCCCCCGCGCGCCGGGCATTGCTGTGGTTACTTTATGGCAGCTGCCCCTTCAGACTTACAGTTTGGGTTCCGCCCAGGCTTGGGAACAGTGGAACAGACATTAAATCTTTCCCTTATAGTCCAAAAATATACAAAGGCCAAAAACTGCTGTGTCCATCTTGCCTTTATGGACTTTGAAGTTGTGAGGGGAGTGATCTCCCGGGTTCTACCAGCACGCCCAGCACTTTGCCTACAGCCAATTGCAAGCGAGAGACAGAAGTTTCTTCTGATTTGATTTCGACTCAATACTAAACACTTTCTGGTAGACTTCCCCACTAAAGGCACTTGGTTCTCAACCCTGATTCCTGTCACCGAGAAGCACTAGTTAAACAAAATACCTATTTTGTACAGTTTACATCCGTCGGAGAAGGCAGTTTCTGCGCCTGGTACTGTGAGCACTGTACTCTAGATCTCATACGGTTGCTTTCTCCTACTTACAGGATCTGGGAAATAAAATCGTTATCTATGCTGTTTTGAAATATATTTTAAGTTTCCTAAGATCACCATCAAAATATTGAAATTTCCAATTGTAAATTGCTTTCATATTTTATTGGATGTTAATGATTCCATTTAAGGTTTTTAATAACTGATTGATATTATCAAAGTTTTCCCCGCAATTTTTAATTATGTACCAACTAATGTATATTCTATTTGTGATAGAATAGAGCTGAATAAAGTATTTTGATTGATTAGGTAGGAGACATAAATATTGCGAATGTTAATGTGTTGTATATTTACTTTTCAGAATTTGGCGATTAGCAAAGGTTTGATTATATTTTTCCAGGATTATTACATTTTTTAGTTAAGATGTAATGTTAACTTTAGATCATAAGATTTATTTACATTTATTGTATTATGTACGTTTACACGGTCATCCCTGAAGAAGCAGTTGTGTTGCGGCGAAACATGCGTTGGCTGTGCTTGTTCTTGAAGGGTAAATAAATAGGACTCCAAACTTTTTTAATATCTTATGTTGGAGTTTTTTTCGTTGTTTGTAAATCAATAGAAAGAATTTCTAAGAATGCAAATTCTCTGGACTGGGAAGTTTAACTAAGGCTTTTATATTATCTTTTTGTAATATAGAAATCTTGGATTTGTACATCTATTTGGTTTGTTGTATAGATCAATATATAGTCAGTTAGTTGTTGGCTCCCCACAAGTTAACTAAATTATTCGCACCAACTAGCTAATGCCAGGCATATGTGTGGCATCTCCAGGCACCTACTACAGAACCCTCCTGGACATCTGGAAGATCAGAAGATGACTGTACCTGTAGTCTGAAATTTGAGAAGAGGCTAGAAGACTGGACCTGCTCTGCCTCTTGTACCCAAGACAAAGAGGTGGACTCCAGGGGGTCATAAGGCTGTTCTCCTGTTAAGGCTAGAGAGATATAGCAAGCAGCCTATTCCTGCAACTTCCTAGCTAACCAGTGGCAACTAGACCTGGACTGGCCCTTCCTCTGCACCTCCGGCCTGACACCCTGTAAGTCTGTAAGTGTCTCCCTTGAGGTACTGGGGTGTTTTAGAAGTTTATTTCTGTGGTGGATTGGAACTTAAAGGATTACAATTAGAAAGTAAAACCTTTGACCAGGACAAATCTGGTTAACCTCATCCATGCTCATGACGAGCCCAGCTCGTCATGAGTCACAGTGGAGCTGTGCTCATGACAAGCTGGGCTCGTCATAAAGTCCGCGGTCCGCCCACGCACGATTGATTCCCCGCCTGTGCGGGTGAATTAATGAGTGGGTGGAGTTGTGACGAGCCCAGCTCGTCATGAGCACAGCTCCACTGTGACTCATGACGAGCTGGGCTCGTCACGAGCACTGTGGCGCCGCGGCCTCATGCACCGTGGGGGAATTACCCCCGCAGTAAAGGGGTTAATGTCTAGTACCCACGCTCCACTGCCGTCATTGTCAAGTTACTATGGCCATTAACTATTATTGGCACTTTGTTCTTCTTGATGCTATTTCTACTTAAAACTTTAACAAATTGACAGCTCATGTCTCCCTTATTGAAGTGTTGTCAGTTTAGTGTAATTTTTCTTATTACATGTTACTCCATTTGTATTATTACTTGAGGTGGGCACTTACTCTCATCAAATAATAACAATTACTTACAGCACTCATAGAAATCCAGCACATCTGCAGTGTGCACAACACTTTTTGTATCTGTCTTATCTGTCAATAGTACATACAGAGGTGCCACAGAGAGTGCACAGCACTCAAAGGCCCCAAACAGAGCTTGTCTGCTTACACACTGCTATCACAGGTACTTAAAAGAAGGCAGGTCAGTATAATCCACTGCACCCACATGTACCAAACAAGATAGGCATGCCCTGTACCCAAACCACCCTCAGGTGCTGATAAGTGCTGTTGGAGACAAGCCTGCGTCAATAAAGTAGCTGTATATAACCAGCACACTTCGATGTGCAGCTGCACCTTTTTGAGACTCTGGCCTCAACTCGAAGTTTCAGATTGAGGAATGCATTTGCATATCTTGCTGGAGTTAAAACCTTGCATTTATGGTCACAAAGTGTTTCATTGCATAAAGAATTAAAGCCTAGTCTATGCCATGGTAGCAACATCATCAAAGGTGATTTTCAAAATATGACACAAGGAAAAAAACCAACACAATTGCATTATGGAAAATACAATAGTTTTATTAGACAGTACTAAAATCAAAATAAGAAATGTATCATTAGATTAGTTTTATAGATTTACACGGTAAAAGTCTGTAACATATCCAATATTTCAACAAAAGTAAGCTATAACATTCAAAGAAGGGAATCATATGTAGAGCAGGTCTTTTGTCAGTGCACACACTATTATACCTGAAGAGTAGGGTCTGGCCTTTACAAACATACCCAAGAAACAAAGATTTGTGATATTCAAAATGTTCTCCTTGTTGGAAATAACCATGTTTTGCATTAGTATACCCCCACATTTTTGCCTTGCCTGTTTTGGCTAGTCTTTAGAACTATGTGTACTTTACCCCTACAAACCAGTAGTAAAAGTGTCTGTGCTCACCCGTTCACCATAACTGAATTGGCATACTGCCAATTGCCATATTTAATGTACATATAAGTTCCTAGTATATTGCATAAAAGTGTACTCCGGTCCTGTAAGCTAAATGTCACAAGTGGACTGCAGCACCCATTCTGCCCTCCACTACAGTGACGGTGTAAACAGGACTGCAGGCCTACCATTTGTAGCCTGGTTGTGCCGTTTCAAACTGCAAATTCGACATGATAAAAACCCGTTTTGGCAGGCCTAAACCTTCCTTCTGAATTCTCAGTTAATCCCAGCTCAGGGCCAAACCTTCATATGAGACGGATTCTGGACAGACCTGCCAGAAAAGAGAAAAGAAAAAATTCAGAGCAATATCTCAGACCTCTTGACTATGGACTTATAAACAGTGGTGTCCTGGATGGGAGTTCAGGGGGACCTAGCTGCAACAGTGTTCTTAGTCCCATAGGCAAGGTTCCATCTGAACAAATTGATGAAATACAAATTTCGGCACTGATCTTCTGTTTCTCAGAACTTATTCCTCACAAACCCGATATGTCAAAAGATGAAACTTGAACTTTTGTGGTGGAAGGATGCAGAGAACCTGTTGAAGGGTGTCTTGTCCCTTTATATCCTCAGAGCCCAGTAATTGTGATGACAAATGCCAGTGAGGGGCTGTGGGACTTGGGCAGCTTCTCATCAAGTTCAGCGTTTATGAGCCCATACCCAGAGGAGCAAGTATTCCACCTCGAGTGAGCTAGAAGCAATCAACTGGATGTTGGGAACAGACAAGAGTAAAGCAAAATGATTTATCAACCATCAGGGGGAACGGACATGCCTTCGCTATCAAGGTTTTCAGACCAGATTTTCTTTGGGCCCAGAGCAATTCCAGCTCTCTAAATGCAATGTACATCCGGGGCACACTCAATGTACCGGCAGACAAATTCAGCAGGGAAATGCCCTTATCCCTTGAGTTGTGTGTTTCCCAAGAAATGTCTTCTAATTTGTCAAAGTTGAGGTCACACAACAATAGATTTGTTAGTATTAGCCAAGAACACCCTCCTTCTTAATTTTTGTTCAACAGCAAAAGAGACCAACGATTGGGCCATCAATGCTCTCTCTCTCTTGGCCAAAAGGTCCCCTCTTTGCCATCCTTCAGTTTCCTTTGAATATCCGATTTCTTATCAGAGTGAAGGGGGGGGGTGCACAGGTAAGCACCAGCCTCGTGCTGCTCATCTTCTAGTAGTGACGAAGACTGAGAGGGAATAGCTCCTACCAATTGTGCCATCTCCTTAGTGTTTCCACTTCTCCAGGCTGACTCATTAGAGAGGTTCAGGCTGACGGACTGGATATTGAAAGGGATTGGTTAAGAACAAGGGGTTTGTCGGAATCAGTAGCTTCTAGAAGAGTTTTGACTCTGTCTTCCTATTCAAAGCATTGGGCGACTTTTAGAAAGTGGTGCTGTCTGAGACAGTTTCTTCCACAGATCACAGGTGTAGCTCAGATTCTAAGCGGGACATGTTAAAACTAGGCCCAGTGTTTCTACCTTGAAGATACAGTGGTCACCAATACAGGCCTTCAGGTTGTCCTGGGGCCATTTAGAGGATGATCCCCAAGCTTATTTAGGGGTTTTAATAACACCTGCCTTCCAGTTCCTATTTCCTGTACATCTTGGGATTTTCCTTTAGTACTGCAGACTATGAAAGATTCTCCTTCTGAGGCCCTTCAGTTTATCTATACAAGATCCTAACCTTTAAAGTATTCTTTTTGGTGGTAATAGCACTGACCAGGAGATTGGGGAGTTAGGAACACTTTTTTACAAGCCTCCTTTCTTTAGCGCATTTGAAGACAGGATTGTGCTTGATCATAGTCAGTCTTTTAGGGGGTTATACTTCTGGTATATTATCCCCATCCAGAAACACTGGAAGAAGCTGGCCTTCACTGCTTGGAAGTAAGAAGAGCAGTTCTCATCCATCTGGAAAGGTTGGCAGAATTTAGACTCCCTCCTTTGTCAATTTTGGTCCAGATAAAAAGGGGTTGAACCCGTCCATTCAAACATTCAGCAGAAGGGTGCGTACCATTATTTCTTTAGCCTATAAGGAAGCAGCTCTGTCATCTCCGCCAGGTACCCAGGTTAGATCGACCAGGGGTGTCAGCATCCCAAGCAGAGGCCCAGTGTGCATTACTGTTAGAAATTTGCAGAGCGGCCACTTGAACTGTTCCCCCAATCTTTATTGGACATTACAGAATAATGCAAGCCCTAGGTAGAGAAGGTTTTGTGTTTGAAAGCTCTTTCTTCTGTGAAATGAACATGAAGACAACTTATTCAAAATAAATATCGTAGGATGTGTTTGTTGGAGTGGGGCTCTTTTAGTTGCTTAATGAGGGGTGTGTCTGGGAGGCACAAGGGCTTCCTTCGCAATTAAGCCAAGCGAGAGATGGTTTCGGAGGTAAAAATGGTACTACAGGTTAAAAAAAAGCACAAGTTCGTAATTGGAATCTCCTTTACTGCTGTCCGCTTCTCTGTAGTCTTGTTTGAGAAGCAGTGAGATATCCTTCTCTATGGGAGGGGCATGTTTCATGTGCACCTCCTGGCTAGCAAATCATTTGATTACATTGGTGGAATGTTGAAAAACACAGTACACACTTTGGGCTGGCAGATTATGGAGTATACTCAGGGAAAATACATTGTCGAGCTGGAAAAAGAACAAGCATTGGCTAAGACAATAGGTTTAACCTATGTGACAGCGATTGGATTAGTTGATGTCTTTCAGCCATGTTGTTCAGTACATGACTGAAAGTTAAGCACTATGACATGCTGACCACGAGGGGCAGTGATCCGTTTTTTCAGTATGGATTATTCTCTGCCTTAAAAAATTGTTTTCGGGAACAAATGACAGTCACATATTGTCAGCAAACATAAAACAACAATAAATTTAAATATACATTTATGCATCAATCTTTTTATAATGGGGCAGGAAATGTGAGGCAAAGGCTGAGGGTGCCGGGAAAAACATAAGTTAAGCAATAATAACAAAAAATGACTTATAACTGCCATCCATAAACTGGTGTGATGGCTGCTATATATGTGAAGAGGAAGTGAAGCCAACACTCGCTGACCAAAGACAAGCATGGAAATGAGTGATTATGAAGCCAACCAATGGTAAGCAATGGACATCCGCCTGTAAGTAAACAAAATGTCTGGCAAGCGACAGCACATGTGATGCTCAGGAAAGATGTAAAGTATAAGGTATTGGGGGGGGCAGAGGGGACAAACTGACAGAGTCAAAGGTGTCCGCCAAACATACCAAAAGCATAAAACAACTAATAGTGCTCCCAAAGTATTTATGGGTGCCAGGGTGAAGGCAAGGAAGTGTTTAAGGAGGCGACAGGGATGTATCCTGCCTGAAGGGAAACAGCTTTTACCATGCAGGATCGTTACCACTCAGTCTTTACCATGCAGGTAAGTACCATGTATTTTTTTAAATTACAGAATTTTGATGTTTTTTTTTTTTTTAAAGTGATTTTACGGTTAAGCTGTAAGGGAGGAAAGGATGGTTTTAGGGCTTAGGGGAGGGTAGAGGTAAAGGGAGGTAAGAATGAGTTTAGGCTTTGGGGAGGGGTATAGGTAAAGCGAGGTAATGGTGATTTCAGAGATGGCTAGAGGTAAAAAGAGGTAAGAGTGATTTTAGGTTTTGGAGGTGTGTAGAGGTAAAGGGAAGTAAGGGTGGTTTCAGTGTTTGGAGATGGGTAGAGGCAGTGCTTAATTTATAAAATAATAAGTTGCAGGGCCCTGACCAGGAGTCCACAACAGCTTGCACCACCCATCCCCCGGTCATCGCTGCCAAAACAGCTACTAACCATCTCTCTCACCTGCAAGTGCAACAGTTCAGATTATTCCAGGTCCCCAAAGCTAAAGGAATGTCTGGGGAGGCAGGTATTAGTAATTTTTCCATGTATATTGTATTCATAAACAACCATTTTACCATATTCCTCCTGAGGCTCAGCCGGGAGTTAGTCTAGCGATATTTGCACATTCTTGATTTTAAAAATTTTACCTGCAATTGTTGTTGTCTTTGGTTGTCCCCCTGCTGCCTCCTGCTCCCTGCCTGATAGCGCCCAGCAGCGGTCCTAACGCTGAGAGCTTGCGGGAGTCTTGGCAGGCGCCATCGGCCACGCCGTAGCGAGGGACACGCCCCCCTCGAGGCCACGCCCCCCTGCACTGGGTGTATCTGACCGCTGACATACGAGCGCGTCAGTTTACCATATTCCTCCTGAGGCTCAGCCGGGAGTTAGTCTAGCGATATTTGCACATGCTTGATTTTAAAAATTTTACCTGCAATTGTTGTTGTCTTTGGTTGTCCCCCTGCTGCCTCCTGCTCCCTGCCCGATAGCGCCCAGCAGCGGTCCTAACGCTGAGAGCTTGCGGGAGTCTTGGCAGGTGCCATCGGCCACGCCGTAGCGAGGGACACGCCCCCCCTTGAGGCCACGCCCCCCTGCACTGGGTATATCTGACCGCTGACATACGAGCGCGTCAGTTTACCATATTCCTCCTGAGGCTCAGCCGGGAGTTAGTCTAGCGATATTTGCACATGCTTGATTTTAAAAATGTTACCTGCAATTGTTGTTGTCTTTGGTTGTCCCCCTGCTGCCTCCTGCTCCCTGCCTGATAGCGCCAGCAGCGGTCCTAACGCTGAGAGCTTGCGGGAGTCTTGGCAGGCGCCAATCAGCCACGCCGTAGCGAGGGACACGCCCCCCTCGAGGCCACACCCCCTTCCCGGCCCTATAATAATGTGTATGCACCGGAGGCGCAGCGGACGAGCGCAGCGGGCGCGACGATTGCGCGCCGAAGGCGCGCATAAGGCAAGCTCGTCTGCGCTCGTCCGCGCCGAGTCCGGGCCTAGGGCCAGTCCTCCTGCCTCTCAGTCCTCAGGCCCCATCACCTATAGTGCTGACACTCTTCACAGTCTTAGGATACTCAACAGGAACTGTAGTCGAAACGGCTACCAAGCTGATACCTTGCCGACCATATGCCCTGATTGCTCCCATTCCTTCAGACCCACATGTAATCTGGAACCTCTCCACAACTTTTGTATGTTGTTGTTGAACTGTCGTTCCCTCCCAAAACATGCGACCGAAATTGCGTTGCTAATAGAGGAACACACTCCAGACATACTGTTCCTTACAGAAACCTGGCTATCTCCTGAGGCCGATAATGCGGTCATAGCAGCCATTCCTCCAGGTTTTCGAATCTCCCGCCAAGACCGCCCCAAAGGGAAAGGAGGAGGTGTGGCGATAATCCACAAAGAACAACTCCACTGCCGAGTGGTCTCGGAAACCATTACGGACTGTGAGAGTCTTACTTTTAACATCGAATTAACACCTAATAGTTGCCACTCTGGCACTCTTATTTATCGCCCCCCCGGCCCCCCGAAACAATTTCATGTCAACTTACCTTCTAGTGTGGCTGAACGTCTGAATACCACCTCTAACTATATCCTGTTGGGAGACTTCAATTTTCATTTTGAATCATCCTTAGACCCTGTAGCATTGACTTTAGCAGAGGATCTAGCAGCCCTGCAACTCTCCCAACAGGTTCCCTCGGCCACCCACGTGAAGGGCCACCTGTTGGATCCGGTCTTTAGTAACTGCCCCGGCCTTTCAATCACGCCACCGATTCCCTTGCCATGGACAGATCATTTTTTGATCCCTATTAACTGGACTGTTTTTAAAAACCCTGAGCCAACACCCACCACGAGATCCATGAGAGCGTGGTCCCGCTTAGCGGCGGACAAGTGGTCCAGCAAACTTGCTGAAAATCCACCTAGGAGTTATGCCAACCCCGACCTTGCTTATCAGGCATACGCCAGTTGGATCACTCAATCCCTTGACGTTGTCCTACCAAAAAAGGTAATTACGCTCAAACGCCCCCACAAATCCTCCCCGTGGTATTCTGAGACCCTGAGAGACAAGAAACGTCTCTGCAGGCAATCGGAGAGACGTTGGCGTTCTGATTACTCCACAGACAATAAAACTCTTTACCGAAATGCCATCAGCGAATATAAAACTATGATAAAAGCAGCACAAGCCTCATACTTTTCCACGAATATTTTACTTGCCAAATCGAAGCCTAAGGAAATTTTCCGGATCATCAACACTCTCACTAAACAGGCCCCTTGCCTGCAGGTGGACACGTCCACTACCCACTGTGACGATATTGCAGAGTTTTTCTATCAGAAAATAAGTTCTATCTACTCTGCCTTCCCTCCTAGGAACCCTAATTCCTCTATCCCCTTTACAGATCCCGCCACCCCCCCTTCCACGTATCAGCAACCTTTGCTCACCCACTTCCCCCCTCTGGATCTCGCCACTCTGGACTCCCTGGCACGGAAAGTTCATTCCGGATCCCCAGAAGACCCAGCTCCTCCAGACATAATAATGGCAGCCTGGCAGGTCACTGTACCTATTATTAGGGAGGTCTTAAATGCCTCCATCTCCTCTGGCACGGTTCCCACCATATGGAAACAGGCGATGGTTAGAGCCTTATTGAAGAAGCCTACCTTGGACTCTACCAACCTGAGTAACTACCGCCCCATCTCCCTGCTCCCTTGGACAGGTAAGATCCTGGAGAAATATATTAATTCACAGTTAATAAATTTCCTGGAAGATAACCATCTACTGGACCCCACCCAGACGGGCTTTAGGCCAAAGCATGGGACAGAGACCGCCCTGCTCATGGTCACAGAGGAAGCCAGGAAAATCCTTGATCATGGAGGATCAGTGGCAGTGATCCTCCTTGATCTCAGCGCAGCCTTTGATACGGTCAGCCATATCACCCTGATGGAACGCCTATCCCAAGCCGGGATTAAGGACAAAGCCTGGTTGTGGTTCCAGTCCTTCCTAGAGAATAGGTATTTCCGTGTCTTTGAAGGCGAATCGGTGTCCACCAGGAGACCCCTGAATTGTGGAGTCCCCCAGGGCTCCTCTTTGAGTCCTGCTCTCTTCAACCTGTACATGAGGCCACTGGCTGATGTCGTCCGCCCATTCGGTATAAAGATAATTTCCTATGCGGACGACACGCAGCTGGTGGTCTCCATGACACAGGCTGCCAATCCATCTGCCTGTGGTGGACTCAGAGAGTGTTTAGAGGCAGTAAAGACCTGGATATCCCTGTCCTGTTTAAAATTGAATGGGGACAAAACCGAGCTCATGCTCCTAGGCTCTTCAGATCCCAGCCTCCCCACCTCCCTGTGGCCGCCCAGTCTGGGACCTCCCCCAACTCCTAAAAATAGCATCAAGAGTCTTGTGGAGAGGTGTGGCTCACTGGTTAGAGGCGGCAGACCCGTAAGCAGAGGACGGCCCGGGACCAGGGTTCGATTCCCGACGCGGCAGGGTCGTGGACCAGGGTCAGCGGGCTCGATAATTCTCGCCTCGGTGCCTACTCCAGTCAGGGACCACACTCGGCAACTCTGGGCATTAGCTTGCCTCATCTTCACAACGGCCCCCCCAGACCGCCGGGGATGCTTGGTCGCACCTTAGAGATACCCATTAGGGACCATCTCTCAGGGTGAGCCAGGACGGGTTCCCCAGCGGTCGAAGCGCGGAGATACTCCTCCGGGAGTCGATTCTAGCGCTATATAAACCCACAATTAAATTAAATTAAATTAAATTGGAGTCTGGCTGGACAGTTCTTTGTCTTTTAACATACAATCCACAAAACTTTCATCTACCTGTTTTGGCATCATGAGGATGCTAAAGAAAATTCTCCCTCTCCTTCCCCTGGAAGCCAAACAAGTGGCCGTACAAGGTCTTATCCAGGCACGCCTTGATTTTAATAATGTTTTATACCTCGGCGCCCCTGAAGCCACTCTGAGAAGGCTGCAGACAGTCCAGAACTGCGCAGCACGCATTCTATTAGACCTCCCCCGCAGACAGTCAGTGAGGGCGGGCCTGGTCTCCCTCCACTGGCTTCCGGTGCGACAGAGAGTAATGTTTAAAGCTATGTGTATAGCTCACCAGGCCTTCTGGAATACCGGCCCCAGGATTACTCGGGACCTAATCTCCCATTACACGCCCACAAGATGCCAACGTTCTAGTCAGACCTTCCTTGCGACGGCCCCCAGAATTAAAAGAACCAGATCCGGAGGCAGAACATTCTCCTACAACGCAGCTAGGGCCTGGAATGCCCTGCCACCGCATCTTAGAGCCAACCCCAAGCTGACGGCCTTCCGCAAACAGCTGAAAACCTTTTTATTTCACTCAGTCTAACTTCGCTCCCCTCCTACTTCTGGATCCACTGGTTGGATTACTGGTATTCTCAGCGCTTGGACGCCTCCGGGCAGCAATTCGCGCTATACAAATGTACTTCCAATTCCAATTCCATTGTTGTTCTCATCTCTAAATTAGATGAGCAGCACCACCATGTGGCAGGCTGTCCTGAGTGTGATGTTGACAATTAAGTGCCGAAGCTGAGCACCGGAAACCGCTGGCTCAAATTAAGAACTGGGTAGAGGTAAAGGGAGGTAAGGGTGATTTTAGGGCTCGGGATGGGTAGGAGTAAAGGACAGTAAGGGTGATTTTTAGAGTTTAGGTGGGTAGAGGTTAAGGGAGGTAAGGAAGATTTTAGGGTTTAGGGGTGGGTAGAGGGAAAGGGAGGTATGGGTGATTTAATGATTTAGGGATGGGTAGAGGTAATAAAAAGGAGGTACGGGTGAGTTTAGGAATGGATAGAGGTAAAGGAAGGTAAGGGAGATTTTAGGGGTGGGTAGAGGTAAAGGAAAGTATGGGTGTTTTTAGGGTTCAGGGGTGTGTAGAGGGAACGGGAGGTAAGGGTGTTTTTAGGGTTCAGGGGTGGGAAGAGGTTAAGGGAGAAAAGGCTGATTAGAGGTAAAGGGAGGCAAGGGTAAACCTAAAGTTCAGGGGTGAAAATAGGTTAAGGGTGAAAATAGGTTAAGGGAGAAACTGGTGATTTTAGGGTTCAGGGCTGGGTAGAGACTAAAGGAAGTAAGGGTGATTGTAGGGTCCGGAATGGGTAGGGGGTAAAGGACGGTAAGGGTGAGATTAGGGTTGGGGTGGGTAAAGGTTAAGGCAGGTAAGGATGATTTTATGGTTTAGGGGTGGGTAGAGAGAGGTAAAGAGAGGTAATGGTGATTTTAGGGTTTAGGGGTGGGTAGAGGTACAGGAACTTTAATGGTTTAGGGTTTCGGGGGTGGGAGTGGGAAGAGGTTAAGAATGTGCTTAGGGTTCAGGGATGAGTAGAGGTAAAGGCAGGTAAGGGTGTTTTTAGGTTTCAAGGGGTGGGTAGAGGCAAAGGGAGGTAAGGGCGATTTTAGTGTTGAGGCATGGGTAAAGGTAAAGTCAGGTAACAGTGATTTTAGGGTTCAGGTGGGTCAAAATAAAGGGAGGTAAGATTGATTTTATAGTTCAGGTGGGCAGAGTTTAAAGGCGGTAATGGTGAATTTAGATCCAAGGGTGAGTAGAAAAAAAGCGATACAACGGTGATGCTACAAAGTTCTCACCAATCTGTAATCAAGTTGTCTTACAAGCAAATCAAAAAAAGGTCCACAATCTGGGCTCAAGCAGAACACTAATCAAGAAAAGAAGCAAACACAAAGACAATCTGAAAGCCAAAACGTGCTCATACACACTCACCAATGAAAAGCAAAAAAATAAGAGTGACAATGAAGTCAACCAAAGGCAAGTAACTGGCGGGACCAAAGCACTTTTTAGGTCGAGCTTGGGCAGCTCTTACGCTGCTCTACGAGGCATGCTGTATTGAGGTATGGCATAGAAGCTGCCCCCATTCCCCACCCATCTTTTCAATTTGCTCCTGTTACTGTCCTTGAAAAATTGTTACTTTTCATTTGTGAATAAACTTAGTTGTCCCTCCTTGGTACCGCCTGGTCTGCATTTGTAACCTCCCATTACAACTGGACTTTTTACTTGTGTTGTTATTCAATCTGTGTAATGTCGTCGGTGAGCACTATTTTCTTTAATGATTGTCCCTTATTCCATCCACGACGACACTGCAGCACGCCGCATGGTTTTCTATTATTAGTAATGTATTTTTTCAAATTACAGCGCGGTCCCCATACGCGCCTTCACTATAATGTTGGCTGTGCCTCTTTCTTTAGACGCTGTTCACTGTAAGCAGAATACAGCGAGCAGTGACTAAAAAAAGCGTTGCGGTCACCATTAAAGTGGTATCACATTTACGATAGATAGAGCTATTGGCATTAGAAATAACAATGCCTTTTATATATATGTGTTTGCTTTTTAAAACATTGTCATTTACAATGCCAACAGCTTAAACGCTCGCAAATGCTTAGAAAATACTTGTTCTTTTAAAGTAACAAAAGATCTTCGCAAGCAACAACGCAAGCACTGTCTCAGGTGAGAACTTTAAAGAGGCAAGATGGTGCAGTTATCTATACCAGCGGTTCTAACCTTTTGAACTCCAAGTACACTCTCTGAATGACTGCTGTGCAGCCCAAGTAATTTAAACAATTGATCCTCAAAACAATGCGTACAAATACAGAAAAAATTAAATATAAAAAAAAATACACAAATCATTAAATATTTTGTTTACTTCACAAACAAATATATTTTGTATGGTTTTAGTGATTAAAAAAAGTGATATGCTACGCTCGAGCATGTAAATGTGGATTTCTTGCTCCTAATGAATGCTCTCTTTTTATCAGTGGATGTCAGTACTTCAATTGAGGTCACTAAACGTCTATAATTGATTCTGTTTGCTGTGCTTGCTCGGCTACCACGATTCAAGCTATGGATACCAATTCACTTTTAGCTTCCAATTTCCTTCACGTTTACGGGCGTTTTAAATTCATATTCCACAATCATTTTGGGATGTAGACATGCACATTGATTCTGGAAGTGGGACTTATATGTTCGCCTCGGATTCTGAGAGGGCGGCTAGATAATGTATAATGATCCCAGTTATTTATATTGTAAACTAACTCTGGCGTGCAGTCCAATTTACTGCAGGATGAGTTTGGGTTAGATAGCACTGAATCAGATATATTTGCAGCATATTGACACGAAATCGGATATGGGCCACTGAATTCTGTATGTCTACTGACTATGGGATGGTGTATTTTGTAGTCTACACTGATAAAGCTTTTGGTACCAGCAGAGTGATTCTGGGATAAGGTCCTCTATATTGAATGCAGATTCTGCAACTCGACCCTCTATTGTCTGCAAATTATCAGCTGTCACTTGTAAACTGAATCTAGAATGGAGCCATGAAAACAATTACAAGAGTAAAACCCTGTGATAACAAATCTAGGAAGGACAACCCGCATTTGTAGACAGCGTCTCTTGCCCATGTGTCAACACTTTCTTATCTATTTCTAGGATAGTTCTTCATTTGGTATCTACTGATACCAAGATTCATATTCTTGTAATTCCAGGACTCTGTTTTTTCATTAGATTAGATAGCCTTGTAGCTGAAAGAAGGTTGTGCACCAAGGCCTGGGTTAGGCCACAACCTGCAATTAAGTAAGAAACATAAAATGATTCCCCAACTCTTACATTAGAAGCAGGGCACATATGGACTCCTGGATGGCTAATTGGGTGCTTCCTCTGTCGTTCTAATAAATAGTTTTAGTATATTAGGTTATTTTTTTTTTTACCACAGCATTAACAACTTTTTCGACATCTAGCACTTACAAAGCCTAATTGGTTGACTTTTAAGTAGTGTAGACGCACGCACACAAAGACACAAAATCCATGTATATATATTTTTGTATAACTCTTTATTGAGAGCAGTAGTGCAGATATACAGCAGCATGGCAGAGGAACAAAAAGAAAAGTTATTTACAGATATCAAACGTGCTCTTGTGTGGAAATAAAATTGACAATTGTGCCCCATCATTTCCCTGTTTCTGCCTGGTAGCCATTTTCCTCAGACAAACACCCATTTTGTGTGTGACATGCTCTCAGCAACTTGTCTGAAAACTGTCCTTCACATCCCCATTGAATCTTGCACAACCCCCTGCTCCTTGTGGTCGAGCCAATTCCAAGAAGCCTGCCTGTGTGCCTTCCCCCAGTTGTGCCAGAGACTCAGCCACATCCTGTCCATTGTTGGTGACTCAGCCTGTCACACCAGCTGCCCTGTGACCACCCCCAACTGAAAGAGGAAGCACGAGGTTAGGCCCTGAAACCACACCAACTAATAGAGGAAGCACAAGGCTGTACACTGTGAACACACATTTCTGTGGTTCTGCCAATTCCCAGAACCAGCAAGATAGTTCCTGTTTTACACAAGATGGTTCCTGTTCTTGACTCTAAGCCAGAGATAAACCCCCGAATGAGAAAGGGCCTTCAACTGAAAGGGAACACATTTCCACACATCACATGCCCTCTCACGAGACACAAGACATGCCCCTACCTTGACACATCTGTTGGAAATTACTGCTTGTTACTTCCCTTTTTCTTGTCACTTCTCCTTTCTTCTTTTTCCTATTGACTGAAAACTGTATAAATATTCTGATGTGTGAATAAAACTGCAAACCACTCCTGTACCCGCTTGGTGCTGGAGCTCTCCCCTTAACTCGAGTTACTGGACCCTTTTTTACTCGAACACCACGGACTCCTCTCTTTGCTTTGACTGAAATTATGATTATTAAGTATAGAAATTCTGAAATGAGGTAATATTGAATTAATTTACCACATTAATTGGCACCCGAACAGGGGGCATTCCCTTTTCCCCACGCGCCGGCGATATTGGACCCGGTACTGTCCCCTCCTGACCTTTGACGGACTTCAAAGTGCACAACGCGGGGAATTCCCGCTAACTCCCTCGAGGCAAAGAGGGGGACCAACTGCGGCCCGGCATCCACACGAGGCGGTGAGGAAAATTGCGGAACGTCCTGAACCAGAGCCCAACCTGTGAAGAGACGAATCCGAGGTTCTGCGAGTCCCATCTTAGAAGCTACGCGCATTTTTAAGATCTTCAAGAGGCCTTCCAGTTATTTTTTTTCGGTGAGTACAGCTGAAAAGTATAAAGACGGACTCACCACTTTGTGGGTGCGGTAAAGATACAGGTTTTTGTTGGTTTTTCACTTATTTTGTGAGGACTGCTAAACTAGTATAAAAGACGGACTCACCACTTTCGTGGGTACGGTAAAGATATATGTTCTGTTTGTTTTTCTTTTTCTCTCAATTCTAAATCTTTGAAAAATCTTGCCATCATGCCTATTTTCTCGAAAATACGTAAGATAGCAACCAAAAGGAGTATTCTTGAGAAGGAAATTCCCCTTCCTCCTCGGGCTACTCCAGGACACTTCATGTATGCAAAACATGGTGTCGGTGCAATTATTTATTGTGATTTATGGGTGGATTATACTAAAGACCTAGAACACAGATATAGATGGCCTGAAAATGGTACTTTTGACATGGAATATATTATAAAATTAGAGGAAAAGTTGTGGAAGAAAAAGGGAGTCCGCCAGTCACAAAGTGACTCGGTGGAATTATGGAGAAAAGAAGCCCATAGGAGGCAACAGAAGGAATTGCATAAAGTTGAAAAGGGTAAGAGAATGTCAGAGCAGGCCAAGAAAGAACAGTTACAAGAAATAGGGAAAGAAGTAGTTAGTGAAAGGAATAAAAGGGAACAAACAGCCATTTCTACTGGTTTTTATCCTGTATTGCCATCTGCACCTGAAAACCTTAACATTGCACCACCTAAGACACAACCTACCGCCCCATCACCAGAGGATACTTTCACCAATTTCCTCTTAGATACTCCACCTCCATATGAGGTTCCAGTAATTCAACACCCTCTGCCTCCGCCACTTTGTTTACAACATAACACACTACCTCTCACTCCAGAAGGGGGTGCCGTAGGTCCAGACCCAGGTAAAACAATTCCCGACTGCCCCTATTACCCGACTCCGAGCAACACAGGGGAGGCGGGCCGAATAAGTAAAATACTTCATGACTCCTGGGAAGAAATAAGACATCTACCAGCAATTGACACGTTTCTTCAAGCGGCCTCTGAGTTCCTTCGTACTGGAGAGAACTCACGAGCCATTAACGCTATGACTACAAGAAGATCACACCCTGTAAAAATGCACATGTATAGGTTCCTCCTTTGCTGTTTCATAAAACACATACAAGCAGAGGAAAGAAATGTACCAGTTTCACTTTTTGACTTATTAGATTCCGCATCCGACCACACTAGTCTAGAACTTATAAATGATGCAATAGACAGGTTCACCCGTAATGTGACCCGTATTCTGCAAAACTTGCAAACAAATGAAGAGAATAAGAAACTTGAGGAGGAAATTACTGAACCTACTGAAAAAGTCCTACCCGTTCGTTCTTCCGCCCCTAATTCACGAACACCCCCGCCTACATTCCTCCAAGGTCACTCTGAACGGTCATCTCCAGATGAGTTATTTGAAAAAACATCCAATGCATTAGACTACTGGTTAGACCAGGAACCTCCGCTTACACCGGAGGAGGAGGAAATAGCCAGAACTGCGACCCTATGGGTTTCTCAATATAAGATATATGGCAATGATCTCATAGCCCAACTTTTTCTAGCATTACCACGCTCACATCAAAGATTAGCAAGTCTCTACATGGTACAACATCTCATCACACTCAATGACACTCATTTTAAACATGATCCAAGACTCGAAGATTTTCTGTCTGACTGCGCTGATAACATGTTCCTCCACAATAGTTCAGTTTTTCTCAACACGCTTATAGATTTTAGACAGAAATACCAGAAAACGACTGAATATAAATCTTTCAATAATACTTGTGGACCAATTAATAGACTTCCTCAAACACGCCAGTTCCCCATGAGAGAGGTCCACTCCAGAGCTGACACGAATGGCGCGCTACAACGCGTTTTTATTTATGTACCCTTGACAAAACTTGAGTTACTAAGGATAAAAGAGATGGTTCCCTCCCACTCAAAGGATCCTGCTGGATTCTTTAAAGAATTAGGAGATGTATTAATGATGGGAACATATACTCTTTCTGATATCACAGCAATTCTGAAATTATTGTTGCCATCGGGTATATATGACAAACTAAGAGAGAAAGATTGGGAAGTAGCAGGTGAACACATTAGATGGACCGAACTTCAGAATGACGAAAATACTAGAGTAGCAGGTCAAGGTATAGGAGACAGACTAAAAGCACTTCCTGGCACTATTTTAAAGGTGCTACCACAGTTACTGACAGTGAAAAGGAGGACTGGGATACCATTTCCTCCTGCAAACAGAAAACATGGTGAAGACATAGGAGATTATTACACCAGACTTGAAAAATGTTTTGCGGTAAATAGCGGCCTTACGCCGACAAGCGAAGCTTACCCGCATCTGTTTGTTTCCAAATTAGTAGACAACGCCTTGCCAGCTATTAAGGAAAGAGTACTAAAAGTAGAAAGTACCTGGCAAGCACATACACCACCACAGGTGTTACAAATGCTACAATAACACCAAAATCGCATTAGGGATGAAGAAGAAAATGATAAGAAACGCATGAAAGACACCAAGATGAAAGCGTTAGTAGCCCAAACTGCACCCCAGCGCCAACAGACACCAGGTAGCCAGACAAACGTGAAGAGCACTTGTAATTATTGCAAAAAGACGGGACACTTCGTTAAAGACTGCCCTGTCTTAAAGCACAATTTGGCTACTGGTAAGACACAGCCTCGTCCATATCAGCCAAAACAGAATGTTTCCCAAGACAGTTCAACACCTTCAGTTCCACCGACAACACAAATGGCCCAAATGAACATTATAGACAGCGACTACACTGAATACTACCCAGATTTTTCATGATGTTGCCCAGGGAGAGAAGATGACAAACTGCCCCTAATCCCCATCCCAGTAGATCAGAAAGGCCCATTTATGGAGGTCCGACTTCTTGGGGAGGATAGAAAGTTTCTACTAGACACTGGGGCCAGTAAAACAACAATAAGCCATCAAGAGGTCCCAGAGGCTCCTCTCTCGGGTTCAAAAAGTATTTCTCTGGGTTTCTCCGGACAACCTGTGACAAACGCCACGTCAAAACCACTGACCTTGCAGGTTGGTCCTCTCACGACAACTACAGATCTTATATTGACAAAATCATGTACAGAAAATTTGCTTGGTATAAAAACATTGAAAGAATTAGGAGCTGTTATTGTTTGCTCACCTAAAGATGTCAGATTATTTCTACGAGATTTTAAGGGCCACTACCCAAGTAGAGAATTAGACGAGCGTTTGAAAGATTTGCCACACACCCTTTGGGCCACTGATTCCACCACAGTAGGATGTATGGAAATAACACTTCACAAGGTTACACTGAAAGAGGGAGCCCAACTACCACGTATAAGACAATACAAAATTCCACCTCAAGCTGAACAAGCATTAATGTTGATTATTCAGGACCCAATACAGTCAGGTGTGATTAAAGAAACAACTTCGAACATTTGCAATTCCCCTGTTTTACCAGTTCATAAAAAAAGTGGAACCAGGAGCACCACCTGTCTACAGACTAGTGGTGGATTTGAGAGAGCTCAATAAATGTGTCATTCCACAACACCCTGTGGTCCCAGACATCTCCACTTTACTCACAGCCATAGATGCAGAAGCAACGCATTTTTCTGTCATTGACTTAAAAAACGCATTCTTCAGTATACCCATTCACCCAGACAGTCAATACCTTTTCGGCTTCTCCTTACAAGGACGAAGTTTCCAATTCACAAGAGCTCCTCAAGGTTTCACCGAAAGTCCAAGTGTATATAGCCAAGCGCTGAAAAGACAATTGGACACTATTCAAATGCCCACGGATACAGCCATACTACAATATGTTGATGATATCCTCATTACGGCCAGATCTGACGCAGCATGTGCTGAAGCATCACTACTAGTACTAGAATTCCTAGCTGCAAATGGCCATAAAGTTTCCCCTGGTAAGCTCCAATTTTGTTTACAGCAAGTGGCATACTTAGGGCACTTGTTGTCAAAGGAGGGTAGGCAGCTTACACAGGAACGCATCCAGCTCATACAACAAATACCACAACCAACAACACAGAAACAAGTTCGAACTTTTGTTGGTCTCACCTCATATTGTAGACAGTGGATCCCGCAATTTTCACTAATTTCTAAACCATTAGTGCAGCTGACAACACTCGAAGCTGGCGCTACTCCACAATTACCCTGGACAGATGAACACACACAAGCTTTTCAGTCTCTTAAAAAGGCTATGTGTCAAGCCCCAGTGTTAGCAACACCTGATTACACCAAAGATTTTACCTTGTTTGTAACAGAAAACTCAGGTACAGCACTATCAGTCCTGACCCAACTTCAAGCAGACAGACATAGACCATGTGGTTATTTTTCAAGTACATTAGATCCAGTAGCACAAGCATTACCTGCATGTCTAAAATCAGTAGCAGCTACTGCACAAGCTATTAGACAAAGCGATGCTATTGTATTGGGACATCATCTGATAGTCCAGGTCCCACACGCTGTAGAACTTCTGCTAAACAGAACGCAAACACAGCATCTGACAATAGCCAGACTCACCGGATATGAGATGACACTTTTTCAGCCACATATTGAGATTAGACGATGCAACATTTTAAACCCAGCAACACTGTTGCCACTGACCTCTCCTACTGAACAACTTCACGATTGTATTGACATAATTGATTTAGTGACCAAACCCAGACCAGATTTACAAGATACCCCCCTTTCTAAGGCAGAAATGACACTTTTTGTTGATGGTTCTTGCATGAGACTCCCCACTGGAGAACTAGCAGCAGCCTATGCCGTCACAAATGGTACAAACACCTTGGAAGCACACAAGATAGAGATACTGTCGGCACAAGCAGCCGAACTCATAGCACTAACACGAGCATGTCACTTAGCAAAAGGAAAATCAGTTAACATTTACACTGATTCACAGTACGCTTTCGGGGTTGTACACAACTTCGGCACATTGTGGAAAGAGAGAGGATTCCTCACATCACATGGGTCTAAAATACAGCATGCTACACTCATCACTGCCCTCTTAGAGGCCAGTCAGTTACCAGCGAAAGTTGCAGTATTAAAGTGTAAAGCGCACACAAAAGGAACCGATTAAATATCAAAAGGAAATGATACTGCAGACAGTGCAGCCAAATTAGCAGCAAACACAGAATTGAATATACTACACCGCCAATACGCAATACGAGACCCCTTTTCTGACATCCAGGATGTCCAAAGTCACACCACACAACAGGAACTGCTAGAATGGAAGGAAAAAGGAGGGGTCCTTACAGATCAGGGTTGGATGACACCTGAAAGAGCAGTATGGTTTCTGCCGGATGCTATGGTACAGGTTATAATAAACACCATACATGGACCAGCGCATCTGGGAGAAAAAGCAATGTTAGACAGCATACAGAACATATGGCACAACAAACATTTGAGAGCTGCAGCCAAACAAAAAGTTAAAACGTGCATGATTTGTAATCAGTTCAACCCAGGTAAAGGCACAAAGGTGGAGCAGGGTGGATTCCAACCCCCTGACCATCCATTTGAAGTTCTCCAAATGGACTATATCCAGATGGAGAGATGTAGAGGTCACAAGTATGTGCTAGTTGTAGTATGTGCTCTGACCAGATGGACAGAAGCCTATCCCGTCCCAGATTACACTGCAATGACAACTGCTAAGCAACTAGTAAGAGAATATTTCCCGAGATATGGGTTGCCCCGCGTCATCTACTCAGACAACGGCCAGCCCTTCTCCTCTGAACTCATGAAGCAAGTGTCTCTTCTGTTAGGGTACACTTGGAAATTTCACTGCGTAAGACATCCTCAAGCAGCAGGTCTAGTAGAGAGACACAACCAGACTTTGAAGACAAAATTGGCCAAGATATGTACAGACAAAGGCGTGGACTGGATGGTAGCCTTACCGGTTGCCCTCTTCTACATGCGTATGGTAGCACATTCCAGAACTGGTCTATCTCCGTATGAGGTGGTCTTTGGCAGACCACCAAATATGTGGGGTACGCCAATGCCTAAAAGAATTACTGATGTAGACAGCAGAATATTGACTGATTACCTGGCTTCCTTGATGTCTGCACTCCAATCTTGTCGTTCACAGGTCGCTGCAGCCTTCCCTGACAAAACCGCCCCTGGAGAACACACCATCCGACCCGGCGACTGGGTGATAAGAAACTTCGACAGGACCAGTCCTCTTCAGCCCAGGTGGAAGACTCTGAAGCTCGCGCCCCTAACCATGCGGACGGCGGTGAAGGTCGAAGGCAGGAAGGGCTGGCTACACGCGAGCCACTGCCGGAAATATTTTGGACAAAGAGACACTGTTGCCGGCGACGCTGCCAACCCTAGTGACATTGTAACAGAACAATCTTTTGTGCCTTTGGAACTGACACCACAACAAGAATATAAATCAAAGTTGAGGTCTGCCATCCGGACTCTGGCTAATTAAGTCCACTGGGCGCAGGTCCAGTGGTGAAGCGGTTGGAGCATGGGGATGGATTTAAACACCTTGACTATGTGGGAAAAAGATAGAATGAAACGCAGAAACAAGAACTTTAAGAAATTGCGTAGTGGTTCTATCATATGTTTAATGATATTGTTTTTCTTCATAACCATTATGACGTGTCTTGGTTGGATCCTCCACACTGTTTTTCCTCCAACACCACACACCTTTCATGCACCCAACAGCACTCAGGAACACACATATCATGACCTACCCCCTCATGAACAAGCCCATAGACTAGCCTTGCAAAACAATACCTTTATACAGATGTTACACTACACTCATCAAGCCAGCAATAGCACAAATTGCTGGATATGTGGCCGCCTCCCACCTCATCAGAAAAAGGGAGGGTTGCCTCTTTTCCCCTTTCCATTTTCCTATAATGGGACTTGTGAAGCCTGGTTCGCCCTAATAACAGCTGACGATACCACCCCCACCTCCTGCCCTGACGGAAATAATTCATGCAAGAATGGGTGGCCTTGGGGGAACTTAAACAAGGTACTTAATGCTGCCTGTTACCCAAATAAGGATGGAAGTCCTCAGGCGACAGGAACAGTCCTAGAAAGTGAAGAATACAAGCAAGGGAACATGACCATGTCCTACAAGATGTTAAATACCAAACCTAAAAAGAATGCTGGTCCCCCTTCCATCTCGGTCTCACCAGTAAAAGGACACCTGTGCATCCAGAAAAATGGCTCTGTTCCATTAGGACACAGTGACTGTCATACCACTATAAGTTCTGAAGACAGAGGAAAGTCCTCATTCCAAGCATCTCGCCATACTTATTTCGTCTGTGGCCAAACGGCCTATGTGTAGCTGCCCTTGAACTGGGGGGGAACTTGTTATATAGCATTCCTGTTACCCCCTGTCTTTGTGGCCCCATCCACTTACCACCGAGACCTCCTAGTGCCCCATGTCAGACATAAAAGAACGATCGATACCTCCTTGGTTGACCAAACAGAAACCTCATGGGAACAGTATACAGATTTTAAGCAAAGGGTTCTTCTACTTTGTTGGCCCTGTACAAAACAGCAAGCTTATACGCAGGTTGACAAGGACCTTAGAGGCTATTGTAAACCAGACGGCGTCTGCCCTGGGGAGCTTAACCCAGGAGCAGTCCGCCATACGATTGGTTACTCTCCAAAATCGCCTTGTCCTTGACATCATCCTGGCTGACAGAGGCGGAGCCTGTAAAATGATAGGCTCTAGCTGCTGTATATTTATTCCTGATAATTCCCCATCTGTATACACGGCCATAACAAAATTACACAAGATAGCCGTAGGTTTACATCAAGAACCTAGCACCTGGACGTGGTCTGATTGGTTCTGGAAGATAATATCGTCCTGGGGATGGCAACTGCTGTCAGCAGCAGGTATAATATTCCTGATAATAACTGGATACTGCCTTTGCATCCAATGTGGTCCTGCCCTGTGCGGTCTATGCGCTGCAAACTGCATTCCTAAACAACTTGTCTAGCAGAGAGAAAGGGAAAGAATTATGCTACAAGAATGTATAGATGATCTCATGCAAATTGAGATATAATATAGGTACACTCTGGGGCAAGGAGGGAATGTGGAAATAAAATTGACAATTGTGCCCCATCATTTCCCTGTTTCTGCCTGGTAGCCATTTTCCTCAGACAAACACCCATTTTGTGTGTGACATGCTCTCAGCAACTTGTCTGAAAACTGTCCTTCACATCCCCATTGAATCTTGCACAACCCCCTGCTCCTTGTGGTCGAGCCAATTCCAAGAAGCCTGCCTGTGTGCCTTCCCCCAGTTGTGCCAGAGACTCAGCCACATCCTGTCCATTGTTGGTGACTCAGCCTGTCACACCAGCTGCCCTGTGACCACCCCCAACTGAAAGAGGAAGCACGAGGTTAGGCCCTGAAACCACACCAACTAATAGAGGAAGCACAAGGCTGTACACTGTGAACACACATTTCTGTGGTTCTGCCAATTCCCAGAACCAGCAAGATAGTTCCTGTTTTACACAAGATGGTTCCTGTTCTTGACTCTAAGCCAGAGATAAACCCCCGAATGAGTAAGGGCCTTCAACTGAAAGGGAACACATTTCCACACATCACATGCCCTCTCACGAGACACAAGACACGCCCCTACCTTGACACATCTGTTGGAAATTACTGCTTGTCACTTCCCTTTTTCTTGTCACTTCTCCTTTCTTCTTTTTCCTATTGACTGAAAACTGTATAAATATTCTGATGTGTGAATAAAACTGCAGACCACTCCTGTACCTGCTTGGTGCTGGAGCTCTCCCCTTAACTCGAGTTACTGGACCCTTTTTTACTCGAACACCACGGACTCCTCTCTTTGCTTTGACTGAAATTATGATTATTAAGTATAGAAATTCTGAGATGAGGTAATATTGAATTAATTTACCACACTTGGGATGGCACAATAATCTGTTACATTTATACATAATGCAGAATCACACTAGGCAGCCGACATATCTTCATCAGGGTGGTAAAGGAGGGAAGACACGGGGGGATGCAAATGTCTCCACGATAGTCATTCCATTTTGCCTATATTAGAGACCATTTCTTTCGACAACCCCTAGACATAGACTGTTTTTTCCCTAAACATACACCAGTCCATGTCCTTTTTCCATAGCGCCAGTGTAGGGGCCTCACTCGCACCTCACAGTCTGGCTATATTGCGTTTTGCTATCATGTACCCCAAGGTCACCCACAGTTTCTCTTTACTGTTTAAGTCCGTTGGCCCCCACACATTAAGTATACACCTTTTGCCATCCAGGTCTAAGTCTTGGCCCAGCACCTCCGCCATGCGACTCGATACTCTCATCCAGTACTTACGAATGGTCTGACACTCCCATATAATGTGGAAGAACGTTCCTTCCCCTCCACATTCTCTTACACCCTGCATCTACTCCTTAGCCCATTTGGGCCAGGGCTGTCCGCGAATAATATGTTCTGTGTAATATTTTCAGCTGTACTAGTTTAAGTCTCGATGAGATTGCCACTTCCCTTGGAGATGCGAGCGTCTCCTTCCTACCCGTATCGTCCATTTCTAACAGGTCACCTGTCCACTTCTCCCGTAGCTGTATCAGGGGATCTATGGCATGATTAATTAATTTGCGGTATGTGAGGGATAGCGACTTATTTGCCATATAGCCGTCCAGGAGTCTGTATTCTAGCGTTATTGCTTCAGGTAGGGTTTTCCCTTCAGGGATATGTGCATACAGGGCGTACCTCACTTGACAGTATCGAAACAGTCCGCCATATCATACTTGTGCTGCAACGCGGATTACTCAATTACTTTACCCCCTTTCCACATGTCTCCCTCTTTCGACAGCCCCATCAGGTCCCAGCTATCAAAGCCCCTGGAGTGTCTAAGGGTGCCCAATAAATACGAGTCCCATAGGGGGTTGACTTGCGTGATTCTCTTGTCCCACCCATGACTTCTATGGGCTGTATGCCAGATGTGGACCGAGTGTGCAGTCGGCCCCGTGAGGCGCAATGTGGCTGGTCGGGAATAGAGTGCCCTTGTGTAAGATCCTCCCGGTAACAAACACCTATCCATTAGATATCCTGGGTCATCATGAGAGTGGTATATACCCTGATTGATTGCGGCTAACTGCGCCGCCCAGTAGTATCTTTTAACATCTGGGAGACCTATACCCCCATCATACCAGCCCCACACCAATTTGGGGAACGATATACGAGGTGTACCTCCATCCCACAGTAGGGTTCTCTGCTCACCTTCGATTGCCGTGAAATAGGAAGCCGGGACCAGAGCGGGGAAATTATTTAGAGTGTATAAAAAGCGAGGCAGGGACATCATTTTGAAGAGAGCCACCCTACACAGCAGGGAGAGCGGAAGAGTCCTCCAGTGTGCTACGTCACTCCGTAGCCGCCTCACTGGTGGTAAGAGGTTATGCTCGTAATACAGCTTAGGATCACCTGTGATGTATATACCGAGATACTTAAAGCCATCGACTGCCTCCGTCACACTACACCCCCTGGGCAGATGGGGAAACCTCCCTCTGAGCACATAGATCACAGATTTCGCCCAATTCATGGTATAGCCAGAATATCTCCGAAAGGTAGCAAGATACAAGAGGATATCGTCGGCATACAGGGAGATACGATCCTCCCATTATTCCGACCATTTCAGGCCCCGCAATACTGGGTCCCTTCGAATCCAGCTCGCTATTTGTTCAAGCGCCATGGCAAAAAGTAGCGGAGACCGGGGACAGCTCTTCCTCATCCCTCTTCCGAGGGTGAAGGCAGTCGACCTCCTATTGTTCACCACCACCTGTGCCAATGGTTCCGAATATAGGAGTTTCACCCATCCAATATAACCCGGTCCAAACCCCATCTTTTCCAACACTGCAAAAAGATAGGGCCATTCGATCGTATCAAACGCCATGGCGGCATCCAAGGACACCACCACCGCGTCTTCCCTCAGCGTGTCCACCTTCCCGAGTACCCCGTGGAGTCGGCGAAGATTTAGGGAAGTGTTCCTGGATGGCATGAAACCAGACTGGTCCAGGTGGACCAGATCAGAAATCACACCAATCAACTTAGCTAGGATCTTCACCTCAGTATTCAAGAGCGAGATGGGTCTGTACAAGGAGCATCGATCCCTAGATTTACCCTCTTTATGTATGACCACCACTGTGGCAAGTCGTTGATCCCATGGGAGCAGGCCAGCCCCCAGGCTCTCCTCATACATGGCCTTGAGATAGGGGGCTATTTTGTCAGGTTTTAGTATATAGAGTTCTATTGGGAGACTGTTGGGACCCAAAATCCATGTATATCATGACTTAAATTGTAGATTCATATCCATGTGCAAAAAGGGTATAGTAAGCCCACAAACATCCATGCACATACCGGCCAACACATCTGTAAACAACCACACAGATGGACCATCCAACTAACAAGTACAGTGACCTACATCCACGTAGATCACAGTTAGTAATAAGCATCACTGATCGCAGGCAGTAATGAAATTCAATGGAATTGAGCATGAACGAACATAAGTGATTGCAGTCAGCATTTAAGCCACAATGGCTGCAGGCAGTAATGAACATCAATGGCCCCATTAAACAATTAAGCTCAATGATACCATGCACTAACAAGCATACGTGCTATCACTAGAGAGTAACAAACATCAATTCCGGCTCCAGGCATTAACACACATCAATTGATCTGGACATTATGATCACCAATGGTGTTTCGCCCAACAGAACACATTGTAGCTTATATCATTGTACACTCAGGTTCTCAAGGACACAGAGTAATCCCATTATTTTTGATGGCACTAACGGGGTCAGGCATGAATGGACATAAGTGGCCCCAAGCATCAATATCTCTGCCAGTAACAAGGAGCGCTAATGGCCACAGGCTTTAATAAATGCTACTGGACTCAAGAAGTAATAAGCCTCAATTAACCTAAACAATAACGAGTCTCAGTGGCCTTAGGCTGTAAGGAGCATCAATGGTCATGGCAGTAAGAGGCTTCAATAGCAGCCCTAGACTGTATTGAACATCAAATGCCCCTGGACACTGAGGTAACTGTGGCCAATTCATTATCTGAATCTGTTATTGCTCATAGGCTTCACACCTGTTTTTCACCAAATAACGCTTGTCTACAATGAATTCACTAATTCAGTCACTCCATCAGTTAATGTAGGAGTTGTAAACAGCTCAGAAACCCGGAGTGACCATTATATCTCTCTAAGCTGAGATGCCTGCAGTTCATGCATTTACTGATGGACAGCTTGGCACAGCCCAAGGGGTGTGTTAGGAGAGGTGCAGTCTGTCTCTGAGATCACTGCTTTCCTATAATACATACAAAAAAGGACTGTGCACCTCTTGCTGTGTAGGCTCACATAAATGTTCTTCTTCCATTAAACTGCTCATGAAAAGGATAAAATGTATATGTCAAGACTGACAATCAAAATCAACCAATGGCTGATGCATGTGGGATGATCAATATAAGACTCCCACAACAAACAATGGCTGAGAGGTGCTTACCTTTAGTCCCATTCTCTGTGCAGGCTACAATAATTTGCCATACATGTCCCAAACTGGACAAATTCAAACTTACAAATGCTGCAAAGAATGATGTAGGTATGCACTCTAATATCACCGCAGTAATGACCGGATAGGTCTACGGTGAGCTAACAGGGTAAATCCAAGGAATTACAAATGCAGTCTAGAGCATAGTAGATCTGTGGAGATAGAAGGGGGGAGGCACAGAAGACAGAGCCCCCACAGCAGTGGAAATGTCTGGAATTCAGAAAGGTCCATACAGGTAACCCTGCTCCTGCTCACACTCTAACAGAACTCTAAGGAACAATTGCTGAGGAATGCAATTTACTCAAAAGAATGTTTGTGGTCTTTGGTGCAGAAGGAACACTTTGTTTCCTTCTCTTTTGCCTGTTTTTCTGTACACCGTACACGGTGCAAATACCGTAGATAAAGCTGCTTCTAAAGCAAGCCTTCTGGCGCAGCACCAACTCCTGCATTCTCAGCTGTGCTGCGAGGATGAAGATAGGCTTTCATTTGTCCAACTGTGCCTTTTTAATTGTGACTAATAAAAAGGAAATTATTGGCGATTCTTTTTTAATCACGCCTGGTAATCTGATACCGACTGCCTTAGTAACATCTACTTTCATGACATTTACGCCCTCCTTACGATCATACCGTTCTTTGGCTTTCCCCTGCTTGCTAGTCACGTGTGGTTTCAACGTTTTGACGGTAATTTTTCTAACAGACCCTTTTCATCCGTGAAGGGCACGTGGTGGAATTTGGTTTCCTCTCGCAACATTTCTAACAGGATTAGCTGTCTTGGAATGTCAAGATACCCTGTGTGAATACCTAACTTCCTTCAGTGCCTCCTTCACATCTAAATCACTAACCACCACATTTTTCACGCTCTCTTTTAATGTTTATATTAGTCTTTCTGGCCAACAACTTGGAAGTGAGGGGAAAAAGTTGCGTTTGATACCTTTACAAGGCAGAAATTCCTCAAGCTGCCTTGAGGCTATCTGAATCCATTGTCTGTCAAAAGTCCAACAAGAGTCCCTTCCTCACAATATCTCGCGGAAATCAAGTCTTTTCCCTGGTCTCCTCAGGTGCCATTAGGACTTCAGGCCACTTAGGAAATGGTCCATCAACACTATAAAATATATAGGCCCACCTACAACATTAAAGGGGCATATCACATTCAACCTGATCTGTTCCCATGGTAGATCAGCCACTCCCCTCTCACACCATCGGTGGGTCTGCGTTTTTGTGTGGTTTATCACTGATGGGAAACAAAAATATTCACTTGGCACTCCTCCCACTCCATTATAAGTGTTGGGCCACCAGTAGTCCACTATATCTACTCCTTCATTTTATTTTCTCAAAATGGTCCTCATGGGCTACCAAAATTAGCCCAATCACTTTAAGTTCTGGGAGGAATTAAGGAGTCGTCTCTGTTTCTCTTCAACACTTTAAGCTTCCGTTACTATCCAGAATCCTGCAGGCATTTATTCTTCTCCGGCCATCTTCATCTCACAAGCCTCAAACTCATCGACTGATGAAGTGATCCTAGCATCATAACACACTCTTAACTTCATCCTCCTCACAAGGATTAGCATCCTTTGATTGGAAAGTGTGACAGAAAAGCTGCTCCCCGATTCCTAGACTCTGGAAGATTATCCACAATGAAAACGTGTTCTTTGAACTCCATCACCTAACACATATATAAAGACACGCTTTCGACATTAAAACGTCTCTTTTAGGTTTACGATCTAACATGGCTATAAATCTGGTTTCCCAATACATGTTCTAGAATTTATTACAGCCTATACTTACCACAATCCTACTTTAAATGTATTATCGCGCCACTTCAGAGGCAAAACAAATAATCGCTTCCTTGTCCCTTATTTTCGTTGTGCTGAGACTGCACTAATGCTACATGAACTGGCATGTATTGCGATTGCAAGCTGTTCCTTACATCAAAACATGTTAGAGAGAGGACATCGGCGATTCCTTTTTTTATTCCAATAGAAATAGAATTCCAAGGCTGCATCGACCCGCTTCCACCTCATGCCGCTTTCATCCACCATCATAAGCTTTTTTCATCCTGCTTTTCACCTAAGTTACTGTTTTTTATGTTCCTCCTTCTTTCCCCCTTTAGTGTTTTTCTTTTACTCCTAATCGAAGACTGATGTGGAAAAATAAGCGTTGGTCCTCAAAAATGATTCCCGGTGGGCCCCCTGCAACCACCAGTTCAAATTAAGCAATGGCTGTTTCACGTGTATTTCTGTAACATCTCTCTAGCCCAAGCGGCATCTCTTTTGCGCGACATGCTCACCTGTAAGATCTGTGTATTTGAGGATATCACCACTTTCGTAGCGTCCTGCTTTTAAGATTGGTGTAAACAATGCAAAAGCTCTGTTGTTTACTAGACACTCAAGATCAAGAAGAGGAGGGAGTTACCCCAAACTTAAACAGAGGGACGGGGTGTATATAACGAGAAAAAAGGAAACGGGTCCCTGTAATTCAATACCTGGAAGGCAAGATACCTCACCGTGGACCAAGTGTCTATAAAGGTATATCATTAATCTAACATAGGCATACAACAAGGGTCTATGTAGAAAACCACATGAATTAACATAAAAACATATCCGGCCCAAAACATTAAAAAGGAGAATTTATTATAATAAAAATATGTTTGTAGACATACAGAATGAATCACTTAATCATTCAATGGGCCTAAATGACACTCCTCCCAGTGGAGGTTACAATCTAAAAACATCACATGAATAGATTAAAAACTTTAAAAACAGTCGACGCAGCGTTTCAGTGACACCTTGATATTTTCACCTTCTTCAGGACTAATCCAGTTTTCAACAGATCTAGATGGCAAGAATACTTAGTTTAGACCACAACATAGTCATATTACACATTGCAATAAATCATACTAACATTCCCTAATCTTTAAATCACAATTTTAGACACTTGTTCTAGCTACACATATACCTTATATTGTATTTACATTGACCTCTATTTCCTGACACTTGGTCCCTACTGTTTCATAAAAAACTGTGTCGTTGTGATACGTCACAGTTTAACATACATTCTAAATTCATTATAGTACTGTTTTCATAGTTATATACTTGTCCTATTTTACATTGGGAGAAATCTAATTGGCTGTTTTTTACTTAGTTGGGTTTGAACCAATGTTCTGTCAAGTACACCAGTGGCTATAGTATCGCCTGAGTGCTAACAGGTAGAACTATATTATGACTTTATAGTCACTGTTCTCTAGGTTTCTACTCTAGGATTTCTTTGTCACAAACTTAAGTAATATACTTTTTTAAGGTGCTAACTTGCCTAATGGCTGGATAAATACTGTGGCATTACACTCTGGGTTATTATTAAGCTATTAATGATTATGCAGTACCTTATAATGAGTCAGATTACGTTCAATGTCATAATCTGTGGTGCCAGTTCTTCCACCAAGTGGCCACAATGATAGAGCCTACAGAATGAGAAGGGTAATCATTGTTCCCACATATATTATCACCAGTCTTAAAAGGTTCTTTAGGAAAGGTAGTGTGTCACAATTACTACTCTTACTACATACCTTACAACTTTAGTAATCAATAAGACTTCTTTGCCTGTTCAAGCCACCGTAATATTGAGGGTACATGAGTTAGAGGTTTAAAAGTTAAGAAAAAGCATTTCTGATTTTTCTCTACAAGGGGGAAACAAACCTAATCAGAGCCAATCAATTTATTTGAGCCTTTTATATATATTATGGTGTGATGTAAATCAAACTAAACAGAGATGTCCCCGCTTACCCCTTCATGTCGGGATGCGAGCCGTATTCTGCAGGTCACGCAGTTTGAAAGACCTGGTGTCGACATTTTCACATTGACGACGCTGTGCACTGGTCTTGACAGCTATATATTTAGCATGCAATTAAAAATCTGTAAATATAAAGATTGAAATACCATGTATTCAGATATTGTGCGTAGTTCGCTGCATCGTTTAACATCTAGGCAAGATATTTTGGAAAGTGCTGTAGTATAATCAATGAGCGTTCATTTTTATAAATGGAATGTTTAAAAACAGCAACATTCCTTCTTTCTAGTATCAGCCATTGCAGCATGACCTCTAGAAACCTACACTTTTACCTGGCACTATTCTAGATCATATAGTGAATACTCTTAGTCAAAGAGCTTTATTTTAAAGAAACTAATATGGCTCACTGCACTGTCTAGAACGCATTAACCTTGTTGTAATTACAGCATATATTTTACCCTAAGCGCTCGTATTTCCATAGAAAGCGCAACATGTTATAATCGATAGCAACAGTGAATGCGTGAGCACCGATGCTAATGTGAAAAGTCAAATCGAAGTATACTATACTGTATAGAATGGAAATTCTGAAATTTTTACTAGAATTGAGACCGTGCATCCGATAACAACTACTGCTCTCGTTTCTTACTAAAGGACAAAGACGAATGCTTTAAAAATCATTCCGTAACTAACTATGCGCCAAAAGATTAAAATCAAGTTAGAGCCGAGAACGCGCTTCTCTATATAACTCACCCAGTCGATGGATGGCGGCTCCCTGCTCTAACGGGCTCAGGCACTGAACAACTTCCCGGGTGTCGGTCTATTTATATTCCTTAGACCCGCCTACTTGGGCGGAGTTCCATGTTGCGAATTTGCGTGCCGAAGTTAGCGGTACTCTTATTATGTCTCCAAACTAAAATATCGAATAATCGCGTTTTCGCCAAAATAGGTTTGTAGCATATCAAATTTAAATTAAAAAGGGTTCATTAGATAATTACCGCTATCTCACCCAAAAGTTACGAATCATTCAATATGTATCTACATGCCGGCGGCCATTTTAAAAAAAAATATATAATTCCCATGAAGAGATATTGTGCTACAGAGAGAGATTTAATATTAAAAAAAACTATGGTACCATGGTATTCTCATCTTTAATTAAAATGAGGCTGTAAATATTCTGAGTGCCATCAGTATATTAATTTAAAATAAGGCAGCATATCAGGTGTATTAAAAAGAATTTTAAACCTATCCTACAATGGCAGGTGTATTAAAACGCATTTAAGACATGTCCTACAATGGCAATACTCACACTCTCTATGTAGTTGTATTAATCTTTCTCTGTCAGGTGTATTACAACGCATTTAAAACATGTCTTACAATGGCAGGTGTATTAAACGCATTTTAGACATGTTCTACAATGGCAGTACTCACACTCTCTGCGTAGTTATATTTATCTTTCCCATTCCCCTTTATTATTATTAAGGCCATTTTTATACGTGTTGAAACGTGACATGTAGAATTGTTCCCGTTTTTTTCTTTTGCTTGTATGATCGTCACCGGGTGCATTGATCTCAATCACTTCAATACCGCACCATTTCAGATCATCAACCTGATGGTTATGATCTATCCAGTGCTCCACTAAGGGCGCTGTTTTTTTATTTGTCCTGATCGCTGATTTATGTGCAGTGATCCTGACTCTTATTTCTCGCGACATCTCCCCAATGAATCCCTTTTTGCAAGGGCAAACAATTAGGTAGATCATATTATTGGTACTACAGTTTATGAAGTTCTTGACATTATGTGTGATGCCATTATGATTAATCACACTGCCTTTGAAGAGGTTACTACAATTCTTACAGGAGTTACACAGATAATTCCCTACAGGGAAAGGAGCATTGGTAATGCTGTGCAGTTTGCATGTTGTTTCACTTCTATAGGCCTGTACTGGATGATTTCTGATAGTACGATTACGTCTAAAGGAAAACATGGGTTTAGGGAGTCTCGCATTATGCTGATCATTCAACAATTGCCAGTTTCTATTTATGATATTTTTTACTTTATTGCTGGCACTGCTAAAATTTGTGACAAAAATTAAGGGAAGATTTTGTGTAGTGTCATTGTGTTTTTTAGTGTTGAACAGCGAGTCTCTATCATAATATTTGGCTCTCTTATATGCTTGTCTGGTTAGTATCTTCGAATATCCTCTGTCCAACAATTTCTCAGTCAGGACATCTGCATGTCGATTAAAATCCTTAATATTAGCACAGTTGCGTCTGATCCTCAAATAATGTCCAAAAGGAATATTGTTCTTTTGACAAACTGGATGGTTGCTCTGATAATGGAGCATAGTATTGCGTTCTGTGGTTTAGTAAAGAGTTTCCCTGTGTTGCATTTTATCTTAATATCTAAGAAATCACAACTCTCTTTATAAATGGTAGATGTAAACTTTAAGTTAATGTCTCCTAAATTAAGCCATTCTATAAATTCGATGAGGGATTCTTTCTGGCCTTTCCACAAAAAGAAAACATTGTCAATATAGCAGGACCAACACAAGATATTTTCGTAAAATGGTGCCGCTATATTAAATACGAGCTTGTCCTCAAATGCAGCTACATACAGGCAGGCCAGACTGGGAGCGCTGGTCGCTCCCATGCTGGTCCCCTTGATCTGTTTATAGTAGTCAGTTCTAAATAAAAAAATATTATTTTTAAGAATAATCTCCACACATTCCACTATAAATGCGGAATGTGCAGATAACATACTAATGGTATCGTCTTGTGGTATGTTAGTATAGAGGGCCTCTATATCCAAGGTAACTAGCCACTGGGTTTCCACATTGAACGGAAAATTTTCAATTTTCTTTATCATGGCTGTAGTATCCTTTATATAAGCTTTTTGGCATAACACCAAAGGTTGGAGGAATTTGTCCACACATTTACTAAGTGGTTCCGTCAGAGAGTCTATACTTGAGACAATAGGTCTCATGGGAGGATTTAAAAAGGTCTTTATGTACTTTGGGAAGCCCATATATTGCTGGTGTTCTTAAGAAAATTGTACTCGTCAGGACACAAAATCCCATCATCTTTGGCATAATCTAAGAGTCTCGTAACCTTATTTACTAACACATTCCACTCTTCTTTATTGGATTTCTGATAGTGGGTAGTATTGTTTAACGGGGTAAGCATCCTATTGTTGTAGTCATTAGTCTTCATCACAATGATACTCCCTCCCTTATCACCAGGTTTAATGGTTAATTCTTTACACTGTTCTAAATTTTTTAGTGCAGTTTTTTCTTGAGGGGTAAAGTTATTTTGCCACCAAATGTTTTTAGTGAAAAGATCATCAATGCTTCTCTCTACGACTTTTTCAAAAAGTCTATGTTTTTGCTTACCAAGTTGATAGACGGGGTCCACGAAGATTTGGTATTTAGGCCAGAGTTATTATTAGCTAGTGTGTCTTTAAAAAAATCATTAAGGCGAATTTTCCTACAAAAGCTCTGTAGCTCCCTATGTTAAATTTGTCAATAGGGGTGCATATTGCATAGCCTTATCCTTTCTCTAATAAATATATTTCTTCTACAGCTAATGTCCTATTTAAGAGATTAATAATAGGGGCTTTATATTCTAATCCCACTCTGTTTGACTCCTGGTCTTCATGTATGGAAGTTTCTGTGGTGGATTCTGAGAGTAAAAGATCCCTCTCCCCTCCCTCTGCCACGATTCTGTCCGGGATTGGTTTGCCGCTGTTCTAAAAAAGAGGAAATTTCCCTACTTGTGCCTGGGGTCGGTTCCCTCTTTTTTCTAGTATCTTGGGGATTTTCATTCTCCGATTCTGAGCGTGTATACGAACGTTCTAAAAAATGTGACCCTTTTCTTTGGAAAATTCCTCCTTGGTTGTTGCCAGTTTTTCCAATTATAATTCTCTTCTCTCGGCATATCATAAAAATCCTTTTGTAGATAAGGATAGACGTGTTCCAGATTGTACTTTGTAATGTCTTTCCTAAATTTGTTTGATTTTTTGTTTGGAAGGTAATCTCTATATCCAGATATATCGTTTTGGATTTCTGTACAAAATAGATCAAGAAGAGGCCGGAACAATGATTACCCTTCTCATTCTGTAGGCTCTATCATTGTGGCCTCTTGGTGGCAGAACTGGCACCACAGATTATGACACTGAACGTAATCTGACTCATTATAAGGTACTGCATAATCATGAATAACTTAATAATAACCCAGAGTGTAATGCTACAGTATTTATCCAGCCATTAAGCAAGTTAGCACCTTAAAAAAGTATATTACTTAAGTTTGTGACGAAGAAATCCTAGAGTAGAAACCTAGAGAACAATGACTATAAAGCAATAATATAGTTCTACCGGTTAGCACTGAGGCGATACTATAGCCACTGGTGTACTTGACAGAACGTTGGTTAAAAAAAAACTAAGTAAAAAACAGTCAATTACATTTCTCCCAATGTAAAATAGGACAAGAATATAACCATGAAAACAATACTATAACAAATTTAGAATGTATGTTAAACTGTGACATATCACAACGACACCGTTTTTTATGAAACAGTAGGGACCAAGTGTCAGGAAATAGAGGTCAATGTAAATACAATATAAGGTATATATGTAGCTAGAACAAGTGTCTAAAATTATGTGATTTAAACATTAGGGAATGTTAGCATGATGTATTGCAATGTGTAATATGACTATGTTGTGGTCTAAACTAAGTATTCTTGCCATCTAGATCTGTTAAAAACTGCGTTAGTCCTGAAGAAGGTGAAAATATCAAGGTGCCACCGAAACGCTGCGTCGACTGTTTTTAAAGTTTTTAATCTATTCGTGTGAAGTTTTTAGATTGTAACCTCCACTGGGAGGAGTGTCATTTATGCCCATTGAATGATTAAGTGATCCATTCTCTATGTCTACAAACATATTTTTATTATAATAAATTCTCCTTTTGAATGTTTTGGGCCGGATATTTTTTATGTTAATTCATGTGGCTTTCTACATAGACTCTTGTCGTATGCCTATGTTGGATTAATGACATACCTTTATAGACACTTGGTCCACGGTGAGGTATCTTGCCCTCCAGGTATTGAATTACAGGGACCCGTTTCCTTTTTTCTCGTTATATACACCGCGTCCCTCTGTTTAAGTTTGGGGTAACTCCCTCCTCTTCTTGATCTATTTTGTACATCTTGTTAGCTGGGGAGTCTGTTCCACTTCACCCATATAATAAGGGCATAATAGTCTAATTGATAATGGACGCACTAAAAACTGATGGTTTCTCTGAAGAACAATTCAATAAGATTATAAATGGTACATCCAAAAAATTCTCGTTTACTAGACACTAACAACTCTGTTCAGTGGGAGACCTTATGCGGTCTGTTTAGCACAGCTGTAATGCGTGTATGTCATAAGGGATAATTGTTCTAAAATGTGTAAAATCTCCTAGATGTACTATTAGAAAGGCTTCTGTTACTTTTAGTCTAACATTTGTACAAGCAGACGGTCCTCTCTGTGGTCCAAGGGAGAACAATTGTGCTCTGCGACGTTTTACTGTCTGATGCATCTGCCAACGCGGGTGTTACCAGACACAAAGTATGCCAAACCACTACGAGTCGGTCAATTAAGTGTACTCCAAAGGCAGCCAACACTTGCCTTCGTGGGCTTCAGTCTGGGCAAAGATCAAGACAAGAACCACTAACATAGCTCCACGCTGCTTGCACCTCTAACTCTAGCGGCTGGTGTCAGTCACCCCCCTATATCTAGGCTTCACTGTCTGGACTGCCAAAAGACAACCCACCGGACACTGTGGACTTTGGGCCTAACTGTTCCTATAGCTCTATAGCTCTCAATCTCTAACCCATCTACTTTCTGCAAGCCTTGACCCTTCAGTGGGACCATCTCTCTAGCCTCTGGCCTCCACACAGACTTTCTAAGTCTGCCAATAAAGAGGTACGGCACACATAAGTACCACCCACTTACAAATGCAACTTTCACCATAATTTACCCACATCACAATACTCAAACCTATGCTGTTTGGTTATTCAACGCATGTGTGATATATATCCTTGCAAAGTGCTCTTTTTGATATGGTCACCCCAACCTTTTGCCTGATATCTGATGTGATTATAACTAGAAGTCAACTGGGTTTCTGCTAACCAGGTCCCCAGTGCCAGATCTCTTTCCCCAAAACTGTGCAGTTGTTTTCCCAATTGTTGAGACCTTTAGGACCTTCTGCAAGTCCCTAGTAAACTGTATCCCTGGTACCTAGGGCCTGAGGCACTAAAGAGGATCCCTAAAGGCTGCAGCATGAATTGTGGCAACCTGAAGGACCCCTCACCAAGCTCATTCAAACTGCCACTGCAGGCTGCATGTCTTGGTGCAGATTACAGTGAAAACATGACATGACACACATCCGTGTGCCATGTTCCCTAAGACTGCATGTAATATTTGCAAGTCACCCCTACAGTAGACCTTAAAACCCTAAGGAAGGGTGCCTTATATTACATGAGAGGACATATCTGCATGAGCAGATATGCCCCTGTGCTGGTCAGTTCCATTACTACCAGTACAAGGGAACAGGGAAGCCATTTTAAAGCATGCCCTGGACACTGGTGAAAACGAGTTCCAAAGCTACATGATGGTTTCACTGAAACGAGGGATGTTTGTTATCAAACATCTTGCATTAATAAACCCACACTGATGCCAGTGTTGGATTTCGTAATACATTCACAGAGGGAAAACTATCAGCACCTGGTGCTGACCAACTGACTGACTTTCATCAGCCCGCCACCAGAGTTGAGTGCCTCTGCTCTCCGGGGGCCATAAACGAAGCCTGCTCCAGCTTGTGGTGCCTTGCACCCCTGCCCAGAGGATGACCTGCAGATTATCATTCTAAGGTCGTGGAGCTTCAAAGAGGCCCACCGCCTTTGGTATGCAAATCAGGTTTCTCTCACAGGAGAGGAAACCAACCCTTTTGTCCAGAGCCCTTGGCACCTGGAAAGGTGGGAAAATTAGCGAGGCATGACAGGCGGGTCCACCCTCAGGCGTCCATCACCTCTGAACTGGGTTACCTGAAGTGGATGCAACTTTTCAAAAGTACCCATCTATGTGATAGCAAATTTAGGATCTCTGGGACAGGGTTATGCCCACTTCCCCCAGGAAGTGGTCATATACGGGGTGTAGTTACCCCAGGGGTAAGTAGCCCATTGGCTACTACTCTACAATCATCTAATGCCCCTAAATTCATTATTTATGCAAGCCCTGGCACCCGGAAATTAAATCCTGCCAACAAAAAGAAGAAGGACCAAAGAGCCATGAAAAGCAAGAACTGTAAAAGAAGCAACTGACGTGGTGACAACCCTGCCAGGTTGTCTCCTGTTCCTGACAATTGAGCCAAAGTTAACTTATCCTGCAAGCATAGTGTCTCCAAAAGCCTGAGAGGACTGCCTGAACTTCTGCCAGGACTCAGGAATTCCAGTGGAGCAGCAGAGCTGTTTCCCTCCATTCTATAGGCACCCAAAGAGATCTGAGAGGACTCCGGACTGCCAAAACCCGGCACCGGAAAACACCACTGCACCCGTGTAGCCTAGCCCAAGTTGAAGTGGACCAACGGTGCTAGCGTGATCCTCCAGAGACAAAGCTCACCCTGGACTTACCCACTGTGGACTTCCCGCCACCACTTGCAGCCTCTGTTTGCAAGCCCCCTCTACCACGGTGCTCCGTGTGATGAAAATCAACACCTGAAGAAACCTCTGTACCCAACGCCCCTGGCCTGTGGAGAAGAGTACCAAAGGTGTCCCCCAAGCATTGTGAGACCTGAACACCCCTTGTGGTTCAGACTGACTGGCTTCCAACTCCAAGCCTACAGCCTCCTTTCGACCGGACCGATCCCCATAGGAGGACATTGGGCCCCCAAAGCTGAAAAGCACCTCTGCACCCGGCCGCCCCAGTGCTGCCCGAGGTTGGTCTTGTACGTCACTGTACTGTACCTGAATGTTGTACTTGTTTTTTGTTAGAAATGGGGGTTTCTAGTCGGCAAGGGTTTGCACCTTTGTCCAAGTAGGAACCCTTCTTCCTAGTCAGGGAAAAGGGGGGTAAAACTTCTAAAAAAAAAAAACCAAACCTGCTCACCCCCTTGGTAGCTTGTCACAAGCAGACAGGCTTATCTCAGAGGCCGTGTGTAAAGCAATTGTGAACACATACCATAATACAGTGAAAACAGTACAAATAGACACCACACCAGCTTAGAAAAATAGGTAATCTTTATCTAAACCAAAACAAGACCAAAACGACAAAAATCCACAATACAGTACTAAAAATATGATTTTCAACAGTTCAGTTCCATGCCACACTTTTACACAAAGTACTTTGGATGTGTCGAAAGAGGCAAGCAAAAAGGGTTGCAGGGAAGGGGATGGGTCGGTTCCTTACACTCAGGGAAGGTGATGCGTCGGTTCCTTTCTCCGGGGGAGGTGATGCATTGATGCGCCGGTTCCTTACAGGAGAAGAGGTGATGCATCCGTTTCTTACTACGCAGGGAGGTGATGCATCAGTTTCTTACTGCGTCCCCCAACAATTCAACAGACTTATCGCCTCGATGCAATGCGTGACGACCTGGTACGATGCGATGCTTGAAGATCCGGGATGCGCTGCGATGACTTCAGCCATGACCCCTCGATGCATCGCTTCTTATCCAACAGGGCCTGCGTCAGAATCGGTTTGGTGATCTCAGACGTCTGAGATCGGAGAACAGGATTCATCGCATGGCAGACACTTCAGTCGCGAGCAGGCGCTGCGTCGATTCTTCGGTGGCGGCGATGCGTCAATTTACACAGTTCTTGTAGTTTCCAGTACCAAAACAACCTCCAGAGGTCCAGGACACTGTCAGGCACCTCTCAGCAGGTCAGAACTCCGAGCAAAGTAATTCAGGGGGGACTGGGGGTGAAGTCTTGGTGTCCCTGAGGTGGCAAGCTCTATTTCACACCCTTGGAGATCTTTTTCAAGCATAGGACTCAGCAAACAGCAAAGTCCTTCTCCTTTCCTTGGCAGAAAGTAGCCACTGCAGGCCAACCCCAGACAGCAAACAGCACAGGGGCTGTATTCCTCCTCAGTTTCTCCAGCTCTTCTCCTTGGTAAAGGTTCCTCTTGATTCTCAGAAGTGATCTAAAAGTCTGGGTTCTGGGCCCCTCTTTTTCTAATACAAAATCCTTTGTTTGCTGTCGCAGAGAAGCTCTTTGCCCAGCCAAAACCAGTTCTGTCCTTTCTGGTGCAGCTTCCTGGCAGGAGGTGGAGACAGCATTGTCTAAGGCAGACCAGGCCCATCCAGGTGTGAAAGAAATCTCCTCCGCCTACTTGTATGCAGCACAGGTCCATTCGGCCCAGCCCTGACCCACCCTGGAAAGGCAGGACACACCTAACTCCCCCAAGTGGCTGTCTGAACAGAATGTTCATCCCCAGGCCCTGTCACTCCAAAGCCAGTCAGTCAATACACAACCTAGCAGAGGCACGCTGGATGGTTAGGCAAGAAAATACCTACTTTCTAAAAGTGGTATTTTCAAACCTAGAATGTAAAAATCACCCTCACTAAAAGATACATCTTAACATTCTGAGTTCAGGCATATCAAACTTTATTTTTATTTTTATCTTGTTCCCAAGGGCAGTTATGATTATAAAATGTAATAAGCAAACTCCTGATTCTATCCTATGGGACAGATCACCTTACAATAGTGAAAAACGAAATTGGCAGTATTTCACTATCAGGGCATGCCACACACGGGGAACAGCCATTACAACGCGGTTTTTACCACGCGCAGCTTTTACATCGCATGCGTTACAACGCATGCGATGTTACAACGCAATGCCATTACAACACAAGTCTTTACATCGACTTGCGCTAGATGGCGTGCTAACATTACAAATAGTGTAGTTTACTACCCCAACACCTTCCCTACTGTTACGTGGACTGGAGTTGGAATAGTAAATTACACTTTTCTAATGTTAGCACGCCATCTAGTGCAAGTCGATGTAAAGACTTGCGTTGTAATGGCATAGCGTTGTAACATTGCATGCGTTGTAACGCATGCGATGTAACTGCACGCATTGTAATGACACGCGTTGTAATGTCATACATCCGCCACACACATCAGGGCATGCCCTACCTAGCACATACACTGCACCCTTCCCACAGGGGCCCCTTGGTCCTACCTTAGGGGTGACTAACATGTACAAAAAGGGAAGGTTAGGGCCAAGAAAGTGGATGCACTTGCCAGGTCGACATGGCAGTACCAAACTGCGCACAGACAGCACAGTGGCAGATCTGAGTTACATTTACAGGCTGCTTATGTGAGCGGCACAATCAGTGCTGCAGACGTACTGGCAGCATTTGATTTACAGGTCCTGGGCGCACACAGTGCACTGTACTAGGGACTCACTAGTAAATCAAGTATGCCAATCACCAATCCATAACAACAATTACCAAAAGGAGCACTTGCACTTTGGCACTGAACAGCAGTGGTAAAGTGCCCAAAGCATCTAGACCAGCAAAACGAAGTCTAACACACAGCAAAATAATCGGAGGCAAAGGCATCAATACAGGGGAAACCCATGCCAATTATGCCAGGTCTAACATTCCCCTCCCCCCCCCCCCATAGGATAACATTGCAGTATCTGAAAAATCCACTAATGTCAACTTTTTAAATGCAAGAGTATCCCTCTTGAAAAACATATTTACCTGATCATACTGATTCTGGTCCCTAAACCTATATAAATATGTGTGTTATTTTTATAAATTGGTGTGGATCTCCTTATTGAGTTGAGTGCATCGTTTATTGATTATTATGTGTATTTGCAGATGCCGAATACTCCTCTCTGATAGACCCAAGGCTGCTCCACCACATTACCCCCTAAAAGGGCATCTTGGGATTGCTAGAGGAAGCCCTGGTTTGTTAGTAAGAGAATACCTGGACTCTTTGCAAGGTTCATCTCTTTTTAATATACCATATAAAGAGCTGGCTTCCTACTATGCTTGTTTTTTTGAATTATTAATCTGTTGGGGCATCCAGTTGACCTGTTACTTTGCAAAAGCCCGAAATGAATAAATAGTCATATTTTACTGTATTAGAAGGGGCTTGATAGATGGAGGCGGTTGTACGAGGTTTAAAACAGTCTGTTTAAAGCACAGCATAAATGGGATTATGGTTCTGGGTGCTCTGGTCACCATGAGCAGTTCAAAAACTATTTGTTCATTTAAGCCCAACAAGGATGACGAAAAATGCCATTTAAAGTCACCTCAGCAGATCATCTGATAGGAAATCTGAAGACAATTTCCAGAGACAGGCGTTTATGGGGACGTCCAAACGCAAACCTCAAGCCCTGCAGCCCCCCAAAACATCGTTATTAAAGATGTATGTTAGTATTCATGTGGTTAAGGATATGTTGAATGTATCCACAAAATTAGTAAAGTGACTGCTAATTAAAAGTTATGTGCCCCTTTATAAACCCCTTGGTTCCTGCATTTGAATATTGGCACAGCAGAACAAGAATACTACACGGCAGTTACCTTTGTGTGGATCTTGCCTTCCATGTTAGAAATGGGGTCTCTAGTTGGCAGTGGTCTGCACCCTGTCCAAGTAGGGACTCTCACTCTAGTCAGGGTAAAGGAAGCCACACAGCTAAGATAACCCAGCGTACCCCCTTGGTAGCTTGGCATGAGCAGTCAGGCTCATTTCAGAGGCAATGTAAATTATTTGAACATATACAAATAGTAACACTGTGAAAACACTACAACATGAGTCCACATCTGTTTAGAAAAATAGCCAATATTTATCTGAACTAAAAAAAGGCCAAAAAGACAAAAATCCAACATACACAAGTAAAGATATCACTTTTCAGAAGTTAAATCAGTACAGTCCATAGTAATCTATTGGTGCGTCACTCTTAGCACAAAGTACCTTGGATGCGTCAAAATGAAAAGACGAATCAAGTGCAGGTGAGGTGAAGCACCGTAAAAGCAATGTGATGCATTGGTTCCTTACTCCCAGGGGAGGTGATGTGTCAGTTGCTTACTGCTATACAGGGGAGGTGATGTGTTGGTTCCTTACTGCTACACAGGGGAGGTGATGCGTTGGTTCCTTACTGTCAGGGGAGGTGATCGTTGCTACTTACTGTCAGGGGAGGTGATGCGTCGATCTCCGGACATGCAACCTCAGTTTCTTACTGCTGGGCAATGTCGATAAAGAGTTCGGCGCCCAGAGACGATGCGTTGAAAATTCAGACGTGCTGCGTCGATTGCCCAACGATAAAGCAGGCGCTGCGTCGGCGTTGGAGCGGAGCGTCAAGGACTTGGGCAATAAGGGCATGAAACTCACACTGTGGCGGTTCATCTGTGGTGAAAGCCATGGTCGATGCGCCGAGCGGGAACCACGCCCTGGTGAGGGCAGCGGCTATGCATCAAAGTTTGTAGCGATGCGTCAATAAAAACAGATGCTGGGAGTCGATGCGTGGATTTTCTCCTTCAGTTCACCAGATTATACTTTCAAGGGCCTAGGGACTGGATTTTGCACCACTTGGCAAGTCAGGACTCTCAGAAGAACTCAGGCACTGGTAGGTGAAGTCTTTGATGACCCTCAGACTTGTTAACAGGAGGCAAGCACACACAAGCCCTTAGAGAACCATGGAAGCAGGACACAGAAAACAATTTCCAATCCTTTCACTCCCAGGACAAAACAGCACGCAGCAGGCCAGCACACCATAGTAACAGGCAGAGTGGCAGTCCCTCCTTCAGCATCCAGCTCTTCTTCCTGTCCAGCAGTGTTCTGAAGTTATGGTGTCACAGCTACGGAACTTATAATTGGTTTCTGCTTTTAAAGTAGGCAACTTCAAAAGAAAGTCTTTATAGTGCATAAGACCCTGCCTTTTCCTGAAGTTTCTTCAGACACACTACAGAGGAGTGGAGACAGCTTTGTGTGTGTGAGGACAGGCATAGCCCTATTTAGGTGTCAGTGATGACTCCTCCCACCACTCTAGCTCAGCAAGACATATCAGCCGGCTGATGGGCCATCAGGATATGCAGGACACACCCCAGCTCCTTTTGTGTGACTTTCTAGAGTAAATGCACAAACAGCCCAACTATCATACTCCATCAGACTTGGATTCAACTTTACTAAAAGATGTATTTTTACATTGCGAGTTCAGAGCCCCAAGTTCCAACTCTATATCAGCGCCCAACGGGACATTACATGTAAAATATATTTCAAGGCAATCCCCTTGTTACCCTACAGGAGAGATAGTGCTTGCAATAGCGAGAAAATAAAATTGAAGTATTTCACTGTTACGACATGTAAAACACAACAGTACATGTCCTAACTTTTAAATACATTGCACCCTGCCCATGGGGCTGCCTGGGTTCTACCTTTGGGGTGACTTACATGTAATAAAGGGGAAGGTTTGGGCCTTGCAAGTGGGTGCACTTGCCAGGTCGAAAAGGCAGTTTAAAACTGCATACACCGACACTGCAGTGGTAGGTCTGAGCCTTTTTGTGAAAGTGCGGCACAATCAGCTCTTCAGGGCCACTAGTAGCATTTGATTTACGGGCCCTGAGCACACACAGTGCACTTTACTAGGGACTTACTAGTAAATCAAATATGCCAATCATGGATAACTAACTACAGGTACAATGTATCCAGGAAGCCCTTGCACTTTAGAACTGGTCAGCAGTGGTAAAGTGCCCAGTCCTAAAACCAGCAAAAATGAAATGCAGCCCAGTCAAAAACAGGAGTTCAGAAGCAAAAATCACACCAAACAAGCCAGGTTTAACATTTTCTTGGCCACTTAAGTTCCTGCACACACAGTATGACCGAGTAATAAAACTAATGTTTCGGCTATCTGCCCTTTGTCTCCTACCAAACAATATTCTTATAATCAGGGAGAGATATTTTCCGTGCCTTCATAAAGGTATGTATGAATCGTTGCACGTCCATCTGGACTCAGCAGAAAAGAGCAGATGGGGGACACCATGCTTCGTTTGACACTTCACAGCAGTGAAATAGTAGCAGCATGCAAGCATCAGCTAAATTGAAGGAATACTTTTCCCAAGTGAATGGTAAAAACAAACCTAAGTCAAGAGATTTTCAGGAATGGCTGAATGTGTAATTCACTGCTAAAATAACTGAAATGTGAGGGAAATTAACCGCTAAATAGCTGAACTGTGAATAAGTTATATTCCGTCTACTTCAATGCATTGCTGGAGGACTGGGGTTACATCTGAGAGTGTGAACGACACCTGCGAAAATCTTAAATAAGGGCTCCTTGTATGCAGAATTAGATCGGGTGGCTGGGGAATTAGGACTCTCCAGCCTTCATTTATTATTTCGCGGCAGTAATATATACGGAGTATGTAAGGACATCTGAATGGAAGTCCGATGAATGGCAAAAACTAAGAAATACGTCGAGTGTTTTAGTGTTGAGCGAATACTTGACCACGAAATAATTGAAATAAGAGTAAACAACTGCAAACGAGCTGTATATCTAGTCAACAAAGACTGCATCCACTGTAAAGCGTTGTAGGATGACCAATGCAATAAAGGACTTGTGACTTCAGACGACGTTTCACGCTAGTTAGATCAATTGCTTATTGCCAGTTCTCTTAGTGCTGCAACGATTTTTGAAACAGTTAGTGCAAACTTTGTCAACCTAGGGAATTAAATCTGACCCTTAAAACTCAAAACGTTCATGGCAAAAACGTGCTTTCATTAAATAGCGAACGAAAATGAAAAGGTGTACCTCCTAAGATTCGTTGTAGAGGGTCCCGCTGTTTTCACTTCTTGTGTTCCTCTTTGGATGCCAATGTATTATTAAAGCATCAAGGCTCAGTGGGGCTAAGCTACTATGCTATGCTTGACAAACTGACAGAAACTTGACAACTTTACTCTGTGGCCAGCTGTTAATTGACATAGCGTTGCTCAGAGAACAACAAATCATTTTTATGTGGCTGGCCTGAGGGGAATTCTCTCAAACTTTAACCTCAATGGATTGAAAGATAGAACCGCTATAACGATTAATTAAAACTTGTACTAAAGTACCGAGACAAGTGTATTTTGCACAACCCAGAGCATTGCTTTCTGCCTCTTGCCAGCAGTTTTTGCGAATTATCACAAAAGGTGAAATCAGAGAAAGTTGGCACTCATGGCTACCTGGGACAAACAGAGGCCCGGTTGTGTGGGGAAAGTAGTTATGTTGGTGTAGGTTGAGGAGATACAGCCTCCCTGCCCCAGGTAAACCCACCTGGCCCAATCAAGGCACATTTACAAGCAAAAGGGCTTTCATTTGTGTCTTGTGTAGTTTTTTTTTTAGGTCTTGTCTGATGCGTGCGAAGATCTTTTGTTACTTTAAAAAAATTAAAACCCTAAAAAGGGCTTTGGGACCACTTATAACTTACCATTGGTTGGCTTCAATGTCACTCTTATTTTCTTGTGTTTTTTATTGGTGAGCTTTCAGTTTGTCTCGGTGTGTTTGTTTCTCCCTGGAGCCTAATTGATTTCTTGATTAGTGATCTTCTGTGATGTTTGCACTCGTATTGTGATCCTGTTTAGGTTTCGCCTGAACATCGCATGCAAAATCTATTGTAAAAAAAAAAGAAAAGCCTAAAAAAGGGCTTAGAGCTCGCCCCTTACTTACCATTGGTTGGCTCTATCGTCAATCTAGTTTCTTTGCTTCTGATTGGTGATGCCTCCAGCTCCCTCCTGTGGCTTGGAGTCTTCGTCCCTGCCGTGGAGCATGGGCCAAGTAGAGCTTCCTGTGGCCAGTGTCCTTTCGCTGGATGCAGCCTCCTGCAGGTACTCTTTTATTTAACTTTTGCAAATGTATTCTTATAGAGTGCATGTGTCTGCAGTCCTCTTGCCTACCCCCTCTTCCTGCTGTTTCACCTCTCCCTGCCCTCCTCCTGCTGTCCAGTGTCCCACACCCAACTTCCTCCCTTTTGTTCGTTAACCCCTCAACCCCACCACGCTGTTTCTATTGAAGTTCTATTTGATAGCATAACATAAAATTCAAGATACACTTAGAGATTCCTTCAATTGCATATAAGTGAGAGCAGAAAGCAGTGCAGAGACTGGTCAGGCTTTGAATCACTGAATGTATCAGAAGAGAATATATCAAAGGAGGCAAAGGGGATATTTCAAATTTACGGTAGAATTTGAAGCAACATAGAAAATAAATGCACACAAAATGGTAGCAACCATTTGCCTCCCCCCCTCCCCCAACAACTCCACCCATCAAGCCGCACAAAAACACTACTCCTATTTACTACCCATTTACCCCGACTCCCACTTTACAATCTATGCACTCTTCCCTTGCCATACCATCGGTGTAAATGTGCCCCAAGACTATCATCCAAATGAATAAGGAGGGTAACGTGAGGGATTGATATCCTGGAGTCTTGTGGGTTCATATATTTGTTAGAACAAATTCTACTTTTAATTCAATGGGAGAGGGTGTGGCCTAATGCCCAAAGCTACCGACCTTGGAACTGTGAAAAGCATGCTCGAGTCCCAGGGTCGGCTCAACATCCTGTGATTCTGGGCAAATCACAATATCTGAGTACCTTAAAAACAATTGAATCTGGTCTTGTGTAATGCCATCTTGGGCTCAAGTAAAGCTCACTGATGCCCCCTCAGCTAAACTGGCGCTATAAAAAAAATAAAAATACCACCTAACAAGAAGAAGAACCATTTATACCAAACACAGTACAATTCCCAGAGTGGATCGCAAATTGTTCATAAAGTGTGGTGCCCTGAAACCTTCAAGGGCAACAAGTTGGCGCTATACACAAAACGTGCTGGCACTTAAGAACAAGCATTGCCAAAGCCAATAGGTTTCGCCTATTCAAGATCAATCGGTTTTGTCAATATTTTTTAACCTGCTGAACAGCAGCATGGGCTGCTGTGCACCATGGTTTAAAGGGAAAAAAAGATCTATGAGGTGGTCAACACTGGCCACGTCATAGTGCTTTTATAAAAAAAAAATTAAGCCATGTTGCTCAGCTGTTGTGTAACATGGAAGAAAACACCGACATAGCAAATCGATCTCACATAGGCGAAAACTATTAGCCTTGCCAATGCTTGTTTTTTTTTTTTTTTTGCTTGCAAGACAACTTGATTACAGGTTGGTGAGAACTTTGTAGAGTCACCCATATCTCAGTTTCCCAACAACCCACCTCTGGACCCTAAAATCACCCTAACTGTGTTTACCTCTATCCATCCCTGAACTGTAAAATCACCCTTACCTACCTTTACATCTACCCACCCCTTAACACTAAATTTGTCCACACCCCCTTTACCTCTAGCCACTGCTGTACCCTAAAATTACCATGAATTCTACCTACCCCTAAACACTAAATTTACCCGTACCTTCATTTGCTTCTACCCACCACTGAAGCCTAATAACACCCATTACCTCCCCTTAGTTTTAACTGCCCTTGAATCCTAAAATCATCCTTTCCTCCCTTTACCTCTACTCACTCTTAACCCTAAAATCAACCTTCCCTCCCTTTTCCCCTACCCACCCCTAAAGCCTAAAAACATCCTTACCTCTGTTTATCTCTACCCTCAAACCATAAAATCACCCTTTCTTGTCTTTACTTCTACCCACCACAAAACCCTAAAATCACCCTTTAATCACCCTTACCTCGCATTACCTCTACCCAGCATGAACCCTAAAAATCATTCCTACCTCCTTTTACCTCTACCCACCCTAGAACCTTAAAAAACACCCTTACCTCCCTTTATCCCTGCTAACCCCTGAACCTGGACATCACCCTTACCTCTCCGTACCTCTACCCAGGTGTGGTCCGTACAGGTAAGAGCAGTGGGGGAGTCGACAGACAACGACAAGAGAAACCAATTTAAGAAAAAGAGAAAACTACTTATCTTGCGCTTGCCGCATTGCCGAGCGCAAGGTTAGTGGTTTTCTTTTTAATTTAAGTTTCCCTTATCTGTCGACTCCACCCCACAACACGCCCCGCTTCACAGCTCTTTCCTGCACAGGCCGCGCATGCCTCTACCCACCCTAAATCCTAAAATCACTTAAAAAAAAAACCCACAGTTGTAGTAAATTTACAAAATACTTACCTACATGGTGCTTTCCTGCATGATAAAGCCTGTGTGGTCAAGGTACTAATACATCCTTCATGGTACTTACCTGCATGGTAAAGGTCTTGTGTTATAAAAGCTGTGTTAAAGACCATTTTCCCTCTATGGAAGGACACATCCCTGCCCCTTTCTTAAACACGCTCCTGCCTCTACCCTAGAACCCCTAAATCCTTTGGGGGCACTGTCGCTTGTTTTATGTCCTTCAGTAGGTTTGGTGGACATCTTCACCTCTTTAACAGTTGCATACTTCCTCCCCCCAGACCCTATACTTTAGGTCTCACCTGAGACAGTCATGCGCTATCGCTTTTGAGACATTTGGTATACTTGCAGGGGGGCTTGTAGCCCACTATTTACTCACCGTTGGTTGGCTTCATCGTCACTCTTTTCCGTGCTTCTCTTACTTCAGTGAGTGCCAGCTTCACATCCTCTTTGTGTTTGTCCCTACCCTGGAGCATGGCTCAAGTACTGCTTGCCTTTTTTCCCTATACTTGCCCTTAATCATTCCGGTACTGTTGCTTGCCGCGCCCGCCTCACAACTCTCTCCTTTCGTTGTTTTCCCCCTCCCATCCCACCAGACAAAAAAGGGTCCAAAAGTAGTGCTGAAAGGTTTCAAGATGCTACAAAGATTCGCACGACTATGCTCTCCTTGCTCAGCATGGTCGTTTTGTGAGGCCTATACGGCAAACTTCAGCTCGGACATAAGATAATTTAACAAATGTGTTACTTTTTTCCGTGCCTTTTATAGATGTGAGTTTCAGACATCGCAGTCATGCCATGATCCTCATCGATTTGACATCTTCAGACAGCTTTAAGTAGACTGCAGCCCTCACACTTGTTAAGGGATGGTGGTTATCATATATTTTTGTTAGTATTGCTTAATTTCTGTTTTGCTCAGCACTCTCAGCCTTAAGCTCACACTTTCTGCCATTAATAAAAAATCCATGTGTTGGACCTGTCAGCCCTAGGGTGGTCTCCCCTTCTATTTTTGTATCGTGCCTCATTTTTTTCCACCCTCATTTTTATGTTGGACTAGGTCTCCGGGCGCCTTTTCATTGCCAGGCAGTGTTAAGGTGCAGGTGCTCCCTTCTCCCAAGATGGCTGCCACAGACCCCTGCTACTGCAGGGTGGTCGTTTTTGATAGTAGCACCCTAGCTGCCAGGAGCTGGCTGGGACCCACAACAATGTTGCGACACCAGCCCGCCTTTTTGTCCCATAGTTAGAGTGGGGAAGCTCCTGGAAGAAGCTGGAACCTTCTAGAAGGGAGGTGGGGTTTTACTTTTGCCGCCTTGGCTAGAGGTCACCTGACCTAGGGCTACTCAAGAGTGGGAGGGAAACTTGTGTGGTGAGTTGGCCATTGGGGTGAAGCAGAGCTGGAAGAATCCACCAGGAGTGTAGGCGGTAGGGCCTAGCCAGGGACTTATGCCTCTGAGAGTGACAGGATTTAGGTACTGCCTCTTAAGTGAGTGAGGTGCCCTGTGAATCCCACTGATCTTGCCCAGTAGTAGGAGGACCCAGAGACTCTCTGCCAACCTGACTAGGAAGGATCTAGTCGCCCTCTCCATCCCTACCCCTGTAACAGAACCCCTTAAGGGCACCAGATACATCTGCGCCACAAGACTTCATCTGTCAACTGAGAACTGAAATCTAACTTCAAGAACTGAAACTGCATGACAAGAGCGAGCTGTAAGCCTTGAATGCCAGAGCGGAGACTGCGTGTCCAAGCTACTCTAGTGAACAAAATACTAAGCCGATTGCCAAGACACCGGGGATCGACCAGGTACTAGCGCTGTGACCCCGCGCTTCCTACCCTGGTCTGGGACCCCCGGCAGCGTGCTCCGCTGAGCACTTTACCCCATCCTTAATTTGAGCCCCCCCCCTGCGACGACGAAGCCAGCGCGCTCACCGCTGCGGCCTGGAGGAGTGCCCTGCTGTGTCGCGAGGCCCAGGAGAAGCCCGGGGCCCCGTCGCTGCCGTCGCAGCCGAGTGAGGAGGTGCGCAAGGTCGGGGCCGAGTTCCCCCAACGTCGTGAGGACGGACGCCTGCTGACGCAGAGACGGAGGTAAGCCCGGAGGCCGAGATCCCCCCTGGTGCGCCCCCTGCTGGTCCGGAAACCGCACCGCACTTGGCCCGGGTCGTCCCCTCCGTGGGAATCCCCTCCCCTGCCTGCGCGACGGAGAGACCCCGCCGAGGGATCCTGTCCGTGTCCCCCCTTCTGTAAGACTGAGAGCGGTGCTTAGTGAACTGCACCGGAGCATAGGGACCCGCTCCGCAAGTCCTGTCAGTCTCCCCGCTGGAAGCCGCCTAAAGGAACTGACTAACATTACCCTCGTGTGGCGCTTCCCGCCACCGACCCTGCTTCCCCCGCTGGAGTGACAAGGGATGCGAGTAGCGCACTGTATGACCTGTTCCGCTCGAAAGTATTCACATGCCCGCGATCGCGAGTAGTGCCTTGTGTTATATGCTCTACTCGATAGTGATTACCTTAAAAGGAAATGCGAGTAGCGCCTTGTGTTACATGCTCTACTCGAACGAAGTTGTTTGCCAGGAGATGCGAGTAGCGCACTGTGTTCCATGCTCTACTCGATAGTAATTGTTTTGCCAGGAAATGCGAGTAGCGCCTTGTGTTATATGCTCTACTCGGCAGTAATTACATGCTAAGGGATGCGCGTAGCGCATTGTGTTTTATGTTCTGCACGAAGGAAATTCTACACCAGGATCACGAGTAACGTATTGTATTATATGCTCTGCTCGACTGTAATTACCTACAAATGGTTGCGCGTAGCGCTTTGTTTCATATGCTTTACTTCACAGGATTAGGGGCCATTGATTACGAAGAGCGCTCAGTTCCACAGGCGCCATGTTAGTGAGCCCAATGTGTCCCCGTTCAAGTATCATGCTTAGTTAGACGGCCCGTTCAGGGAAAGACTTTACGTAAGCGCGCACAGCGCTAGAACAAGGTTAGGCACTGCATAAGTATCACCCAGAGTGTCGAATGTAATGTCATGATGGTATTATAATTCATGTATTACCTTGTTATTTCCTGAACTGCATCTGACCAACTAAACTTGGATAAACTTGAAGTATATGCATAATTGAACGGTGTGGCGTCCCTTATTGTGTGTGTTCCTAGTCCATGAGAAGCGTGTGGTGTATGGTTGCTTAACACATAGCCCTCTGGTTGCCCGACCGGCTCGTGCCACGCTACCGCCTATAGGGCCTGGTGACCCCGGGTTCCTACACCATGCATAAAGGTGTATTTTAATTTCTTGTTTTTTGTTTCTGAAAACATTGTTATTGTGAAGGCAGAAAATAATCCCATACTAAGAAAAAGGATCACTTGTGGTCGTTGTTGGCCGTGTCATGGCATCTTAATTTGCTAACTTTCAGCCATGCTGCTGTATAGCATGGCTAACGGACTTTGACAAAGTCAATGATTCTTGCATAGGAACAACCTATTGGCTTTGTCAGTGCTTGTTTTAATGGTTCACGTGTGCTTGCAGCCGTTTTCTTCCCAACACCTGACTTGCATGATAGCTGTGGCAAATGCACTCTGTTGCTGCAAATAATTCCCGGCTTCCTTTACTTGCTCATGAGGATGGATCACTCTGTGCACTACTGGGTTGACACTTCTATCCAAAGAAAAGAAGAAACAAACTGGCCATATCTTCCCTTTATAAGATTCTGGAAGAGCCCCAAGCTGGTGCTCGATTATAAATTTCTATAAAATTCCCAGCATTCTTTTTCAACCATAGCCATTTTAGCAGTTTGTTTTAAAGATGCTGTAGGAGTTAAGAAAATTCTGAAGCACTTACCTTGCACTTTCATGTAAATGTCATTTTAACATTATTCATGGTCATTCATTCACATTGTAGGGAATACCTTAATTATGCCAGGGATGTGGAATACCTATAGCCAGGACATATTGTTTGGGGTCAAGGGCAACAAGTTTTCATGTGTATTTTGTCCTTGGGAAAAGTAGGCCCACCCCCCTACAGTGCACACCCTTTGGCTGCCAGTTTACAGTACCACATTATGGATCAGGGAAGGGCACTGTCTGCAGTTAAGATAATATTTGTGTCAATGCCTTAATGCTGTTCAGACTTGTATTTATGGTTCATTAATGCAAAGCCTTCATTAGCTCTCTAAGTATATGTTGGAAGCTCAGACAGCACTACTGTCAGTACTTTCAGTATAAAAATGTATACACATATTTTCAAGGTTTAGCAATATGAGGCTATGTATAATGCTCCAAGAATGCTCTCTGGTTAGATGCAAATATTTACAGAAGCTTGAAAGCAAGATTGATGATTATTTGCTTTCCAAATAAAATGTTCACAAAAAACTGAAAAGAAAACATTTAGCTAAACTACTGTAAAATGTAGGTACCATTTGTTTGCAGCATCATTTTAGTAAATTGTGTTGATATATGCTAGTATTTCCCAAAAATATTCATAATGGGGAATCAGTGTAACCAGTTTCAATAAGATTATGGGAAACATAAAAACAAACAAGCATTGGCACAGCAAGTAAGTCTGATATTGGTTCAGAGTTTTGGTTTTGTCAATGTGACTTGTTTTGGCATGGTTTTTGTAAAACCTTATTGATGCGGGGGCTGCCGGGACCTCACCATTATAACAAACATTGGCAAAAGCTAAAATTGTTTTAGGTCTCAAAAAACACACATTGCCATGGTAGTTCTTGGCACTGAACAATTTGCTGATATGCTCCTTGTGAAGGAGCAGAATGCTGTTACACACAGTGAAGCCAGCCAACAGACCGAGCGAGAGATAGAAAGAGTAAGAGAAAGAGAGAATTTTAATTAACACAAAAAGTCATAGTGAACGCCAGACCTAATTAGGGGTCCAATTATTAAAGAAAGTCTCAAAAGTGCACCCATGGTATATGCAGTGCAGAAATACGGCTTTTGTGTATTCACAAGACTTTACAGAAGTAGCCCAAGAAGCAATCCGGCTTCAGAAAAGGCTGCAGTAGAGAAACCGGTACAAAAGGGGGTGGTGATGGACGGAGCATCAGTACCAATCAAACGCTCACACCTAGTCAACAGATCTGGGTTTGATCCATCACCGTTCTTTAGCCCACTCTGCCACCCCAGTTCAGACATGGCCATATGCAAATCAGTCTGACCCTGTGCCTCATAGGAACAGTCCAGCCCGAACTGCCAAGCCATGCCTTCCCTGGACCGGAAACAAGCTTCCTAAGACCGGTTTCTGGCATTTCAGCCGTCTTCAGCCAGGCTTGCTTGAATCCAGTGGCAAAGTGAGCAAGGGACTCACGTCTGAGCATACCCTGCCAACTTATGGCGAACAAAGCGGTACAAAAGGGGGTGGTGATGGACGGAGCATCAGAACCAATCAAACACTCACACCCAGTCAACAGATCTGGCCAGACACCGGTCCTAGGAAGCTTATGGCCATGTCTGAACTGGGGTGGCAGAGTGGGCTAAAGAACGGTGATGGATCAAACCCAGATCTGTTGACTGGGTGTGAGTGTTTGATTGGTTCTGATGCTCCGTCCATCACCACCCCCTTTTGTACCGCTTTGTTCGCCATAAGTTGGCAGGGTATGCTCAGACGTGAGTCCCTTGCTCACTTTGCCACTGGATTAAAGCAAGCCTGGCTGAAGACGGCTGAAATGCCAGAAACCAGTCCTAGGAAGCTTGTTTCCGGTCCAGGGAAGGCATGGCTTGGCAGTTCGGGCTGGACTGTTCCCATGAGGCACAGGGTCAGACTGATTTGCATATGGCCATGTCTGAACTGGGGTGGCAGAGTGGGCTAAAGAACGGTGATGGATCAAACCCAGATCAGTGTTTGATTGGTTCTGATGCTCCGTCCATCACCACCCCCTTTTGTACTGCAGTAGAGAAACCGCCATGTTAAACATAGTGGATGACATCCACTGCTCCCTTGACAATGGTGAGACCTGCCTAATTATATTCCTCAACCTCTCTGCTGGCTTTGATACAGTTAACCATTCTTCTTTACTTAATTCGCTTAAAGCTCACTTTGGCCTTAATGGTCTGGTCCTCAAATGGTTCGCCTCTTACCTCCCAACACAGAACACAACAAATCAAAATCAATGACTGCCACTCTAATCCTACAACTGTCTCCCTGGGTGTCCCTCAGGGCTCTATTCTCCTCCCCCTCTCTATTCAAACTCTTTATGGAACCCCTTACCCTCATTCTGAAACAAGTTGGAATCAACTATCACCTCTATACTGATGACACCCAACTCTACTATAAGATTAGATCCCACTCTGATGTACTTCATCTAAACAATACCCTGAGGAAGATCCAATCCTGGTTCTACTCCAACCATCTCAAACTGAACCCTAAAAAACACTGAAATCATTCTCTTCTCTCCAAAAACCAACCGGCTTTCCATCCAAGGCTGGATCATGGACCTTAATGCCCTCAATTGTTCGCTCTCCCTATCCAACTCGGTGAAATCACTTGGTTTCACTATTGACAAAAGCCTAACTCTTACTGACCACATAAAAAACTTGGCTAAAGGAGCTCTTTTCACTCTCCGACATCTCTAGAAAATTAAACCCTTCATTCCACCTGACAACTTCAAATGGGTTGTCCAATCACTAGTCTTCTCGAAACTTGATTATGGTAACGCTATTCTCACCGGAACCCCCAAAGGACACCTAGCCCACTTAGATATGTGCTCAACCTAGCGGCCAGGCTCATCACGGACTGTAAACGATTTGACCACATCTCCCCAGCCCTTAATTGGCTACTCGTTGAGGGCAGAGGTTTCTACAATACTGCATGCATTACGCACAAAGCTCTTCACCAACAAACCCCGTTGGACTTTACAAACAAACTCAATAAAGCGGGCTGCTCCCGACCGATGAGAAGCACTAATGCACTCTTCCTCGTCCCCCCGCTGTTAGAAAAGAAAACCACCCAATTTTGCTCCTTCTCCAGAAACATCCCGAACATCTGGAATGCACTCCCTAGGGACCCTGCGCTGTAACCCCTCCTACCTCAGCTTAGAAAAAGACGTAAAACTTCACCTTCTCAACAAATATTGCGGTCCATAACCTTTCCTCTGACCTTGCATTCTGCTTCCCCTGCTTTGGTTTTCCTTTATTTACTTCCTGGCTCTCACCTCACTCCCCCCCCCCCCCCCCTCTTCACACTCACCCTACCCCCTTTTTTCCCCACCACCCGTCTCCTACCCCTACCCCCATCTCTTCCTTGAATCTTTCTCCGGCGATACTCTCTTCCCTAAATTTTTCTCACCCATTTAAATTTGCTAATTGTTCATTACCCCCTAATCCGCCCAGAATTTGTGTTCCCCACTTTTATTTAATTGTGAGCTGTACCTGCGTTTTTGTTACCTTGTAAAATTCACTCTTCTTGATTGCCTCTATTCATGTAAATTGCTTTTTGCCCTTTTTTAACTTAACATGTATTATTCTTGCCTGTCTGTATTATTCTATGAATCAACTGTTTTTCCTTAACTGCTTCTGCTCATGTAAAGCGCTCTGATACCCCCGGGTCTAGCCAGCGCTAAATAAAACCTTTCAAATAAAATAAATAGTACTCCTAGAAAATATCTGTGAACTGCATTTTAGCATGAGCAAATGTGCATGTGTAGTTTTGCTCAAGCGAAAATCTGAGTGTTTGCAAGTTCACATTCCCTCCAACCACTTTTTTCCACAACCCTGAAAGACGTTTTATGTCTGCCATTCTCAGGAGTACATTTTCAACCTTTCTCAGTATGGGAAAAATTTAGAGAAGATTTTGTGAAAACCTTTAAAACATGCAAGTTAGTAGGTTTGCACAGACTCAAAAGGGCACTCCATCCCAGGAACTATTGCATGCAACTACCTACAGCCCCAGTATGTAAATCTGCGGAAACATGGCAACATAAGGGAATTGCTATTATTCAAACCCTACTATGGTATGAGCCCTGGCGTAATCAGAGAGGCTATATCAGAGCTCTAGTATAATGAGATTGCTGCCATAATTTGTCGGCACATTACATGGCACAAATAGGACAGGTGGATTTTGTTACAGGACAAGTAGATTTATGAATCAACCTTTTCCATGGACAAGTAAATATTTTATTAAATTCTACACCCCTATTATACCATTGCCCAACACGTGACCTAACCTGTCCAAGCCCTTCTCCCCTTCAAAGACACCAAACTATTATAAAATCTCCCTATTTTTATATTCATTTAAAAATATTTATCAGATTTTTTTTCCGAACAACTTTACTATATTCTGGTCCCCGTTACCCTCCCCAGGGCTTTAAATGCACCATGTTTTTTTTGTAAGTAATCACTAAAAGTAACAGCAGGTCTCATGCAAAATGGTGTTTTTAAGCTACTTTGCTAGCCCTGTAGTATTGCAATAACCATTCACCAGTTTTCCCCAAAGTTTTTAGGCGCAAACCATCACCCCAATAGCTACACGTTTTTGATCAATATTACTTTTCCACACTGTATTTAAAAAAACTCCATATAGAGTTACCTTTTACAGGTGAGAAACTACCTCATTTAATGGGTGGCTTAATAAACGTCAAGGCGATGACTGAAAATGACTTGATTTCAAGTGTGGAAACTGGGTCTGGTGATATTTTGTCACCCTAAGATACATTTTTACTGGTGAGACACAAGCAAAAAGGCAGGGCCAACAAGGTCTAAGTGAAAGAAATGTGTTCAACAAGGTGCAGAGGCGAGACTGTTGTATCCAGAGAGACTCAAACGAACAAAGCATGCATAAGATTGTAAATGCCGATTTAGCCCAGGCCTTTCTTAGGGACGTGAAGAGATGGCATGCTGAAGAATATGGCAGTGGGAGCAATGTTTGAGATTCTAAGATTCAAATTAGGTGTGTCAACCTTTGGGCTGGCTTCTGTATGGATCAGGATGTGTGGTGGATGGGATTAAGCGGTTTTAAGTATTTAGCTTATCGATGGGGGTTGTCCGATTACACCTGATGTCTAGCTTTACCATTCCGTGTTTGTACTCTATCTGGAGTAATAGGGGACCATAGTTGTTGGATGACGGGTTTGAAGATGGGTAATTCCATACATTTTCACTCTGAAGTGATCTATATTGAGGCAACATGTTGCCGAGTTAACATACAGATGTGAGCGTCCTGTCATTTAATACTTTGTGGTGTTTTTTAGTAAAAATGTTTGAAGGAAAAAGGCTCAGTTTGTCATTTGTTTCCAAATCTGTGGAAGGTTTAATTAAATCCTCTCAACTATTCACCAATAGTACTATCACAATATGCTTGAGCTTTTCTAGTGTGCTGGCGTGGTGTTAACGTCCTTTGAACTACCTCAGTGCCATAATACAGACACAGGCGCAGAGGCACAAAAAAAGCAGTTGGTAGGTGCAGTTAGTGCACCCTATAGAGAAGAGAAATAGGGGCTTCATGGACCCCCAGGTGTTGCCTTCTTCAAAGAAGGCCTGTCTCCCTTCAGTGAAAGAGAGCGCAGAAGTTTTAACCCTCAGCCCTGTCTTGCTCCAATGTACTTTCCACAGCTCACACACGACCACTTACAGTTTGCATTTGCGCTGAGCGGAGTTTGTTTTGGTAATTGTGTGCACTCTCATGGTGTGGGCTGGGGCACAAGGCACAGTGTGCCCAATGTGTATTTTGGACTTACGATTTTTTTTCATTTAAAGAATGGGGTGTGGGCCGGACGTTCCTGACATTGGGTCCATCCCTGGTGCCCAAACAACATTTTTTCCTCCCCTGCATCCCCTAGAGATAAGAGACTCAAGACCATATATTTTGCAGCCAACCCCATGGCAAGTGGGAGGAAATGGGGATAGCTTTGGGTGTACTTTAGACATATGGACCTACAATAATGGGTAAACAACCTCTCTCCCCCTTCCCAAAATTACTATTGCTGCTGGACCAACACATCATTCACAGGATCCGGCTCGTTGAGACAGCTTCTGCTTTTCATACAAGTTAGAAAGGCCTTACTTGGGTGGAGAGGTGTCCAGCTCAAGCCTGGTTAATGTGTTGTGCCCTAGATTATAGCTTTGGCTCCTCCATTTAACCAAAGAGCAAATTACGTTAACTCACTGCACATCACTTTCCGGAAATGCCTAAATTTGGAGCACATATAAGCGGATACTACCAGTAAATAAAGATGAAAAACAAAGCATAATAGAACTAGAGATGCTCCTTAATACAACCCAAGCTGTTTTACATACAGTTGTGAGATGGAGGTTGAAGTGGGAATGTAACTTTGCTTAGATGGAACAGATAGACATAAGAAAATATCTACAAAAAGTGCTATGAAAGTAGTAATATCAAAAGAGGAGCTTCTTATTTCCCATAGCAACAATTATGATTTGTTTTTGTGTAAAACACCTCTGCACAACCTGTTTTGAGCATGCTAATTCAAATAAAACGTTAGTGCTAAGGCGAAATATAGTGGAGTTTCCAGTGTATAAAAATGCCAAACCACACAGAAAGTAGTTAGTAACAAACTAAGGAGGCATGCCAGTACTACCGTGAAAGAAGTTCATAGGGTACAACTTATCTCTCTTTATGCACGGAGAAATAAATTATAGATTCCCTGCAGCTTTTGTTTCATTGTGTTCTCACAGAGAGGCGGTGTTAGAAATAGGGGTCTCTAGTTGGCAGAGGTAGGTACCTTTGTCCAAGTAGAAACCCTTCTTCCTAGTCAGGGTAAGGGAGTTAACACTCCTAAAGTAACCCCTGCTCACCCCCTTGGTAGCTTGGCACGAGCAGTCCGGCTTATCTTAGTGGCAGTGTGTAAAGCATTTGCACATAACCAACAGTAATACAGTGAAAACACTACAAAAGGATATTTTTATATATCCAAAACAAGACCAAAGTGGTAAAAATCCAACATGCAGTACTTTAGAAATACATACTTTGCAAGATATCCTTAACATTGCAGAATTTAGATTTTTCACAGCCTGCTGGGCAGAAAATCTGGATTTTATTAAGGACACGGAGGCTAACAACTCAACATCCATTTTGTTTTTTTCTTGCTTAACAGTTATTACCATCACTATGTCCTCAGATCCTTCATCGAGCATTATGGAAGATAAATTAGAGGGACTCATTAATAAAGCCTTAGATAGGGTTATGGAGTCACTGGATGACACCATTAACAAAACATTTGAAAACTTATCTAAAAAAAGATGGCCATCCACAAGTCCTCAGGAGGACCCCGCTAAGGCTACAACGGCGCAAAGAAAAAGACAACTTAAAGTCAACCCTCCTAAAGGTACAAAAAAGCAGAGGAGCTCCAACCCTACCCTCCTGACATCACGCTTTGGCGGCAACAATGACAGTGCCTCGGGCACAATGGATGGGCAGTTCAAAGGCCCTAACCTTCCTATCCCCATCGATAGTGATGACGGACTGAGGATGAGATTGACCTCTCCTACTCCTCAGACTTCAAATCTGAAGAGGAAGGCGAAATCACAGATACTTCAGGTGAGGCATCAGGGGCCTCAGGGTCTAAAATGGGAATCCTTGACCCGTTTGGGGAATATATATTCGACTCTCTCCTCTTTAAACACCCACTTTCTCCGGAATGGGTCCCTTCTCATCACATTGGAGAATATCTCTCCTTCTGCCTTCGCAAAGAAATTCCTAAAGAAGTCAGATCACGACTTAGATCTGAATGCCCCCGCCCCTCCCTGCCGGATAAGATAACTGTGACTCCCGATTTGGACAGTAAGGTAGTGGCATTCATTGCCAAAACCGGAAGAGACCCGAGAAAAGGACTTGTCAAAGGACTTAAGTCATGTCAAGATAGACTCTTAGACATTACGGGTCCACTCACTAAAATCTTTGAATTAGCCGAAGGAGCCTATCTTAATAATACTCCCATAGACCCAAAGGAGCTGCATCAATGGGCGCAAAGGGCGATTTGCCTATTGGGCAATGCAAACACTGCGCTTTCTAACGAAAAGCGAAAGAGTGTGCTATTAAAAATTGATCCCAAGCTAGTCGAACTAGCTAATAAAGAAGGGGGAGCCTCCTCTCAGGGCCTTCTTTTCGGAGAAGAATTTATCAAGGAAATGGCCAAATATGTAGGAGTCTTCAACTCCATCCAAAAATCTCAAAAAGATATTAAAAAAGTCTTTAATAACAGAGTTTTTACCCGGGCCGGGAGGATGCGGGGTTGATTCCCCAGTCGTAGAAATTTTTCATCAAGACCCTTCATGGGACGTGGAGGAAGATTCCCTCAATCTGGCTTCGCAACTCAGTCATCCTTCTTTCCCCAAAGGCAAAGATTCCGCGGAAGAGGCTTCAGAGGGGAAAGAAGGCAGAAAGGCTTCTCAACAGCTAAGTCCAACCAAAGACCTTTCAGATATCCCTACAAAGGTGGGAGGGAGACTAGCCCTTTTCTCTGGAAACTGGAACATGGTGACTCAAGACCCTTGGGCACTAGACACCGTCAAAGGCTTCAAGATAGAATTCATAGACTTACCTATTCAAGAGAGACTTCCACAGGAAATTCGATTCTTGGAGAGAGATTCCGCACTGGTATCTCAGGAAGTAAAAGACCTGTTTGCCAAAGGTGCAATCCGGGAGGGACAAGAGATCGGCTTTGTGAGCAATGTCTTTCCAGTAGAAAAGAAGGACAAAAAGAGGAGACCTGTCATAAATCTAAAAGACTTAAACCAATGGGTGGTTTACCGCCATTTCAAAATGGAAGGAATCCACCTTCTCAGAGATGTCTTAAGGAAAGGAGATTGGCTTACTCGACTAGATCTCAAGGATGCTTATCTAACCATCCCTATTTGGCCCCCACATCAGAAGTTTCTCCAATTCTTTTGGGAAGGGAAACTATGGCAGTTTTGCAGCCTCCCCTTCGGCCTTTCATCAGCCCCATGGTGCTTCACCAAGGTCCTTTGTCCAATAGCAGGCTGGCTGAGAAGCAAGGGAGTAAGATTAATTCTATATCTGGACGACATTTTAATAATGGCTCAGTCCAAGGAGGATGCTTCACAACACACAAACCTTGCCATAAAACTCATAGAACATCTAGGTTTCGTTATAAACACCAAAAAATCAATAACAACTCCAAGCCAAGACACACAGTTCCTGGGGTTTTCAGTAAATACAGTCCAAGCAGAATTAAAATTGCCAGGGGAAAAAGCCAGAAAACTCAGGAAGGAGTTAAGGAGAATTCTAAAGATCCACACCTTTCCTCTAATGACTTTAGCAAGAATATCGGGCCTGATGTCCTCAACTATCCAAGCCATTTACCCGGGTCCCCTATACTATCGGGCCCTTCAGAGACTCAAAGCCAAAGCCCTCAGGAAGAATCCATCCTACTCCCAGATAGTTTGCCTAGATCTAGACTCCAGGAAAGAAATACTCTGGTGGTTGAGGAATGCAGAGGCCTGGAACGGCAGAGCAATCTTCGGGGAGGAACCAGACTTAGTAATAGACTTGAATGCGAGCCTAGACGGATGGGGTGCCACATGTAGCAACTCTTCAACAGGGGGACTTTGGACTCCTCAGGAGAAGGAACTACACATCAACTGCCTAGAACTACTGGTAGGATCCTTTGCCATCCAGAGCTTTACCAAGGGCTCGATGAAGTGTTCAGTCATACTTCGCATGGACAACATATCTGCTGTGAGATACGTGAACAAAATGGGAGGCCCTCATTCCAAAGGACACTCCGACATAGCCAAGAATTTCTGGGCGTACTGCCTCAACAAGGGCATCTCAGTCATTGCCGAACATATTCCGGGATTGAACAATGGGGTAGCAGACTGGTTCTCAAGGAATTTCAAAGATTCGAGCAACTGGAAACTGAACAGGGATATTTTTCTAACCATCCAGTCACTATGGGGTCCTTTTGGAATAGACCTGTTTGCAGACAGAGTCAACACCCAACTCCCCAACTTTTTCAGCTGGAGGCCGGACCCGATGGGCTTGGGAATAGACGTGTTCTTTCAGAACTGGCTTGGTTTGAGACCTTATGCATTCCCGCCCTTTGCCATACTTCCACGTCTTCTCCTTCAAACTCAGAGAAACAAGGAAATAGTGGTAGTAATAACCCCCCTCTGGAGATGTCAGGCTTGGTTCCCCATTCTGTTGGAAATGAGTGTGGACTTTCCAATTCTCATTTCTACCTTCAACAATATAATCACAGATCCTCAGGGAGAGTGTCACCCCCTTGTTCTTCAGGGGCTCATGTCATTGATGGCATGGAGGATTTCAGGAGACAATGGCAGCTCCCGGGACTTTCGGAGAGCGCTTTCAGACTCCTGGCACCTAGAACAAGGAAAGCCTATAGACTGGCTTGGCGTAAATGGGTTTGTTGGGGCCTTCGACGGAATTACGATCCCATTTCAACTGATATAGTTCAAGTTCTCAACTCTTTGGCTGAAATCTTTGCCTCAGGTCTGGCCTACCGAACCATTAATGTTTATAGATCGGCCATCGCAGCAGGACACTGCTTGGTAGATGGTACCTCAGTAGGTCAGAACTTACTAACTAAAAAACGTATGAGAAGTATGCGTGTCTTAAATCCACCTTTGCCCAAATATTCTAAACTATGTGATGTAAGGGATGTCTTTAGAATAATTGCCGATTGGGGTGAGAACTTCACTCTCTCACTTAAGAAACTGTCCTATAAACTGACTGTTTTACTGTGCCTTGTCTCCTTCAGACGTACGTCGGATGTTAAAGCCTTAGATATCTCTACCAGGGCTTATCAACCTGAGGGAGTTTGTTTTTTCCTTAAAAGACGAACTAAAACTTTGTAATCTTCTGTTTTCTACCCCTTTTTCCTCAGAACGAAAGTTTGTGTGTGGTGAAGTGTTTGTTGGGAGTACGAAAAGAGAACCTTAAGGTTAAGAGGTCTTGTCGATCAATTATTAATATCTCACAGGTTTGCCCATAGAGCAGTTTCCTCCCCCACATTAGCTAGATGGGTTAAGGATGTTATGAAAGAAGCTGGGATCGATATTTCAGTTTTTGGTGCTCATTCTCTTAGAGGAGCCTCGGCTTCCAAAGCATTTATTCTGGGTGGTGGCCTTCAAGATATCCTTAAGGCTGCCGATACTCACTTTAAACTTGCATAATATTGGCCTCCGTGTTATGCCATAAAATTTTGATTTTTCACAGCCAGATTATCCCTCCTCTACTGATCCCACCCTGGGAATATAACTTATTTTTGTTCTCTTGTCTTTCAGATTAGATATTTCAAGAGATCTTTTGGACGTCTCCAGTAAAGTTATTTCAAAGAAATTATAAAGTTATCTTGTTCGCTGCACAAAGAAGGGAGATGTCTACGTGCACATGGACTTTATACTCTGTTAGAATGTTTTTGAAGTTCTAGATCTCTTCATTATTGCTGCTGAGAGCTACGCAATAAAGGAGATTTGCATAATATTGGCCTCCGTGTCATGCCATAAAATTGCCTCAAAAACACAGTTTGTACGAGTCAGTAGCTCAGTCAGCGGCTTCCTCGATGCTGAAAACAACAGAGTCTAACAGTTACAGCCGATCTCGTCGGTATGGGTCAGCGAAAGCGTGGACAGACCCGGGAACAGTACCTTTCTCGTTGCGGCTGGCACGTTGGTGCAGGACAGTCGTGGCAACTGTCGCGGTTATGTTGCAAAATGGAAGCGGTGCAGGGTGTGGTGCCCTCTTGATGTGGTGCAGGCAGCAGCTTGGTGACGATCGTCCAGACAGCGTCAGTGAGACCAAGGCTTACGGAGCAGGGTGAGGCAGTGCTCGATGCGGTGCAAGTGACAGAGCCGGTTAGTGGGAGCGGGCGTCGGTCAGCCCAGACTGCTGTGTGGGACAAGGCAGTGCGTCGTGAAACGTACCAGTGGTGCCCCGAGCCACAATGCGGTCACGGGTGTTTAAGTCAGCAGCAGTGACGGCGTCAGTGAGACCAGGATGGCGAAGAGAAGCAAGGCGGTGCAGGGTGCGGTGCCCACAGGTCACAGTGCAAGCAGCGGCTCGGTGGCATCAGTCGTTGTTGCTGAGACCAGGGTTGCGGTGCGGGATGCGGACGGTGCCTTCTGCAGTGCCGTCAGGACACAGAGCCAGCGACAGAGTCAGTTGCGTTTCCATTCTCTGTGGCAACTGAAACAGGGGTTCCAGAAGCGGTACCCAGAGCTTGGTGAAGTCTTTGCAGTCCCTGAAACTTCAGAACAGAAGGCAAGCCCTACTTCAAGCCCTTGGAGATACTCCGCACAAGTAATGAAAGTTCAGTGCAGTACTTTCACTGCCCAAGGCATAAGCAGCAACTGTAGGCCAACCCAACAAAGCAACAACACAGCAAAGGGGGCTCTTCCAGCTCTTCTTCTTGGCAGGTTCCTTAATTCCAGCGAGTTCTAAAATGTTGGGGTCGGGGTCCCAATATTTATACTCAAAATCCCTTTGTTCTCTCAGGCAGAGTGTGTCTGGGCTTGGACCAAACCAGTTCTGTCCTTTCTGGCCCAGCTTCCTGGCAGGAGGTGGAGACAACATTGTTCAAGGCAGATCAGGCCCATTCAGGTGCAAGGAAATCTCCTCCCACTACTCTAAATGCAGCCCAGGTCTATTCAGCCCAGGCCTGACTCTACCAGGAAAGGCAGGACACACCTCCACAAACCCAGCAGAGGCACACAGGATGGCTAAGCAAGAAAATACCTACTTTCTAAAAGTGGTATTTTCAAACATATAACATAAAAATCATCTTTACTAAAAGATGCATTTTTACATTCTGAGTCCAGGCATACTAAACTCCATTTCCCGATCTTGTCCCAATGGGAAGTTATGCTTATAAGATGTTATAAGTAAAACTCCCATTCTTTCCTATGGGACAGATAGCCTTCCAGTGGTGAAAAACGAAATACACTAATTCACCACACGGATATGTCACACACACCAGTACATGTCTTACCTTTAACTTACACAGCACCCTGCCCCCAGGGGTACCTTGGGCCTACCTTAGGGGTGACTTAAATGGAAGAAAAGGAAAAGGGAAGGTTAGGGTCTGGAAAGTGGGTGCAGTTGCCTGTTTGACATGGCAGTTACAAACTGCACGCAGACCCTGCAGTGGCAGGTCTGAGATACATTTTCAGGGCTACTCGTGTGGGTGGCACAACCAGTGCTGCAGGCCCACTAGTAGCATTTGATTTACGGGCCCTGGAACTCTCAGTGCACTTTACTAGGGACTTATCAGTAAATCAAGTATGCCAATCATGGAAACACCAGTCCATAATGCAATTTACACAGAGAGCATATGCACTTCAGCACTGAATAGTAGTGGCAAAGTACCCAGGGATCTAAAACCAACAAGAGCAAGTCAGGAAAAAATGGGAGGAAGAAGCAAAGCGTTTGGAGATAACCCTGCAAAAACACCCATTTCCAACAGGAGGGAAGTGTGCTTTTCCCCTAATGCAATCCATAGCAAGAAGACATTCATGAGAGCCTCCCTCGCTAACGTGGCATATCAGTATAGAGAAACATCAAAAAATGTGTTTTTACTTAGAGGTGAAAGGGCAGGGGGGAAACCGGGCACTTTGAACAATAACCTAAAAAGGCTCCAACTCCTTCTCAACCTATAAATACTAAAGAGAATCGTGAGACTCCATTGTATTACACCAGAAGTAGGTTTCAGGTACGCAATGAGACATGAGATGCTCAGTAACTGAAGGCTTGGCGCTTCTCCGAAACACAATTTTAGGTATACATTTTGAAAGGCATATCTTGTTTATAGTAAACAGACATCCTACATAAGAAAACACATAACTACCTAAGGCACATCCTCCCTGTCCTTAAAAGGAACATTTTAACTAAGAAACAGTTTCTTAAATAGGACTTGACAGGGACATGTGATTGGTATGACAAAAATTTTTTTTTAATTACTTTGAGGTGAATGGGCAGGGAGAAACCGGACACTTTGAGCACTTACAGAAAAGGCTTACAACTCCTTCATTGACTCAACGTTTAAACACTAAATAGAACCATGAGACTTAATTTTATCACACCAGAAGCAAGTTTTAGGTACACAATCAGACGTGAGATGCTAAGTAACTGAAGACTTGGCACTAATCAGAGACGCAATTTTAGAGGATTCATTTTGAAAGGCATATCTTATTTACATGAAACATACATCCTACATAAGATAACGCACAAATATGTAAGGCCACATACTCTCTGTCTTTAAAAGCAAAATGTTAACTTTAGTAACCATGACTTGACACGCACATCTGACTAGGCCAAAAAACGACCATGTGCCTTGCAGACTTTCAAAGTCAAGAATTTTGAGAGCACTTTGCGGTTTATACGAGAGTCTCCTAAATCAGATTTCATTGAAATGTTCACATGATCACAATGGCTACCAGGACTCCGAGGTTTGCTTGAGTGGTACTGAATAGCTGTAAGATTTATAAATTTACAAACGGCCATGACAAACCAATAACATCCTTTCCCCTTCTGTGGCAGAGCGTTACTTGCTGGAGGAAGGTGGTAGATTAAGCACTAACCACTTGAATCTTCATAAGTGGAAAGGCAAACCTTCCAGATCTCTCAAAACCATATTTTCCTCCCTCACACATTTGTATGAAAAAGCTTAAGACCTACACAACTATGAAATAATGGAGGAGTGTGGGGGGGGGGGGGAGAAAAGAAATAAGATTTGCAGGCATATTGGCGAATAGCCTTCTGCACCTTGTGACCTCCACATCTTCCGATGTTTCTGTAAAAGCGGTTTTGGACGAGGGTTCCTCTTCCACGTGTATCTATTCAATTACCTTACCCAGAATTGTGTTATTTGTTGAGACTGCCATATTACATGGTTAAAGCTGCTTTTTTGTCCACAGGTTCGTAGGCAGTCAAAAGCTTGAATATTTGCATTTGTGTTCTGGTTTAGCAGACCTTACATAGTAGCTTAAGTTGCACTAATCTAAAACAAAATCTTACAACCAAATCTCTGGGATACATGACGGCGTCATGTCAGTCTTCCTCCCCCGTTCTCCCAAGTCTTTCTCCCATTTCAGTTTCAGCTTGTATCAAGCGTCAATTGTTCTAAACTGACCACCCTCTTTTCCATGTTTTCCATAAATACATGGCTTTCCATGGAACAGTAGTCTGACAGGACTTCAGAGAAGTATTTTACAGTTCTATATAGCACAGAATTGGAGTGCTTTACAACAGCACAAGTTACACTATACAAGGTCAGATTATTTTTCTAGTCATGGGGAAATTTAGTGACTTGCGCCGAATCACAGGATGTTGAGCTGATGTTAGGACTTAAACCTGGGACCCTAGTTTCAAAGTCGGCAGCTCTAGCCGTAAGGTCACATTTCCTCCCCAGTACTAGTTTCTAATATGCTAGAATAGACAGTCTATGTTGTACGAATGCATTCAAATGATTGCAACTCAACCCATAATTAACCCATCTTGATGAAAATACAAATGCTAAGACTTTGACCAAGAGCATGGTTAAATGCCTCCTTTCAAATGTTTACTTAGGGATGGTGTACAATTGGTGTTTTTAAAAAGATTCACCATTACTGACACTTTGAACAAAAGATCTGCAGCTAACTCCTCAAGCTTCACTCAGAAAAAAAATATGTAAAAGAGCATACTGTTGAAATTATTTCAATGTATTCGACGATTGGAAAATAAAAGTTGTACGGTGCACTTTTCGCTTATGCACAGTGGTGTTATATTTAACAAAAGGTCATTGTATGGTCAAGGAAGAAGGAGAGTGATCATCTAAACAGTGTTGGATGCTCTCTGGTTTGCAGCAGATGCCCCCACCAAAATCATGTTCTTTTATGGAATTTAATTCTTATTGGAAAAAAAAACCCAAAGACTGCAACTACAGTCTGAGTGACTGAAATACCGTGGTGTTTGCAGAGGAGAGGACTGCATATCCCAGGGAGCAGCCTGAAAAGAGGGGCAGCCGCCACATCATTGCGCTGATGCGCTTAAAGAGCTCCTTTGACTCCTGCGGCGCAGGATACTGTATTGTTGCAGAGGATGGGACTGCATGTTCCAGGGAGCAGTGAGCAGCCTGAAAGGAGGTGCTACTGCCAAATCACTGCGCTTAAAGTGCTCCTTGGAGCCGGGTTGGTGGTAAGAAATAAGCAACTCTAGCTTGCTAATGGTCTTTTTAACTCATCATTTTAATCTTTTCCCTTTTGGATCATTGTGACAAGACAAATCATATTAAACTTGAAAGTGACTAGTTACGCCACCAATAAGGGGAAGTCTAAAATCTTGAGAAAGTAGACCTCTCTACATGTTCATTGTGGACTATAAATAGTGGAGTGCTGAGGTCAGGGGGAACCCTGTTGCATGCTGCTTGCCGCACCCAGAAGTGGTTGAGTGTCTGACCTGCCGTTAAGTGGAGAGTTGTCTTTCCTAGTTCAGAGTTTTACTACACACCTGGCTGGGCCTTGAAGTGGGGATCCAGCCTCCAACTTGGGTTTAACTCGTCATAAAGGAGCTTCTTCTTCCTACTAACTTATACTTATGATATGAGGAAAAGGAAAGTGGAGGCGAAAAAGGTACCCCATAAATGGCCCAGAACAAGTACCTCTATCCTTCCGTTCTTAAAAACGCTGTGTATGCACTCACTGAAGAAATCATTTGTGTGGAGGAACAACTGACCCAATCATGACAGAGCACTGATTTAATTGATGAAGAAGGGGAAAGTTTGAGGAAAGACGCAAGACCGGTTCTAGAGGCTCAGAAATGCTTTAACACTCAACCCTCTGTGGACACTCAGGACTTGCAACCCTTGGTCGACCCCACAAATACAGAATCTCATGCGACTACAATTATGCACAACCAGACAGACGGGGAGGGCGGCTGGGTGGGACCAGGCCAAAAAGAAAAAAGGGTGGACTCCCCCGCAAGTTTCAATATCTAGCAAGAAGCCAACTAAGAAATCAAAAAGGGCGCATCTGGCTGCTGTTCCGGAGGAGGGTTCTATACAGAATCTTTTAGTTAATCTGGAAAGTACAAATTCATTTTGCCTTTGAGAATCTTGGTCTTAGATTTGACATGCTTGAGGAGAGGGTGGATTCACTGATGAAATCTGTAGAGCGGCTGAGTGAACAAATGGATAACATTATGATAAAAGTATCTACTCCCTTGAATATCCTGACAGACATCCACCACGGTCAGACTTCTTCCGTTGGTGAAGCAGGTTATAATAGTTTACATCCTCCCTCAACAGCTGAATGCCCCTCAGGTCTTGGCAATGTTGGCATTCTGGGCCCAGTTGGTAACTCAATGCGTAACCTCTCTAGCGCTGTTGTCGCAATGCAGTCAACTGCCCTAGTAGTGGAGAAGGCTGCAACTTTGTAGGCGGGCGAAAGCAGAGGGTCACTCCCCCAGTAGCAGACCTGGAATACAGGGATTGTTTAAATGCCTCAAACCCAGATGCTTATTTACAAAAGAGTGTTCAGCAAACTTCATCGGAGTCTACGGGGGTACCTCTCCCTCCGCTTTCTTCTTCAGCTTCCTCCTGCCTGTACTCCGTACGTCCTGGTCCTAGCTGATGTTCCACCTCATTTGCAATAAGCCCATGAAAGTGTCCAGCAACTGAAAAACAAGGTTGTGGACTGGCTTACTAGAAGAGATCCCTTCATTGCTAAACAGTTGTTATTCAATGAAATCATAGTGGTACGGAGAGTGAGATGAATTGGCAGAGCCTCGAAATTATGGGCATGGACGGTTTTGTTATTTTTTTTTTGTAATGCTCATAGGTCAGGATTCTTTTTAATTAACTCCCAGCCAGGCAATTTCAAATAGAATTTCAGTGCTGACTTTAGGCTTTTTTAAATAAGCCTGCGAATTCGGGGCCGAACAGCCAGAAAGAGCCTTGCAAAAGAACCTGTGCTAGATTGTGCCCATGCTTGGAACCAGGGTCCTAATATCCCCTTATCTAATCAATATGATTTGTTGAGCAGGCTCAGCGATCAGGATTGACTGGGGATGGCACAGTTTAGTATGAATCTGCAAAAGTGCACCACTGAGCCAGGGAGCTCAAGGTTTTAAGCTGGAATATTGCTGGGTCGCAAGGGAAATTTGACAACCCAGACTGGCTCAAGACGCTCACTTCCTCTGACATCATTTGTTTGTAAAAAAAAAACGTGGGACACGACCCTATTTGGAGGACTTTGCCACCTTTCCTACGAATGTGCACCCATCATCCAGTGGGAGAGCGGTGGGAGGGCTGGGGAGGGGTTAGCAACATTTGTCAAACAGTACCTGATCTAAAAAACAGTGGTCTTCTCAGTTATTCACCCCCATCTTCCTGGGGTTCTTCTTTCATTTGCTAACAATTGTGGTTTGCTGTGTATTCACGTATATAACGTGATTCACAGAAAAGAGACTGGTGGTTATGATGCAGGGACACCTTCTAAATTCTTTTTACACCTCATATTCCAATAAATATATTGCACTGATGATACTTGATTTCAAACATCATCCTTGTAGAAACTATTTATTTAACAGGGGGGACCAGGAGGATGGTATTGACAACCAAGTTCATGTTAAACAAACGGTATAGGGGGATTTGATTAATGACTTATCTTCCAATTTTAACTTGATTAATCTTCTAAGTGTAAGTGCGGTACTTTCAGGAGCTAGTGCCCGGATATTTAAAGGTTATGGTAATGCTGCTTTATAATCCTCCCTGAGAACATTCTCAGTGGACTGGAACATTTTTAGTGATCATAACCCTCTTTCTACTAGTTTTTACTGGGACATGAGGCAGGTGGATCAGTGTTTCCTTCTTAAAACTCTGGTCATTTCTAAAGATCAGGGACGGAGACTGAACTGGTATTCGGTAATTCTGGAGGTTCTTAATGCCAAGTTTGTTTCATCTTGCCATTCTGAGTTTCAGGTATGTCTGGACTGACAGTCCTCTCTGGGTAGTTATTTTAAGGACTTTGGATACAATAAGTGTCCACATCAAGTCTGCTCTTACTATGTCCAGTATTTCAGTTCCAGGTGGTTGGTTCAATAAGAATTGCTCTAGAGTTTGCAAAGCGCCTTAAAAAAACACTATGAGATAGTCGCGGGGTGCAACAATATACAATGATTTATAGAGAAGCTCTAAAAAATGGGAAGCTGGGGCTGAAGGAGTTGTGAGACAAACTTGACACCTAATGTCATGAGAGCCAGAGCCATGTTGTGGAGGGTCGTAAATCAACCGTTTTTTTTTTACGAATAAGGTAACCAACCAGGCCACCATCGTCCCGGCACAGGTAAGGGTGAATCATTTTTTCACTATTTCATGGTGAGGACGTCAAACTGTCAACCCCAGCTGCAGTAGAGGGTGTCAAGTTGAAGGTTCACTGGGAATAAATTAGAGATGCAATTTTGTCACTCCCCTCAGGTAAGGCTTCAGGTGTGAATTGGGTTCTGGGGTACTTGTTTAAGTTCCTAGTGGACCTATGGGCCCTTTTCCTCACCCTTAACATAAATGCTCCCATCAGCAGTTCTTTACCAGAGCCATGGTGTCGTTCGTTGATAGTGCCTGTATTTAAGAAGGGGAACAGGAAGAACCCAGCATGTTATAGACCCATTTTGTTAATTGACACCGAGGTCAAAATCATTGGTTGTATAATCCTGGAGAGACTTACACACTGGGCAGACGAACACAACATACTATCTGACCTTCAGTATGGGTTTAGGCCTGGTAGGGGAACAGCGGAGCAGAATCTTTACCTACATCTCTTAATAAATATACTAGGGCCAAAAAAGGGTCGATATACCTTGCCTTCATGGACCTCAGCTCTGCCTTGGATAATGCAACAGAGATAAGCTCTAGGCAGATATGGGGTGCATTGAGGTGGAACCTGTGCTGATTGTTTTTTTACAGGACCTGCACTCTGATCTGACAGGCTCGGTCATATTTGGGCGTAATAGGAATGCGCCAAACACTTTAACCTAAGGAGGGGTGTCTATCAGGTCTGTACTTTGGCACCCTTTCTGCTCAGTATGTACATCAATCGTTTAGAGGTGGTGCTTTCTGTCCAGTACGCAGGTGTTTCAAGAGTGAGAGGTAGATTGATATCTGCCCTTTTATATGCAGACGATGCGGTTTTAATTGGGGGTACCATAAGAAGTGAAAAGTGGCTTCTAGACCTTTTTTATTGATTTTATGAACAGTCTGGACCTTTTAACTAATTTTAAGAAATCTCATGTCATGGTCCCTAAAAGTACCAAAACCACTAGCTTTTTGGCGCAGAGTCAGGCTTTAACCAAGGTTGATACTTTTACTTACCTAGGGATTCCAATAGATTCTAGTTTCAGATGGCAGCCCCTAATGAAAAAAAATGTTGGGCCTTTTAAGGGAGCTGTTGCTAGTCTATATGACTTCTTCTCCGATTGTGTGTGTCAAAATTCGGTTAAAACATTATTAGAAGTTTATAAAGATAAGTACATCCTCATATTCATCTTTGGTTGTGATATGTGCGTCTATGCCAACAGTACCTCAATTTTAGTGGAGGAAAATACATTTCTGAGAGTCTCTTAGGTGTTGGCCAAAGTATCCCCTGAGAGATCGTACATGAAGAGCATGGTATGAAGTTTATCTCAGACTTTATTCCTCTGAACCTATTTTACTTTGGTGTGCAGTCTGGGTCAATGAGGAGTTAAGCCTTAATAGATATGTTATCCAATTTCAAACAGTCTCGGATAGCCAGTCACATATACCCTGCCTGCACTATTTGAGAGAAAACTTTAAAGCTCTTGGGAGATAAGACTTATATTTTAATCTCGAGAATACTGTGAAAAATTATGTGGTTTGGAAAACGCAGGCCTTTAGTTTCAGGGTGGCAGCCGAGAGGGAGGCCTCTGCTCTATCCAAACGTTTCATCGGTATATCTTGGTAAAATCAGTGGTTGGGATGGAGGGGTCAGAGGAGGTATCTTTTTACAGATGTCTAATAATCATTGGTGTATACTGACACACTTTAGGCTGGGTATTTTTCATCAGTTGTTGTTTATAAAAGGCACCTGAAACAAAATAACCAATCTTCCACCCTGTACCTGTGATCAAGTCTCATTTTGTGATACAATGCACTTAGTTCTCATCTGTCCCAAATACAACACACTTCGCCATAGTTTTTATATTGCCGGGTTGTGTGACTTGTGCTCCTGGTTTGTGTTGTTACTCTTGGGCATGGTTTGTCTGCAGTTGTGCTGTGCTTAATTGTGCATGTGTGCCATTGTGCCCATCTCCCCCCGTCCCCCCAGGCCCTGCTGGTTCCTCTCCCTGTTGCTGTTGTCTTGGGCAGTTTCCGGTCCCCGAGTCCTGCCACCATCTCCAGACTGATGTGGTGGACACCATTTCCTCCATGTCATCCAGCTCCTGGTGTGGCGCTGGACTCCCACCTCCGGTGTGCATTGCTGCCTTCTTGTTCTTGGCGTGTTTCTGCAGGTTTGTGCCTTTCGCATCATTCTGGAAGTTCTGGTTTTCTGCCATTATCCTCCTCCGCTCTCAGGCTGCATTCACCTTGTCCAAGATGGCCTGCCATGTACAATGTTTTGTTGCCAATGGGGCTGGAGGGGTTGTCTGCTGGCTCGGGTTGCCTCCATTGAGGTTGGCTGTTGTTTTCGGTTTGGTTTGTCTTTCTTTTTCAGGCTTTTGTTGTGCTTATTCCTGCCTGCCGTGTGTTTCGCTGGCCTGGCGGTGCTTATCCCTGCTTTTCTCATCACGAATGGGCTCATCGCACGTTTTCTGGTGTTGTGGTTTGTGTTTTTATCTCCGTCGGGGTGGTTGTATCGCAGACATTGGCCGCGTTTTCGGCAGACTATCGCATGCTACCGCCGTGTTGTGAATTCCACGTTACACAGGGTTATTTTCCCGCGATAGGCTGCGATGTGTAAAGTTGCGTTAGCATTTTTGGTGATGTTTAGCACACATTCTTGTGAATATACCCCTTAATCTCCCCGTGCCTACCAAAAATGAATGTGTTCCCATGTAATGCAACTGGTGCTATGTAAAGCGCTCCGATACCCGATTCAGGTCAAATACACGCTATATAAAACTTCGAAATATATAGATAGGTACCATTTGGGGGTGTTCAACTATTGGGATTCAGATGATTATTCGGGTTCGCCTCCCACATTTTCATGACTCACCCTTTACTCCACAGTATTATTCACAAGATCACCTGTATTTTCTGCATGATTCTCCTAGTGTGAAGATTTTGGCTGGTGGGGATTTAATGATGTGAAAGGATCCTTACATTTGACTCTAGAAGGGCAGCTATAGGTTTTAGCAATTTCTTCTAAAGTGTCATATAACAATAATTTCAACTCACCGTACAGTCATGAGTTGTCAGCATTTTAAAGAAGGCAGCCGTAGAAAACTGGAGACACTGCCTGTAAAGATCATGAGATGTGCGAGGTATACATTTGGGAGTTTTATTATTTTCTCTTAGTATTTATTTTCTTCATATTTCTTCATTCAGCTCCAGAGGGCTGGAAAAAGGTTATGTGAAATGCACCAGAAAAGAAGATTTTAAGCTCATAAAGCCACATATGGGTTAAGAGAACATGAAAGCTGAATATAAATACTGTTCATTTATCTTATTTAGTTGGCATGTGTGCTTTCGGCAGATTTTCCTTCTTGATCTCTGCTGCATCCCCTTTGGGTCACAGAAAACAGGAAGCCATGTCACAGAGATGCATGTGACTGCTGGGCCCGAGGTCAGGGCCATGGAGGAGCAGTCACACACAGCAAAACAGGAAGTTGGAAAGTGGTGAAAGTGAACATCTCAGCTGCCATATAATAAAGGGTGCAACCCACTTATTATTTGGCAGCTCCTACACACTGCCACAGTAAGGAAATAATTGAATATGGCAAAGATACTGCATGGCACGAATTCTACCGGACTGTGAGACAGTCTTTAAGAGCTGACAGTCGGTAAAATTCTACGAGGTCCTAGTAGTTATAGGTATCTGTAGCCAGAGCATGCTGGGAAGCTGGCGCCAAGAATTAAGGGCTCGCTCGTGCAGGCATATGTGCGTGTATGTGATCTTCAAGTCACAAGATTCAGTGTCGTCAGGGACAAACTAGCCTTTCATTCTTCCAAGGCTGATAAATTGATTAGGAGGTACATCTGTTATTTATACTGCGAGGAAGTACCAAAACTACCCTAGTTAATTCATTTTGAGGCCTACTGCAGAACTAGGAGAGATAGCTCCTTCACTTTCAAACCCAAATCTGGAATTCTTTTTTTGGCGTTTTAAGTTGCACAAACTCCACCCAAGGGTATTAGAGAAGTTTATATGAGCACCAGTTACAGTACACAAGGTAACATACATTTTTTAGACAAAGAGAGATTAGGTGTGTGCACGGAATCACAGGATGTTGAGCCTCGAGACTCGAACCTCGTTCACCAGTTTCAAAGTGGGCAACTCTAGCCATAACGCCACATCCACGGAAAATCTGGCAATACACGGGCCTATGAGATTTAATTGGTTCATATCTGGCACTTGTTACAGTTTTGTTATGCATTGTATCTCTGTGGGTGAAACATCTGTACCCTCTGATAAAAGGTATATATTGCTCTTCACAGCTCCCAATTGTTTACATTAGAAAAGTGCAAAACTGCAGTGTGGTTCGTTTCCCGATCATATTTGTTTGCTGAACAGTGCCAAAAGATGGATTCATCTGCTTCGTGAGGAATGAAGGTACGAGTGTGTATCTAAGATACTTGCATATAGCTCATCTGTGTTGTTTGTTTAAGATGTAGCATATGTTCCTGCATGACCTTTCAGAATTAGTTCAGAGATAAAAGCTTGGTCTTGTACTTCAATCAAGTTATTTTATTCTGTCTAAGAGTAAAGTTTGGCACTTTTTGAAATTAAGTCGTTCCTCTTCACTTTCGAAACAAAACTCTTGATTCATTTGCTGCCACCCAAGGATCTTTTGCACTATGGGCCGTTGTGTTGTCCTAGAAGGTTTATTCAGTGGTGGCTGGCAGGGAACAGGGGTGGCGGGCGGTTACCTCCTCACGGCCGCTGTCTTGCCTCCATCGTTGCTTCTCTTCCTGAAGAGTCCTGGAAGCAGGAACCACACAAGCTCCCCACAGCCAAAGACAACACTGATGTCAACAATGTTGTGATTGGTCTGTGCGCCGTGGTTCAGCATCAAAGAGGCACTGGGAGCCTGTGCATGTTCTCCACCCAGGCTGTGTATTACAGCTTGGTGGGGAACGTGCAAAGTGCGCATGAGTGTTTGGCCAGCCCAAGACGGCTGGCCAAACCGCCATGCGCACTTATTTTGCACGAACCACTCCTCCTCCCTGTGACACCAGCGCCACCCCACCCTAACCCAGCCCTGTAGCTACGAAAAATGAAATGATAAGAAAGATGTTATTGTCATTTTATTGTTCCTTTCTTCTGCTCTGCGAGCAGTGGGACGATGCACCTCCTCCTTAGTGGAAGAGCCTCCCCTGGGTTTAATTGGTTCCTATCTGGCACTTATTAAAGTTCGGTTATCCATTGAACCTCTGTGGGTGAAAGATCCGAACCCTCTGAAAATAGGTATACATCGCCCTTCACAGCTGGTGGTGCCATGTTTATAAAAAAATTGCAATAGTGCCCATCATAGCTTGCGTGATATTGAATGAGTAGAGTAGAGTATAACCAATCTTTGTGATTCCTCTTTATTTTTTTTTATGTGTCATATACTGCAGACTGGGCCCATAGGATGTCAATGTGCTCTGCAATAAGTAAATCGGTACAATTGACACACAAAGTGTCCACCTGTTACATCACAGAATTACATATGTCATGACATATATAAATAATAGCATACTATTCACAGCTACTTAAATAAAAAGTAGGGATGAAGAAGGGGTGATAATTTAAGATCTTTAAAGTGGATACCCTACGAAGCAAGAATACACTTGAAGATTGCTTGTTTGACGCACAAAGCCCTCCACTTCAAAACACCTGGATACCTGGCTCAAAAACTGGAAATATCAGGTAGTGTTAGACCTTCCAGAAGTGCAAACTCATTGCTACTCAAACCGCAGACTTTTCGCAAAAAGAAAAACGAGACTCAGAGCCTTCTCGGGCGCAGCACCTAGGATCTGGAACCCTCTCCCACCAGAAATTTGCAGAATCCCCTACACGGCGGCGTTCAAACATGAAGTAAAAACAATCCTAATGAACAAGTTCCTGCCTTAAATGAGTCTGGCTTGTCTGTTGTCGAAAGGTCCCTTTTGGTTGTTTTCCTAAAAATTGTATTGTCTGTGACTCTTGGCCTTACCTATTAAGTAACGTTTTGCCGTACCGTATTAATGTATGTTCTGCTAGCGTTTATGTACAATGTTATTAGCTCATAATGTTAGCCCTCTTACCTCAATGTTCCCTTTCTTTGTCCCCCATCCCACTACTGTGAAGCGCTCTGATACCCTCCGGGGTCTTGTTCGCGCTATACAAAACTTTTTAAATAAAATAAATAAGGCCACTTTTTTTTTTAATCTACAGATGTAAGACAGCTTTTCTATATTTACAATGTGTATCCACACCTGAAATCTGTTTTGATGTGGTGTGGTATTTGAATGGGGTTTTTAGTTCAAGATACTAGGGCCTGTTAATATTTGTCCTTTTGTTGTAGATCAAAATGGTGCTATATTATGATTATCTCGGCAAGTGGTTTTAGTAGACAGCTATTTTAGATGTTCTGTCGAGCTATAGTTCCTGCACTTGCTGTATTTCACCGTTTTAACTGAAGGTCATGATTTCATCATTGCTTGCTTTTTATCTGTGTCTGTATTTTTCAAAAGGTTCTGGATTTAGATATTTATGAAGAAATGTAATGAATATATATATATATATATATATATATATATATATATATATATATATATATATATATATTCCTACTGGCGGTCGCCAGTAGGTAGTTATAGTAAGGACCCCTTTTCCATAGGAAATCCGCAACATTCTATTTTGAATAACTTTGGCGCCGGTCGACGAATCCTCGCGAATTTCTCAAAATAGGTGGGGCGCTACGCTCCGCTCCTACCCTGAAAGTCTCGGGGGGATACGTCAAGCGGGGGCTGAGATAAAAGGGGGGTCCCAAAACGCGTTTTTCCCATGCATTTTTCCATAGGACCTTTAGAACGAGCTACAGCCCGAACGGCTGAACAGAATTACTAGAAATTTGGCAGAGAGGTAGTCCCTATGTCAAGGAAGTGCCTTTTGTAGGTTTGGTGTAAATCTGTTCAGTAGATTCTGAGAAAATAGCCTTTAAATCAATATATATATCTGAGCCCGCTTACGGTACGCTTTCCGTACGCTTACGGTAAGCTTACTGTACGCGTACGGTGGCGTGCGCGAGCGCGAATCTGATTGGCTCTTAGATCTTAGTAAACATTCGAATCGGCCGAAACCAGGAAGCGGCGTCCGCCATTTTGTCTCTCGCACTGAGTGTTATTTATCAAACATGATGCCAAAAAACATGTTACGGGGCTGTTTTGACAACTCCCTCCCACATAGTCATGTTGAGGGAGTCCCCAAACATCCCCCAAGAGCAAAAACGGTTTTATTTTTTTTCCGGCAATTTCGCAGAGTACGCTTACCGTACGCTTACGGTAAGCGTACGGTAAAAAATAGAAATAAAAAAAACATTATCCACACTTACCCCACCCCCTGTGCTTTTGGTGGCCGTAGGCCACCAAATGTACAGGGCTTATTAAATCAGTAAAAAAAACTATATTTTGGCAACATGAAATTATAAAATCGAAATAAAAAAAACACTATCCACATTGACCCCACCCCCTGTGCTTTTGGTGGCCGAAGGCCACCAAATGTACAGGGCTTATTAAAGTTGATAAAAACCGTGCACGGAACGCACTGCGTTAAGTGGGCGCGCACGCCTCGAATGGCGTAAAGTAACTTAGCATTTAAAAAAACCGTACAAATTCACTGAAAAAAACCATAGGTTTCACACACGTTATAGTTAGGAATTAGCATTTAAAAAACCTTGCAAATTCACTGAAAAAACCATAGGTTTCACACATGTTATAGTTAGCGGAAATTTTACTGATAAAAAACCAATGAAATTGCCCCGTTATAGTTAGTGCTGGCAACTATAACTCACGCGACCGCAATCTTCTGCTGATGACATATGTGTCTTTATAAAAAAAAATATTTGTAATATATGTATAGCTAAAAATGTATGGAAGAAGACATGGGCAAATAAGTGTCTAAATACAGTATTAGCATCAGCAGAGGATTGCGGTCGCGTGAGTTATAGTTGCCAGCACTAACTATAACGGGGCAATTTCATTGGTTTTTTATCAGTAAAATTTCCGCTAACTATAACATGTGTGAAACCTATGGTTTTTTCAGTGAATATATATATACACACACTTGTATGATTTTACATAAATTGAATAAAGTTATCAATGACTGAAAAATCAATACAGAGCTACCACTTCAAGTGTATAGCTCACATTCGAACAAATTCATTACAACCTGGATGAGGAATCAACTAAACTGTGAACTAGAGGATGCTATTAAAATAATTTTCAGTAAGAACACAAAGGGCAGGATCTATATTTGGGAAGCATGGATGATTTAGACATGATCCCCACAAGTTAAAAAGAAGGATCAGCTGTTTCTAAACACATCATAGATTTGTATATTCATAGCCTAAAACGAGGCCATGGAGTACAAAGGAACTTGTGCCAACGAAAACAACATTCCAAGGTATGATCACATTTCTTGTCACCACTCTCATTCTAATGAAATTGCTAAGAGGTAATACAACTAAATAAAAAATTTGAGACAGTCACAAAAATCCTGTTACTGAGCAGTTATTAGGGACTGAATGTGACAAATTACTACAGAGACTGTCCAAAAAGAAATAGAATGAACTACGTGAAGTGACATAAGCAAAGACAGCAAGTGGTCCTAGGCCTGCAATGCCACAAGTATGGTTGGACTGCAGTTTATTATAGGTCTCAGTAACTCACAGTAGCTCTACAGCGAGTGACTCATGTTCACAAGATACCCAATACAGACCAGCAGAGACAAATTACAAGTGGTTTCAAGATGAAGGAGTGGGACGCTGCTATTTGAAAAAGGGATTAGAGGAACGGTTACGGAATGGTAATTACCACCTGATGGAAAACGCGGACGGTCTAGACATGTGTACAGTGGTAGGTGGGCAAAATCCCTTCCTTTGCTACACCACATGGTCTTTCATTCGTTCCAAGAGAGATTGTGATTCAACATGAGTAGTGGGAGAACTTGTTTATGGATTATTTTGCAGTTATAAGCACAAATGGGTTTCTGAAGATACACATGACCCCTTACTCGAGATGGTAAAGACCTACGGCCCTGTGGAGCCCATCATGCATTATGGTAAAAGTAATTTGCCAGTATTCCACAAGAAGGAGCTCACAATTCTGAGGTAGGGGTGCATGTGGGACTCTTAGTGGGTTTGTGATGGCTAAGGCTCAATATGCTAAAAGCCTAATGTATAAAAACATAGCCCCTGCACCTGGCCTGTCCATTACAGGAACTACACCTAGTATGAGAATTAAGTTTTGCATATGACTGGCTATATCACATGCTCAGATATTTATAATTAGAATATACAAGGACTTCAAAAAGCAGAAGAACAGCACAGACCATCTTGCTGGTTACAAAGAAATCAATGTACTTACACAAACACAATCTTGGTCATCTCGACAGACAAGTAATCTGAAAATATGTGACATGGCGATCAAACATTAACCACACCACTCAGTCTAGTTCTAGTGGCACTCGGATTCTCAGGACCAAGGTTCTTGAATAGGGTTATACTGACTGTTGGGATTAAAACACAGCCAATCACACTGCAAGATCCATGGGGTTCCTCATAACTCATCCAATCAACATTAGCAAATGAGGCAAACGGATTCTGGTGAGCCAATTATGGGGACAAGGATCCTATACACATCACCAATATTCAGGAATGCATATTGTATCGGTTTCAAAGGGTGTCAAGGAAAGAAGCCAAGATTCTTAGTAATGGGGACTGGGCAGATTTTACACTGGTAGGATTGTACACGGTTCCTAAAATGGTACCAGTGGAAAAATCTGCAGTGTTGACTAGAACCTTAACTGCCAGCAACCCATGGTCTCTCCATAGTCTACTGGGTAGGAATAAAGTCACCCTCTACTTTGGTAGAGGTGCAACCTTGTTAACAAAGTAGTTTATTTTGCTGGAAATGCAATATGAATAGGGGCAGTAATAGAGTGCTAAAATGTTTTCAAGAAAGTACACAAAGTCTTTGGTAATATTTTGCCTTAAAATCTCTTCCCAACCTGCAGCGACTAGTTTTCGATTGTACACATCCTTCTTTGTATTTGATTTAACTGTAGTTTGGTAGTTTCTGTATTTAAAGCACCAGTTACAAATTTCAGCAACCTAATAGCAAATCTTTGTCTATAGACTCACATCAAATAGCTCTGTATAAATATCCCAATAAAATGTAAAAAATTTAAATTGTCCGTTTTATCAACTGTGTCAAAGCTTTAATTGCCAATTAATTATATACAACTGTGATGATGTACTGCTTTCATTAATGAAACGTAGTAACTAATTCTGCTTTGTAATATTTGTATTTACCTTACATAAATAAACAAGCATTGGCATAGCCAATAGGTCTCGCCTTTGGGACCTTATAAGTGTCTAGTTTTCCAGCACAATATACTTGGTGCAACAACATCAACTGTTGCAAGGCTAAACACTTATAAGGTCCCAAAGGCGAGCCCTATTGGCTATGTCAATGCTTGTTTTATGTGTACAAGTAAGCAATGAAGGCAGGCATTAAGATTCAGCAAGCACAATTTCACATTAAAGAGGCAAGGATTTCTGTGCTGAGGATGACTCTTGGAAATATTTGAGAATAAAAAAAAAAGAAACTACTGATCCCTACCCACTTTGAGTGTGTTGTCTTCCAACTGCAACCCGGCAACTAAATTTCCCCTTGCCCTTGACCGGAGTAAATAACAGTTTCCAGGGTAGTAATGAATCATGGAGAAGTCCATGAATACCTAGGAGATCACTCATTTGTGGATGTTCCTAAACTTTCCAGGGTGTTCCCATCCTAGAATATCCACTACCATCTTCACCAGATGTGAAATCTTAGTAAACATGCTCCCAGGTATTTAAGTGATCATGACTAGTGGGAGGGACCAAATACATTTGTTAAATCAATAGTGTAAGCACCGTTGCCTGTTTCCCACTCAGTCTTATAAAGAAAGGATTGTAATGAGGGAAAGAAAACTGGTCGGAAGCTGGTTCACTACAAGTTGAAATACATCTTTGTTCGATCCTGGATATCTGCAATAATTAAGTGGTACACAATCCCTCGCTGGTGGCATTCTAGGCGATTGCAGAGTTCGGACGTATTCAATTAGTGGGCTAGGTGTGCAACTGCTCAGCGGAAATGTTTGTCATTACTATAATGAGAATCTCCTATTTGACACAAATGAAAATGTTATACCTTCGTGAAATTACTGTCAAAAGCGCCGATAAGTAAGATGGAATCGGACAGACCATGAGCCCCCAAGTCGAACTCTGAGATGCATGCCGTGGACTTTGACCTTCGTGCTCAGGCCAGTAGCTGCCGTACATGCATTTTTTACTGGGAATATTTGCAAAGTCATACTCCTTCTAGTACAGCAACAGCTGTCCCTCCGCTCCCAGGTGTCCACTATAATAACATCTAGGTTGCCATGGCTAACGGCCCCTCTAGCGCCACCCCTTCCTCAAGTGGCGTTGCAAGGGAGCCGTATCAGAAGGGCAATAAATTACAGCCACAATTGAGGTGCTATTGCCCCCACCCCTCCCCCCATGTCCTGCAACCTCAGTGTCACTGCAGAGGGATTTTATAAAGGTAGAATGGTGCCAACTGTGTAGATCAGGAAGCGACTTCCAAACATTGGCGTGCGCACCCGAACCAGATATGATTAATAATAGCATTAACAGGCATGCAATTCTATTCTACAGGTGACAGCAAATAACATTTTGAAACTCAAATCCTTTTATTGCAGCATTATAAAAACACCTGAATGTACTTACGGGCCTCAGAAAGATGGAACAAGCAGCCTTTTGAGTCGCCTTGAAGTGGATAAAAGCACAACAACAAAATAAACACCTTGTGAAAGGAATGCTAGTCTCCTAGTTGAACTATCAGGGGTGAGATGTACCATTTTAGGTTGACACCGGGTTTCACCAAAGCGCGCTTTCAAGAGACCACCACCGTGTCTATCGGATAAGCATTTCCCAACAAGAGGACACAATATGCAGGATGCTTTGTACTGGAATGATAATATTAATTTCAAGGCGACATGCAGTCAACACCTGCATAGCGGGCCTCCCCTGTTTAAAAGTGGTTGCATCCAATTAGTGGCAATTTTTGTGAGCAAAGGACGGTATAGGTAATTTAAGCCAATCTCAAGGGTTTCAATTGTTAAAGCTGCAGTAAAAGCACACGGTATAATGTAAGGGAATAGCACACGGGCACTGCGTTTACTTGTCTCTCTGACTACAACACGTTTGCTCATGTGCAAAAAATAAGTAAATGCAGGGCTTAGAAATCAAAGCCACACACAACTAAAAGATGATAACATGCAGTCTGCAATGTGAAGTCGATTGAGCCGTGGTTTTATCTTTCAACTTTTACTGGAGTTTTGTCTTCTTCAAAAAGTGCACTTCGAATCAAAAAGGGAATAGCTTTTGGACAAAATAAACTTGTCCTCAATTGGGTCGAATTAGCAAACTCCCTCCTTGAAGAAGCCCTTGTTTGGTAAAACTTTTTTAAAATCCCATAGCTACTGCTGGATGTCTACCACAGTAAAGAACAAGATGTCACCAGGGTATGTGTGCGTTTGTTCCAGAATGTGAAAGTGAAAGACCGCGAACCACGGCCTGCATGGGGGGGGGGGGGGGAAGAGACACTGCGTGGGGCACTAAAAAGCAGGCGGCTGTGCGGACGAAGGCTTTCCTGTGGTGCACGGAGTTTACCTTGCAGGAGCGAGCGCGATAATTACTAACATATGGCGCTGCTGCTTGCTCCCGCAAGGGAATCGCCAAACGTGCACAAGGGCTCATTGGGAACAGTGCAAAACATGCACGAGTTCCCAATAAAGCCTGGAGCGAATCTAAAAGGTCTCAAATGCAGTGCTTGCGCGCTGCTAGGCGAGACCTAAAAAACGACTTTTATTACAAATCACAACTCCTTCTTTCGGACCTTGTACTCTTGCACATAGTAATATTGCAAAATTATACAGGGACCGAGCTTTCACTGATAAGAACCTGCTCTGTCCCACTAAATGTATAAGGGGATCAACAATATGTATCGTGACTGTTCTCAGGCTAGAGCGTACTCTTACAGTGTTGATGTTTTTAGCTCTATACAGGAGTTATTGTCTTTTTGATCTGTGTTTTTTCTCTCACATACACATATTGACACACACACATACAAGGAATTTGAACCATATTGGATTTTTCCATCTTCCTCAAGATTGTGTTCAGACACCGAATATTAATCTGTATTATAACATAACTGTGCAGCTTATTCACCCAAACCAGGGTTTTTTGGTGCTGTGTATGAAGATATACAAATGTGACTTTCTGATCTTCTGATCATGTTCTCTCACATACTATTGAGTTGTGGCTTCACTTTTTTCGGGGGTCCCCTACTTGGGAATGCACACTGTGCTAGGACTGTGATAGAACGTGGGTAGAGTCTAGGGAGGCAGGTGATCTGTAGAGGAAAGATCCCTGCTCTGGTAATTAAGGAAGTGTGTAAGTACACGAGGAATGGGAAGTACAGAGGAAAGCACTCTAATTATTTGGTAAGTAGCACCCGTACACCAAGTTTTCGAAGGGCACATATTCTTGGAAGCTTCGGCATTAAGAGGGGTGAGCTCACCTTTGGAGATTTGGTCTCTGTACGAGAAAGGCACCCTTCTACTTATGTGCCAGTCATTTAAATGTGCTGTTAGTTAGGGGATACTGTTTCCTGGAGGCTCACCTTCTTGGGGGCTTTGGTCACGGTAGCCAGGAAGGAGCGCTGCCCAGATTCCTCCATCTCTTTGGTCTGTTTCTCCTCCTCGGCAGCGGCGGGCACCGACATCCTGAGTTGCCGGGTGGATAGGGAAAAAGTCTGGGAGCAATAGACACCTGCGGTTCACTTCCTGCCGGCGGCACGATTCCCTGTCACTAACCCGAGCTCCTCCAACTGTCACTGACCCAGACACTGGCCCCGCCCAACCGCAGGCCTTGTCCTCCCGACCGAAAGACCGCCCCTCCAATCACCCAAGCCTCACCTCTCATAACCCCCCCCCCCCCCCCCCCCCCCTGCTGAGTGCTGAAAGACTCCTCGTCCGTCCTGCGGCCGGCTGAGCTCTTTCTAGAAAAGGGATTCTTGTCTCATCGCAAGAGCCGGAGTCGTCGAATAAGGCGTACCATTGTGCTGGACTACATACACCCCAGCATCAAGGCCTCAGATAAATATACCAAAAGCCGTTTGAGCCCCATGGTGGATACTCTGTCCCTTTAAAGCAGAGCAGCCCGCCCCTTTTTCGCAGTTCCGCCCTTTGTCCTTGACTTTTTTCTCTGGCCTCTGATCTAGTAGAAAGCCATTTCTTGTATGGCCTGCGTCTGCCTCTTGCCCCGCCTCCTCCTGTCACTCTCCCTACAGGCTGCGGCACTGGGGGCACCGCGTAAATGTAAAACGTCAGCCCATGACATCACTGCGTGGCGTGTATGAGGGGGAAGGAGGGGTGCGTCGAGTAAATAACTAGAGTGTTAAGTGGTGTACACGTAGGCTGCTACGGGGAGCCATCTTGTTATTTATTTATGCATTTTTATAAAGCGCGGACTTTACCCGAAGGTGTCAGAGCGCTGTACAATAGAACCAGTTACGTTATATGAGAGAAATGTTACAAAATAGAACGTACAAAAATAGCAGGACACAGAATCAAACACAGCAGGAAAGAGGAACACGATATCAAACAGCAAGCAAGGAATGTACAAAAAATAAATAAATATAACAAATTTACAATGACTAATGAACTTCCTGGCAGGGTCTGAGAATGAAGGAATTAGTTCTGAAAGTTTCTTTGGAATAGAACAGATTTGAGGTCCACTTTGAAGATCCGGATGGAGGTGGTGGCACGGAGCAAAGGAGGAAGCGAGTTCCAGATTCTCACCGCATTACCTGAGAACGATTGACCCATCAATTTTCCCCTTTTGAATGAGGGGGGCTCAAGCAAGAACTTTTCCGCATTCCAGAAGGTCTCAAGCCTCCGGACAATTTCAGTTTATTCGCCAGATAGCGAGGGGAGGAAGAGTGCAATGCTTTGTGGGTGATGCAAGCCGTTTTGTAAATAGCTCTAGACTCGATGGGAAGCCATCAGAGAGAAGACAGGATAGGAGTGATGTGGTCACTTCGTTTGGACCCTGAAATGAAGCGAGCTGCTGAATGGAGGACAGATTTAAGGGGGGAGAGGTGAGATTTGGGAAGGCCAGTCAGAAGAGAATTACAATAATCCAGTCTAGAAAGAACTCGTGATTGGACCAAGGTTTTTAGGTCTTTCTCCGGGAAGAACCGACGAATCCCCCACAGAAGACGCAGCTGATAACGTGCGTTCTTGGCAATGGAGTTGATGTGTGAGATTAGGTTGAGTCTTTTGTCAAGTATGACACCTAGGGATTTAGCGCAGTCGATAATGATGGGTTTACTGTTGAGTAAATTCAGCTGATCCATCCAGGATTGAACAGGAGGCGGGGAGAGAGAGGTAGAAAGGAGGGGGAATTCAGTTTTGGAGGGATTGAGAATGAGTTGGGGAAATAACATCCAGCTTTGAATAGAGTTGAGAGTAGAGTTGAGTAGTGAGAGATCTTGAGAGGAAGACACCTTGAGGTAGATTTGGGTGTCATCTGCATAGAGATGGAGATGGCATTTCAGCCGTCTTCAGCCAGGCTTGCTTGAATCCAGTGGCAAAGTGAGCAAGGGACTCACGTCTGAGCATACCCTGCCAACTTATGGCGAACAAAGCGGTACAAAAGGGGGTGGTGATGGACGGAGCATCAGAACCAATCAAACACTCAAACCCAGTCAACAGATCCGGGTTTGATCCATCACCGTTCTTTAGCCCACTCTTTAGCCGTCTTCAGCCAGGTTTGCTTGGATCCAGTGACAAAGTGAGCAAGGGACTCATGTCTGAGCATACCCTGCCAACTTATGGCGAACAAAGCGGTACAAAAGGGGGTGGTGATGGACGGAGCATCAGAACCAATCAAACACTCACACCCAGCTGAAATGCCAGAAACCGGTCCTAGGACGCTTGTTTCCGGTCCAGGGAAGGCATGGCTTGGCAGTTCGGGCTGGACTGTTCCCATGAGGCACAGGGTCAGACTGATTTGCATATGGCCATGTCTGAACTGGGGTGGCAGAGTGGGCTAAAGAACGGTGATGGATCAAACCCGGATCTGTTGACTGGGTGTGAGTGTTTGATTGGTTCTGATGCTCCGTCCATCACCACCCCCTTTAGTACCGCTTTGTTCGCCATAAGTTGGCAGGGTATGCTCAGACGTGAGTCCCTTGCTCACTTTGCCACTTGATTCAAGCAAGCCTGGCTGAAGACGGCTGAAATGCCAGAAACCGGTCCTAGGAAGCTTGTTTCCGGTCCAGGGAAGTCATGGCTTGGCAGTTCGGGCTGGACTGTTCCCATGAGGCACAGGGTCAGACTGATTTGCATATGGCCATGTCTGAACTGGGTTGGCAGAGTGGGCTAAAGAACGGTGATGGATCAAACCCGGATCTGTTGACTGGGTGTGAGTGTTTGATTGGTTCTGATGCTCCGTCCATCACCACCCCCTTTTGTACCGCTTTGTTCGCCATAAGTTGGCAGGGTATGCTCAGATGTGAGTCCCTTGCTCACTTTGCCACTGGATTCAAGCAAGCCTGGCTGAAGACGGCTGAAAAGCCAGAAACCGGTCCTAGGAAGCTTGTTTCCGGTCCAGGGAAGGCATGGCTTGGCAGTTCGGGCTGGACTGTTCCCATGAGGCACAGGGTCAGACTGATTTGCATATGGCCATGTCTGAACTGGGGTGGCAGAGTGGGCTAAAGAACGGTGATGGATCAAACCCGGATCTGTTGACTGGGTGTGAGTGTTTGATTGGTTCTGATGCTCCGTCCATCACCACCCCCTTTTGTACCGCTTTGTTCGCCATAAGTTGGCAGGGTATGCTCAGACGTGAGTCCCTTGCTCACTTTGCCACTGGATTCAAGCAAGCCTTGCTGAAGACGGCTGAAATGCCAGAAACCGGTCCTAGGAAGCTTGTTTCCGGCCCAGGGAAGGCATGGCTTGGCAGTTCGGGCTGGACTGTTCCCATGAGGCACAGGGTCAGACTGATTTGCATATGGCCATGTCTGAACTGGGGTGGCAGAGTAGGCTAAAGAACGGTGATGGATCAAACCCGGATCTGTTGACTGGGTGTGAGTGTTTGATTGGTTCTGATGCTCCGTCCATCACCACCCCCCCCCCTTTTGTACCGCATAGTCCACAATATCCTGTTTAGGGGGTTTTAGAGGTAATTCCCATCCCTCCTTCACTAGACAGAGTGGCCCTCTGACAGGGTGACCAAACAAAAGTTCAAAAGGGCTGTAACCAACCCCCTTCTGTGGCACCTCCCTGTATGCAAGGAGAAGGCAGGGCAGAAGAACATCCCATTTTCGCCTAAGCTTTTCTGGGAGCCCTTTGATCATACCCTTTAGGGTCTTGTTAAATCTCTCAACAAGCCCATTGCATTGAGGATGATAAGGGGTGGTGAACCTGTAGTTAACACCACACTCCTTCCACATTGCCTTGAGGTAGCTACTCATAAAGTTTGAACCTCGGTCAGACAAAACCTCCTTAGGGAAACCCACCCTGGAAAAGATTCCCAGGAGGGCCCTTGCCACCACAGGTGCTGTGATGGTCCTAAGGGGAATAGCTTCTGGGTATCTGGTGGCATGATCCACTACCACCAGAATAAACCTGTGCCCAGATGCTGTTGGTGGGTCAAGGGGACCAACAATGTCAATCCCTACCCGTTCAAAGGGAACCCTCACCACAGGTAGTGGTATCAGGGAGGCCTTTGTGGATTTACCTGCCTTGCCACTGGCCTGGCAGGTAATGCAAGAGCTACAAAAACTCTTACAGTCCTCACTCATCTGAGGCCAATGAAAGTGAGGGACAATTCTGTCCCAGGTCTTATTTTGGCCTAGGTGTCCTGCTAAGGGAATATCATGGGCCAGTGTGAATAGGAAACCCCTAAACTTCTGAGGTATGACCAACCTCCTGGCTGCACCAGGCTTGGGGTCTTGACCCTCAGAGTAAAGGAGTCCATCATCCCAATATATCTTATGGGTTCCACTAGCATTCCCAGCAGCCTCAGCAGCAGCCTGCTGTCTGAGGGGTTCAAGAGTGGGGCAGCTCTGCTGCTCCAGGCTCAAGTCTGCCCTAGAAGGTCCCTCTGTCCCCAAGAACTCAACCTGATCAGGCTCAAGTTCGTCTGGGACAGTTCCTTCTTCAGGTGTCAGATCCTCATCTGCTATAAGAGTCTCTTCAGACTGATCCTGGGGGGAAGGCACTGCCTTACCCCCTGCTACTTCTTCTCTTGGAAGGTCCTTGGTCCATTTTTCCAGGATCCAAGGCCTGTTCAGTTTCTGTCAGCTTAGCTTTTGACCTTGTCAGGGCAAACACTTCTGCAGGGATACCCAGCATCGCTGCATGGGTAGTCAGCTCCACCTCAGCCCATGCTGAGGTCTCCAAATCATTCCCTAGCAAACATTCTACTGGTAGGTCTGCACTCACCACAACCTTCTTTAGGCCAGTTACCCCCTCCCCAAGAGAAGGTAACAACTGACAGAGCATGGTTAGTACTGACATTGCTTGCATTGGTCACTTGGTAGGTTTCTCCAAGTATGATCTGGGTAGGGTCCACAAGTTCCTTAGTCACCATGGTGACACTAGCCCCTGTGTCCCTGTAAGTTAGAGACTCCCTTCCATTTATTCTAGGCTGTTGCTTGTATTTGCCCAGACCACTGGGACTCACAAATAGGGACAGGTCCCCATCACAAACCAATACAGCCTGAGTAGGCATTCTGACTAGGCCAGAGTCCTCTCCAGATCCCAGGGTCAACCCTACTATACCCTTGTTCTGTGTACCACCACCTATAGCTGGACTAGGGGGGACAGATGCTTTAGGGGCAGGTGGAGTGGTACTTGTGGAGTATTTGGCCTTATTACAGTCTGAAGTCCAATGGGTTTTCTGTTTACAGATTTTACACCATGGCTTCCTTGGCTGTTTAGCTGTGTTGGATTGGGAATTATCAGATGCTGATTTTTGGGGGCCTGTTGAAGACTGCTGGTCTTTTTCCTTTTCCCCACCCTTCTCAGAGTTTTTGGCATCTTCCTTTTTAGTTGCACCCCCCAAGGGCTGGACCTTTTGCTTGATCCTGGTTCTGACCCACTTGTCTGCCTTCTTTCCCTATTCTTGGGGAGAGGTTAGATCTGAGTCCACCAGGTGCTGATGCAATAGCTGATTCTGACATTTATTAAGGATCTGCTCCCTCATGATGAGATTGTATAATCCTTGGTAATCATTTACTTTACTGCCAGTTAACCAACCTTCCAGAGCCTTAGTAGCACAATCTACAAAGTCTACCCAATCTTGATTCTGTGCTTTTTGGGTATCTCTGAACTTTAATCTGTATTGATCAGTGGTTAGACCAAACCCATCTATTAAAGCATCTCTCAAGATATAATAATCATCTGCATCCTCTTCCCTAACAGAGAGGAGCTTGTCTCTTCCTTTGTCTGCAAAGGAGAGCCATAAGATTGCTGCCCACTGCTCTACTGGGACCCTCTGAACTTTACAGGCCATCTCAAGTGCAGTGATCCACTTATGGATGTTGAAGTACCGGGTTTTTAGAACCCAGAGGTGCAGGGGAACACACCCTAAGACTTAGGATTCTTCCTGTTTCAGATCCACAGAAACACAGAGTCTTCTAGGTGAAATCAAAGAACGTCTTTATTGGCTGCAGACCAATCACAGATATCCGAGAAGTACAACACGATGTATGTTCTCAGGAGACTGCTCCTGAACCAAAAACCAGTCTTTACTTATATACACAAAATTACGCTTTGGGGGCAACACCGCCCCTGTTTTACAAGTGGTCATTAACATATTTTAGTTTCAAAGGAACAGCAGAGCCATAATGACAATCCCACATTTCAGTTCATTAAGCATGCAGTCATTGTACCCAGCGAGGCTCAGAACCCTCATCAGATAACAGCAGACCCCAATAAAATGGGCACCTCCTGCTCGTAAAACAAGCCATAAAGTAGGAAACAGAGTCAGGTGTGAAAACAGCTTAGTCAGGGATCGTGTGCGAACAGGGGCTTTATGATGGGTCGAGCCCTGATGCTAATCACATTAGGCCGCGAGAAAGGAACCGGCCGGACAGGATTGACCTCGGGCAGCGGAGTCGGCTTGCATAGGTCAGAGAGAAGTCACAGAAGGTGTACGTGTCCTTTAGGCCTTAGTGCGCAGCCTATGTGAGGGCAACCACAAAATGGCTACTGTACTAAAATGGAACCCACGGATACAACATGTAGTATCGTACACACGGTGAATTCATCAGTGAAACATGACGAGAACACTCATACATACCGCGTTGCTCATTTGCGGTTCGCTGATACCAAAATTGGTATGGTAAGACCATGCCACCTCCACGGTTCCGATTTTTACAGTACCACAGACCCTCCTTTTGCCCTTACATAGGCAAGAACTATACTAATCTGAGTCCAAGTCTATATTCATAAAGTCATGGAGATGTTGCTGTAGCATCATCCTATTGCTTAGCTCGTCCTTCGATATAGGTTTCCTTACACATGATGGAACACAGAGGCTACACATTACAGGGGCACACAGTATACATAAACAGAACAGAAAAAGGATGGCTAAAATCATTCCAATGACTATTAGAATCTTCCATCCCCAAGCTGATATCAGTCCCCAGAACCACCCCATCATTGACCAATCTCCTTTATCTACGTGAATGGATTCGGAAATCTTATGCAGTTTGGAAATGGCCTGGTAGACTGTCGGAGCGTTATCCGGTATGAAAATACAACAGCTCGATTGGATAACCTTGCATACCCCACCACGGTCTGCAAGTATGACGTCTAGAACCATACGATTCTGCAACGTCATCAGGCGATCCGCTTGAAGCTCAGCTGTCAAGTTACCAAGGGCACCGGCCGTTACATTAACAGTGGATTCAACTACACGGGTCAGTTGTCTCAGGTTCCGACTATTGACCATTGGTCCCCAAAACGGCAGGAAACCCAGGAAAAAGTCTCCCGCTTCCTGACCGGCAGTATCTTCTTTACTAACAACACCTCTCACAACTCTGGTCTTGTGATAATCAGAGGCGGCAGTAAATGTTGGTGGTAGCAAATTCGCAACATAACACGTGCCCGAGAAATCAGGGGGCAACCATGTATATGCTCGATCATTGCAGACAAAATAAGTACCCTTGGCAGCCAAAAATGCGGGGGAAAACTGTGATGGAAAAGTGTATGTTTCAGTACAGTTACTCTTCCCTAGTTGAGCTCTTGGATTCTGACCATTACCTTGTAGACAGAACCGACCTATGTGGGGTACGACCCAAATCGGAGATGAACTTTTGCGCTGTTTTTCACCCAAACTGATGCTATACCCAGTCGCGTTCCAACCTACATAAGCTCGCAACTCATCTTTGGGAATAGATGTATATGCATCGATATCTCTACTCATATCTGCAACTCCTTTCATCAAGGCTTTATTATTCGAGTTAGGTCTAATGGAACGCGGTGGTCTCTGGGAGTAGGTTTCAAGCGCAAAAAGAAACATGGTCTGGAATGCCCATGACAAACCATTATAGCCAAACGGCAGTACTAGATATGGGATGCCCTTATTAATGGTGTGTGGCATCAAACCACACACCCAGCAGTTCGTTGTATTCATAACTAGTTGGTGCTGGTGCAGGAGTTGAATGAACGAATTGTTTACAAATTCAGCACGTCTAGCTTGTTCGGGTTCTGGCAGAGGGTGGAAAGAGTGTTGGAAAACAGTAGGAAGAGGTGTGGGCTGTACAGTGGGTGCAAATGACACTTGGAAAGACAATAATACACAACCTACAGAAAACATCATTATGCTAGATAGCACAAACAGACATAATACTACAAAACATTTGCTATTCATTATTTTACATATTCTGCTCTTGAAATTTATTTCCTCAGTGGGCCTCTTCATCCTGAAAAACTCCATCCTCTAATCGTGCTGCTCGGGGCGGATGAGTATCTTCTGCTAAGGAGTACACCTGTCAGTTCAGAGAACGCCCTAGACCAACCAGAACCGTTGACCTAACATCCCCGGCTTGTACCCCAAAGTCTTGGCACCGCGACCCTGCAGCTGAACCCGGATGGTGGTTCGAAAAACAAAAAGTCAAAACGTTTTTCAGATGAGAGAGCTGCACTTTTGAAAATATCAAAGGAAAAGAATTTTTATTTGTCCATAGTTCTTGGCCTCAAATTATACCTATTTCTGCCAGGCACTGTCTGGTCTTGAAACAAGAGTTCAGGCTCTGTGGTATCCAATCGAATTGATGGCGATATAGCTTCTTGCAGAATGTCGTCACTTTCTCGCTCTGTATTTGTCCCCTTTACACGTGCATCGCTAAATGGCACAAAACGAGGCACAGTCTCAGCCTCGGAGTCAGCGATCCCCTCCTGGACCCACCGGTCATACGGTAGGGGCAAAGGGATCCTCTTACAGTGTACGCCGTGTATCCAATTCTTTTCCCTTTCACTCGAACTGCTGATCTTGTCGATAGCAGGACTAGGTGGGGGCCGATCCAACGGGGCTCATCATTCTTTGCACGTTGAAAATTTTTAATTAGCACCCACGTTCCAGGATTAATAGGGTGTCCTGGAGCTTCAGAGGCCTGGGGCAGAGTATCGTGAACCTGTTGGTGTAAGACACGCAATTTAGCCGTCAATTCATACAGGTAATCAAGCAGTACTGGATATTCGATTTCACTGAACTTTGTCGGCCTTGGCACTCCCCATACATTGGCCGGATGACCAAACACTATCTCATATGGACTAAGTCCCACTCGCGAATGTACAGTCATTCTTGTTGATAGGAGTGCTAAGGGCAGAGCGTCAGGCCATTTAAGACCGGAGCTCGCCTCAATTTTGGCCAACTTAAGCTTCAAGGTGCCATTGTAGCACTCTACGAATCCAGCTGATTGGGGGTGATTTGCAGCGTGAAACTTTTGCTTAATGCCTAGTCCCTCACACACATCCTTCATCACTCGGCCTACAAATTCACTCCCGTTATCACTCCATACCATCCTTGGCATTCCGAACCTAGGGAAAAATTCTTTAACTAGGGCCTTAGCTGTGGATAAGGCAGTATTGTCTTTTAGGGGATATGCTTCTATCCATTTTGAAAAGGCACAAACAACAGCCAGTACATATTTCAAATTGTTGCACCTTTCCATGTGGATGAAATCTAGTTGCAGAACTTCAAAAGGATATGATGGAGGCGCAAAATGACCAGGTGGAGTTGGGGTTCCCCTACCAGGATTGTATTTCAGACATACCATACAATTTTTGACCACATTCTCTGCACATTTAGGGATTCCAGCATTCTGCCATACTGGAGCCAACAACTTACAAATCCCTTTCACACTGATATGTGCCATTCCATGCGCCATCGTAACCACTGGAAGCACATACGCATCAGGAAACAACCATCGCCGGTGTTCTGACAAATCAATCCAACAACCGTTTTCATCTAATTTACCCTTACTCTCTTTCCACATACTTAATTCTTTCTCTGTGGCTTCAGCTTGAAGGGACTTCACACTCTCTATCGTGTCTTCACACATTCCAACATCACCAACCCATCTTGCAGGGCCTGCAACATACATTCGGGTTGTCACATCTTTTGCTGTTTCTTTCGCGGTTTCGTCAGCAAATGCATTACCACACCCAACATCATCAGTAACCTTCTTGTGTGCGCTGCATTTCACAATTGCAACTTGTAATGGCAAGGTCAGAGACTCAAGGAGATCATTCACTAACTGACCATTCTGAATCTTAGCTCCATGCGAAGTCAGGAACCCACGTTCTTTCCACAAACGCCCAAAACTATGGGCCACACCAAAAGCGTACTGACTGTCAGTATATATGTTCACTTTCATTCCTTTCGACAACACGCATGCTCTTGTGAGTGCAATTAATTCTGCTGCTTGAGCCGAATTATGTGGTATGCGTGCAGTTTCAACAATCGTGTACAGAGTCGTGACAGCATACGCAGCAGTCGTATCACCATTCGGAAGCTTGAAGCATGAACCATCCACCCATAAGGTACCATCACATTCAACCAGGGGAGTATCTTTAAGATCCACTCTCCCTTTTGTTTCTTCTTCTGTTCTGAACAGACAATCATGCTGTTCAACCTCATCTGTGTCTGCTGAAATTGGCAATAATGTGGCTGGATTCAACTTATTGCACCTCTTTATGTGCACATGACTTGCTAGCAGCGTCAACTCGTAACTTGACAATCGAGCATTAGTTAAATGCTGTGTCTTGGTCCTGTTTAACAATGTGTCCACTGCATGAGGAACCATTACAATCAATGTGTTATTCATTACTAATCCAGCAGACTGTCGAATAGACGCAGCTGCTGCCGCTGTAGCTCTTAAACAACTTGGCAATGCCCTCGCTACAGGGTCCAAAGTCGATGAAAAATACGCGCATGGGCGCGGTCTGTCTCCAAAAGGCTGTGTCAGTACTGACAATGCACAACCGTCCCTTTCATAAACATACAAGATAAAAGGCTTACTATAGTCGGGGGTACCCAACACAGGAGCTGAACCTAATGCCTTACGCAGTTCCACAAAACTTTTCTGACACTCTTCAGACCATGGGACAGGATTTGGTATATCTTTATATGTTAATGCTAGCAATGGTTTTGCCAATAAAGAAAAACTCGGGATCCAGTGCCTACAATATGAAGTGATGCCCAGGAAAGCACGCACTTCTCTCTTTGTCTTTGGCACGCTTAATTGTGCAATGGCTTGGATTCTTTCTGGGGTCCGCTTTCTTCCCTCCTTCGAGAAGAGATGACCTAAATAGGTCACTTCTTGTCGACAATATTGCAGCTTAGAGAGAGACACTTTGTGATGGAAGGTAGACAAATGACGGAACAATGATGATGTAGCTCGTTTATAAATCTCCTCAGTATCTGTGGCGATTAGTAAATCGTCAACATACTGGATAAGGGTAGCACCTTTAGGTAAAACAAGGGCATCAAGCTGTGCTTTTAAAGCCTGACTGTATATTTATGGGCTTTCACAGTAGCCCTGTGGAGCACGTTTAAAACGGAAACTTCGACCTCCTAAACAAAAGCCAAAAATATCCCTGCTCTCCTCTGCAATCGGGATACTAAAGAAAGCATTCTTTAAATCAATTACTGAGAACCAAGCAGCGGAAGCTGGGATCATAGTCAACAAGGCTGTTATATCAGGGACCACTGGAAACTGTGGCACAACTACCTTATTGACCTCTCTAAGATCGATCACAAATCTGTAAACAGGTGGCTGAGAAGGGTCAGTTCGTTTCAAAACAGGCAGAACCGGACTATTACAAACGTTGCCTCTTGTCTCTTCAATTACATCCTTCTCAATCAAATCATAGATAATTGCTAACAACGCTTTTTCACCTTCCTTAGAGATCTTGTACTGGGGAATGCGGGGCAATTTAACATTGGCTTTTAAAGTGACAACATACGGCGGTATTTCCAAAAGGCCCACATCATTAGGGCCAGTGGCCCAAAGGGCATCAGGAAGAGACGACAATTCAGCTGGTAGTTCATTCTTTGACAAATACATAGGAGAAATCACTTCCTTACCCAGCGTAAGTTGTACTCCTGAGGGGGAACAATATAATGTCGCATGTAATCTCTTCAACAGATCCAATCCTAACAAGTTTTCATTACATCCTGTCGTTAGGATGAGGGGTGCTTTCAGCTCACAAGGTCCAACAGAAAGGGCCATAGGACTTGAGATCGGGTTCCTAACCGGGGCGCCAGAAAACCTACGGAAACATTCATTTCACCAGACAAAGGCGCGCCAGGGAGTTTGGAGCGCATAATAGAACTCTTTGCAGCACCAGTGTCCAGCAGAAAGGGCTCTGTTATACCCGCTGTAGTCACCTTAACATACGGCCCGCTCTGATCCACTGGCACTGAAACAACTCCCTCTCTCTGTCTACGGCTGTCCTAGTAATCATTCCCTTCCGTATTGTCATCTTCTGCATAGTAGTCATTATTATAGTACTGCGCTGTCTTGCCAGTCGCATTGGCTTGCTGATCAAAACTATTCATCGTATTTTGAGGCGGAAGAGGACGCGCGTTCTGGGGAACATTTCCACACCCTCTACCTCTTGGGGCTTGCTGGCCACCTCTACCTCTTGCACCATAAGCATTATTTGTGCGCTGCAACAATCTAAGACAATTATTTTTAAAGTGAGCCTCCTCCTTGCAATATGAACATTGATTGGGACCGATAGGGACACGTGGTTGATAATACCCATACATTTGCTGATTATTCTGGAACTGTTGGGGTTGCTGATAGATACCCTGGGTTTGCCTATAATTATTCTGACCTGCACGTGGCGGATAAGCCTGCTGTAAAAGAACCTTCGTTTTCAACTCTTTTGTTTTCTTGTCTGTTCTATCCTTCTCATCTTTATCCCTATTTTCATAATACTGCGCAGTAGCCAGTATTTGCGCTGAGGAGGAAACGGCCCAAAAACTCTCCGAATCTTTTAATTTCTTACACAACTCTGGAAGCAAATTATGCACAAATTTATCAACAAATAACCGTTGGCCACCTTCTGTACTCATGTCCTGACCACTGTGGTCGATAAATGTTTCTTCAAACCTAGTGAAGAAATCGGACACTGTTTCATCTTTCTTCTGTTTGCATGCGGATAATTTATCCCAATTTACACGTATTGCGGGCATTAAAGTTTTCATATAATTAATTATTCTACCAGGGAGTTCTGCTACCACGGGCTCAGGCTTGGCACCACCGACCTGTCTATTGTCCACATTAAGGATATTAGCGCATGTGTCACCTAGTTCTGCAGCATGATCTGCATTACGAATCAATCCCCACAAAGGCTGTGGAACAACATTTCCGAACAACATATCTATGTCAGCCAGGTTTGACACACGATTCTGCAGTCTGCGATAACTCCTTATAATATCCTGCAGGGTTCTTACGGGGGTCAGGCAATGTCTGTTTAAGGGCTAATACTTCAGATCGTTTCCAGGGAACATGTACCCAAACACGCTGAAAATGTGGCAAAACAGGTGGAACAGCATTCGCATCACCAGGTCTCCAAACTGGAGGAACCTCACGCATCGGATATTGTCGCGCTTTTACCTGTTTCCCTTCAGGGAATTCCTGTCCAAACAACGATTGCTGACAATCCCCATTCCTGAAAGACGCAGTGTCGCAACTGCTTTCTCAACATCAGAACCCACAATCGTACCTTTTCCAAATTCAAATCGCACGCGACACAACTCTTGCGGACTGGAGTCTACATCATTATCTTCCAATTCCTCACATAGAATTTCACACATTTTCTCAAAAACGTACCGCTGTTGTGGCGCTTCCCACTGATGAAAAACATTAACAACAGATTCTACATCATATCTAGAAGGATAAACAAGCCATCTACGTGCCATGCGGTCCAGTTCTTCTTTCTCTCTAGAACCAGGTATTTGACTACGTAACTGCTTACGCTGTGGACCAGGGGTCGTAGTAGACGACCTAAAGAGGGGTGATATAAGACTAGTGACTGCACTAGCTATTCGCTGTCGTGCAGAAGAGAAGTCGAGGTAAGAACCGGGGGAAAAACAGAGGGAAGGAAAACGGGTGCAGATACAGATACAGGGGTAGCAGCAGGTAGGGCAGCAAGAGAGGCAGCTGATGTGCTAGGAAAAGTCGCAAGGGGCGCAGAAGTGGTAGGTAGCAAAATCGGCGGCCCTTGGGTAGGCTGTGCTACCAGGACAGGAGCCGGCTGAGGAGGAGCTGGCGGCTGCGGGAAAGCTTGCTGCGCATTAGCTGGAGGCTGCAAGTTTACGGGCTGTGGAGGCGCTGTAGCATTTTGCGCATACGGGGGTGGCGAACTTAGCAAATGGGACATTAGGGAATCTTTCTCTTTCTCTTTTGACTCATCTTGTTGAAGGGGTGGCAAAACTGGGTAACATTTATCAATGACTAGTTTGCGTTGCCTGTGCAACTGCTCATCCATTCGGTCCTCTTCATTATCCTTAAACTGCAAAGCTGCTTGCATTATCGACATACCTCTCTCTCTTTTATTTTTCTTTGCTAATTTAATTTCTTTTTGTTTGGTTTCCTTTCGCCATAGGCGGAAGGAATCAAACATCGCCGGCCTGGCTTTCTTCTTGAACAATTTAACTTCTAAATTATCTAGGATCTCTGCGTCGAAACTACCATTTTGGGGCCATTTTAAAACACCATCCTTTCTGGTGTATTGGACCCATACTTCATTATACGTAATGGGGCTCACGCCATGTTTCACATAGAGCTCATAAGTTGGAGTTCCAATTGGAGGAACCGGACACGAATCCTCCAATCGGGAGTCCCTTTTACAACCAAAACAAAACAGATTTCCAAATATACTAGAACCAGGCATCTTTGCTCACTAGTCTAGTTTCAAACTTCAAAGGATTATCGAATATGATAGTCTCGTGAATACACGAGTCCTCTGGCTTTGGCACTTGCAAGACCCAAATCAAAGCGATCCCGAAGGATACCAAAATCCCGAAGGATACCAAACAAACTGGGAGACGCTCCACTTATACTTAACTGAGGTATCGATGACTTCACCAGAAGACTCTCTCAATTGTTTCGCTCTACCAAATCGTCAAGGGTCCAAAACAGGGCGATTAATCAGGGCAGCAGTCCTTCGTAGCCGTCGGGACGCGGAGAACCTCGCAGAAAAGACTTTCGGACCACGTCGACATGCAGGGGTCGATGAAGTGGCGTCCTTCCTCCAGAATTTCCACACGAAGCTCCTCACGAACCTCTGGCTTGGACCGGTACCACTGAAATCGCCCCGAGTTGGGCGCCAACTGAAGTACCGGGTTTTTAGAACCCAGCGGTGCAGGGGAACACACCCTAAGACTTCGGATTCTTCCTGTTTCAGACCCACAGAAACACAGAGTCTTCTAGGTGAAATCAAAGAACGTCTTCATTGGCTGCAGACCAATCACAGATATCCGAGAAGTACAACACGATGTATGTTCTCAGGAGACTGCTCCTGAACCAAAAACCAGTCTTTACTTATATACACAAAATTACGCTTTGGGGGCAACACCGCCCCTGTTTTACAAGTGGTCATTAACATATTTTAGTTTCAAAGGAACAGCAGAGCCATAATGACAATCTCACATTTCAGTTCATTAAGCATGCAGTCATTGTACCCAGCGAGGCTCAGAACCCTCATCAGATAACAGCAGACCCCAATAAAATGGGCACCTCCTGCTCGTAAAACAAGCCATAAAGTAGGAAACAGAGTCAGGTGTGAAAACAGCTTAGTCAGGGATCGTGTGCGAACAGGGGCTTTATGATGGATCGAGCCCTGATGCTAATCACATTAGGCCGCGAGAAAGGAACCGGCCGGACAGGATTGACCTCGGGCAGCGGAGTCGGCTTGCACAGGTCAGAGAGAAGTCACAGAAGGTGTACGTGTCCTTTAGGCCTTAGTGCGCAGCCTATGTGAGGGCAACCACAAAATGGCTACTGTACTAAAATGGAACCCACGGATACAACATGTAGTATCGTACACACGGTGAATTCATCAGTGAAACATGACGAGAACACTCATACATACCGCGTTGCTCATTTGCGGTTCGCTGATACCAAAATTGGCATGGTAAGACCGTGCCACCTACACGGTTCCGATTTTTACAGTACCACAATGTCATCCCCTCTCTGATAGGGAGGCACAATGTTATGCAGGTTCCTATTGTCAGGAGCTTTCTCTCTAACTCTAGGGGTATTATTACTGCCACCAGGGGTCTCTAGACCCCATTTTCTTGAAGCTTTCTGAAGCTCCAGGGACTCCCTGTCTAATGCTATTTGTTCTCTTCTGAGCTGAAGCTTGGCTTGCTCAAACTGGATCAATCTACATTTCCTCTCTTGGGAGGATTCTCTTCTCTGAGAAGAGGCAGAGGTCCTTTTGGATCACCCAGAATGGTTAGACCCCTCTGAGGGGGATCTGTTCCTTCTGTTTGGATCCACCACTCTCCCATTAGGGATGGAGGGAGTGCCTCTTGGGCCATCACCTCCATTTTGTGAGTGGTCTGGTTCATCCAGGTCAAGTTCAACTTCCTCTTCCTGGTCCCCATCAGAGTCCACCACCTGGGTGTCCTCTTCTGTGGGATGCCCACCCAACCTGTCTACCCCCTCAGGCACTAGAGTCTGCTTGAAGTCTGCAATGAGCTGGATTTCCCTGAGACGTTGAGTGTTGGCACCTTTGTTTGTCTTCAGTTGTCTAGTAGTGCACATCTCCCTAAGCTCAGCAAAAGAGAGGTTGTCATACTTGTTGACTGGGACCCTCTGTGGTCCTTCCAGGGCCTTATGGGCTCCTGAACCTAAAGACATTTCTAGTGTAGTGGTACTGGTGTATCTACCTACACTAGGTGTGGCCTACGGAACCCTTTCTTGAGTTGTAGTCAAGGTGTGCTAAGCCCTCTACACACAACTCCTAAGTTCAGTAGAACTTATTGTATTCTAAGCTTAAATTTATATGTACCTTTAGTACCAAGTGGCTTTCACTTTAGAAATTCAATTTGTTATCTGGTGAAACAATGGCAAGCTCGAATCCCACCGCTGCCACCAATGTGAGAAGTTGGCCTGGCATATGCTGTCCACTAGTTATAGGGGACACCTTGCACCAGTCCAATTCGACTCTTATGGTGATAGGTTAAAAGACAACTTTTAAAGAAAGCTATCCTAGTTGTAGCTGTGGAGAGCAGCCTTCAGGCTAAGTCTTGAAGGAGTGTTAAGCTTATTGTTTCACCATGGATAACCTCTTGAATAACCAAATGAAAGAGTAGTCCACACAGGTATATATATAAAATATATGTATTTATTCTAAGAATAATCCCACTAGTCTCTTTATGAGGCTGGAGGTAAAGATACCATTCAAACAAGCATTGATAGTTACAATAAATAGCACTGGAATCATAGGTCCCCAGGGGGGGACCAAACCATATATCAAAAAAGTGGTATAAGAACCACGACAATTCTACAGACAATGCCTAGGGCATTTAGGGTTGCTGGCCCCTTGTGAAACCACCCAAGGTAGTGAGGAAGGGGACCCACGGGAGACGCGTGCAGTGGTGTAAGCTACTGTCGGGATCTCCATTAAAGCCTATGGAGAATGTCGTGGTTGAATTTTACAAGATTAAAAACACTTCTAGAAGGAGTTCAAGTTCAAGACTTTAGAGTTAAGCTTTTGAAGGGCCCACACCCACGACAGTACTGAGGTACCACTGTTACCTGCTCCTGAGAAGCCGGGTGCATAGGTCATTTTCAATGTCGGGTCGCGGGCTGATTTTCAATGGCAAAACGTGAAGAACTGCTGCTAGCAAGAAGCGTCGTCGATGTCGTGAAGATTGAAGATGTAGATCTTGAAGAGAAGGACCTGAAAGCAGAGGGGACAGAGTCTGGGTCACGGCACAGTGACCAGGGGGCTCAGGAGAAAGAGCCCTTCAATGTCGGGTGCTTCCAGGTGAAAGATGGGTAGCTTGGATCGTCAGCCACGGGGTCCAGGAGGCTTCAAGGAAGGCCAGCTTCTGGAGAAAGACTGTCCCACAAAGGATGAGGGTCGCTGCGGTGTTAGTGTTCGGATTGGATCCACTAAGCCTTGGCAACCACAACCCACGCAAGAATCACAAAACTGCTACTGGTGCAGACCCACAAGGTCTGAGCGAGGCCTCCAGCAAGGAGACTGAAGAGCAGGCCTGGGGCAACCAGGGGAACTCTTGGAAGTGAAGATTTACCTCCGCTAGGGCCTACCAGTTGAGAGACAAGGGACCGCAGGAGGCAGCAATTTGGTGTGCGTAAAGATGCGCCCACGGGTCGCTGGAGCGGGCTAGGGTATCGATCTTTGGCACAGATAATGCTGAGAGATTGGCTCAAAAATGGGCCAAAGCACAACTTCCCCATTTGTTGGGTTCATGCGCTGTGCAAGAGGTGGCCGGTGTCCTGGGGTATTGGGGATCTTGGCACCCACGGGGTCCACGGTGCTGAGCTTTGCTGTGCACACTCACTGGCCTCTGGGATGCTTGGAAACCCACCTCAAGGTAGGAAAGAGTCGCCGATGTCCGTAGGAGCAGGGAAGTTCCAACTGGGTCACTTGCAGTGTTTCAGGTGCCTGCCAAGCAGGGGGGTAACTCCTTTACCCCAAGGGAGATTTCTTCATTCAGCTGTGCGGCAGCAAGTCGAAGTTCAAGTCTGTAAAGTCCAAGATTAATCTGAGGCTCTGGGGACCCTGTATTCACCTTTATCCAAAGATTAGGGGAGTGTCCAGATCAGAGCCCACCAATGAGAGTTCAGGCGGGAAAGGGTGGCTACACCCTCTCCCTTTTGTGTGGTTTCCCACCTGGGCAGGGGACAGGATGCCCCTGAACCGGTTTGAGGCGGTGTATGTAGAAATAGGAACTGGAGAAGCCTGTGTGCTAGTCTGAAAGACATCCTATGGTGCACCCACCCAGTTCCAATCCACATAGTCTGTCTGGGGAGGTGGGAGCACCTCCCTGCAACAAGATCCCTATTGTCCAGCTGCTGTGGCTGGAGTTCTGCCCAGCAACAGGCAGCCAGAGTCGTGTGGGTGGCGGGTAGCATCCATTTTGTACTACATGTGCACTTTTAAATTGGTGTCCAAAATCTGCCGCTTTTACCATATCGCCCCTCTAGCAGGGGGGAATCATGCCCTCACTTCCATGGTTGGATTGGGGGTATGATTCCTACATGTTTGACACCAAACACGACATGGTTCTGTGCAGCCACTCTCAAGATATCACGTTATCGCGATTACTTATAATGCGGTTAAAAGTGTATGGTATGGCTGCACTACAAACAACCCAGCAATAGTTTTACAAAGATTGCAGAGGGGTCCTACTCAGGTAGGGGTTCCCCCTCACACATATCTCAGCACCCTTCCTTGTAGGATTAGCAAGGCCTGCCTTAGGGGTGACCTATGAGGATATATGTGTTGTATTAAGTGGGATACAGGATACCTATATCCCTGTAAGGGGTGCAAGCACCCCCCTACCCAGACTACAGTAGTGGTCTGGTGGTGTCAGGTGGTGTGGCTGTCCCAGGGGTGGCACAATAAGAGCTGCAGCCCCTGGTAGGCCTCTGAGGGCCCCATGCCCTGGGTACCTAGGGTACCATCTACAAGGGGCTGACAGGGTGTGAGGTTCCGTGAATTCTGAATCTGTGTTATAAATGTCATGGTTCCGTTACGATTTTGGTAACGGTGAACCGTAACTAGTGAGTTCGGCAAGTACGAGTGTTTTCGTCATGTTACACTGATGGATTCACTGTGTATTTAGGGATTTCGTTTCGAACCCTGGGTTCCATTTTGCGCATGGCAGCCATTTTGTGGTTGCCCTCACATAGGCCGATGACTGTGGTCGAACGAGTCTTTAGGACACGTACACCTTAGCTCGAGTTTGTGCTGACTCCTACATGACCTGAGTGAACTGATCTCGTTGCCTGAGGCCGACCCTGCCAAGCCAGTTCCTGCCCGCTAGCTGATCAAGATTAAGGGTCAGAGCACAGGACATCGTAAAGTTTTCCTGCACACAAACATGCCTTATCCTACTTCTATCTGTTTCTGTTTCTTCTTTTATGGTCTATTTACGATATGGGTTGTGGTCTTTTTATTATGGGTTTGTCCGGCTTGTCTAAAGAAGAATGTTGGGATTGTTCGATGATTGATCATGGGCCGGACAACTGAAAAGTGGGTTTTACCGTCATGCGATACTTTTGGTGTGGTTACATGTGATTGGACAATTTGTAAAATAATGGGTGTTTGTCTGGAATGTGATGTTTTTGGCATAAAAAGGGATGACTTGCTTTGTAAAATTGAGCAGTCTCCTGAGAACTCATACCGTGATGACTTCTAGGACTTCTGTTACTGGCTGCAGCCAATAAATTCGATTGTTGACACCACCAAGAAGTATCCCGTGTCTCTGTATTCTAAGACAGGTGAACCCGAAGACGTTGGGCGTGCCCCTGGCGCCGCTGGGTTCTAAAAACCCGGTTCTTCAGTTGGTGCCCAAACGTGGGGCGACATCAAGCGGTACCGGTCCAAGCCCAAGGATCGTGAGGAACTTCGTGAGGAAACTCTGGAGGAGGGCCCCCACTTCAGCGACCCCTGCATGTCGAAAACGTGGACCGAAGGTCTTTTCCACGAGGTTTCCCCCTTCTGACGGCTACGAAAGGACCGCTGCCCTGACTGTCGCCCTGTCTTGGACCTCCCTTTGTGAAGCTTTGTAAGGCGAGACGATCGACGGGTCTTCTGGTGGCGTGACAGGCGACTTGGTTAAGTATAAGTGGGTCGCTCCCACTAATTTGTTTGGTTCTTAGTTTTACTTGGTCCTTAGTTTGGTTCTTAGTTTGTTTGGTCCTTAGTTTTGATTTGAAAATTGCAATTTCCAAAGCCGAGGGTCTCGTATATTTACGAGTGTATCAGTAGAGATAGCCCCTTGAAGTTTGAAGCTTGATTAGTGAGCGAAGATGCCTAATCGTAGCAAATTTGGTACTTGGTTTTGTTGTCGTTATAACAGGGAATTCCGATTGGAGGACTCGTGTCCGATACCTCCAGTTGGAACTCCGACTTATGAGCTCTATTCTAAACACGGCGTGGGCCCCATTACGTTTAATGAAGTATGGGTCCGCTACACTAGGAAAGATGGTGTCTTACGAAGGCCCCAACATGGTACTTTTGATACAGAGATTTTAGACAATTTGGAAGCGAAATTATTTAGGAAGAAAGCCCGGCCGGCAATGTTTGACTCCTTTCGCCTTTGGCGTAAAGAAGCCAGACAACGAGAAATAAAGCAAGCTAAAAGAGATAGGAGAGAAAAGGGTGTATCGATAATGCAAGCTGCTAGGCAGTTTAAAGAAGATGAAGAAGATAAAGCAATTGAGGTGTCAGATAGGCAACATAATATGGCTATTGATAAATGTTATCCAGTTTTGTCACCTCCTCCTGTGAATCCTGTTAAGGATCCCGAACAGGATCCATTAATGTCTTATATCTTAAAGTCACCTCCCCCTTATGTGTAAGGTGCTACTGCACCGATGTTACCCCTTGTTGTACAACCGGCTGCTGGTCAGCCTTTAGTTCCTCCGCCTGTTCCACAGTTGGTTCAAGTTCCTCCGGCACCCCCTCTTCCTGGGTTGCCTACTTTGCCTTTGCCTACTTTACCTTTGCCTGCCTTGACTCAGACTGCTTTGCCCCTTACTCCTGTCCCTTCGACTTCTTCCACTTCTGCTTCTTTGCCTTTGTCACCTCAAGGTACCTTTTCTCCTGTTCTTATGACTGCTTCCCCTTCTGTTTGTCAGCGAGTAACTGACACTGTTGCTAATTTCTTAACTCCTCTATTTGGGTCGCTAGTTACGACCCCCGTTTCTGATGGTAGACAGAGACGTAGTCAGCTCCCTGGTTCTGTGGAGCGTTGGATTCGTTGGCTCGTAGGTGGGTTACGAATGTTTCTAGGTATGATCCGGGAGTGGTTTTGAATACGTTCCTACAGTGGAAAGAGCCGACGCAACGCTATGTTTTTGATATGATGTGTACTCTGCTTCGGGAACAATGGGAGGATGGGGAATTGGAGTTGGCTCCTGTTGGATTGCTTGATATTCAGAGTGAGTTCGCTAAGGGGACGATAGTGGGAGCTGGTGTCGAGGATGCGGTAGTGACACTTCTTACGTATAGGTCTGCGCTTCCTCCCCAGCCATTGTTTGAGCCTGATCCCTCAGTTAGGAAGAAGGTACGACAATATCCAATGAGAGAGGTTCCTCCAGTTTGGAGAGAGGGAGACGCAAACGCTAATGCACCTATTTTGGCTCATTTCCAACGAGTTTGGATACATGTTCCTTGGAAGAGAGCTGAGGTTTTGGCTCTTAAGCAGACTTTACCCGACCCCCGAAAGAATCCTGCTGGATATTATAAGGAGTTGTCCCAGACAGTTGATGCATGCATTATGAATCTAGCTGATGTGGATATGTTGTTGGGTAATGTAGTTCCTCAACCGTTGTGGGCGAAGATTCGCCATGAGGATCATGCGGTAGAATTAGGTGACTCATGGGCGAATATTGCAGCTGCAGACGCTAGACAAACAGGAGGTGCTAAACCTGAGCCTCTAGTTGCGGATTTACCTGGTAGAATTATTAATATGATGAAAACGATGATGCCAGCGTTACGAGTGAATTGGTACAAGTTGGCAGCATGTAAACAGAAGAAGGACGAAAGTGTGTCTGATTTCTTCACTAGGTTTGAAGAGACTTTTATAGATCATACTGGTCAGGATATGAGTACGGAAGGTGGCCAAAGACTGTTCGTAGATAAGTTTGTCTTTAACTTACTTCCTGAACTGTGTAATAAGTTGAAAGATTCCGAGAGTTCTTGGGCTGTTTCTTCGTCGGCCCAGATAATGGCGACTGCACAGTACTATGAGAATAGGGATAAGGATGAGAAAGAAAAATTAGAGAAAAAGACAAAAGACTTAAAAACGAAGGTTCTCCTGCAGCAGGCGTATCCGCCTCGCTCGAATCAGCAAGAATCACAGCACCGTCTACAGTTTCAGCAACCTCTATCGTTTCAGAGACTGTCACAGAAACCTGAGTATTTTCCTCCAAGACCGCCTTTGGGTTTGAATCAGTGTGCGTATTGTAGGGAGGAAGGTCATTATAAGAATGAGTGCCCTGTTTTACGACAACGTGCGAGTGGTGTGTTGGCTCCGAGAGGTCGTGGTGGTTTCCAGCAAGTGTCTAGGGGTAGAGGACGCGGTGCGTTTCCTCAGAACGAACGTTCTTTTCCCCCACAGACGTCGATGAATTATTTTGATCAGCAGAATGTACAGACTGGCAGATCTCCGCAATATTATGTTGATGATTACTATGTTGAGAGTGAGAGTACTGGTTATAATGATTGCTAGGACAGCCAAGGACAAAGAGAGGGAGTAGTGTCAGTTCCAGTAGACCAGGATGGACCTTATGTTGCAGTAGTTACATCGGGTGTGGTAGAGCCTTTTCTTTTGGATACTGGTGCAGCAAAGAGTTCTATCATGCACTCTAAACTCCCTGGCGCACCTTTGTCTGGCTTAACGAATGTTTCAGTGGGATTTTCTGGCGCCCTAGTTCGTAATCCAGTTTCTAGTCCCTTGTCTCTTTCTATTGGGCCTTGTGAATTGGAAGCACCCCTTATTTTACCGACAGGTTGTGGTGAGAATTTGTTGGGTCTGGAATTGTTAAAGAGATTGCATGCGACATTGTATTGTTCTCCTTCGGGAGTACATCTTACATTGTATCTGTCTAAAGATCAGCTTCCACTGGAATTGCGTTGTCTCCCTGATACTCTTTGGGCTACTGGTCCTAATGACGTGGGTCTTTTGGGGATTCCACCATATGTTGTGACGCTCAAATCGAATGTTAGATTGCCACGTATTCCCTAATATCGGATTTCGAGTGATGGTGAAAGAGCGCTTTTAGCGATTATCTATGATTTAATTGAGAAAGGCGTGATTGAAGAAACGAGAGGTAACGTGTGTAACAGTCCTGTTCTGCCTGTCTTGAAGCGTACTGATTCTTCTCAGCCGCCTGTGTATCGGTTTGTGATCGACCTTCGAGAGGTTAATAAGATTGTTGTGCCACAGTTTCCTGTTGTTCCGGACATTACTGCTTTGTTGACTTTGATTCCTGCTTCAGCTGCCTGGTTCTCAGTCACAGACTTGAAGAACGCTTTCTTTAGTATTCCAATTGCCGAAGAAAGTAGAGATATTTTTGGCTTCTCTTTAGGAGGACGAAGCTTCCGGTTTAAGCGCGCTCCTCAAGGCTATTGCGAAAGTCCCTCCATCTATAGTCAGGCTTTGAAAACTCAGCTTGATACTTTTGTGTTGCCTGCGGGTGCTGCTCTTATTCAGTATGTTGACGATCTGTTAGTGGCTGCTGATGATAAGGAAACTTGTAAAGAAGCTACTCTTTCGTTGTTGCAACATTTGTCTGATTTGCATCATAAAGTGTCACCTTCGAAGTTGCAGTATTGTCGCCAAGAAGTGACCTACTTAGGTCATCTCTTGTCGAAGGAGGGAAGAAGGTTGACCCCAGAACGAATTCAAGCAATTGCTCAAATGACTGTGCCTAGTACGCAGAGAGAGGTACGTGCTTTCTTGGGTATCACGTCGTATTGTGGACAGTGGATTCCGAATTTTTCTTTGTTGGCAAAACCTTTGTTGGCTTTGACTTGTAAGGATACACCGAATCCTCTTCCTTGGTCTGACGATTGTCAGAAAAGTTTTTCTGAATTGCGTGATGCGTTGTGTTCTGCTCCGGTGTTGGGTACTCCTGACTCCAGTAAGCCTTTTACACTCTACGTTCACGAGAGAGAGGGTTGTGCATTGTCAGTTTTGACGCAACAGTTTGGCGAGAAGCAGCGTCCATGTGCGTATTTCTCGTCGACTTTGGATCCGGTAGCTAGAGCGTTGCCGAGTTGCTTGAGAGCTACATCGGCTGTTTCTATCCGTCAGTCTGCTGGTTTGGTGATGGATAATACGTTGGTTGTGATGGTTCCACATGCAGTGGATACTTTATTGAACAGAACAAAGACTCAGCATCTTACTAGTGCAAGGTTGTCGGGTTATGAGTTGATGCTTTTGGCCAGTCACGTGCACATTAAGCGGTGTAACGTATTGAATCCAGCGATATTGTTGCCGATTTCTGTGGATACAGATGGTCAGGAACAGCATGATTGCTTTCTTAGGACAGAAGAGGAAACGAAGGGTAGAGTTGATTTAAAAGATACTCCTCTTTCGAATCCAGATGGTACGCTATGGGTTGATGGGTCATGCTACAAGCTTCCGAATGGTGATACGACTGCAGCATATGCTGTAACGACATTATGTACGATTGTTGAAACTGCACGAGTGAGCTATAATTCGGCGCAAGCAGCGGAATTGATTGCATTAACGAGAGCGTGTGTTTTGTCTGAGGGAAAGAGAGTGAATGTGTATACCGATAGTCAGTATGCTTTTGGTGTAGCACACAGTTTTGGACGCTTGTGGAAAAAGAGAGGATTTCTTACGTCGCATGGGACTAAGATCCAACATGGGCAGTTGGTGAATAAGCTTCTCGAGTCACTTACTCTGCCAAAGCAAGTTGCGATTGTGAAGTGTAGTGTTCACCGAAAGGTTACGGATGATGTTGGTCGTGGTAATGCGTTTGCGGATGAAGTTGCGAAAGAAACAGCGAAAAATGTGATGGGTCGAATGTATGTTGCAGGCCCTGCAAGATGGATTGGTGCAGCTGGAATGTGTGAGGATACGATTGAGAGTGTGAAATCGATTCAGGCTGAAGATACGGAGAGTGAAAAGAGTGTGTGGAGTGAAACTACGGGTAGATTGGATTCGACTGGTTGTTGGGTTGAGTTGTCGGAACACCAAAGATGGATGTTACCTGATGCGTATGTGCTTGCGGTGGTTAAAATGGCACATGGAATGTCTCACATTAGTGCGAAAGGGATTTGTAAGCTGTTGGCTCCAGTGTGGGAGAATGGAGGAATTCCCAAGTGTGCGGAAAATGTGGTCAAGAATTGTATGGTGTGTCTGATGTATAATCCTGGTAAGGGAACTCCAACTCCAGCTGGTCACTTTGCGCCTCCGACGTATCCGTTCGAGGTTTTGCAATTGGATTTTATCCACATGGAAAGATGCAACAATTTGAAATACGTTCTTGTAGTTGTTTGTGCCTTTTCTAGATGGGTAGAGGCATACCCCCTAAAAGATAATACTGCCTTGTCCACAGCTAAAGTCTTGCTCAAAGAATACTTCCCTTGGTTCGGGTTGCCAAGGATGGTGTGGAGTGATAACGGAAGTGAGTTTGTGGGCAAGATCATGAAGAGAGTGTGTGAGGGTTTGGGCATAAAGCAGAAGTTCCATGCTGCGAATCATCCCCAATCAGCTGGTTTAGTGGAATGCTATAATGGCACTCTGAAGCTGAAATTAGCCAAGATTCAGGCAAGTTCTGGTCTCCAATGGCCCGATGCTTTGCCGTTGGCACTTTTGTCAACTAGAACTACAGTGCATTCCCGAATTGGACTTAGTCCGTATAATATTGTTTTTGGTCGACCGGCAAATGTGTGGGGAGTGCCGAGACCAACAAAATTTAGTGACATTGATTATCCTGTGTTTGTGGACTATTTGTATGACCTGACGGCTAAATTGCGTGTCTTGCATCAACAGGTTCATGATAGCTTGCCACAAGCATCTGTGGACCAAGGTCATACTATCAATCCCGGTGAATGGATCCTGGTAAAGAATTTCCAGAGGACTAAGAACGATCAGCCCCGCTGGACGGGCCCTCACCAGGTGTTGTTGTGTACGAGGACATCTGTAAAAGTCTTCGGAAAAAGAAATTGGATCCACGGCGTGCACTGCAAGAGAGTACCTTTACCTCTGCCGTACGACCAGTGGATCCGCGAAGGCATTGCAGATACTGAGATGGAAAGATTGCCGAAGTTCACACCGTTTAGCGACGCTGAATTGGTATGGACAAGGTCTGAGAAAGAAGATGACGATGTCTTGCAAGCAGCTGTGCCTTCACCTTTAAGATTGGACACCACTGAGCCTGAATTGTTGTTTCGAAGTCAGACAGAGCCTGGTAAAAGTCGTTATAACCTGCGGTCTAGAGACAATGGACTAATAAAGAACAAATAATTCCTTTTGTTTTTGAGAACTGCACTCTCTCAGCCGAGAAACAGTTTGGATCTATTTTTTTTTTTCGAACCGCCATCCAGGTTCAGCTGTAGGGTCGCGGTGTAAAGACTTGGGATTGCAGCCGTGTAGACACAAGGTCGACGGTTCTGGTTGGTCCTAGGGCGTTCTCTGGACTGACAGACGCACTCCTTAGCAGAAGAAAACCAACCGCCGCGAACAGCACGGTGAGAGGGTGGAGGTTTTTTTTGAGATCGAGAGAGCTGTTGAGAAAATGAACTTTAAGATGAAACTATGTAGAATAATGCATAGCAGATGTTTTCTGATTACATGATTACATGTATTCTGATGTTTCTTAGCATGACGTTAGCTTTGGTGGGTTGGATTGTTTTTTCTACCCAATTGACTTCTGCACCCACTTCCCAACCTACGTCTTTTCCTATTACTACTTCTTTGCATTCTTTTCATATCTTACCTGAACATGAGCAGATTAGAAGGTCAGAATTTGTAAATAACTCATTTGTACAGCTTCTGCATCAACATCAGTTGGTAGTGAACATCACTAATTGTTGGGTGTGTGGTCTTATGCCACATACTACGGATAGAGGTATTCCTTATCTGGTTCTGCCATTCAGTCAGAATGGGTCTTTATGGGCTTTCTAGACGATGTTCATTTATGCTATCGAAGTCTATCCCCTGCGTTAAATGAGAGATAACTCGAGTAATAAGGCCTTGGTGAAGGGAATTACGAATATGAGTAGAGATATCAATACGTATAGGACTATTCCCAAAGATGAGTTACTTGCTTATGTTGGCTGGAACGCGACCGGATATAGTGTTACTCTGAGTGAAAAGCAGAGACGAAAGAAGTCACCTCCGATTTGGATCGTACCCCACCGAGGTCATTTTTGTCTGCAAGATAATGGCAAGAATCCGAAAGCTCAGTTAGGGAAGAGTGTTTGTACTCAAACGTATGTTTTTACGTCTCAGTCTTCCCCGCCATTTTTGGCAGCTAAGGGTACGTATTTTGTTTGTTACAACAGAGCATATACATGGTTTCCCCCTGATTTTTCGGGAACGTGTTATGTTGGATATTTGTTGCCTCCTACGTAGACCGCTGCTGCAGATTATCACAAGACGAGAGTTGTTAGAGGTGTCTTCGATCAGGAAGATACCGCTGGACAAGAAGTGGGAGACTTCTTTAAGGGTTTCCTACCGTTTTGGGGACCTATGGCTAACAGTAGGAGCTTGCGGCAATTGACGAGAGTGGTTGAAACCACCGTAAACGAAACTGCCGGTGCCCTTAGTAATTTGACAGCTGAGCTTCAAGCGGATCGCCTTATGACGTTACAGAATCATATGGTTTTAGGTGTCATACTTGCAGATCGAGGTGGAGTATGTAAAGTGATCCAATCGAGTTGCTGTGTTTTCATTCCAGATAATGCTCCGACAGTATACGAGGCCATTTCCAGGTTACATAAGATCTCTGAGTCGATACATATGGACGAAGGAGATTGGTCGTTAACTGGATGGTTTTGGGGACTGTTATCCGCTTGGGGATGGAAGAGTCTGATGATCATTGGTGTGGCTTTAGCGATTCTTTTCTTGTGTTGTCTCTGTGTACAGTGTGGTCCTGCCATATGTGGTCTTTGTGCTACTGCGTGTGTTAGGAGACCGCCTGTCTTGAGAAAGGTACAGAGAGATAAGATGATGCTCCAACAGCACCTTGATGATTTGATGAATATTGACATCGATTCAGATGCAGACTGAGTGATTGCCTATGTAAGGGCAAAAGGAGGGTCTGAGGTTCCGTGAATTCTGAATATGTGTTATAAATGTCATGGTTCCGTTACGATTTTGGTAACGGCGAACCGTAACTAGTGAGTTCGGCAAGTACGAGTGTTTTCGTCATGTTACACCGATGGATTCACTGTGTATTTAGGGATTTCGTTTCGAACCCGGGGTTCCATTTTGCGCATGGCAGCCATTTTGTGGTTGACCTCACATAGGCCGATGACTGTGGTCGAACGAGTCTTTAGGACACGTACACCTTAGTTCGAGTTTGTGCTGACTCCTACATGACCTGAGTGAACTGATCTCGTTGCCTGAGGCCGACCCTGCCAAGCCAGTTCCTGCCCGCTAGCTGATCAAGATTAAGGGTCAGAGCACAGGACATCGTAAAGTTTTACTGCACACAAACATGCCTTATCCTACTTCTATTTGTTTCTGTTTCTTCTTTTATGGTCTATTTACTATATGGGTTGTGGTCTTTTTATTATGGGTTTGTCCGGCTTGTCTAAAGAAGAATGTTGGGATTGTTCGATGATTGATCATGGGCCGGACAACTGAAAAGTGGGTTTTACCGTCATGCGATACTTTTGGTGTGGTTACATGTGATTGGACAATTTGTAAAATAATGGGTGTTTGTCTGGAATGTGATGTTTTTGGCATAAAAAGGGATGACTTGCTTTGTAAAATTGAGCAGTCTCCTGAGAACTCATACCGTGATGACTTCTAGGACTTCTGTTACAGGCTGCAGCCAATAAATTTGATTGTTGACGCCACCAAGAAGTATCCTGTGTCTCTGTATTCTAAGACAGGTGAACCCGAAGACGTTGGGTGTGCCCCTGGCGCCGCTGGGTTCTAAAAACCCGGTTCTTCAGGTGTCCTCAGTATCCAATTGGTAGGCACCTAGGGTACTCACATCAGTTTAGAGAGGAAGCAGATAGGCTGGGGTCCTGGATAGCAGGGCCACAGCCTGGCTAGAGTCATAAAACAGTCAAAACATCAGCAAAAAGTTGGGGGCAACTATGCAGTCGATGCCACTCTCCTACATAACCCCCCCCCCAAACGTAGGGACATTAAACTAACCTTGACCAGTTGAGTCTTCATGTTCTAAGTGGAAATATCTGGAGAGGCCATCTGTATTGGCATGGTTGCTCCCAGGTCTATGTTCCACTGTATAGTCCATCCCCTGTAGGGAAATGGATCACCTGAGTAGTTTGGGGGTTTTCACCCTTCATCTGTTTTAGCCATAGGAGGGGCTTATGGTCGGTTTGAACAATGAAGCGAGTGCCAAACAAGTATGGCCTCAGCTTCTTCAAGGCCCAGACCACAGCAAAGTCCTCCCTCTCTATAGCTGACCAACGTTTCTCTCTGGGCGTCAACCTTCTGCTAATAAAAGCTACTGGTTGATCCTGGCCCTCTTCATTCAGTTGTGATAATACAGCACCTACCCCCACCTCAGAAGCATCAGTTTGAACTATGAATTCTTTGGAGTAGTTGGGGCTTTGGATCACTGGAGCAGAGCACATTGCCTGTTTTAGGTCATCACAAGCTTTCTGACAGCTGAAAGTCCACTGAACCTTCTTGGGCATCCTCTTAGAGGTTAAGTCATTTAAGGGGGTCACAATGGATCCATATCCCGTGACAAATCTTCTGTAATAACCAGTCAGGCCTAAGAAAGCTCGGACTTGAGTCTGGGTGGTTGGAGCAACCCAGTCCATGATGGTCTGGATTTTGCTCTGTAGTGGTTGAACCTGGTCTCCACCTACAAGGTGGCCCAGGTACACAACCTGACTCTGCCCTATCTGGCACTTAGTTGCCTTGATAGTGAGTCCTGCCTTTTGCAGGGCTTCCAAAACTTTCCTCAGGTGGATCAGGTGATCCTCCCAGGTGGAGCTGAAGACAGCAATATCATCTAGATATGCTACACTAAAGTCATCCAGGCCTGAGAGGACTTGGTTCACCAACCTTTGTAAAGTGGCAGGTGCATTTTTCAAACCAAAGGGCATCACAATAAATTGATAATGCCCACCAGGGGTAGAAAATGCAGTTTTGGCTTTTGCAGATTCAGCTAACCTTATCTGCCAGTAGCCAGCTGTCAGATCAAATGTGCTCAGATATTTGGCTGAGGCCAATTTATCTATGAGCTCATCTGCTCTGGGAATGGGATGTGCATCAGTCCTAGTGACTGCACTGAGTCCTCTGTAGTCTACACAGAACCTCATCTCTCTCTTGCCGTCTTGGGTGTGAGGTTTGGGTACCAGGACTACTGGTCTAGCCCAAGGGCTGTCTGAGGGCTCAATGACTCCCAATTCCAACATCTTTTGGACTTCTGTCCTTATGCAGTCCCTGACATGGTCAGGTTGCCTGTAGATCTCATTCTTCACAGGCAGACTGTCCCCAGTGTCCACTTCATGAGTGCACGAGTTGGTCTGACTTGGAGTCAGTGAAAACATATGCCTGAATGACCAGAGAACTTGTCTGCAGTCAGACTGTTGCTGGGCAGTGAGGCTGCCTGCCAAGGCTACACAATCTACTGACCCATCATCAGGGTTGTGAGCGAGCAGGTCTGGGAGAGGGTCCCTCTCCTCCTCCTGTCCCTCATCCGTTGCCATGAGCAAGCCCATGTCAGCCCTGTCCACATATGGTTTCAGTCTGTTTACATGAAGTACCCTGTGGGGACTTCTGGGAGTGCCAAGGTCCACCAAGTAGGTGACCTCTCCCTTCTTTTCCAATATGGTATGGGGTCCACTCCATTTGTCTTGGAGGGCTGCTGGGGCCACTGGCTCCAACACCCATACCTTCTGTCCTGGCTGGTACACCACCAGTACAGCCTTTTGGTCATGCCAGGCTTTTTGCAGTTCCTGACTTGCCTCAAGGTTTTTTGTCACCTTCTTCATATACTCAGCCATCCGGGAGCGGAGACCAAGTACAAAGTCCACAATATCCTGTTTAGTGGGTTTGAGAGGTAACTCCCATCCCTCCTTCACTAGACAGAGTGGCCCTCTGACAGGGTGACCAAACAAAAGTTCAAAAGGGCTGTAACCAACCCACTTCTGTGGCACCTCCCTGTATGCAAAGAGAAGGCAGGGCAGAAGAACATCCCATTTTTGCCTAAGCTTTTCTGGGAGCCCTTTGATCATACCCTTTAGGGTCTTGTTAAATCTCTCAACAAGCCCATTGCATTGAGGATGATAAGGGGTGGTGAACCTGTAGTTAACACCACACTCCTTCCACATTGCCTTGAGGTAGCTACTCATAAAGTTTGAACCTCGGTCAGACAAAACCTCCTTAGGGAAACCCACCCTGGAAAAGATTCCCAGGAGGGCCCTTGCCACCACAGGTGCTGTGATGGTCCTAAGGGGAATAGCTTCTGGGTATCTGGTGGCATGATCCACTACCACCAGAATAAACCTGTGCCCAGATGCTGTTGGTGGGTCAAGGGGACCAACAATGTCAATCCCTACCCGTTCAAAGGGACCCCCACCACAGGTAGTGGTATCAGGGGGACCTTTGTGGATTTACCTGCCTTGCCACTGGCCTGGCAGGTAATGCAAGAACTACAAAAACTCTTACAGTCCTCACTCATCTGAGGCCAATGAAAGTGAGGGACAATTCTGTCCCAGGTCTTATTTTGGCCTAGGTGTCCTGATAAGGGAATATCATGGGCCAGTGTGAGTAGGAACCCCCTAAACTTCTGAGGTATGACCAACCTCCTGGCTGCACCAGGCTTGGGGTCTCGACCCTCAGAGTAAAGAAGTCCATCATCCCAATATATCTTATGGGTTCCACTAGCATTCCCAGCAGCCTCAGCAGCAGCCTGCTGTCTGAGGGGTTCAAGAGTGGGGCAGCTCTGCTGCTCTAGGCTCAAGTCTGCCCTAGAAGGATCCCCTGTCCCCAAGAACTCAACCTGATCAGGCTCAAGTTCGTCTGGGACAGTTCCTTCTTCAGGTGTCAGATCCTCTTCTGCTATAAGAGTCTCTTCAGACTGATCCTGGGGGGAAGGCACTGCCTTACCCCTGCTACTCCTTCTCTTGGAAGGTCCTTGGTCCATTTTTCCAGGATCCAAGGCCTGTTCAGTTTCTGCCAGCTTAGCTTTTGACCTTGTCAGGGCAAACACTTCTGCAGGCATACCCAGCATCGCTGCATGGGTAGTCAGCTCCACCTCAGCCCATGCTGAGGTCTCCAAATCATTCCCTAGCAAACATTCTACTGGTAGGTCTGCACTCACCACAACCTTCTTGTTGGAAGACGGGCCTCGGGGGGTCTTGAGAGTCTCGAAGGCCGACTGGCAGCGGGGTGTCCAGTGCACCTTCTTGGGCTGCTTCTTGGACGTGAGCTCTGTGAGGGGGCCAACAATGCTCCCATAGTCTTTGATGAATCGCCGGTAGTACCCGGTGAGGCCCAGGAAGGCCCGGACAGCTGTCTGGGTGGTGGGGGGTTCCCAGGCCTGGATGGCATCAACTTTTGGTTGGAGGGGAGCCACCTGACCGCTCCCCACCTGATGGCCCAGATAGGTCACCGATCCTTGACCTATCTGGCACTTGCTGGCCTTGATCGTGAGCCCGGCCCTTTGGAGGGCGGCCAGGACTGCCTTGAGGTGCCCCAGGTGCTCAGCCCAGTCGTTGCTGTACACAGCAATGTCATCCAAATAAGCCGCACTGAAGGCCTCTAGCCCGGCCAGAACCTTGTTCACCAGTCTCTGGAAGGTGGCCGGGGCGTTCTTCATGCCGAAGGGCATCACCCGAAAGTGGTAGTGCCCATCAGGGGTGGAGAAAGCGGATCTCTCTCGGGCGCCGGGGGTGAGCTGGATCTGCCAGTACCCGGCGGTGAGGTCAAAAGTACTCAGGTAGCAGGCTGCTCCTAATTGGTCGATGAGCTCGTCGGCCCGGGGAAGGGGATGGGCATCGGTCTTGGTAACAGCATTCAGACCCCGGTAGTCCACACAAAATCGTAGCTCCGGGGGATTGCCTGAGGCGGCGGCCTTCGGTACCAGGACGACGGGACTGGCCCACGGGCTGTCGGAGGGCTCGATGATCCCGAGGGCCAGCATCTTTGTCACCTCGCCCTGGATGCAGGCCCGCACCCGGTCGGGTACTCTGTAGGCTCTGTGTCGCACGGGGGGACTGTCCCCAGTGTCGACGTCGTGGACGCACCATGGGGTCATCCCCGGAGTGAGGGAGAAGAGGGCTGCAAAGGGCTGCAACAGCTGCTGACAGTCGTGGCGCTGTTCCGGGGTCAGGGAGGAGGCGAGTTGAAGCCATCGTGGTCGCTGATCCGCAGGAGGTCGGGTAGGGGCTCGGAGTCGTCTTCGCCCCCATCGTCGGTTGCCAGTAGCAGCCTCAGTTCGGTCCGGGCAAAGTGGGGTTTGAACCGGTTAGCATGTAGGACCCGGAGGGGGTTCCGGGGGGACTCTAGGTCGATTAGGTAGGTGACGGGGCTCTTCTTCTCCACCACCTTGAAGGGCCCAGTCCATTTGTCCTGGAGGGCGCAGGGGTCAACCGGTGCCATGACCAGACTCGTAGGGTCAGGAGGTATCGGTAGACGTCGGGGGGGGGCATCTTGGGGCTTCGTCTCCCAGCCCTCCTTGACCAGGCTGAGGGGTCCGCGGACCGGATGCCCATACAACAGTTTGAAAGGGCTGAACCCCAGGGACTTCTGCGGGACCTCCCGATAGGCAAACAGGAGGCACGGCAGCAGGACATCCCATCTCCGCCTTAGGGGCTCTTCCAGGCCCTGGATCATTCCCTTTAAGGTTCTGTTGAACCGCTCGACCAGTCCGTTTCCCTGAGGGTGGTATGGGGTGGTGAATTTGTACGTGACCCCGCACTGCTGCCACAGGGACCGCATGTATTTAGAGATGAAGTTCGTACCCCGGTCGCTCACCACTTCTCGGGGGAATCCCACTCTCGAGAAGATCCCCATTACGGCCCGGCCCACTACGGGGGCCGTCACAGTCCGAAGCGGTATAGCCTCAGGGTACCTGGTTGAGTGGTCCACGAGGACCAGGATGAAGCGTTGACCCAGGGCGGTCCGGGGGTCCAGGGGCCCTACAATGTCTATCCCGACCCGTTCAAACGGGGTGTTGACTGTTGGGAAGGGCTGGAGGGGGGCTTTGACCCGTCCCCCCGCCTTCCCGCTGGCTTGGCAGGTCTGGCAGGACCGGCAGTGGTTGTCCACGTCTCTCCGCATCCGGGGCCAGTAGAAGTGGGTCACCAGGCGGCTGTAAGTTTTGTCCTGCCCCAGGTGCCCCGCGAGGGGCACATCATGCGCTAGGTTAAGGAGGAACTCCCGGAATCGGAGGGGGACCACCAGCACTCGACTGGCCCCCAGTTCTGCAATCTTCTGTTCGCTGTACAGTAGGCCCTCTGCCCAATAGACCCAGTGCGTTCCGGTCTGGACACCGTTGGCCTGCGAGGACGCCTGCTGTCGGACCCCTTCGAGGGAGGGGCAGGTCTTCTGTTCCTGCTGGAACTGCTCTCGGGTGGGACCCCTGTCGTGGCGCCATTGGGCAAGCGCTGGGAGCGCTTCGAGAGAGGCGATTTCGTCTGGGGAGGGTTCGGTGGGTCCGGTATCAGCGTCCGCTTCTCCCTCGCTGGAGGCGGGTGGTGGCGCGGGCCCCTCGGGCCTGGTGGGGTCGGATGCTATGGGCGAGCGTGGGGCCTGGGTGGCCATGGACCGGGTAGTGGCGCAGGCCCATTCGGGTAGCCCCAACATTCGGAGGTGCTCTCGCCGCTCCACCTGAGCCCAGGGAGAACTCTCTAGGTCGTTCCCCAGGAGGCAGTCCACCGGGACGTCGTCGCGGACAGTCACCTTGAGTATGCCCGTCACCCCTCCCCATTCAAAGGGGACCTGGGCCATCTGGCACATGCTTTCGCTGTTGTCGGCCGTCCGGACGGGGCATAGTACATTGGGCAGGATCTGTTCGGGGGTCACCAGGTGGCAGCGGACAGCGGTGACACTGGCTCCGGTGTCACGGAGGGCCTCGTCCCGTCGTCCATTGATAGTGACCCACTGTTGGTACTTCTGGGTGTTGCTCGGGATGGGTGTTCGGGGCACCATTTCTCGGCTGCCCAGGCAGACCAGGGACATGGCCGCCGGCTCCCACTGAGTGGTTCCTCCGTCGAGGGGTTCTTCCTCTTCCTCCACTTCCCCCAGGGCGGCAGCCGCCAGCTCTCGGGGCGGGGGCCCGCCGGCCCCACTTCTTCGGTTCATGGGGCAGGCCGGGTCGCTGGCATAGTGTCTGGTTTGTTGGCAGCCGTAGCAGGTTATCGAGGGCCGGGGTCCGGTCCGGGCTGGTGCCGTCCCTCTTCGGGCCAGGCTCGGGGAGAGGTGTTGCTGAGGCGGCCCTCGAGGCGGACTTCGGGGTGGCCCGGCGGGGATGTCCCGATTCCGGTTCGACCCTCCTCCTCCGCCGCGCTGGCGGGAAGGTCCGGTGGTGTTTCTCTGGTACTCCCCCATCGAGTTCCGGGGGACTCGGGTGTTGACCCATCGATCGGCCTTGGCGGCGAGCTTCCGCGGTTCGGTCAGCTTGCTGTCGAGGAGGTGTTGTCTTAGCTCCACGAAGCAGTTGTTGGAGAGGTGTTCCCAAATAATGAGGTCGACCAGCTGCCCGTAGGTGGTGACCTTGCTACCCTTGATCCATCCTTCTAGGGCCCTGCTGAAGAAGTCCACATATTCTACCCACGTGGTACCGGGGATTTTTTTGCAGTCTCTGAAACGCTGGCGGTACATTTCCGCGGTTAGTCCGTAGCGGGTGAGCAGGGCCTCCTTCATATGGTCGTAGGAGGTCACCACATCTTCTGGTAGCTGGAGCAGGGTGTCTCGGCCCTCGCTAAGGAACCGCCCCCACAGGCCAGCACCCCAATCCTTCCGGGGCACCCGATGGGAGGTCATGGCCACCTCGTACGCCTTGAACCACTGCTGGATGTCGTCGTTTTTATAGTATTCTTTGACGACATCTTTGGGGATATGCACCTTGGCTTCGGTGGGGGGTGGAGTGTCTCTATTACTGGGGGTGCCGGTCTCCCCCTTCTGGGCCTTGAGTTCGAGTTCTTTGAGGCCCCGCTCGTGTTCAAGGGTCAACCTTTTTTCTTCCAATTCTCGATGCCGCTTTTTCTCCTCTATCTCTTCCTGCAGCCGTAGCTGTTCTATGGCCATTTTCTTTTCGGCCAGCCGGAGTTCGCCGTCCAGCCGAAGTCGTGCAAGCTCTAGTTCGTGGGTCCGGACCTTCTCCCGCTCTTGTATTTCCTCCACGGAGAGGCCGGTTCCCAGGCTGTTTCTCCCTCCGTTCGCCGGGGTCGGTGCGGGTGGTGTGGCTGCATTTAGGGGCAGGGGCCCTTCATTCTGGGAGGGGTCCACCTCGGACTCTATCCAGGTTCTCAGGGCTTTCTGCATCTCTTCCTTGGTACCTAGGACGGTGGTTGCAATGCCCTTGTCTTTGCAGAACTGTTTTAACTCTTTGTGGGTATACTCTTCCAACCGTTCTGGTTGGAACTCCATGGTCGCGGTGGTTTCCTGGTTGCTCATGGTCTCTGTTCGTCTGGATGGATAGCGAGTGGGTTACTTGCTTGTACGAACTGCGTTCGGCTCGGATCCCGTCGCTGGCCACCAAATGTTGGAAGGCGGGCCTCGGGGGTCGGAGAGACCACCCAGAGGGGCCCCCACACTGCACGAAGTAGCCGAGCGCTGCTGAGAAGCCTCCGGGGAGAGGTCCTTCTCCTATAACGTATTAGCACAGTAACACCACCACACAGGACTCGAGGGGATTCAGCAAGACGAGCAGTTCTTTATCGGCACTTATGAAGTTACGGTTATCAATATTTACAAGGGGCGATCGAGGGATCCACAAGAGTCTCAAAGTCTTTGGTAGGGACGGGGTAGCGGGACAGTCTTTAGCAGCAGCTTGGTACGAGGGTACCTGGGGCCCAATTCTTCTCCCCACGCTGGAGAGCCTCCGGATCTCGGAGGGGTCGAGCCGCGACAGCGTCAGCAGGGCTCTGGTGTTCAGTCCTTGGAGTTCGAGCCGCGACCAGGTCAGCAGGGCTCTTACGGTGTCTTGGTTCAGCTCGAGCCGCGACGACGTCAGCAGGGCTCCGAGGGAGGTTTCAGCAAGGTTGGGCCGCGACAGCGTCAGCAGGGCTCCGATGTTCCGTGAGGCTTCGTGACCTCAATAAGGTGGAGCCGCGACGCAGTCAGCAGGGCTCGTGGTAGAGTCTCAAGCAAGAGTTCTTCTCCGTTGGGTCGGCCGCGATTCAATCAGCAGGGCTCTCGACTCCGGGATACAACTGCTGTCCTGTTGCAGGGTCGCCCCAGATATAGGTCTGGAGCCCTTTGATGTCCGGACCCTTGCGCCCGGGGGGGGGCGGAGAGGCCGGACTGGGAGAGGCCAGACGCCCAGCGGGAGAGGCGCCAGGCCCAGGAGAGCTGTGGGGCGATCGCACCTAGGTGTGGGAGGACGGTTGGGGGTCCCATCGAGACTGCCCTCTGCCGGGAGTGGGGAAGTGTTCACGTGGTACCCCCTGGCCAGTTGTTGGTGCCTTGATGTCGGGGCTTGCTGGGGCCGAGGCCAGGTTGAGCGGGGTCACGTAGGCTGGCGCGCAGAGTTACGTACAATCCAAAATGGAGGAGCCCCGAGGTGCAGGGGACCTCGTGCGACTTGGCGAGGGGGAACAGGACCACGCCACGAGGCCGGCTCCAACACTTCTTTAGGCCAGTTACCCCTCCCCAAGAGAAGTTAACAACTGCCAGAACATGGCTAGTATTGACATTGCTTGCATTGGTCACTTGGTAGGTTTCTCCAAGTATGATCTGGTTAGGGTCCACAAGGTCCTTAGTCACCATGGTGACACTAGCCCCTGTGTCCCTGTAAGCTAGAGACTCCCTTCCATTTATTCTAGGCTGTTGCTTGTATTTGCCCAGACCACTGGGACTCACAAATAGGGACAGGTCCCCATCACAAACCAATACAGCTTGAGTAGGCATTCTGACTTGGCCAGAGTCCTCTCCAGATCCCAGGGTCAACCCTACTATACCCTTGTTCTGTGTACCACCACCTATAGATGGACTAGGGGGAACAGATGCCTTAGGTTGCAGAGGGGCCCTACTCAGGTAGGGGTTCCCCCTCACACATATCTCAGCACCCTGCCTTGTAGGATTAGCAAGGCCTGCCTTAGGGATGACCTATGAGGATATATGTGTTGTATTAAGTGGGATACAGGATACCTATATCCCTGTAAGGGGTGCAAGCACCACCTTACCCAGACTACAGTAGTGGTCTGGTGGTGTCAGTTTGTATGGCTGTCCCAGGGGTGGCACAATAAGTGCTGCAGCCCCTGGTAGGCCTCTGAGGGACCCATGCCCTGGGTACCTAGGGTACCATCTACAAGGGGATGACAGGGTGTCCTCAGTATCCAATTGGAAGGCACCTAGGGTACTCACATCAGTTTAGAGAGGAAGCAGATAGGCTGGGGTCCTGGATAGCAGGGCCACAGCATGGCTAGAGTCATAAAATAGTCAAAACATCAGCAAAAAGTTGGGGGCTACTATGCAGTCAATGCCACTCTCCTACATAACCCCCCCCCCCAACGCAGGGACATTAAACTAACCTTGACCAGTTGAGTCTTCATGTTCTGAGTGGAAATATTCTAAGCTTAAATTTATATGTACCTTTAGTACCAAGTGGCTTTCACTTTAGAAATTCAATTTGTTATCTGGTTAAACAATGGCAAGCTCGAATCCCACCGCTGCCACCAATGTGAGAAGTTGGCCTGGCATATGCTGTCCACTAGTTATAGGGGACACCTTGCACCAGTCCAATTCGACTCTTATGGTGATAAGTTAAAAGACAACCTTTAAAGAAAGCTATCCTAGTGGTAGCTGTGGACAGCAGCCTTCAGGCTAAGTCTTGAAGGAGTGTTAAGCTTATTGTTTCACCATAGATAACCTCTTGAATAACCAAATGAAAGAGTAGTCCACACAGGTATATATATAAAATATATGTATTTATTCTAAGAATAATCCCACTAGTCTCTTTATGAGGCTGGAGGTAAAGATACAATTCAAACAAGCATTGATAGTTACAATAAATAGCACTGGAATCATAGGGCCCCGGGGGGGACCAAACCATATATCAAACAAGCATTGGCATTGCCAATAGGTCTCGCTTTTGGGACCTTATAAGTATTTAGTTATGCAGCACAATATTATTGGTGCAACAACATCAACTGTTGCATGGCTAGACACTTATAAGGTACAAGGTTTAGAAGTGCAACAGCTGATGTTGCTGCACCATGGATATTGTGCTGAAAAACAAAATATTTATAAGGTCCCAAAAGCGAGACCTATTGGCTATGCCAATGCTTTTTTTTCCTCTTTTTATGTGTGCGGCTTTCTGCAACACACATAGAAAGAGAAAAATCCCTCAGGGCATTGTCCTCCTTACAACGCAGGCACCCTTGCACCATTGTGCAAGGGTGCCTGTGTTGGCGCTAAGCAGTACATTGTGCGCCAGGGCAGGCAAAAGACAGGAATGCGCCATATAATGTTGATTACTGTTTATTCCTACCCATTCCCTATCACACAGCACAGAAAGGTGACTTGCTGCACTTCATCAGTTTTTGATATATGTGCCCCCGACTGTATATCAGCCTTCCTCCAATAGTGAATGGCAAGAGATTGGTGGAAACAATCCCACGCACACAGACACAACCACACGCATACATACACACGGACATGCTCCCATAGATGCACAGCATGAAGATAAAAAGCACACTTGCAAGCAAACACCTCCACAAGGACACATGTGCAGAAATATCAGCACAAATTGAACACAGATTCAAGTTTAGTTAAAACAGGTGTTTTCAGGTGGTGGGCAATAGCTCTCATTCATGTTAACCAGGACTTACTTCTCATCATTAGCATTTGATCTAGAGAAAAAGTCAGAAAAGAGAGAAAGAAGGAAGAAGAGACAGATAGGAAAATTAAGAAAAAGGGAAAAAGCAGGAACGATGAAGAACTTGCAAGAGTGAGACGAATAGAAGGGAAGTGTAGGGTGGTGGAAGTAAAAGACATGGGGTGGAATCAAAACTACACAGCCTCGAGAGCTGCTAAGAAGAGCTTTGGACTCCTGAGCATTTTTTTAAACCAATTAAGCGAGCTAAAGAATTGTGTTTACTGGCATTTCACGCTTTGCCAGTCAGTACAGTCTGCAATTCCACCTCGGTCCAAAAGAAAAGATGCAGTTCTCTGGAATCCAGATGATAAGTCCCTATTTATTTTTTGTCAAGGGCCAGACCTATTCCCGATTTCCCTCCATGGTTCTTCCACTGCAGCAGGTCTTTCTTCAAGTCGCAAGGGAACCAAGGCGCAGTGCTTTTCTTGTGTGCTGTCTGTACCCATCCATCAGGAGGAATGTTGTGGCCTGCATCAATCTCTGTTAGGGGCCAAGGGCAAAAGGACTCCATTATCTGCATCTAGTGGTGCGAATCCTGTGCACTCACACTAACTCAGAGCTTCATCAAATATTCATCTCGCTAAAGGAAAGGCTAAAAGTAAATTCCCAAAGCACTGCTTCACAAAATCGTTATAATGCATAGCATTCATGCATTAGAAGGTGTACTACATGAATTCCTCTCATACATTTCCATTTTATCTCACATACCAAGTTATCCTGCCTCATGCCTACCCCACAGTTATAAGTACCTGGTGGGAGGTCAGATAGTAAAGGGACGATGCCTTGTAGAGTGATGAAGCAATGGTGCCTTGGGCTGCTATGCAAGCAAGGGTAATTGACCACATCCCCTGGTTTGGTATTAAGAAAAATGTGGGAGCACAGTAGGCCCATTATACCTCTGTGCTCTGGTGCTACTGCACCTGCTGCACAGATGGTTATGGCCCTCGCCTGGAAGGGAGAACAAACACTTATTTGTTAAAAGGACTGGTTATTGAGGTCAAGGGTTTCAATGAAAATTAATTAAAATTATTGCACTGGTTTAAAAGTGGATGTACTGTATTCAAAATTAAAAGAATGGATATCAGAAACTTTTTGGCTACACGTGTTTTATGATTAAGAAAGAAATCAATTTCAATGTGCTACTTCTTCCGGGCCAACACATGCTTAATGTCATCTTGAATAATAAGTCTAATTGTGGGAAGGTTTTTTTTGAAGAACCTTGTACCATCAATTCAAAACACCTATTTCAGACTTCAGAAATTCATTAATGAAGCCTTGTACAAACAACAGTATATCTCAAAATGGTTGGATCATTGAATTTGAGCTAATTGTTGGATTTTAAAAAAAACTTTGGCACTACTCAATTTACCGACATTGGAAGGATATACGATAGAGTTAGCCTTGCCAGCATTCTAACTTGTGACCTACGGTTTTCATCGTCTGTTATGGCTTTCTGATTTGTTGTGTTTCTTTTTGCAGCAGTTGGTACTGCTCAGCACTACCGATAAAATGCAAGCAAAGGTTTTTGCTAACATGAAACATCATTGACCACCAAAGACAAGCAAAATTGAGCCACGATATGAGATATGTTTCAAAAGGGCACGCAATCACAGTTTGTTTTGGAATAGCACTTTTATGAATATTTTAAGCTAACGGACAGTGAATATAACCCAACGTCAGGATATTTAGCAGTAAAATTACGAATAGGTTTGTTTAAGATGGCACTAAGAGACATGGCAGCTGGGCTCGATGCCGCGTCTTTCCACGTACTACGTCTGTTTCTTAGAACGTATATCAGCCTGTCACTAAATGACGTAGCATTGATAGACGTGATTCTCGGTATTCAGCCCTGCTTGGAGCTGTTCGCAGGACGCGGGCCTTGTGACGCAATGTCCGTCTCCAGCATTCCTTTGTGTTTTTGTAAAGGTCTGGCCCTCCACAGCTTCCTGAGTGACACTTGAAAGTGAAGTGATGACAGAAACATTTATAACGGGTACCCGGACACATTCTAACTGCATTCTACATATAGCTAACGCGTCTCTATTGTCTGAGGGGAAAAAGAGTCTGTGCGAAGGTATCTGTTAAATTGTAATATAATATACCCTCTAGGGTGTCACGATTCTTTAAAGAATATAAGAATCAGACAAAATATGTAATAATAGCATATCTGGAAACTTATGGCCAGGTCTTACTCCAGAAATCTCCCAAATAACACACAGAATGGACCCCTTTTCTGAAATACACTTAGCCCAACCTTCAGGGATTGGATTCAAAGTAATGATGCAATTCCATGCCACCGTGTGCAGATTGAAGTCACTTGATACTCTCTATAGATAGATTCTCTCGTAAGTATTTGAATATGTTTCCTTTTAGTCTCCAGCTAAATATCATTATTCAATACTGTCATTACAAGTGAGACGAGGGTAAAGAGAATGTCTCCGTGAGCCTTGTGCTCGGCTGGCGCCTCGGGCATGTTTACTACGGGAACAAGCCATTAATCAAGCAGGATGGCTCTGTTTCCACTTCACGCCCAGGGAGGAGGGAGATGCGAGCAGAGCATCAAAGGGCTGGGTGAGAAGGGAGGGGGGAATGCAAGGGTCAAAGCGGCGAAAGTAAAAGTAATCGAGCAGAGCATCAAAGGGCTGGGTGAGAAGGGAGGGGGGAATGCAATGAGCAGAGGAGCAGCTGTGCACGTGCATGTGATCGTGCACTCAAGGTTTAGGCCAGCCAAAAGACGGTGGGTAGCACTTTGAAAATCCCACATATAAAATGTCTCTTCGAGCCTTTGGCTCGCGAGACCTAAAAAGTGGTATAAGAACCACGACAATTCTACAGACAATGCCTAGGGCATTTAGGGTCACTGGCCCCTTGTGAAACCACCCAAGGTAGTGAGGAAGGGGACCCACGGGAGACGCGTGCAGTGGTGTAAGCTACTGTCGGGATCTCTATTAAAGCCTATGGAGAATGTCGCTGTTGAATTTTACAAGATTAAAAACACTTCTAGCAGGAGTTCAAGTTCAAGACTTTAGAGTTAAGCTTTTGAAGGGCCCACACCCACGAGAGTACCGAGGTACTACTGTTACCTGCCCCAGGGAAGCCGGGTGCATAGGTCATTTTCAATGTCGGGTCGCGGGCTGATTTTCAATGGCAAAACGTGAAGAACTGCTGCTAGCAAGAAGCGTCGTCGATGTCGTGAAGATTGAAGATGTAGATCTTGAAGAGAAGGACCTTAAAGCAGAGGGGACAGAGTCTGGGTCATGGCACAGTGACCAGGGGGCTCAGGAGAAAGAGCCCTTCAATGTCGGGTGCTTCCAGGTGAAAGATTGGTAGCTTGGATCGTCAGCCACGGGGTCCAGGAGGCTTCGAGGAAGGCCAGCTTCTGGAGGGCGACTGTCCCACAACGGATGAGGGTCGCTGCAGTGTTAGTGTCCGGATTGGATCCACTAAGTCTTGGCAACTGCAACCCATGCAAGAATCACAAAACAGCTACAGGTGCCGACCCACAAGGTCTGAGCGAGGTCTCCAGCAAGGAGAATGAATAGCAGGCCTGGAGCAACCAGGGGAACTCTTGGAAGTGAAGATTGACCTCCGATAGGGCCCACCAGTCGAGAGACAATGGACCGCGGGAGGCAGCAATTTGGCATGCGTAAAGATGCGCCCACGGGTCGCCGGAGCGGGCTAGGGTGTCGATCTTTGGCACAGATGATGCTGAGAGGTTGGCTCAAAAATGGGCCAAAGCACAACTTCCCCACTTGTCGGGTTCATGCGCTGTGCAAGTGGTGGCCGGTGTCCTGGGGTATTGAAGATCTCGGCACCCACGGGATCCACGGTGCTGAGCTTTGCTGTGCACACTCACTGGCCTCTGGGATGCTTGGAAACCTACCTCAAGGGAGGAAAGAAATGTCGATGTCCGTAGGAGCATCGAAGTTCCATCTGGGTCACTTGCAGTGTTTGAGGTGCCTGCCAAGCAGGGGGTTAACTCCTTTACCCCAAGGGAGATTTCTTCATTCAGCTGTGCGGCAGCAAGTCGAAGTTCAAGTCTGTAAAGTCCAAGAATAATCTGAGGCTCTGGGGACCTTGTATTCACCTTTATCCAAAGATTAGGGGAGTGTCCATATCAGAGCCCACCAATAAGAGTTCAGGCGGGAAAGGGTGGGCAGGTTTCCCACCTGGGCAGGGGACAGGATGCCCCTGAACCGGTTTGAGGCGGTGTATGCAGAAGTAGGCACTGGAGAGGCCTACGTGCAAGTCTGAAAGACATCCTATGGTGCACCCACCCAGTTCCAATCCACATAGTCTGTCTGGGGAGGTGGGAGCACCTTCCTGCAACAAGATCCCTATTGTCCAGCTGCCGTGGCTGCAGTTCTGCCCAGCAACAGGCAGCCAGAGTCGTGTGGGTGGCGGGTAGCATCCATTTTGTACTACGTGTGCACTTTAAAATTGGTGTCTAAAATCTGCCGCTTTTACCATATCGCCCCTCTAGCAGGGGGGAATCATGCCCTCACTCCCATGGTTGGATTGGGGGTATGATTCCTACATGTTTGACACCAAACACGACATGGTTCTGTGCAGCCACTCTCAAGTTATCACGCTATCGCGATTACTTATAATGCGGTTAAGAGTATGTGGTATGGCTGCGCTACAAACAACCCAGCAATAGTTTTACGAAGGTTGCAGAGGGGCCCTACTCAGGTAGGGGTTCCCCCTCACACATATCTCAGCACCCTGCCTTGTAGGATTAGCAGGGCCTGCCTTAGGGGTGACCTATGAGGATATATGTGTTGTATTAAGTGGGATACAGGATACCTATATCCCTGTAAGAGGTGCAAGCACCACCTTACCCAGACTACAGTAGTGGTCTGGTGGTGTCAGTTTGTATGGCTGTCCCAGGGGTGGCACAATAAGTGCTGCAGCCCCTGGTAGGCCTCTGAGGGACCCATGCCCTGGGTACCTAGGGTACCATCTACAAGGGGCTGACTGGGTGTCCTCAATATCCAATTCGTAGGTACCTAGGGTACTCACATCAGTTTAGAGAGGAAGCAGATAGGCTGGGGTCCTGGATAGCAGGGCCACAGCCTGGCTAGAGTCATAAAACAGTCAAAACATCAGCAAAAAGTTGGGGGCAACTATGCAGTCGATGCCACTCTCCTACAGAGGGTGTTCCAGGTCTTGGTGGCGAGGTGGGAGAACGATCTGCTGCCTGCGGTCGCTGTTCAGATGTGGGGGACTGTGGCGAGGGCGGCGGAGCGGAGCAGCGAGTGGGGGTGTAGCGGCTGAGTCGTCTGTTGAGGTACGCTGGTCCGGTGTTGTGGAGTGCCTTGTGTGCGTGGGTGATGAGCTTGAAGGTTATCCTCTTGTTGATGGGGAGCCAGTGCAGTTCTCTCAGGTGGGGCGTGATGTGGCTGCGGCGAGGGATGTCCAGGATCAGGCGTGCAGAGGTGTTCTGGATGCGTTGAAGCCATTTCAGGAGTTTGGCCGAGGCTCCTGCGTAGAGGGCGTTTCCGTAGTCCAACCTGCTGCTGGGTGACCGTTCTTCTCGTATCGGTGGGGATCCACTTGTAGATCTTGCGGAGCCTGCGGAGGGTGTTGAAGCAGGAGGAAGAGACGGCGTTGACCCGCTTAGTCATGGAGAGGGTGGAGTCGAGGATGACCCCTAGGTTGCGTGCGTGGTCGGTCAGTGTTGGAGCTGTTCCCAGTGCGGTTGGCCACCAGGAGTCGTCCCAGGCCAAAGGGGTGGATCCGAGGATGAGGACATCCGTCTTGTCCGAGTTCAGCTTCAGTCGGCTGTTCCTCATCCATTTGGCGACGGCCTTCATTCCTTCGTGGAGGTTGGTTTTGGCGGTCCTTGGTGAGGGAGAGGATCAGCTGGGTGTCATCGGCGTAAGAGATGATGTTGAGGTCGTGCAATCGGGCGGCGTAGGCAAGCGGTGCAATGTAGATGTTAAACAACGTTGGGCTGAGGGATGAGCCCTGGGGTACGCCGCAGAGGATCTCGGTGGCTTCGGAGCGGAAGGGGGGGGAGACGGACGCTCTGTGTTCTGCCGGAAAGGAAGGAGGTGGTCCAGTCCAGGGCCTTCTCTTGGATCTCGGCATCGTGGAGGCGTGTGCGTAGTGTGCGGTGGCAGACCGTGTCGAAGGCGACTGACAGGTCAAAGAGGATGAGGGCCGCGGTTTCTATGTTGTCTAGCAGGGTCCTGATGTCATCGGTGGCGGCGATGAGGGCCGTTTCGGTGCTGTGGTTGCTTCGGAACCCAGACTGGGATGGGTCCAGGATGCTGTTCTCCTCGAGGTAGCGGGTCAGTTGTTTGTTGACGGTCTTCTCAATGACCTTCACCGGGAACGGGAGCAGGGAGATGGGCCTGAAGTTCTTGAGGTCCTTAGGGTCTGCCATGGGTTTCTTGAGTAAGGCGTTGATCTCGGCATGCTTCCAGCTCTCCGGGAAGGTTGCTGTCTCGAAGGAAATGTTGATGGCTTTCCAGAGATGGGGTGCGATGGCGGTGCTGGCGTTGTTGAAGATGTGGTGTGGGCAAGGGTCTGACGGGGATCCGCAGTGGATGGTGTTCATGATCTTGATGGTGTCGTCGTCGTTAATGTTGGTCCAGGAGATCAGGCGGTTGGTGCGGGTGGTGGTCGTGGGGGCGGAGGTCTCAGTGGTTGTCGGGGTGGTCGTCGCTTTGAAGCTGTCGTGGATGTCTGCGATCATGCGATGGAAGAAGATGGCCAGCGAGTCGCACAGGTCTTGTGAAGGTGGGATGTCGTTGGTGTTGGAGCTGGGGTTGGAGAGTTCATTCACGATGTTGAAGAGCTCTTTGTTGTTGTGTGCGTTGTTGTCTAGGTGGTCTTTGAAGGAGGCCCTTTTGTCGGTACAGTAAAGTGTGAGTTTTTGGTTGCACAAATGGGTGTAAATTCTGATATTTATATGTTTTCCCTGGTCTTTATTGCTTTATTTTGCTTGCGAGAAAGTGAAACTCATAGTTGTTGAATGTCACTCATAAATACACTGAAAAAATGAAAATGTCACTCATAAGCAAGCTGAAACCTTGGCAGCTATGTTACTTACTGCCAGCCTTGTTTCTCATAATCAACGACTATAAGTACAAAGTGCGTGTTTACACACCACTTACAGGTTTTCAAAACACATAAATAAAAGGAATTGTCATATACAATGCCAAAAGCTCAAACTCTCGCAAATGTGAGACTTTTTGGATGCTTAATTACTAATCGTATAATAGACAACAATATTGGTCCTCAGTGGATTATTTTTCTGTGATTTGTTTAAGGTTTCTGAATAATATACTTAAACAAGTTCCCATAATTTGCCTATCCCGTTCCCCAATCCAATTTGGACATAAGGGGCGAGTCATGGCCTTCGGCCAGGATATTGTCCCAGCACTGCAGCAAGTGCTCAATAGCCTCTGCCTGTGGCCAGGCCCAGCAGTACTGAGCTTAGGGTATAGTTCTAAGCAACTACCTATTCCTAGTATGCATTTTTAAGTACTTACTGGGCATGTCTCTCGATACAGAGCACAGGCCATAGACTCTGCCCCCATTGCTCAGTGATTATTATGCACAGCCTGCAGCCATGGCCACTGATAATGGCCACAGGGTGTGGTCTCCAACCATGACGTTGGCTCAGTATCAGAGACCTTAGTGTATGCTGAGCATGGGCGCGGCCTGCGGCACGCCCAGTGAGTGCTGTGCATAGTTTTTGTCCTTACGCTCTATAACATGCCGAGTACTGATTCCTTCACTACCTGATGGAGATGGTCTAAGATCATGCCTAGCATGTAGTTTTAGTGCCTCACCTCATCTTTTTTTCCTATGACCACCAATCCCTGCAAGCCTTCCAAGGTCAGAATTATGTACCCGTGTACCTTTTTTATGTCTATCAAATGGGACTTAATTTAATAGAAGTGTTTACTTTATGCTGATGGTAGGAGGTGTGGTCCATGACACTTATTTTTGGGGACTTATGATTCATCACAAAAGCTAGAGAGAGAAAGACACAAAATGAAAAAAGGATGGAGAGAAAAATAGGAAAGCCTGGGAAAGGGAGAAACCCGTGATGAAAAATAACCCGCAAGAGTGAGTTAAGGATATGGACCGAAATGGAATAAAAACTAGGCACCCTCAATATTCTTGAGATATAGACACGGAATATAAATATAAAGAGTGACTCAACTATAACTACAGAGATGATGTCACTGCCTCTGAAAAACACAGAGGTTGAACATATTTAAAGATCTCGGCATATATATAAAACATTTGGGGAATACAGGCTCAGAATAAAGCCCTGGTGTTCCATGATCAGTGAGAGGCTGCTGCTTACTTCCCATGAGTTATGGCCGTCTGGCCTCACTAACGAATATCCCAAGCTTGTGTAGCTCACCTCTGGGCCTCATTATGTCACGTGTCTTTCTTTAAAGTCACTGAAGTACAGTTCGAAGGGCTGAGCTGCAAGGGTCACTGCAAGCCACTGAAAAGCGCTGCTTACACTGGTGTGCTTACAAATAGAGCCTGCTACCCATTACTGCTTTGTAAAACAATTATTGAGATCACCCATGTTCATATTTTGAGCATTTTGTTGGGCGCATGTGAAATGGAAGGGCCTGTGTTTTGTACTCTCATATGTATAGTTGTGGGGGCTTCCTCAAACGTTTGAACTTCACGCCCCCTCCTGAAATATCGGGGCAGAAAATGTTTAACTCAGATGGGCCTCACTCACCTTAAATCTATCTGAAGTCGACACATGAAGTATTATTGTGGCCTGTAATATTAAAGCATGCTGTTTGCAGTCCAATGAAAAGACAAAACTGAAGCATTTTTATTTTTAATAAGGCAGAGTTACGTACGTAGCACAGACATAAATATTGAGTCTGCATCGGGAATTGATGGTGGGGCAGACGAACTGTAGAGTTACTTGTGCATGTGCTTACTGCCAAAAAACAAACCTTTTCTTTTAATCCAAATGGTATTCTGCACAATACATCTATTACGCGTTACCTCATACAGTGCTGTAGTAATTGGACAGGCTGAAGACCAATACATAAAAATACATAAGATATAACACGTACTCACTTTTTAAAATGTATTCTTTGTTCATTTTATATAAGAAACGCAGATATGTGCAACGGATAACAAACATAGATTACTGTCTTCATAGACACTCATACATACATACATTGGCAGTTTCTTTTATCCCCTCCTGTTTTGTCTAAAGTGGCCTGAAGCTGCTGACGACTCGGTGCAGAGCTGTCAGAGGAAACGCAGTCCCATCACATGTCGTCGAACAGTCATGGCAAAAGGACCAGGGAGATTTGTCCTTAAAATATGGGAAGGGATCGAGGGTGAAGAGGGGACTCTGGAAAGAGAGAGAGAAAGAGGGGGCAGGGTGGATGGAAAGGGGGAAGGGAGGTGGAGACTGTAGTGTCCTGAGAGATAGGGCACTAGGACCTCGGAGAGGGCAGAGGGCAGGACAGGTCACCGGACACCAGTTCCGGTCAGGGGAAGCGAGGGGAGAAGACAGGAAGCAGGGAACGAGATAGGACGTGCAGCGTGCTGGCTGGAGATGATGTATAATAAAGAACTACCGACTAACCTGGTGTTGTGGTGATCCTTACAGCAAGAAGCGACGTGTCAACTGGCGACGAGGCAGGATCAAAATCCACGCGTCGCGGCGACTGTCGGAGCCCACCCGTTCGCGGAAATAAAGTCGGAGCCAGGAGCCCACCCTGGTCTGAAGTGCCCAGCAGAAAAGAACATCGTTGCGGGAGCCCACCCCGGCGCTGCTAACGCAAATAAGAGCAGCGCGAAACTGAAATTGACGAGGCAGCCGAGAAAAAGATTAAAATCCCTCCCGCGCGTGAATTTCAACGAACTCTCGCGAGAGGAGGCGGCCATTGTAAAGTTAGGCAAATCGGGCCAATCAGCGTCCAAGATAGACGACGGCCATTTTGAAGGGTCAGGCAAAGTCCCGAACAGCGCGAAATCGCGCGAGAGTGTGGCGGCCATCTTGGAGTCAGGCAAATTGGGCCAATAGCAGCACAGAAAGGCCGGGAGGCCATTTTAAAGTCAGGCAAAAAGGGAAAATAGACTAAAAGGGTCTAAATTAAAGGAGAAACAAAAGGACAAGGTGCCAAAGAAAGAAAATAGCAAGGAAGAAATAAATAAATAAAACAAAATAAAGGAAGAATGGGTGACGAAGAGACAAGGAGCACACAAGCTGTGTTCCGCAGGCCACTGCCATTTAATATATATCGGAACCGCAAGCAGGCATCAGATGGGAGAGATGGCTACGACAATTTGAACGCTGCATGCGCGCAACGGACGTCGTAGAGAGCAAACAACTAGATCTGCTGGTCAACCTTGCGTGAGACGAGATAGAAGACTTAATGATGACACTCCCGAGTGAAAAAACGGCGGATTACAAAGGCGCGAAAGCGCGCCTCACGGAGAAATTCGACCCCCAACGCAACATCGATTTTGAAAGGTACACGTTCCACACAGCATGCCAACAACCAGAAGAGAGCATGGATGACTTCGCGACAAGATTGCGGAAGCTGGTGACATACTGCGAATTCGATAAATTTGACAATGAAGAAGCAATACGAACGCGTCTCATCGTAGGGTGTCTGTCAGTAGAGTTCAGAGCACGCATCCTAAAAGAACCAACAACACTTGAAAAAATACTGACGATGGCCCGCACAGAAGCACGAGCCATGGAACATGCCAAACAAATACAAATAGGCAAAGAAAAAGGAACAGCGATGGCACATCGGATGACGGAAAATTTCAAAAGGAACGACAACAGGGAGCAACAACATCCCAGGAAACAAGCGGTCACATGCTACAGGTGCGGCCTTGATTTCCCACACGTTGGCACCTGCCCAGCAATGGGCCAGAAAATGCAGAAGATGCAACAGGGACAACCATTTCGCAAGCACCTGCATGAGCCGGCAATTCAGGAACGAGAGGGGACGAACAGCCAGACCAAGGACGACAGGCATAAGACACGCCCGACACATGGAGACAGCAGAGAGAGGCTCGTCTGAAGAGTCGGATGAACAGACGACGGCTGGGAGAGAAGCACGACTATACCTCATGTCCGACACACCAAAAGAAGGAAGACAGCAGGAACACATCCAGCTGGTGGAGAAACAGCAAATAAAAAAGACGGCCACAGTAGACATCGACGTCGGGCGCCACAGAACAAAATTTGTGTTAGACAGTGGCGCAACATGCAACATAATGTGCATGTCAGAGTACATGAAGATGAGAATAAAGCCAACGTTATCACCATCAAAAGTAGATGTGTTCACGTGGGGATCAAAGATACCGGTCGAAAACATGGGACTGGGGAAGCTGAAAGACAAACAGATCACCCTACACATAAACGAAGCTGTGAGACCAATGGCACAGCATCACAGGAGAGTGCCGATTCATTTACAACCGCAAGTGGAAGAAGAAATAAACAACCTACTGCAGCAAGACATAATTGAGCCTGCAGACAGGCCGACACCATGGGTATCACCGATTGTGGCAGTCCCAAAGAAGAACACGTCCAAAATACGGATCTGTGTAGACATGAGAATACCGAACATATCAAGGGAACGTCATCCAGTGTGGTACTGTAAAATTCGGAACCATGTAGGTGGCATGGTCCCACCATGCCAATTCTGGTACCAACGAACCGAAAATGAGTAACGCGGTATGTATGAGTGTTTTCGTCATGTTTCACTGATGAATTCACCGTGCATACGATGCCACATATTGAACCCGAAGTCTTAGGGTGTGTTCCCCTGCACCGCTGGGTTCTAAAAACCCGGTACTTCAGTTGGCGCCCAACGTGGGACGATTTCAGTGGTACCGGTCCAAGCCAGAGGTTCGTGAGGGGCTTCGTGTGGAAATTCTGGAGGAAGGCCGCCACTTCATCGACCCCTGCATGTCGACGTGGTCCGAAAGTCTTTTCTGCGAGGTTCTCCGCGTCCCGACGGCTACGAAGGACTGCTGCCCTGATTAATCGCCCTGTTTTGGACCCTTGACTATTTGGTAGAGCGAAACAATTGAGAGAGTTTTCTGGTGAAGTCATCGATACCTCAGTTAAGTATAAGTGGAGCGTCTCCCAGTTTGTTTGGTATCCTTCGGGATTTTGGTATCCTTCGGGATCGCTTTGATTTGGGTCTTGCAAGTGCCAAAGCCAGAGGACTCGTGTATTCACGAGACTATCGTATTCGATAATCCTTTGAAGTTTGAAACTAGACTAGTGAGCGAAGATGCCTGGTTCTAGTATATTTGGAAATTTGTTTTGTTTTGGTTGTAAAAGGGATTCCCGATTAGAGGATTCGTGTCCGGTTCCTCCAATTGGAACTCCAACTTATGAACTTTATGTGAAACATGGCTTGGGCCCCATTACGTATAATGAAGTATGGATCCGATACACCAGGAAGGATGGTGTTTTAAAATGGCCCCAAAATGGTAGTTTCGACACAGAGATTCTAGATAATTTAGAAGTTAAATTGTTTAAGAAGAAAGCCCGGCCGGCGATGTTTGATTCTTTCCGCCTATGGCGAAAGGAAGCCAAACAAAAAGAAATTAAATTAGCAAAGAAGAATAAAAGAGAGAGAGGTATGTCTATAATGCAAGCAGCTTTGCAGTTTAAGGATAATGAAGAGGACCAAATGAATGAGCAGTTGCACAGGCAACGCAAACTAGTCATTGATAAATGTTACCCTGTTTTGCCACCCCTTCAACAAGATGAGTCAAAAGAAAAAGAGAAAGACCCCCTAATGTCGCATTTGCTAAGTTCGCCACCCCCGTATGCGCAAAATGCTACAGCGCCTCCGCAACCCGTAAATGTACAGCCTCCAGCTAATGCACCGCAAGCCGCAGCCGCCAGCTCCTCCTCAGCCGGCTCCTGTCCCGGTAGCACAGCCTTCCCAAGGGACGCCGATTTTGCTACCTACCACTTCTGCGCTCCCTGCGACTTTACCTAGCACATCAGCTGCCTCCCTTGCTGCCCTAACTGTTACTACTCCTGTATCTGTATCTACACCCGTTTTCCTTCCCTCTGCTTTTCCCCCGGTTCTTGCCTCAACTTCTCCTTCTGCACGACAACGAATAGCTAGTGCAGTCACTAGTCTTATGTCACCCCTCTTTGGGTCGTCTACTACGACCCCTGGTCCACAACGTAAGCAGTTACGTAGTCAAATACCTGGTTCTAGAGAGAAAGAAGAACTGGACCGCATGGCACGTAGATGGATTGTTTATCCTTCTAGATATGATGTAGAATCTGTTGTTAACGTTTTTCATCAGTGGGAAGCGCCACAACAGAGATACGTTTTTGAGAAAATGTGTGAAATCCTATGTGAGGAATTGGAAGATAATGATTTAGACTCCAGTCCGCAAGAGTTGTGTCAAGTGCGATTTGAATTTGGAAAAGGTACGATTGTGGGTTCTGATGTTGAGAAAGCAGTGGCGACACTGCTGTCTTTCAGGAATGGGGATTGTCAGCAGTCGTTGTTTGAACAGGAATTCCCTGAAGGGAAACAGGTAAAAGCGCGACAATACCCGATGTGTGAGGTTCCTCCAGTCTGGAGACCTGGTGATGCACAGGCTAATCCACCCGTTCTGCCACATTTTCAGCGTGTTTGGGTACATGTTCCCTGGAAACGATCTGAAGTTTTAGCGCTTAAGAAGACTCTACCTGACCCCCGTAAGAACCCTGCAGGATATTATAAGGAGTTATCACAGACTGCAGAATCGTGTGTCATGAACCTGGCTGACATAGATATGTTGTTCGGAAATGTTGTTCCACAGCCTTTATGGGGATTGATTCGTAATGCAGATCATGCTGCAGAACTAGGTGACACATGGGCTAATATCATTAATACAGACAATAGACAGGTTGGTGGTGCCAAGCGTGAGCCCGCGGTAGCAGAACTCCCTGGTAGAATAATTAACTATATGAAAACTTTAATGCCCGCTATACGTGTAAATTGGGATAAATTATCCGCATGCAAACAGAAGAAAGATGAAACAGTGTCCGATTTCTTCACCAGGTTTGAAGAAACATTTATCGACCACAGTGGTCAGGACATGAGTACAGAAGGTGGCCAACGGTTATTTGTTGATAAATTTGTGCATAATTTGCTTCTGGAGTTGTGTAAAAAATTAAAAGATTCGGAGAGTTCTTGGGCCGTTTCCTCTTCAGCGCAAATACTGGCTACTGCACAGTATTACGAAAATAGGGATAAAGATGAGAAGGATAGAACAGATAAGAAAACGAAAGAGTTGAAAACAAAGGTTCTTTTACAGCAGGCTTATCCGCCACGTGGAGGTCAGAATAATTATAGGCAAACCCAGGGTATCTATCAGCAACCCCAACAATTTCAGAATAATGAGCAAATGTATGGGTATTATCAACCACGTGTCCCTGTAGGTCCCAATCAGTGTTCATATTGCAAGGAGGAAGGTCATTTTAAAAATAATTGCCTTAGATTGTTGCAGCGCACGAATAATGCTTATGGCGCAAGAGGTAGAGGTGGCCAGCAAGCCCCAAGAGGTAGAGGGCTTGGAAATGTTCCCCAGAACGCGCGTTCTCTTCCGCCTCAAAATACGATGAATAGTTTTGATCAGCAAGCCAATGCAACTGGCAAGACAGCGCAGTACTATAATAATGACTATTATGTGGAAGATGATAATACGGAAGGTAAGGATTACTAGGACAGCCATAGACAGAGAGAGGGAGTTGTTTCAGTGCCAGTGGATCAGAGCGGACCGTATGTTAAGGTGACTACAACGGGTGTAACAGAGCCCTTTCTGCTGGACACTGGTGCTGCAAAGAGTTCTATTATGCGCTCAAAACTCCCTGGCGCGCCTTTGTCTGGCGAAATGAATATTTCCGTAGGTTTTTCTGGCGCCCCGGTTAGGAACCCGATCTCAAGTCCTATGGCCCTTTCTGTTGGACCTTGTGAGCTGAAAGCACCCCTTATCCTAACAACAGGATGTAATGAAAACCTGTTAGGATTGGATCTGTTAAAGAGATTACATGCGACATTATATTGTTCCCCCTCGGGAGTACAACTTACGCTGGGTAAGGAAGTGATTTCTCCCATGTATTTGTCAAAGAATAAACTACCAGCTGAATTGTCGTCTCTTCCTGATGCCCTTTGGGCCACTGGCCCTAATGATGTGGGCCTTTTGGAAATACCCCGGTATGTTGGCACTTTGAAAACCAATGTTAAATTGCCCCGCATTCCCCAGTACAAGATCTCTAAGGAAGGTGAAAAAGCGTTGTTAGCAATTATCTATAATTTAATTGAGAAGGATGTGATTGAAGAGACAAGAGGCAACGTTTGCAATAGTCCGGTTCTGCCTGTTTTAAAACATACTGACCCTTCTCAGCCACCTGTTTACAGATTTGTAATCGATCTTAGAGAGGTCAATAAGGTAGTTGTGCCACAGTTTCCAGTGGTTCCTGATATAACTGCCTTGTTGACTATGATCCCAGCTTCCGCTGCTTGGTTCTCAGTGATTGATTTAAAGAATGCTTTCTTTAGCATTCCGATTGCAGAGGAGAGCAGGGATATTTTTGGCTTTTGTTTAGGAGGTCGAAGCTTCCGTTTTAAACGTGCTCCACAGGGCTACTGTGAAAGTCCATCAATATACAGTCAGGCTTTAAAAGCGCAGCTTGATGCCCTTGTATTACCTAAAGGTGCTACCCTTATCCAGTATGTTGACGATTTACTAATCGCCGCGGATACTGAGGAGATTTGTAAAGGAGCTACATCATCATTGTTGCGTCATTTGTCTGCCTTTCATCACAAAGTGTCTCTCTCTAAACTGCAATATTGTCGACAAGAAGTGACCTATTTAGGTCATCTCTTATCGAAGGAGGGAAGGAAGCTGACCCCAGAAAGAATCCAAGCCATTGCACAGTTAAGCGTGCCAAGGACAAAGAGAGAAGTGCGTGCTTTCTTGGGCATTACTTCATACTGTAGGCACTGGATCCCGAGTTTTTCTTTGCTGGCAAAACCATTGCTAGCATTAACATATAAAGATATACCGAACCTTGTCCCATGGTCTGAAGAGTGTCAGAAAAGTTTTTTGGAATTACGCAAGGCATTATGTTCAGCTCCTGTGTTGGGTACACCCGACTATAGTAAGCCTTTTACCTTGTATGTTTATGAAAAGGACAGTTGCGCATTGTAAGTGCTAACACAGCCTTTTGGAGACAGACCGCGTCCATGCGCGTATTTTTCGTCGACTTTGGACCCTGTAGCGAGGGCATTGCCAAGTTGTTTAAGAGGCACAGCGGCAGCAGCTGCGTCTATTCGACAGTCTGCTGGACTAGTGATGAATAATACATTGATTGTAATGGTTCCCCATGCGGTGGACACATTGTTAAACAGGACCAAGACACAGCATTTAACTAATGCTCGATTGTCAGGGTATGAATTGACACTGTTAGCAAACCATGTGCACATAAAAAGGTGCAACACGCTGAATCCAGCCACATTATTGCCAATTTCAGCAGACACAGATGAGGTTGAACAGCATGATTGTCTGTTCAGAACAGAAGAAGAAACACAAGGGAGAGTGGATCTTAAAGATACTCCCCTGGTTGAATGTGATGGTACCTTATGGGTGGATGGTTCATGCTTCAAGCTTCCGAATGGTGATACGACTGCCGCTTATGCTGTCACGACTCTGCACACGATTGTTGAAACTGCACGCATACCACATAATTCAGCCCAAGCAGCAGAATTAATTGCACTTACAAGAGCATGCGTGTTGTCGAAAGGAATGAAAGTGAACATATATACTGACAGTCAGTATGCTTCTGGTGTGGCCCATAGTTTTGGGCGTTTGTGGAAAGAACGTGGTTTCCTGACCTCGCATGGAGCTAAGATTCAGAATGGTCAGTTAGTGAATGATCTCCTTGAGTCACTGACCTTACCGTTACAAGTAGCGATTGTGAAATGCAGCGCACACAAGAAGGTTACCGATGATGTTGGGCGTGGTAACGCATTTGCTGACGAAACCGCGAAAGAAACAGCAAAAGATGTGACAACCCGAATGTATGTTGCAGGCCCTGCAAGATGGGTTGGTGATGTTGGAATGTGTGAAGACACGATAGAGAGTGTGAAGTCCCTTCAAGCTGAAGCCACAGAGAAAGAATTGAGTATGTGGAAAGAGAGTAAGGGTAAATTAGATGAAAACGGTTGTTGGATTGATTTGTCAGAACACCGGCGATGGTTGTTACCTGATGCATATGTGCTTCCAGTGGTTACGATGGCGCATGGAATGGCACATATCAGTGTGAAAGGGATTTGTAAGTTGTTGGCTCCAGTATGGCAGAATGCTGGAATCCCTAAGTGTGCGGAGAATGTGGTCAAAAATTGCATGGTATGTCTGAAATACAATCCTGGTAGGGGAACCCCAACTCCACCTGGTCATTTTGCGCCTCCATCATATCCATTTGAAGTTCTGCAACTAGACTTCATCCACATGGAAAGATGCAACAATTTGAAATATGTACTGGTTGTTGTTTGCGCCTTTTCAAGATGGATAGAAGCATATCCCCTAAAAGACAATACGGCCTTATCCAAAGCTAAAGCCCTTGTCAAAGAATTTTTCCCTAGGTTCGGAATGCCGAGGATGGTATGGAGTGATAACGGGAGTGAATTTGTAGGTCGAGTGATGAAGGATGTGTGTGAGGGACTAGGCATTAAGCAGAAGTTCCACGCTGCAAATCACCCCCAATAAGCTGGATTAGTAGAGTGCTACAATGGCACTTTGAAACTTAAGTTGGCCAAAATTCAGGCGAGCTCCGGTCTTAAATGGCCTGACGCTCTGCCCTTAGCACTCCTATCAACAAGAATGACTGTGCATTCACGAGTGGGACTTAGTCCGTATGAGATTGTGTTTGGCCGTCCGGCCAATGTATGGGGAGTGCCAAGGATTATCTGTATGAATTGACGGCTAAATTGCGCGTCTTACACCAACAGGTTCACGATACTCTGCCCCAGGCCTCTGAAGCTCCAGGACACCCTATTAATCCTGGAACGTGGGTGCTAATTAAGAATTTTCAGCGTACGAAAAATGATGAGCCCCGTTGGAACGGCCCCCACATAGTCCTGCTATCAATAAGATCAGCGGTTCGAGTGAAAGGGAAAAAGAATTGGATACACGGCATACATTGCAAGAGGATCCCTTTGCCCCTACGGTATGATCGGTGGCTCCAGGAGGGGATCGCTGACTTCGAGGCTGACACTGTGCCTCGTTTTGTGCCTTTTAGCGATGCACGTGTAAAGGGAACAAATACAGAGGAAGAAAGTGACGACATTCTGCAAGAAGCTACATTGCCATCAATCCGATTGGACACCACAGAACCTGAACTTTTGTTTCAGGACCAGACAGTACCTGGCAGACATCGCTATAATTTGAGGCCAAGAACTATGCACAAATAAAAATTATTTTTCTTTGATATTTTCAAAAGTGCAGCTCTCTCATCTGAAAAACTTTTTGACTTTTTGTTTTTCGAACCACCATCCGGGTTCAGCTGCAGGGTCGCGGTGCCAAGACTTTGGGGTACAAGCCAAAGACGTTAGGTCTACGGTTCTGGTTGGTCTAGGGCGTTCCCTGAACTGACAGGTGTACTCCTTAGCAGAAGATACTCATCCGCCGCGAGCAGCACGATTAGAGGATGGAGTTTTTCAGGATGAAGAAGCCCACCGAGGAAATAAATTTCAAAAGAGAATATGTAAAATAATGAATAGCAAATGTTTTGTAGTATTATGTCTGTTTGTGCTATCTAGCATAATGATGTTTTCTGTAGGTTGTGTACTATTGTCCTTCCAAGTGTCATTTGCACCCACTGTACAGCCCACACCTCTTCCTACTGTTTTTCCGCACTCTTTTCACCCTCTGCCAGAACACGAACAAGCTAGATGTGCTGAATTTGTAAACAATTCGTTCATTCAACTCCTACACCAGCACCAACTAGTTATGAATACAACAAACTGCTGGGTGTGTGGTTTGATGCCACACACCATTAATAAGGGTATCCCATATCTAGTACTGCCGTTTAGCTATAATGGTTCATCATGGGCATTCCAGACCATGTTTCTTTTTGCGCTTGAAACCTACTCCCAGCGACCACCGCGTTCCACTAGACTTAACTCGAACAATAAAGCCTTGATGAGAGGAGTTGCAGATATGAGTAGAGATATCGATGCATATACATCTATTCCCAAGGATGAGTTGCGAGCTTATGTAGGTTGGAACGCGACTGGGTATAGCATCAGTTTGGGCGAAAAACAGCGCAAAAGTTCATCTCCAATTTGGGTTGTACCACACATGGGTCGCCTTTGTTTACAAGGCAATGGTCAAAATCCAAGAGCTCAACTAGGGAAGAGTAACTGTACTGAAACATACACTTTTCCATCACAGTTTTCCCCTGCGTTTTTAGCTGCCAAGGGTACATACTTTGTAGTGATCGAGCATACACATGGTTGCCCCCTGATTTCTCGGGCACGTGTTATGTTGCAAATTTGCTACCGCCAACATTTAGATCTGCCTCTGATTATCACAAGACCAGAGTTGTGAGAGGCGTTGTTAGTAAGGAAGATACCGCCGGTCAGGAAGCGGGAGACTTTTTCCTGGGTTTCCTGCCGTTTTGGGGACCAATGGTCAATAGTCGGAACCTGAGACAACTGACTCGTGTAGTTGAATCCACTGTTAATGTAACGGCCGGTGCCCTTGGTAACTTGACAGCTGAGCTTCAAGCGGATCGCCTCATGACGTTGCAGAACCGTATGGTTCTAGATGTCATACTTGCAGACCGTGGTGGGGTATGCAAGGTTATCCAATCGAGCTGTTGTATTTTCATACCAGATAACGCTCCAACATTCTACCAGGCCATTTCCAAACTACATAAGATTTCCGAATCCATTCACGTGGATAAAGGAGATTGGTCAATGATGGGGTGGTTCTGGGGACTGATATCAGCTTGGGGATGGAAGATTCTAATAGTCATTGGGATGATCTTAGCCATTCTTTTCCTGTTCTGTTTATGCATACAGTGTGCTCCTGTAATGTGTAGCCTCTGTGTTACATCATGTGTAAGGAAACCTGTATCAAGGGACGAGCTGAGCAGTAGGATGATGCTACAGCAACATCTCCATGACTTTAAGAACATAGACTTGGACTCAGATTAGTATAGTTCTTGCCTATGTAAGGGCAAAAGGAGGGTCTGTGGTACTGTAAAATTCAGAACCGTGTAGGTGGCATGGTCCCACCATGCCAATTCTGGTACCAACGAACCGCAAATGAGTAACGCGGTATGTATGAGTGTTTTCGTCATGTTTCACTGATGAATTCACCGTGCATACGATGCCACATATTGAACCCTTTGGGTTCCATTTTAGAATAGTAGCCATTTTGTGGTTGCCCTCACATAGGCTGCGCACTAAGGCCCTGCCTAGGCCTGAAAGACACGTACACCTTCTGTGACTTCTCTCTGACCTGTGCAAACTGACTCCGCTGCCCGAGGTCAATCCTGTCCGGCCGGTTCCTTTCCTCGCGGCCTAATGTGATTAGCATCAGGGCTCGGCCCATCATAAAGCCCCTGTTCGCACACGATCTCTGACTAAGCTATTTTCACACCTGACTCTGTTTCCTACTTTATGGCTTGTTTTACGAGCAGGAGGTGCCTGTTTTATTGGGGTCCGCTGTTATCTGATGAGGGTTCTGAGCCTTGCTGGGTACAATGACTGCATGCTTAATGAACTGAAATGTGGGATTGTCATTATGGCTCTGCTGTTCCTTTGAAACGAAAATATGTGAATGACCACTTGTAAAATAGGGGCGGTGTTGCCCAGAAGCGTAATATTCTGTAAATAAGAAAGGACTGTTTTTTGGTTCAGGAGCAGTCTCCTGAGAACATACATCGTGTTGTACTTCTCGGATACCTGTGATTGGTCTGCAGCCAATAAATACGATCTTTGATTTCACCTAGAAGACTCTGTGTTTCTGTGGGTCTGAAACAGGAAGAATACGAAGTCTTAGGGTGTGTTCCCCTGCACCGCTGGGTTCTAAAAACCCGGTACTTCACCAGGACCTCATCTGAACGACATGATCAGCCGGCTGACAGGGGCGTGCCGATTCTCAAAGCTAGATCTGTGCAAAGGGTATCACCAACAAGAGCTGGACCCACAGTCAAGGTACATAACGACATTCTCCACACACCTAGGACTATTCAGATACAAAAGGCTCAGTTTTGTTATCTCGTCAGCGGCCGAAATATTTCAGGAAACAATAAGACAGGTGATACGACCAGTGCACAACAGTTTCAATTACAGTGACGACATCCTAGTGTTTGGGAAATCAGACGAAGAACACGATAGCGCCCTAAGGCAAGTGTGCGAACAACTAAAGCAGGCCGGACTAACACTCAATGGAGAAAAGTGCGAGCTAGGGAGAACAGAACTGATATTCTTTGGGCACATATTCTCGAAAAAAGGGATGAGGCCTGATCCCAGCAAAGTGGAGACGCTGAAGAACACAAAGCCACCGTCAGATGTGGCAGAAATAAGATCATATCTAGGCCTGGCAAGCTACTGTGCCAGATACATACAAGACTTTGCCACGGTGAGCACGCCGCTGAGAGAACTAACGAAACAAGGCCAGACATTTGTCTGGTCTCAACAATGCAATGAATCGTTCGAAGAGATCAGGAAGGCTGTGATGACTGTAGAGCACCTCGCATACTTCGACCCTCTGCTCTGCACCGAGCTGACGGTCGATGCCAGCCCAGTGGGACTAGGTGCGATATTAGCACAACACTTGCCAGGAAAGGAGTCACCAAGGAAGATTGTCTCATACGCCAGCAAAAGCCTGACAGACATTGACAAGGCGTACTCCCAGCCGGAGAAAGAAAGTTTGGCGGTGGTATGGGCATGCGAACATTACCACATGTTTGTGTACGGGAAGCCGTTCGCCATCATCACAGACCACCAAGTGCTAATAACAATCTACAGCAACCCAGCAGCAAAGATGCCTCCCCGCATCGAGCGCTGGGGCATCAGACTAATGGATTACGATTTCAAAATTGTCCACAAACCAGGGAAAGAACATAATCCAGCAGACTACATGTCACGGCATCCACTACCACATGCTGAAACAAAGGCCTCAATGGCAGAAGAATACTTAAACTTCGTGTTAAAGCAAAGCACGCCTGCACCAGTAACTCTAACAGAAATAGAGAGAGAAACGGGAAAAGATGACACTCTCCGAGCGGCCAGAGAAACGATGAGACAGCAAAGGTGGAGACATGTAAACAACAACTGCATATGGAAGGGAGGAGAAAACAAGGAGGAGATGCTGGCTCTACAGAAAATAAGCGGGGAGCTCTCGGAGACAAATAATGGAATTTTAATGCGGGGCACCAGGATAGTCATTCCAAGCTCACTACGACACCAAGTGGTCAGCATTGCACACGAGTCACACAGGGGCATTGTGGCGACAAAGAAGTTGCTGAGAGAAAAGGTGTGGTTCCCCGGGTTAGACCGTCTAGTCGAAGATACGATTGCGGCCTGTCACCTCTGTCAAACGACAGGTCCACCTGCAAGACAAGAACCATTACACATGTCGGAACTGCCAAGGGCTGTATGGACAACAATGGCTGCTGATTTCTTTGGACCTCTAGACGCGGGAACTTACCTGCTGGTCATAATAGATGAATACTCCAGATTCCCCATTGTGAGGTCAGTCTCCTCAACGTCAGCAGCCGCAACATTACCTGTTCTGGATGACATATTCGCAGCCTGGGGCTCGCCAGAGACATTGAAAACTGATAATGGTCCTCCGTTCTCAGGAGAGGAATTCCGAAGGTTCATGTCCTACCTCGGAATACAGCACAGAAAGATAACACCACTATGGCCGAAAGCAAACGGCATGGTCGAAAGGTTCATGGGAAACATCAAGAAGGCAGTTCAGAGGGCGAAGCTGTCACAGATTTACCTGGGCCAAGCACTATGCCAAATACTGAGAGACTACAGAAACACGCCTCATGGGTCTACAGGAAAATGCCCCGCGGAGCTAGTACTAGGGAGGACAAGCAGAACGAGGCTGCTGCAGGTAGAAGGACTGACCGCGCCAGGGCACGAGAGCGTGGCAGCCAAAGATGAGGCGGCTAAGAGAAAAATGAAAGAATATGCTGACGGAAGACGACATGCCATCAAATCACACCTCCATGAAGGAGATACTGTAGTAGTACGACAGAGACAACAACGGAAGTCGGACAGTCCATTCGCCCAAGACCCGTTGACGATAACACAAGTGAAAGGAACAATGATAACAGCAGAATCAGACAGCCGACGAATAACAAGGAACAGCTCACATTTCAAAGGCCTAAAAGAAGAAAAGGACGAAGAGCAAGTGACAGGCATCGAAGAGACAACAAAAAGGGAGTGCAACGGAGCAGGTGCAGCAGAAGCCACCAGGCCAAAGGAAGGCCAAGGACTTGTGACGAGGCCGAGAAGAGACATTGTGAGACCAAAGAGACTAATAGAAGAAATGTGAGATGCCGCTCTAGGCAGCATCTCACGGGTCACATCCATCGACCCTTTCACATTTGCAACAGACTATACAAAAGAAACTGTCCCATTTGATTACTAACTAATGCTACTGTCGTAACGTCTTTGTGACAAAGGGGGGAGATGTAGTGTCCTGAGAGATAGGGCACTAGGACCTCGGAGAGGGCAGACGGCAGGACAGGTCACCGGATACCAGTTCCGGTCAGGGGAAGCGAGGGGAGAACACAGGAAGCAGGGAACGAGATAGGACGTGCAGCGTGCTAGCTGCAGATGATGTATAATAAAGAACTACCGACTAACCTGGTGTTGTGGTGATCCTTACAGCAAGAAGCGACGTGACAGAGACCGTCTAGGTTGTGCAGAGTGGATGCGGTTGTTGTGAAGTTGGTGGAGGAGTACAGAAGGTAAGGAGGGAGGAGGAGAAAGGAAGGAGTAGTAAATGTTAGTAGGAGTAGCAGAAGGCTAGAGGGAAGGGGGAACAAATAGTGAGTAAACACTTACTCTGTCCTTAACAAGCAGTGTTGTAAGGGGGGATTACAGAGATGGGTGAAGGTGCCGCACTGGGCAAAGTGGAGCAGCTTGAAGCAAAAATAATGCAAAGTACATTAAAATAATTCAAACATGGACTGGGGCATATAGACTCCAACGTGGCGAAAGCAGAGAGCGGCGAGGTCACTGCAGGAGTAACGCACCTGAAACGTGAAGCCAGTAATTACTGCTTTGCAAATATTTTCGTGGTTTAAAAACGTTCAAAGCGTTGTCGCTTATGCCAGGCATTAGTGTTGTGTTGTTACATCATGCAGGGGTTTAGTGCATTTGAGTTTTCTAATTGTAGGCTTAAACCTATTTTTTGTAACAAATGTGATAATTTGGGACCAGTGAAGCCTGACAGTTTTTCTAAAATTACGACAACAAGCCCTGCTTTGTTACCAAAAGAGAGGCTTCCTTCATTTGTGTTACGGTCGATCATCCCATGGTTTTAGTCGCGGCAGCAAAGCGCCCCCTAGTGGGTAGATTAAGGCAGCCTTACCTTAAAGGACATCTCAACCTAATACCTTTCTTTTGATAATAAGTGTTCATCTTCGCGAGCGTCTTGATTTCTTTTCTTCTAGCCCTTGAGAGGTTCAAAAAAACACTTTGTGTGGCGCCACTTAACTTCAGAACTATCTGGTTCTAAATCCAACCTGGGTGTCACTGGTGCTGCCAACAGTGAGAGCTACTGCTCGTGCCTGCACTGACTGGTGCCATGCACGAGCACAATATCCAGTCCGGGTGGGCGAGCCAGAAAGGAGACAGGGAGGGGAGCAAAAAGCCTCACTGCAAATCGAAGGCTCGTGTTTAACATGGTGTGACGCGAGCCAATGAAAAGCAGAGGCGGAGCTTCCACCCCACTTCCATAAGAAAACCGACGACAAGATCTCTCAAGCGATCAGCGCATGCGCTGCGACACTAGCGAGACCTAAAAAGAAGTGAGGGGACTGACCAAGTCAGGTAGTATTTAAGAGACATCATGACAGGTGCTATCAAAATACGACGTCACGACGCGTGACATTATACATGGCATCACAGAAGTGACCTAGTGGAAGTGATGCTCTGACATGTGTATGTTATAACATATGCCAACTGAAAATGCAATAAAATATGTTTTTAAAAAAATGTTGTCTCCTGCAAAGGATATCGTGTAACATGCAGATCACAGATTTTTACTTTATGTAGATAGGTAAGTGGATTACAACAAAGAGATCCTTTTGTTACTTGCAGTTAATAAATTATAATTCTTCTAGTAGACCACAGTGAGCTATGAAGTGTATTTGGCTTCTACACCTTGTAAACCCTGACTGTCTCATGTAAGACATCTTGTACATTAATTTACACGCTTACATGATGTATTTGTAATGGATAATGTGTATGTTAACACTCTGTATTGGGATGAGTAGCGCAATAAAAGAAATAAAATAGTGCTATTTAAATTGTTTGAGACAGACCAACCCATCTGACATTTTTACAGTGCATGCACTTATGTACAACAAAGTAAAAAGCATGTACCTCTTAAGTACCTGTGAAGATATAACAAGCTGTGTGCTTTTGTTTTCTCGCTGGTGCATTTGCGAGGTTCCAGGACGCCTCCAGTCCCATACTCAATCAAAAGGAGGCCGGATGGCCCCTTAACTTCTGTCTTTGTCGTTGCCCAGCTGGAGGTGGAAAAAAAAGCCCCCTCGCTGCCTGCACGTTGCTGCTGGGAATCAAAAGCAGACAACGTGCAGGAGCTGATGATCGTGTCCCGGTGTTTCAAAATTACACTGGGACAAGTTCAACATATTGCTGTGGGCCCCAACATCTTAGCAGGGGGGACGGCGTCCACCCTGTGAAAAGAGTGGGTGGACGCCTGTACCCGCATGTACCCCCGACTCGTGCCCTGAGTGTTCCTCTACATGGCCTTTTGATTTTCAGTTTTATATTGCGCAAACTCGACCGGAAGGTATTTGAGCGCTTTACATGAGCACCATTTACATTACACTAGGACATATTCATTTTTATTAGGCGCGGCGATATTACGTGATTTGCCCAGAATCACAGAATGTTGAGCCGACGCTAGACACAAACCTGGTTCCCCAGCTCCAAAGTCAGTAGTCCTGATTGCACTTAACACATTGCCCAATATTCACCTCAACCTCCAGGGCACAAGTCGGGGGTACACGCAGGTACATGGTGTCCACCCACTATCTTCACAGGGTGGACGTCTTGGAGAAGTGTGGCTCAATGATTAGAGCGGCAGACCCTGATGCAGAGGTCTAGCCCGGGACCAGGGTTCAATTCCCCGCCTCGGTGGGTCTTGGGCTCAAAAACAAAATTCCACGGACCTGATAATTCTTTCCTCGGTGCCTATTCCAATCATGGAGTCCCACTCTGCAACTCTAGGCAATAGCTTGCTTAATCTCCACAACGGCCCCCAGAACGCTAAGGATGCCTGGCCTCCACCTTGGGGGTGCCCAGGAGTGGACGCCTCACAGGGAAAGCCAGGATGGGTTCCACAGCGGTATTCGTACAAGTGCCTTGAGACCCTTGCGGGTGAGTAGTGCGCTATACAAGTATCAAATTTACATTGACATCCTGCAAGAAGTGGGCCCCACTCAAATAGAATGAAACTGTCCCGGTGTCATTTTCCGACAGGGACACATTCAACAGCACCTGCATGTTGTCTGCTTTCGTTTCCAGCAGCAACGTGCAGGCGGTGAGGAGGGCTTTCATATTTCAGACTCAAGCTGGGCCCATAAGAAAGGCCGAAATTAAGGGGCCATCAGGCCTCTTTTTGTTTCACTATCCTGACTCGGAGCTATCTGCGCCTCACACTTAGATGCAAATGCAAGGGATGGGAAACAGAGGCACACAGATTGTTATCGCTTTACAAATACTTGAGAGGCATGCTTTTTACATTGCTCAATCCCTGATATGCATGCACTGCAAGAATGTCAGATGTGGTGGTCGGCACCAGTATTTACACAAATAACAATGTACCACTGTTTTGTTTTATTTCATTTATAGCGCTACTCATCCCAATGAAGGGTTTCAGAGCGCTTTGCATCACATCTACACATTATACATTGACAATAAATCATTTAAATGTGTAAATCAATGTACAAAAGGTATTACAAAGGACAGTGAGGGTTACTAGGTGAAGGAGTCACATGTCCTTTCTAGCTCACTGTGCTATAATAGAAGGTTTACAATATATGAAGTGCAAGTAACTAAAGGATCTCTGTGTTAAAAGCACTAACTCAGCTACATAAAATAAAAGTCTGTCATCTGCATTTTAGATGATGTGCTTTGCAGGAGACGCATTAACCCTCTACGCTACTTTGTCAAAACTTAACTAGAGAAAACACAGGTCTCTCTCGGAAATACATTACCATCCAAAGTTATTCTAGCCATTATTATTCTTCCCTTGGATTTTCTGGGCCCACAAAGATCTCTGCAGCAGATGCCTTACCCCATAAGATAGTTTAAAATGCATATTTTGCTACCAATTGAGCATATTAGATTTACTGCTACCTGTCTCCTTGTTTTCAACTTCTTTTTGACAGAGTTTAAAAAAAATAGCGGGCCTCATTTACAAGAGACCTCACTTTTTATGACACTTCGTTGGTTCAGGCCTCTCAATAATATCTTTAAGGCGACGAAAAGCCACCCTGCGTGGCCTCATAGATGTGCAGTAAGACAAAGCAACGTAAATCACTGCGTTGCCTAACTCTATGTCCAGGAGGCGTTCTATGGGATTTGCAGCGGGTTTTCTCATAATACACCCATGGGTTTTAACACATTTCCAGATCTACAAGAATATGTAAACCTAGAAATGTGTCAAAACTGAGCGCCACCCCAGGAGAGGCGTAACTAGGAGAAATAACATTATTTCTCTTAGTTTTTCCTCTTTCTATGTGTGCCCATTCCAGCACAAAAATAATCCTGCCAACAATGCAGACACCCCTGCACCATGGTGCAAGGGTGCCTGCATTGGTGCTAGGCCCCAATTTGTGGTCCTGCACATGCTGAAAGGACAGGAATGTGCTGTGTTTCATTATTAATGCGCATTCCTGCCCTTTCCTTTTGAAGCAGTACAGCGCTGCCCGAAGCCTTGCGGCACTGCCTTGAGCCAAAAAGTTGTATATGAGGCCCTCAATGTATAAATTGAGGCCCACATTTTGCTTTGGGGTTGCGTCACTTTTTTTGGCAGAAACCAGATGCAAAATTTAATTTGTTAAATTACATAATGTACTCAAATGTGCTCGTTCGTTATAGACATTCGAAACGTGTGAAGTGTTAAGACTTGATGTCACTTCCTGTGAGGTCAAGGTTGAGATGTCCCTTCCTGTGATGCCATGATGTCATGCTGTGATGTCACGCATCATAAAGTTACTTTCATACTGCCTAACTTGATTAGTCCCCCCACTACTTTTTTTTAGGACTTGTGCCCTGTCAACATCCCACCCCAGAATGACTCCCTCAATCTCTTCTTGCAGCTGGTAATGTCTAGGTGCCCTTTGTGAACTAAGTCTAGCAACCTGTTCCCCTCTGCATTAGGCAGAATGAACTAGTCCTCTCCAGACAGTAACCCATTCTCTCTTGAAAGTTAAAAATTAATCTTGACAAAATTATGGGTTCATCTAGAGAAGTTCTTCTCCCAGACCACCTGGACATGGTATACGCCCTGACTGCTTTTAGAATGCCCTCGCCCCCTCAGCTGTCTAAACCAGGCTTCACTTGCCGCCCATATAACACAACGTTCTACAATACAGGCCACAAGTCGTCACAAGTGTCATTCTCTCTGTTTGCATTATAATCACCAGCTATCCTCATCATGCAATCTACTCTTTTGTTGTTTCTCCCAGGTAGATATTACAATTTAAAATCATACTCTTATAATTTGGTGCAGTCTAAGTATCCTGTCAGTGGCTTTTAATGAGTGAAAATTGGTCCTATTTAAAATTAAAAAGAGAGGCTTAGGATCTGTCCTCCTTCCCCACACATAATTTTCCACCACTTCAGTACCAACTCACAGGCTAACAATTCCTTTTTTCTTTATGGAATATGATATTTGTTTCTTTCAAAACACTAAAAACAATTGCAACAGTTGATTCCCCTCCATAAGCGGTCTGTGTTACCTCTACCCACAAGCCTTTTCACTGATATTCAAGGTAATGCATATACTTTCCTTTGCGTTAAACCTGCAGAGGATCTTGGCCTCATACAGGTCCCTCTTTACACCTTAAAAAGTCTCTTTCTGTTTCCCAACTCTACTGAAACTCTTCCTTTTTTTAAAAAGTAGTCTTGTTAGTGTATCCTGGGTACCTGTAAATGAATACACCGCATACAGAGCTTAGTATTACACGTCTTTATTCCTCAGCATGTAATTGTGAGCTCGACGTTCTAAACATGAACTCTATTCACTACACCCGAATACTTACGTCATAGTTCAACGGATTCTGTCAGGAACCAAAAGGGTCCTGTCATCGCTAACTCACAAGACACTAAAGTTAGTAGTTTAACCTTGTCTGTGATATTCCAAATACATTTTGAGCAAAACTCACACAGACCTAAAAAGGACACCACTTCTTCCCTATTAGCGGGCTTCTGCACCTCAGAGATGGCCTTTTAGTAGCCTCGAATTAGCTAATATGGCCCAGCACCCATCATTATATCATAATCATTATTCCATTGTCAATTGAGTTCAGCAAAACACAATTTCAGATGATATAACATAAGTCAATTGTTATCATTATATATAACACCAATCCAACATGTCTGTTTTAAGATCTTTTAATCATGACTCTTCTTCATAATTGGTTAAAACGTAGCCAATGGGCATTTGATGTAATTTCTCCTATCTTGACCACACGCTGTGTATAGCAATTCCTTTCCTCTAAGCAGGTATAATTTTAACTTTATGTGTTTTCTGTATTGTATAAAAATAAAGAGTCTGGAAAGAGTGTTCACACAAGTTTAGGTGTTTCATCCAATATGTGCAGACTGGGCATTTCACTACAGTTGGTGCAGCCCCATAGTTCAAGAATTAAGTGTGACGGTCAGTCTACAATAGGGGTCTCACAATCATGTTTGGAGTAGCCTGCCTTTTGGATTGATTTCCCTGGTGTTAACACATGACCTAATTACTCTATTTACTGTACCGCAAATATACACTTCTCCTGTCTCGGTCTCAGACTACTTTCCCAGAGGATCTATGCTTCCCTTACCCTGCCATCATTCTTCTGATCTGTCCCTTTCAAAAATAAGCAAGTCATCCTGGAAGATTTGAACACCATCCATGCCTTCAAACAAATTGGACATAATATTGGTGAGAACGTTTCTGCTGCTGAGGCAAGCCCAAAGGAAAATCTACAGGGCTGAAAATCCCCATTAGGTATTATAGAAGCTGTTTGATTACGGAGCTTCTGTTGTAGAGGCACTTGATGATGTGCTTACTCTAAGCCCAATTAAGAAAAAAACATTTCCTCCGTGCACCATCATTAACATGCACTCTTTTCTAGCCAATTAATGCCCTTCAACACAAATGTTCTTATTCAGGCTTCTTATGTCTACGCCCCTTGAAGTAAGATTCTTCGTTACCACTATGGGAAAAATCAATAATGAGGATTCCACAGATGCAATTAGATTTTCCTTGCACATTTTATGAAGGTACACTGACAAATCTTACCTTACCCTTAACGATATTGGCCTAAGCTTGTCCCGGGCTAGCACTGCCCTTCTTTTAATTTAATCATGTGTTCAAATCCTTTGCTTTTTTCCAGTTTCTCACTGAACACATCTTTGAAATCACACATTGAACTTTCAATCACATAGCCTCCTTTACCCTCACCATTGTATCTCTCTCTATATATAATTGCTCCTCGTTCCCACACTCACTCTCTCCTCTGTTATTAGTAGTGCTTTTCCTGGTCTCAGCACCATTTCTAGCATTCAATGGGGGATTCATCAACCATAGTATATCTTGGCCTTTACTCATTACATACACTTTCCCTTTTTATCTCTTTGTCAATGTACTTTATACCATCCCAACATCTAAATAAAATGTTGGTCTGTGTATGCTGTTGTTATGACATATGATTGTCCAATGCATGATCATTCCATACTCTTCTAACTGTCCCACTCAACAGGATTGCTAATTTAGCTCCTGAATCTACTAAAAGGGCCAATGCTTCCCCATTGATCATCACATTATCCTTGGTATATCTCACCATACTCAATTCACTTTTCTCTCTGATTTCTCTCATGTCGATAGGGAAGACCATATTTTCCACACTCTCTACAAGCATTTCGGTGTTATTCTCTAATGTGTGTACATTTGTCCTCTTTGCTGTGGTCCTGCACACTGACAGAATGTCCTGTCAGTTCACATTTAGTTTAGTAGCAGGAGTTGATGTTGAATTGTGTGTTAGTCTGTAAACTCTGTCTGTTCTTGACTTTAGTTTTCAGAGATAATTTCACTAATATTACTATTGAGTTGTCCCAACAAATTATTTATTTATTTCGCCTTGCCTTGTGTGGATTGAATACTATTTGTGAAGTCAACAGCTTCTTATAATGCCATGTTTTTACCAGCCAATAATCTCTATATGTTCTTCTTGTCAGAACATTTAACAACCAATTGGTCATAAATCAGAGATTTTGTTAATTTTGTAAACATACAGTGTGCTGCATATCCCCCTCTATGTTTTTGTGTGGCAAATAACTTTTCTAATCTTATTACTGACTCATTGTACTCCTCTAATATTTGGCCTTAAGGTGGCACAATCTTAGGAAGGTGTGCTAAGCCCGGTATTTTTCCAGATGTTATTAAGTTCACAATATTATGGTACCATACCAAAAAAAAATAGATCTCTTTCTCTGGAGCGTTAGAGTACGAGTTTGTATAACTTTGGGTTCTGTGTAGTAAAAGTACTGGAACTTCTACTTTAGACTAAGCCGAATATATTTGTCCATAAGTACAATCGGTTCTGGCTTGTTCCACTTGTAAAGGAATCACACAGATATCCTGTCTGCAGAGTGTGATCTGGCCCCAAACACTGTTAGGTTTATACACAAAGGTGAACTTACATGTGAGTAAATCTACAAATGTAAATTTACTTTTACTCTCTGTAGTAAATGTTCTACTTTTGGCTAATCACCATTTTTAAGTGTAAATTTACTACAAAATGTAGACTTCTATATATTCACCCCTTAAAACGGGGATTGGAGACAACTTTATGGGTATAAAGTTACTACAGACAAAAAGTACCCAAAACAGTAAGTAGCAACTATTCTTCAGTTCACACCTGGGGAAAGTCCAGCACCACGCATGGCCTACCACTAGTACTGCAACACTCTCTATTTGAAGATTATTCTCTCATTATCAGTTTTCTCCCTTTACTTCTTATGCAGATAGTTCTTGCATTAAGTTATGGTTAGTTTCGTTCATTGAAACATTGTGTTTTGTCATGATTTTGACAGCTAGCATCTACCCATGTAGTTTGTTTTTCAATTTTTTCTCCAGAGGTTGCGATTTGAGATGGTTTGAGTTTGTGTCTTCCTTTAGTGGATAAGTTATATCTTTATGGCCCTCTAATAGGTTGTGCTTCTCAGTATCATTTAAAAAAAAAAAAGGGCTTTAAAGTTCTTGTTTATGAGTTTATTCGTTTTAGATCTGGAAGGTTTGTTGTACTATTACCCTTAAAGATGTGCGTATAATTCTAATCCTAAATTGTAATCCTCTCGGGACAAGGGTACAAAATAGCATTAGGTAGTGTGATTCCCTTTGTCTCAAGGCTCGTTTTCAGTCTCCACCCCATTCTGACTTTTCTACCTGATCAATCTCATAGAATTTAAGGGTTTACAAAATTACTTTGGGGTGATGTTCCATATATTTTGCTACTGTATTACTTCTATCTTTGTTCACTGTTGCTTTCACGTGTTCCAATTTTTAAAATTTGTTTTATTGTTTGATTAATTACATCATTACAATGTGTATAAACGCCTTAGTCAGACATTTGGCACTGCCCTGCTCCCATTGCAATCAATGAAAGTGTAACAGATATATATTAATATTTAGATAACATTTCCCTTCTGGAACAAGATAGTCTTCATGCATGAACAAGTACAAAGTGGTGTTATATTAATATTTACATTTAAATGAAAGTTCCCTTCTAAAAATGAGGTAGCCACCAAATAAGAACAAGTGCAACATAACGCTTAAGTGTGTACATATTTGTAGGCCAGTGCAAAATGAAAAAAAATTTAAGTTGTTGAGGGGCTTAGGACTGTATTGGCCAACTGTTCGTCTATAAATTGGTGAGTGGTTGAATAGAAGAGCTAGATCGAATTAGCTTATTCTGTGTTGTACTGCGCAATTTTAAGTGGAGTTCAGAGTTACAGTGATCGGTAACAGGACGTTGATATTACATCTTTTCCTCAGCCTCACAGCTTGGTGTTCCGTATTCCTTAAGCAGGGTTGCACTGGTATTAAAGAAGGACAGTCTTTCGGTATAAAACAAGTTTTCTGCGTTGCACATGGAGTAACTCTTGGTCGGGGGAAGAGCCAGACCAGACGTGTCTTATCGACTTTGTGAGGTAATTTGATGTTGTAAAACTAAGAAAGGAGTTGTCAAGTCACCGGATCAGAGGAGAAAAATGCGATAAAGGCTACTTCAATAATGTACCACTGTTATGTCCACCAGTGACTGTTTCCTTATTTTGGCATAGAACCTGAATTTTCCGAGTAACCAGTGGCTTCTTGAACTTACGATATGCAAGATGAACAAAGATCATGAAACTAATATTTAGGGCTGTGTTCTCCAGGTTCAGTGCCGCAATGATGCCCTGCCTGCTGGACCGCACTCCCAGTTTGTTCCACTCAGGCCTCAGTTTTGATCTACGCAGGTTCATCAGTGCCTGACAGATGCATTTGACGTGCTCCAAATATTTAGCTTATTTCCCGTAACCCCTACACGTGAGCTCATCTGATGGGCGCCGCAAAGGGGGTGTCAGGTTTTACTCACGTTTCTGCAGGAACATCATGCAAATGATGAAAGGTCCTCAACCTCTCTTGGTCACCTATTGTACCCAACTGAGTCAAAGAACCAATAGTAACCCGGGGAAGAAGGGAGAAAACAAGGAGGAAAACAAAAGGTCCCACATCTCAACCCACTCTGGGACAGAACCAGTCAGTCAAGAGAAATCTTTGTTAAGAGAAAGGACAGCAAAAGAGGTAAGTATGCAGGTTATTTCTAATCCTACAATTAAGTCTTTTCTATGTATGTTTATATCTACCTGAATAATTCCCTTCTTCCATGTATTCTGATGACCGGTGTAAGAGAAAGGGTGTTTAGGTCTAGAAAGGAAAAAGGTATAAGAAATAAGGTGTTCCGAGTTGAAGAGTAATGAATAAGAAAAATGTAGAAGAAAAACTGTACAGAAACCCACCTAAAAACATGTAATGCCTGGCTAGAGATGTTCCAACATAAGGTTCTCTGTGACGCTATTTCACGCACTGTATAACATCCACATTAGCTTCAGGTAGACCTAACAATATTCTTTATTTTTTCAGGAATCTACAGGACTATTAAAGATAATCTGCAGCAAGAGCAGACCTCCATAAACTAGGAGCACATGTCTCATAAGTAAAAAAATGATTCAAAATATAGTTAGTAAAGTCAGCGCAAAAGCGCTTTTACCATAAATGAATTATGCAGCTTTTTCTCTGTTTTGTATTTTTGTTTCAGGTATAAACTCCCCAGGAGACTGGAGCCTACAGCCAGTGTAACAGGGACCCAGAGTTGATACGAGAAGCCAGGAAAAGGAACGCTGGTCCAGGAAACACCGACTCGACGAAAGGATGCTGACACAGATGACTCGGAAGTGCAGGTAAGTGACCCGGAAGAGGATTACTCTTTCCCGAAGCAGGAACACGAAGCGTCTCTGCTCGGGATCAGAGACTATTTGAGTTCCATGGCTGGTTTCCATGCATGTACGCTAGCGGGAGCCTGCCATTTTTTTAGTTCGCCGGTAGTGCGAGACCGGCAAGAGTGACAGGACACCCCCCTTATAGTCCTCCCCACCGCTCTGGGTTTATCAGGATGTTTTCTGTGAAACAGACATAGTCGACGAGGGGCGTGCACATGACTGGCTGGTTCCCAGGTACGATCTTCCATACCATATTCTTTCCAATGTACCAGATACTGGAGTTTACGTCTCACCCTTCTCGAGTCAATAATAACCTTAACTTCGTATTCAGGTTGAATGTCTATTATCATGGGGGCTGGAGTGTCAAGGATAAGCATGCCAGGTTCTACAGGTTTCAGAAGAGAGACGTGAATCACTGGATGTATTATTAATGCAGCAGGGAAGTCTAATTTCATAACAACAGGATTTATAACCTTTCATATCTTGTAAGGGCCAATATACCGAGGTTTGAATTTAGAAAACCCCTTCAGGGCAAGATTCTTAGTAGATAGCCATACTTTGTTCCCTTGGGTATACATAGGCTCCACACGTCTATGGAGATCCGCCTTTCTTTGTAACTTGCCTTAGCCTTTTCTAAGTTAACTGTTGCTATCCTGTGTATTTCTTGTAGGTTCTTTACAAAGTCAAGAGCTACAGGATCAGGACAGGAAGAAGAAAGCGGGGATAGCAAGGTTCATGGGTGAAAACCATAATTACAATAGAAAGAATAGTAAGCAGTAGAGGAGTGGCAACTATTGTTGTAAGAAAATTCAGCCACCCTTACAAACTTGTCCCAGTCTGATAAGGAGTGTAGCAACTGACTTTGTATATACTGCTCAAAACACTGATTTACTCTCTCGGTCTGGCCATCTGTCTAAGGATGATGACTAGAGGACAATCTTACATCTATTTACAATAAGGCACCCATCCGTCTACAGAAATTGGATATAAATTGAGCTCCCCAATCAGATACAAGAACAGAGGGAAGGCCATGTATACGTACAATATGTTGAACAAACAGAGATGCCAATATCTTGGACGTTGGGATTGCCTTCAACGGGATAAAGTGGGCCATCTTGGTTAATAAATCGACCACAACAAGGACAGTAGCGTTTCCCTGAGCGGTCTTCGGTAAGTCCACAATAAAGTCCATAGAGACTGTATGCCAGGGGCTAGGTGGAGTGCGCAACGGAAGTAATAATCCCGTGGGGGCCTGAGGAGAAGCTTTCCCTTGTGCACACTCATGGCAAGTTTGAATGTATTTTTTGGCATCAGTCCCCATACTGGGCCACCAAAAGTGTCTTTTCAGTAGTTCCATAGTTATACCCAGGATGTCCAGAAAGAAGATGGGTGTGACACCACTCTAATGCTTGTTGCTGGAGACTATGGGTAGGAAGCACCAATCCTCCTTGGACGTAAAACAAATCCTAAATTTTAATGACATCATGAGTTTGAACGGCCTCTTCCATTTCTACAGATCCTTGCGCTTCTTTAATTGTTTTTAGGAACTCGTCTTCAGAACAAATAGCACCTATTATATGCTCCTTATCTATTATAGGAGGGGGCTCACTCTGAGGTTCTTCAACTTTGCAACGTAAACGGGACAGGGCATCTGCTTTTCTGTTTTTCTTTCTTGCCTGGAATTGTATAATGAAATCATAATCACCGAAGAACTGCATCCAATGCACTTGTCACATGGACAAAGCTCTTGCGGATTTTAGAGGCTGCAAATTGCGGTGATCTGTAAGGACCGTTATTCTATGGTTGGCTCCTAAAAGATACTGCCTCCACTCCTCAAAAACCCTTTTGATAGCTAACAGTTCTTTGTCTCCTATAGCACAATTCAACCCAGCAGGTGTTAATTTGTGTGAACAATATGCTACAGGATGAAGACATCCTGTACCTGGGTCTGCCTGAGAAAGAACCCCTTCTACTGCCATTTTTGAGGCATCAGCCTCAACCACGAAAGGACGAGAAGGATCGGAATGTCTCAGTATGGGTGCTTGTGGTGAATGCTTCCTACAATTTACAAAAAACTTCCTCGGCAGCAGGGGTCCACAGAAACTCAACCCCCTTTTTCAGGCGTTTGGAAATGGGGGAGGCTAAGTCAGAAAAGTTACTAATAAAACGCCTGTAAAAATTGGCAAAGCCAAGAAAACACTGAATGTCTCTAACATTCATTGGTGCTTGCCAACATGTGATGGCTTCTACTTTCTGTGGGTCCATTCTGATTCCTTGGAGGGGACACAATGAACCCAAGGAAGCATACATGGAAGGTATGACATTGACATTTCTTTAGCTTGCAGTATAAATGATTATCTCGCAGATGCTCGAGGACCCTCTTAACATGGATTTCATGCTCTTGTATCGACTAAGAAGAAATCCAAATATCATCAGTATAAGCAATAACAAAGAGGTCCAACATATCCTTTAGTACTTCGTTAATGAAAAACTGATAAGCTGATGGGGCATTACATAATCCAAATGGCATTACTAAATATTCGTATAGGCCAAACTTGGTACAGAAAGCTGTCTTCCACTCATCCCCATCCTTGATTCTTCCAAAATGGCAAGCTCATTGCAAATCCAACTTGGTGAAAATGTTGGCATTCTTTATTTGATCAAGGAGGGAGGATATCAGTGGTAGAGGGTACCGGTTCTTAATTGTAACATCATTGAGACCTCTATAGTCTATACAACACCTAAGAACCACTTCTCGTTTAGGTATAAAAAAGAGAGATGAGGAGGCCGGTGACATGGAAGGTCGGAAATAAAACAAATCCTAAGCATTTCATCCAAGTAATCGCGCAGATACACATTCTCTTTCTCTGTCAAAGCAGAGATCCTGCTGCAGGGTATGCAGGCACCAGGCACCAGGCAACAAATTAATTCTGCAGTCAGAGGGTCTGTGGGGTGGAAGGCTGGTGGCCTTTTCAGTATCAAAAACCTCTTTCAGGTTGTGGTAAATGACGGGCAAATCAGAGACTTTGGAACTGGTGATTACTGCTACCTTCCCTGGGCTGTTTGTATTGTGAAAAACATGTTCTTTACAATTATCAGGACTAAAAGCTAATGTAATCTCTTTCCAATCAATAAGGGGACTGTGCTGGCACAACCAAGGCAGCCCTAATATGGCAGGAAACTGAGGAGACTGAATATGATCAAATGCAATAGTCTCTTGATGTTTCTCTTCGATAACCAATGTTGAGTCACTAATAGCATGTGTAATTGGACCAGACTTAAGATTACTGCTGTCTATGGTTGTGACTTCCTCCCAGGAGGTTTTAAGCACCAGAGGAATGCTCTTACTATGTGACCAACGTAAGTCCATAAAATTACCAGTGGCACCAGAATCCACCATTATTTGAATATCCATAACCTGTTGTCCCCATATCAGGCGAGAGGATAGGAAGAAATGGCGTGGGGAAGACAAGACTGCTTCTGTCTGCAAGACAATCAACCCTTTAACTACCCCAAGTCTTTGTCTCATAAGACTTCGGGCTCACTAGTTTTCCGGAGTTTTTTTCTTCTTTAGCTTCACAGGGCATTCCCTAAGGAAATGGCCCTGCTTTCTGCAATATAAACACAATTTCTTTGTCACGCCTTCTCTGCCTTTCATTAACACTGAGGGGCCCCCTACTGCTTCCAATCTGCATAGGTTCTGGTTCTTCTATTGGTTTTTCTACATCAGGTTTTTTTCTTTATAGATAAAGACGAAGCCTGCACTTTGAATTTTGTAGCTAAGGAGGCCCAGCTCTAATCGAATCTGTGCTGGCAATTGAAGCATGAAGCACCGTTTCATAGATCTTAGTCACGTGTTGGTTTAGTGCAGTGTTGAGCTTGCCCAGGGAGATTTCAAAGCCGTAGGACAAGGTGGGGCCTATTTTAGCTCGCATAACTTACGGCATTGTTCCAGAAGTAGATTTTTTTATTTCGCAGATGGTGCTACCTACATATTTCAAGCTGCATGGACACTCTATCACATAGACAATGAATTTGCTTTTGGTGGGGATGTGCTGTGTGCTGTGTGATTTTCCATTGTTGTCTGCGTACTGTGGTGAATTCCTGCATATTTACTGCAATTTTGCATGCTTTGCAATGCATGCATTTCTAGAATCCTAGTTTCATTATCCAGTTTTTCTTTTTGGATCTGAAGTGACTTTGCACCAAGTTGTTCTTCAGATTGCGTGCCCTTCAAAAAATTATTTCAGGATGGTCTCCGATTAGATAGTTCATTGTGGGGTCTAGTTTCACCATTCCCCAGTGTTTTCTCAGAATTTGCTGTAATGTATTGGATTCTGCCAAGACTGTTGTGATAAGTCTGATTTCTCCTGTTTGCACTTTCGTCTCTCTTCTTTTTTTATAAACAAGTTGCTGGTGAAACATTGGAACAAGGAACACACAATACAACATTGCAAGATATTCAGTAAGTGGTAGACAGAGCATTTCTGTAAAGGCCACAAGCATTACAATGCGAAAAATTAAGCAATCTGCCCAAGCCATTTCCCCCACACCCTTGCATGTTTCCGAGGACAGCCACATGCTTTGAAGACCACCTGCTCCTGCTGCGCACACCAGTCAACACCCCTTCTCCACTTTGATAGAGCGGGTGGTCTAGAGGCCCTCCATTGCAAGGCGATATCGTGCTTCACCACTAGGAAGGCCATAACCAGAAAAGACCTCTCATCTCTTGTACCCCCGGAGCCCTCGAACACCCCAAGGAGAACCAATAGGGGGGGACAGGGGAACCTCCCAGGACAGAACCTCTGACAACTCTCTGGTCACCCCCGTCCAGTACTGGAGCTCAGTGTCGCAGGTCCACACCATGTGATAAAAATTGGCATTGTCAGTCTCGCATCGTGGACATGTAGAGGTGTCGTAGGCCAGCTAGGTGCAAATGATGTTGGGAGAGATAGGCAGAGTAAAGGTAATTAATTTGAATGAGACACTGTCTAGTGGAGGTGGTGAGTTCCCGTGGGGCCATCAGTGTGTCCCTCCAGTCCTCATCTTCCACCGGGTCCTAAGTTGGTCCAATGATCTGGGGGACTTGATAATGAGTGTGTGGTAATTGTGCAAAATCCTCCCGCACTTGTGCCCCATTAGAAGCTTGACTTCCATGGGGTTAAACTTCAGAAGGATATCCAATGGGAGGGAGTGGATGTAAAGGGCATGTCTGAGTTGAAGGTATTTATAGAACTGAGGGTGTTTGAGGTTGTAAGCCTGATGCTGATTGTGGAAGGACCGCATATGCATCCCCAACCATACATCCCCCAGCTGTGTGATGCCATTAAGGTCCCAGGAGCAGAAGCCGTTAAGAGACGCAGTTTCCTTTAACCAAGTGCTTTGCCAAAGCAGAGTCTGTTGTGTAAGTTTAGTCTCCCATTGCACATGTTGCAGAGCCGCCTTCCATTCAAGGAGCAACACCGGTTCACCATGGGCAACGAGAGAGAAATCGTCGCCCCATAGAGCTTGGCCTGGAGACAGTAGAAGTCTATAAAGGAGAGTTCCACCATATCGGTGGGGTCTGACCACCCCCTATTGAACCGGTGAACCAGTCATGAATAATAAGCAGGTGAGAGGATAAGTAGTAGAGATAGAAATTGGACATACCCAAGCCCCCGTCATATGGACTCCGTTGACAGTGTGCAAGGGTGATGCACAGCCGGGAACTCCACCACAAAAATGATTTTGCTGCGCTGTCAAGGGCAGAAAGCCAAGTTCGGGGTAGCTGAATTGGTAAATTCAGAAAAACATAAAGGAAGTGTGGCAGAATCAGCATGTTGTAGAGGGCGATACGGCTTAAGATGTTGAGAGGGACAGTTTTCCACCTAGTGAGGTCTGACTTAGTTTTCTGTACCAGAGGTTGGAGGTTGAGGGCCCAGGTGAGCTCAGGGTGTAAGGATATCCATATACCCAAGTACTTAAAGCTAAGCCACTGCAGGGGGATCGTCACCTGCCAGTCAAAACAGCCCCTTGTCAGTGCCAATGGAACCAACATGTACTTAGAGGGGTTAATCTACAGACCGAATGCCTGCTCGAACTGCTCAAGGAGCAGAAGATATCAGGGCCCACACACAGCTGGCTGTGCAAGGTCCAGCAGGACATCATCTGCATACAGCACAATGCGGTTCTCGTGGTCTGTACTCCAGCTGACGAAGAGGGGATCCATATGGATGAGTGTGGCAAGGGGCTCCATTGCCAGAGCTAAAAGGAGGGGAAACAGATAGCTCTGATTACCTGAACCCGGGCCATAGGATTTGCAAAGAGAGCTCATCCATGCCCTAAAATTTGGGCCCAAGACTTGCCCGGGCCAGCACAGATTGGAGATATTCCCAGTACACAGTACACCGAAGGCCTTCTCAAAATCAATAAGAAGCAGAGCTAAGTCCGTAGATAGTCGATGACGGTGGGCCAGGGCCACATGGAACCTTCGGATACAGTGTCTCATGCTCCGGAGTGACATGAAGCCCACACTGGTCCGGGTGCAGAAGGTTTTGTGATCACGCGCCTAAGCCGGTTCGCCAGGATCGCCCCACAAATATGTTAACTTCGCAGTCAAGGAGCGATATCGGGTGGTATTCCACACACGAGGTGGAGGGGGGTTGCGTCTTAGTTGTCACCACTATGGTTGCTGAATCCACCTCAGCTGGAAAGGACCCAACTTGACCAACCACTTGGTAGGTCTGCAAAAGGTAGGGGGGTGAGAGTTTCCCAGAATGCATTATAGTACTCCATGGGGAACCCATCGAGGCCCGGAGTTTTGCCCGGAGCCATACCGGACACCCCCCCTCCAATTTCTTCCACTGTAAGGGGCTCATCTATTGCACGGGCCTCAGTGGGGGATAGGCAGGGAAGCGGAAGTGAGTCAAGGAAGGCCTGCACTGCCATCATGCCCCTGGCTACGGGTTTAGCATCGTCAAGAATCTGTTGCAGTGAAGCATAATTGAGTCAGTCAGTAAGAAGAGAAAGGTTAAATACTTTCTGATTAGGCATTATCTTTAGTGGAAAAGATGGTTTCCTTGCAGCAAGCTGTGGATTCAAACTCTTTTAAAACATATGCAAAATATGCACTGCGAGAATTCCAAGATGGCTGCCGAAAACCGCAATGTTGATTTTACGCGGTCTAGTGGTTCGAGCCAATCTCAGTCAAGGTGCGCACGAGGGTTGAATGCGGCACACTTCAACTGAAAAGCTTGAGGAGAGCAGTGGCGTCTCTTCAATGAGCCACCGCATTTGAGGAGAATTGAAATGTGAACTGGAAATAATTTGTTTCTTGTGAACTATAGAAGTAATTTCTCGGCCAGTGAAGTTAGCAGTCCGTGAGTAGTGTCTTCTGACACAAAACTGAACTTGGTGCGAAAAGCTTTTCTTGTATGTGAATACAGTGGTAGTGAGAAGTGTCTCCCGACATATTCCAGAACTCTGTGTATGAAGCGTATCTTGCAGCCAATCCAGTAATTGACTGAAAGTGATTACAGCGACTCCTAACTAGGAGGTTGAGAAAGATATATTGTGAATAATATGTTGTGAAGCAAAGAGAAAAACAAGAGTATAATTAACAACTATTGAAATAACTCAAACTCTATTAAAAAGTTATTCTTAATTGAACTGTCAAGTTTTATATATATATATATATATTCACTGAAAAAAAATGGTTTCAGAGACGTTATAGTTAGAAATTACCATTTAAAAAACCTTAGAAATTCACTGAAAAAAACACAAGTTTCAGGGACATTATAGTTAGTTGGACATTTTACTCGTACAAAACCAGAGAAATTTGGCCGTTATAGTTAGTTCAGCCAACTATAACTCGCGCCCCCGCAATGCACTGCTGATGACGTCACATATTACATCATTCATGACATGGTCAGTGACATCACTGATGACATCACTGAAGACATCTCAAATGACATCACTGATGACATCATCCACGTGATAATCTGATGCACCTCCTCATACCCTAATAGAACCTTTTTTAAACCTCTCTAAAATACAGACTACCATTTTTGAAACTATAGACACACCAATACCATTTAGTACATACCCACTCACTAATTCCTAGGTCTACACACACATCCACTCATTCACCCATACAGTCACTCATACTTGCAGTCAACCATCAATATGGCATTATCATATGCACTCATATATCTATACAGACACTCACACACCGCCACTTATCCATAGAGTTACTCACACACCTAGTCAGTCATGCAAAAAATCAACCACACTCCCATTTACTCACCTATATAGTTATACACATGCCACCTCACTTATTCAAACATATATTAACACTCTTATACAATAACCAATACAAGCACACACTGATCCATACAGCCACTCTCACAATCACTCAGTCTCACATATAGTCATTTATACACTCCAACACTCACATATACTGCCTTTCACATATGCAGTTACTCACACATGTACCACTGAGGCATCCATTCAATCACCAACACACCCATACACACACTCACCCACCCATACAGCCCTTCACAGATGCACTATTTAACCCATACACCCAGTGAATCATCCACTCACACATCTATGCACAGAGTCACCCCCCCCACCCACACAGACACTCAGGCACCCATACAGATACTCAGACAACCAATCAATAACCCATATAGATCCTCATTAAACTACTCACCAACCCATGCAACCGCTTACACACCAACTGACAAACTAAACTGTGTGAATGTCTGTATCAGTCACTAACCGATGCATTCAGTAAGACACATTTAACACCTATTAAATCATCCATCCAGACACTTATACACCCATTCATTCTTCAATACACCTTGGCATATATATATAAAACATATTTAAACTTTATAGAAACACACAGTCACTGGATGATGTCATCAGTGATGTCACTGACCATGTCATGAATGATGTAATATGTGACGTCATCAGCAGTGCATTGCGGGGGCACGAGTTATAGTTAGCTGAACTAACTATAACGGCTAAATTTCTCTGGTTTTGTATGAGGGAAATGTCCAACTAACTAAATGCTAATTTCTAACTATAACGTCTCTGAAACCAATGTTTTTTCCAGTGAATTTCAAACCTATGTTTTTTTCAGTGAAAAAAAAAAATAAAAATAAAAAATATATATATATATATATTACCTACTGGCGGTCGCCAGTAGGTAGTTATAGTTAGGACCCCTTTTCCATAGGAAATCCGCAACATTCTATTTTGAATAACTTTGGCGCCGGTCGACGAATCCTCGCGAATTTCTCAAAATAGGCTACGCTCCGCTCCTACCCTGAAAGTCTCGGGGGGATTCGTCAAGCGGGGGCTGAGATAAAAGGGGGGTCCCAAAACGCGTTTTTCCCATGCATTTTTCCATAGGACCTTTAGACAGGGCTACAGCCCGAACGGCTGAACAGAATTACTAGAAATTTGGCAGAGAGGTAGTCCTCAGGTCAAGGAAGTGCCTTTTGTAGGTTTGGTGTAAATCTGTTCAGTAGATTCTGAGAAAATAGCCTTTAAATCAATATATATATCTGAGCCAGCTTACGGTACGCTTACCGTAAGCTTACCGTACGCGTACGGTGGCGTGCGCGAGCGCGATTCTAATTGGCTGTTACATCTAAGTAAACATTCGAATCGGTCGAAACCAGGAAGCGGCGGCCGCCATTTTCTCTCTCGCACTCTGAGGGGGGGGCTGTAAACAAAGGCAAAAAACATATAAAGGGGCTGTTTAGACAGCGCCCATGCACATAGCCATGTTAGTTGAGTCCTCAAAGATCCCCCAAGGCCAAAAACGGTAAATTTTTTTTTTTGAAAATTTCGCCGATTACGCTTACGGTGCGCTTACGCTAAAAATGTTAATTAAAAAAAAAAAACACTCTCTGTGCATGCCATATTATTGTCATCACTTGCAAATTAAATTTAACAGATTACCTATCACAAGGAAGCGCATAATATGTCGTCCAGGTGCGCACGGTGCGTAACGTGGGCACGCGGTGCGCGTAGCGCACTGCGTGCCCACCTTGCGTGTACGGCACAAACTGCGTAAAGTGGGCGCGCGGTGCGCGAAGCGCACCGCGTGCTCACTGTGCGCGCACGGTGCGTGAAGCGCACCGTGCGCGCACGGAACGAACTGCGTTAAGTGGGCGTGCACGCCACGAATGGCGTAAAGTAACGTAGCATTTAAAAAACCGTACAAATTCACTGAAAAAACCATAGGTTTCACACACGTTATAGTTAGGAATTAGCATTTAAAAAACCTTGCAAATTCACTGAAAAAACCATAGGTTTCAGACATGTTATAGTTAGCGGAAATTTTACTGATAAAAAACCAATGAAATTCCCCCGTTATAGTTAGTGCAGGCAACTATAACTCACGCGACCGCAATCTTCTGCTGATGACATATGTGTCTTTATGAAAAAAAAATATTTTTTATATATGTATAGCTAAAAATTTATGGAAGAAGACATGGGCAAATAAGTGTCTAAATACAGTATTAGCATCAGCAGAGGATTGCGGTCGCGTGAGTTATAGTTGCCTGCACTAACTATAACGGGGGAATTTCATTGGTTTTTTATCAGTAAAGTTTCCGCTAACTATAACATGTCTGAAACCTATGGTTTTTTCAGTGAATTTTATATATATATATATATATATATATATATTATCTACTGGCGGTCGCCAGTAGATAGTTATAGTTAGGATCGTGTTTCCATTGGAAATCTCAAAATTCTATTTTGAATAACTTTGGCGCCGGTTGACGAATCCTCGCGAAATTTTCAAAACTAATGGGGCGCTCCGCTCAGCTCCTACCCTGAAAGTCTCGGGGTGATTCGTCAAGGGGGGGGCCGAGAAAAAATGGGGGGTCCCAAAACGCGTTTTCCCCATGCATTTTTCCATAGGACATTTAGTCGAAGGTACAGCCCGAACGGCTGAACAGAATTACTTGAAATTCGGCAGAGAGGTAGTCCTCAGGTCAGGGAAGTGCCTTTAGCAGGTCTGGTGTCAATCTGTTCAGTATTTCCTGAGAAAATAGCATTTAAAAGCATATAAATATCTATACGCGCGCACCGTGCGCGCACAGTGCGCTCACGGTGCCGTGCGCGAGCGAAATTCTGATTGGTTGATAGATGTCAGTAAACATTCGAATCGGTCGAAACCAGGAAGTGTCGGCCGCCATTTTGTCTGTTGCACTGAAAAGTAAAGGTGGAAAAAAGGTGGAAAACGTGAAAAGGGGGCAGGGAAGAGAGTTCCTGACCCCCTAGCCTTTGACAGGGGGTCACAGAAGGACCCCCAAGGGTGAAAAAAAACATTTTATAATTTTTGTTACAAATCGCGGGGTGCGCGCACGGTGCGCGCACGGTGCGCGCACGGTGAAAAACCTTGAAAAAAAAAAAATTAATAAATACATAACTTAGCATTTAAAAAACCGTACAAATTCACTTAAAAAACCATAGGTTTCACACACGTTATAGTTAGGAATTAGCATTTAAAAAACCTTGCAAATTCACTTAAAAAACCATAGGTTTCACACATGTTATAGTTAGCTGGACATTTCACTCGTAAAAAAACAATGAAATTCCCCCGTTATAGTTAGTTCAGATAACTATAACTCGCGCGACCGCCACTCTATCACAAGGACGATGTCTTCAGTGATGTCATGAGTGATGCCACTGACCATGTCATGAGTGATGTAATATGTGACGTCATGAGCAGTGGATTGCGGGCGCGCGAGTTATAGTTATCTGAACTAACTATAATGGGGGAATTTCATTGGTTTTTTACGAGTGAAATGTCCAGATAACTATAACATGTGTGAAACCTATGGTTTTTTAAGTGAATATATATATATGTATATATATATATATATGTATATGAAATTGATAATACTGTAATTAATTTGTCTGAAATCACGCTCACTTTGGCAGAGAAGCAATTATTGGCCCTAGGACTGTCATATTGCCCCACTAATTGTTTTAAATATACACAAACAAGAGTGGATGTGTTTAAATTTATTCGAAAGCTAAAATTAAGAAAGCATTTCCAACTTAAGAATGCAGTGGATATTGCATCTCAAAGTAGATCCATATCAGGAGCTGGTTCTAATCTGCAAGCAGCGGATGTTGGCACTTTGTTGGCGATGCAATCTTTGGCTGATTCGGGTGATATTCCAGATGAACTAACACAGGTGAACTTACACGCAGCAGGTATTACCTGTAACACACCAAGTACTAGTCTATTTAGACCCCCTTCTACTTTCATCCCAATGATGCCGAGGGATGCGATTGATGTTTTTAGTGATTGCGTAGTTAATGAATTGAAGCAACTTAATAGCACTGTCATGCAACAACAAAAAAGGCAGCGCAAATTTTCTGAAATGCAATACACTAAATTAATCCGTAAACTACAAGAACATACGGAGGTTATAATTAACAAAGCTGACAAGGGAGGGAATATTGTTTTATGGCCAAGAACTTTGTATATGGAGGAAGCTTGGTCACATCTCAATGATGTTGATTGTTACAGGAGAGCCAATTTTCAGGAACTAAGGAAAAATAAGGAATTTGTTTTTGGCGAACTGGCTCAGTGGAAGCGTGTTGGCTTATTATCCAAAGATGAATATAACTTTTTTTAAAAATGATCATCTAATGACTCCTTTTTTATACTTTATTCCAAAAGTACATAAGAAGGTGGTACCAGTCCCTGGCAGACCAATTATTTCCTCACGCAACAGCCTTTTAGAGGCAATGTCAAAATATGTGGACCATTATCTACATGAGTTTGTGGAGGAATTGCCATCTTTTATAAGGGACACTGGTCATTTTCTAACCAAACTAAGAAAAGTAAAATGGGAAGAGGATTGTCTTTTAATAGCAATGGACATTAGTTCTTTGTACACTAGTATCCACCACAGTTTCGGGATTAATGCTATTCGCTATTATTTGGATAAAAGAAATATTGCTATGTATGAACATAACAAAATGTTGGTCAAAATGATAGGGATTTGTTTGACTCACAATTTTTTCTTATTTAATGAGGAAGTGTTTCAGCAATTACGCGGAGTGGCGATGGGGGCATGTTTCTCCCCTAGTTACGCGTGTTTACACGTGGGCTGGTGGGAGGAACATGTCCTCTGAACTACTCATCAATATATTTATGACCAACATGTGCTTCACTGGTGGAGGTTCATAGATGATGTGTGTATTATCTGGAAAGGTTCTATTGAAACAGCCCAAAAGTTTGTGAATGATCTAAATTTTAATGCTCTTAATCTCACTTTTACATCGGAGATTAGTGACAGTAGGATACAGTTTCTGGATGTTGAAATTTTTGTCGAGGACAACATGATTCATACCAAATTGCATAGAAAAACAACAGCTGGTAACTCAGTACTACATGCGACTAGTTCACACCCTCAACATCTTATACGAAGCATCCCCTATGGGGAATTCTTGCGAATTAAGCGCATTTGTAGTCATGAAGGGGACCTTCAACAATGTCAAGCAGAAGCTTTTGAAAGGTTCTTGAATAGAGGGTATAAAGCTTCAGATTTGACAATAGCTCGTGACAAAGCCAATAAAGTGAATGATGTGAATGTTTTACCTGATATGTCAAGTTCATCCAGACAGTTGTATGAAAGTTCGGACAGTCTGGTGGTCCAGGCGGTTGACAGTATAAGGTTAATTACAAGTTTTTGTCGACAGGAGAGACAAGTCCGGAAGATTTTATATAAGAATTGGCCAATTATTCTTTCGGATTTAACTTTGTCTCGAATTATGCCTAAACTACCTAGCCTTACTTTTAGGAGGGCACCCTCAATGAGGGATGCTTTGGTACGAAACAGCCCTGAAATTATAACGTCTAACAGTTGGCTGTCGGCAAGATCAGGTTTCTCAAGGTGTAGTTCATGTCGAGCTTGTAAATTTGGAAAAAATGTTTCACAATATGTCACAGCTTTTAGCCCAGAACCAGTTAAAATGCAAGGTCACTACACTTGTAGAACAGATTTCGCTATTTACGTCCTAGAATGTACCTGTCACTTACTTTATGTGGGCAGTACAAAATTACAGGTGTTCAACAGAATATTACAACATCTGAGAGCGATTGTGAATTCTGATCCCAATTATCCTGTGGCGCGGCATTTCAAACTGGTACATAATAACAATTTGAATGATCTTAGTTATTATGTTATCAGTGCAGTACCCAAAAATATGAGAGGAGGAAATCGAGAAAAGAGGTTAAGACAGGTTGAATCTGAATTCATTATGTTGCTCGACACTAAAATGCCCAATGGATTGAATAATAGTGATGATTCGCACAACTTTTTATAATTATTTATGGTAGATAAAATGTACACTTTGGGACGACTCCTGTAATCGGTGTTTATTCTCTTTTTATGTTCCAGTTTTTTAGTCTATGTTATTTTAGATTTTATCTGGTTTTAGGAGAGATATATTGCCGATTTTAAAGTTCTGTGAATTGTATCTGAAATATATAATTGGTTCTGGTCAAATATGTTTTTCTGAACATCTGACAGTTTAAACTTTTGTTCTTTTAGACCACAGGTTTATTGTGAACGTGTTTTTCTTGATATTTATTCTTTTAAGAACTAATTCATTGAAATATTCATTTTGTGTTTTACTCTTGTATGTTCTTATTAGGTTGAAGGAAGCTGATTAATTTGGAAAATAAGATCTCAAAACTGTGTTGAAAATACCGCAGGAGAGGGAGTGATAAAAAGAAAGGAGAGAGAGAAAAAGAAAAAAAGAAAAAAGGAAGGAAAGATAGAAAGAAGGAACTTAAGATAACGAAAATAAGAATTAGACTCTAGTGATGTCTGCATATATGCTGCTTTATCCTTGTATATGTATTTTTTTGCACTAGCACATTAGCACTTTTTTGCATATTTTTTGCACACTATTACATTCCATTTTAGTGATTGAAAAGACTGATATGTATGAGCATTTGTAAGTGAATCCAATTTACATTTTTAAGAAGATACTAGTTGTTTTCCTGACATTGGTGGTTCAAATTAGCACAAGCCCTTTTTTTAATAAGAAAACTTTCTTGTTTTAAATGATCTTTGCTATGTTAGAATCTAAAGAATCAAAATAACATAATGTGGGGAAGTTAATGTCATGAAATTTGGAGCACTATGCCATTATTTTTGACTATCTTCATATTTTTCCAAACATGATGTATTATGGTTAAGCTAGTATACTTTACGATTGTATTAGTCTGTTTTCACAGTCTATGCTTGTGTCTATAACTGATTGGAATGTTCATACCATGTGACTCTATAGTTTTAACTATTGTGGTACTGTAAATTTCGGAACCATGTTGGTAGCATGGTCCTACCCTGCCGATTTTGGTATCAGCGAACCGCAATTGACTAATGCGGTATGTATGAGTATTTTCGTCATGTTTCACCGATGAATTCACCGTGTATTTGATACTACATGTCGAACCCTCGGGTTCCATTTTAAAAGGGTAACCATTTTGTGGTTGCCCTCACATAGGCTGCGCACTGAGGCCATGCCTAGGCCTAAAGGACACGCAATCTTTCTGTGACTCCTTTGTGACCTGTGCAAACTGACTCCGCTGCCCGGGGTCAGTCCTGCCCGGCCGGTTCCTTTTACTGCGGCCTAATGGGATTAGCATCAGGGCCCAACACATCATAAAGTTGTGTATCCCACGCGACTCCTGACTAATCCCTTTCACACCTGACTCTGTTTCCTACTTTATGGCTTGTTTTACGAGTAGGAGGTATTTCAGCGGTACCGGTCCAAGCCAGAGGTTCGTGAGGAGCTTCGTGTGAAAATTCTGGAGGAAGGCCGCCACTTCATCGACCCCTGCATGTCGACGTGGTCCGAAAGTCTTTACTGCGAGGTTCTCCGCGTCCCGACGGCTACAAAGGACTGCTGCCCTGACTATCGCCCTGTTTTGGACCCTTGATGATTTGGTAGAGCGAAACGATTTAACGAGTCTTCTGGTGACGTCATCGATACCTCAGTTAAGTATAAGTGGAGCGTCTCCCAGTCCTTAGTTTGGTTTGGTATCCCTTCGGGATCGCTTTGATTTGGAACTTGCAAGTGCCAAAGCCGAAGGACTCGTGTATTCACGAGACTATCGTATTCGATAATCCTTTGAAGTTTGAAACTAGACTAGTGAGCGACGATGCCTGGTTCTAGTATATTTGGAAATTTGTTTTGTTTGGGTTGTAATAGGGACTCCCGATTAGAGGATTCGTGTCCGGTTCCTCCAATTGGAACTCCAACGTATGAGCTTTATGTGAAACATGGCGTGGGCCCCATTGCGTATAATGAAGTATGGATCCGATACACCAGGAAGGATGGTGTTTTAAAATGGCCCCAAAATGGTAGTTTCGAAACAGAAATCCTAGATAACTTAGAAGTTAAATTATTTAAAAAGAAAGCCCGGCCGACGATGTTTGATTCTTTCCGCCTATGGCGAAAGGAAGCCAAACAGAAAGAAATTAAATTAGCGAAGAAAAATAAAAGAGAGAAAGGTATGTCGATAATGCAAGCAGCCTTACAGTTTAAAGATAATGAGGAAGAACAAATGAATGAGCAGTTGCGCAGGCAACGTCAACTAGTGATTGATAAATGTTACCCAGTTTTGCCGCCCCTTCAGCAGGATGCGTCAGAAGAAAAGGAGAAAGATCCCCTAATGTCACATTTGCTGAGTTCGCCACCCCCGTATGCGCAGAGCGCTACAGCGCCTCCGCAGCCTTTAAATGTACGGCCTCTAGTTAATTTGCCGCAAGCTTTCCCGCAGCCGCCAGCTCCTCCTCATCCGGCTCCTATGCCTAAGGCGCAGCCCTCTCAAGGGCCGCCGGTTTCGCTGCCTATTTCTTCTGCGCTTCCTGCGACTTTTCCTAGTACATCAGCTGTCTCCCTCGGCGCTCTTCCTGATACGACCCCTGTACCTGTATCTGCACCCGTTTTTCTTCCCTCTGTCTTTCCCCCTGTTCTCACCTCAACTTCTCCTTCTACACAACAACGAATAGCTAGTGCGGTCACTAGTTTTATATCGCCTCTCTTTGGGTCATCTAGTACGACCCCTGGTTCACAACGTACGCAGTTGCGTAGTCAGCTGCCAGGTTCTGAAGAGAAAGAAGTATTAGACTGCATGGCATATATATGGATTGTTTTTCCTTCAAGATATGATGTAGAGTCTGTTGTAAATGTTTTTCATCAATGGGAAGCACCAAAACAGAGATACGTTTTCGAGAAAATGTGTGTATTCCTCTGTGAGGAATTGGAAGATCATGGTTTGGACTTAAGCCCGCAGGAATTGTGTCATGTACGGTTTGAATTTGGAAAGAGTACGATTGTGGGTCCCGATGTTGAGAAAGCAGTTGCGACATTATTGTCTTTTAGGATCGAGGGTCCTTCTCAGTCACTGTTTGAACGTGACTCCTCTGATAGGAAGGTTAGACAATACCCTATGAGAGAAGTCCCTCCAGTATGGAAGGACGCGGTTGCGGCTGATGCTGTTAACGGTATTGCTGCTATGCCAGCTCATTTCCAACGTGTTTGGGTACATGTTCCTTGGAAGCGATCAGAAGTTTTAAGCCCTTAAGCAGACATTGCCTGACCCCCATAAAAACCCCGCAGGATATTATAAGGAGTTATCACAGACTGCAGAATCGTGTGTCATGAACCTAGCTGACATAGATATGTTGTTCGGGAATGTCGTTCCGCAGCCTCTATGGGGGTTGATTCGTAATGCAGATCATGCTGCAGAACTAGGTGGCACATGGGCTAATATCATTGCTACAGACACTAGACAAGTTGGTGGTGCGAAACCTGAGCCCTTAGTGGTAGAACTCCCTGGTAGAATTATTACCTACATGAAGACTTTAATGCCGGCGATGCGTGTGAATTGGGATAAATTATCCGCATGCAAACAAAAGAAAGACAAAACAGTGTCTGATTTCTTCACCAGGTTTGAAGAAACATTTATCGACCACAGTGGTCAAGACATGAGTACGGCAGGTGGTCAACGGTTATTTGTTGATAAATTTGTGCATAATTTGCTTCCGGAGTTGTGTAAGAAATTAAAAGATTCAGAGAGTTCTTGGGCTGTTTCCTCATCAGCGCAAATACTGGCTACTGCACAGTATTAAGAAAATAGGGATAAAGATGAGAAGGATAGAGCAGACAAGAAAACAAAAGAATTAAAAACGAAGGTTCTTCTACAGCAGGCTTACCCGCCACGTGGCGATCAGAATAACTATAAGCAAGGTCAGAGTAACTATCAACAACCCCAACAGTTTCAGAGTAACTCGCAAAGGTTCGGGTATTCCCAACCGCGTGTTCCTGTGAGTCCCAATCAGTGTTCGTATTGCAAACAAGAAGGTCATTTTAAGTATAGTTGTCCTATATTGTTGCAGCGCACGAATAATGCTTATTGCACGAGAGGTAGAGGTGGTCAGCAAGCTCCTAGAGGTAGAGGGCGTGGGAATGTTCCCCAGAATGCGCGTCCTCTTCCGCCTCAAAATACGATGAACAGTTTTGATCAGCAGGCCAATGTAACTGGTGGGACAGCTCAGTACTATAATAACGACTATTATGCAGAAGATGGAAATGCGGAAGGTAATGATTACTAGGACAGCCCTAGACAAAGAGAGGGAGTTGTTTCAGTGCCAGTGGACCAGAGTGGACCGTATGTCAAGGTGACTACAGCGGGTGTATCAGAGCCTTTTCTATTGGATACTGGTGCTGCAAAGAGTTCAATTATGCACTCAAAACTCCCTGGCGCGCCTTTGTCTGGCGACATGAATGTTTCAGTAGGTTTTTCTGGCGCCCCGGTTAGGAACCCGATCTCTAGTCCTCTGCCCCTTTCTGTTGGACCTTGTGAGCTGAAAGCACCCCTTATCCTAACGACAGGTTGTGGTGAAAATCTGTTAGGATTGGATTTGTTAAAGAGATTACATGCGACATTATATTGTTCCCCCTCGGGAGTACAACTTACACTGGGTAGGGAAGTGATTTCTCCAATGTATTTGTCGAAGAGTAAACTGCCAGCTGAATTGTCGTCTCTTCCGGATGTCCTTTGGGCTACTGGTCCTAACGATGTGGGTCGCTTGGAAATACCGCCATATGTGGTCACTTTGAAAGCCAATGTTAAATTGCCACGCATTCCCCAGTACAGGATCTCTAATGAAGGTGAGAAAGCGTTGTTAGCGATCATCTATGACTTGATTGAAAAGGATGTAATCGAAGAGAGAAGAGGCAACGTTTGCAATAGTCCTGTTTTGCCTGTTTTAAAACGTACTGACCCTTCTCAGCCACCTGTTTACAGATTTGTGATCGATCTTAGAGAGGTAAATAAGATAGTTGTGCCACAGTTTCCAGTTGTCCCTGACATAACTGCCTTGTTAACTATGATCCCAGCTTCCGCTGCTTGGTTCTCAGTGATTGATTTAAAGAATGCTTTCTTTAGCATTCCGATTGCAGAGGAAAGCAGGGATATTTTTGGTTTTAGTTTAGGAGGTCGCAGCTTCCGCTTTAAACGCGCTCCGCAGGGCTACTGTGAAAGTCCATCAATATACAGTCAGGCTTTAAAAGCGTAGCTTGATACAATTGTTTTACCTAGTGGTGCTACCCTTATTCAGTATGTTGACGATTTACTAATCGCCGCGGATACTGGGGAGATTTGTAAAGAAACTACATTGTCATTGTTGCGTCATTGGTCTGCCTTCCATCACAAAGTGTCTCTCTCAAAACTGCAATATTGTCGACAAGAAGTGACCTACTTAGGTCATCTCTTGTCAAAGGAGGGAAGGAAACTGACCCCAGAAAGAATTCAGGCCATTGCACAATTAAGCGTGCCAAGAACACAGAGAGAAGTAGGTGCTTTCTTGGGTATTACTTCATACTGTAGGCAGTGGATCCCGAGTTTTTCTTTGCTGGCAAAACCTTTGATAGCATTAACATGCAAAGATACACCAAATCCCGTCCCATGGTCTGAAGAGTGTCAGAAAAGTTTTTCGGAATTACGTAAGGCATTATGTTCGGCTCCTGTATTGGGTACCCCCGACTACAGTAAACCTTTTACATTGTATGTTCACGAGAAAGAAGGTTGTGCGTTGTCAGTGCTGACACAGTCTTTTGGAGACAGACAGCGTCCATGCGCGTATTTTTCGCCGACTTTGGATCCGGTAGCCAAGGCATTGCCAAGTGGTTTGAGAGCCACAGCGGCAGCAGCTGTTTCTATTCGACAGTCTGCTGGGTTAGTAATGAACAACACGTTGATTGTGATGGTTCCACACACAGTGGACACGTTATTAAACAGGACCAAGACACAGCACTTAACTAGTGCTCGATTGTCAGGTTATGAGTTGACACTGCTAGCGAGTCATGTGCACATAAAGAGGTGCAACACGTTGAATCCAGCTACATTCTTACCGATTTCAGCAGACAGAGATGAGATTGAACAGCATGATTGTCTGTTCAGAACAGAAGAAGAAACAAAAGGGAGAGTGGATCTTAAAGATACTCCCCTGGTTGAGTGTGATGGTACCTTATGGGTGGATGGCTCGTGTTTCAAGCTTCCGAATGGTGATACGACTGCTGCATATGCTGTCACGACTTTGCACACGATTGTTGAAACTGCACGTATACCACATAATTCGGCTCAAGCAGCGGAATTAATTGCACTTACAAGAGCATGCGTGTTGTCGAAAGGAATGAAAGTGAACATATATACTGACAGTCAGTATGCCCTTTGGCGTGGCCCATAGTTTTGGGCGCTTGTGGAAAGAACGTGGGTTCCTGACTTCGCATGGAACTAAGATTCAGAATGGTCAGTTGGTGAACGATCTCCTTGAATCACTGACCTTACCATTACAAGTTGCGATTGTGAAATGCAGTGCACACAATGGTCGTGGTAATGCGTTTGCTGACGAAATCGCGAAAGAAACAGCAAAAGATGTGACGAATCGAATGTATGTTGCAGGCCCTGCAAGATGGGTTGGTGATGTTGGAATGTGTGAAGACACGATAGAGAGTGTGAAGTCCCTTCAAGCTGAAGCCACAGAGAAAGAATTGAGCATGTGGAAAGAAAGTAAGGGTAAATTGGATGAAAATGGTTGTTGGATTGATTTGTCAGAACACCGGCGATGGTTGTTACTAAATTGTAGTAATCAAGACGAAGGTGAGTAGAGTTGAATTGAGGTTTATTAGAACAAAACTGCACAGCAGACAAGAGCCAGGACAACTGCCTCCCACACCAACCGCTTCTCCTCTCTTCTCAACTCCCCACAGTTCTATACCTCGTAACTAGGCAACCCAACATTCCACACTATTAATACAGGCACAGATAAACAGCTGTAAACAGGTGATAGATACAGGTGTAGAGTATAACATATCCTCCTTTCTCAATAAAAACAAAATATACATTGTACTTAAGAACAGACATACCACAATCAACCCAGTAAACAAAAGGGAAAAAGAAAAGGGAAAATAGGAAACCAAAAAAACCACAGAAAATTAATACAATTAGTACTACTAATTCTATCCATAGAGGAGATAACAGAAAATTTCTAAAATGTTACACTTAAAGCGATAGATAGAGTCTCTGTAAGAAAGAACAAAACATTACACAGCAGTACGGTATCTCATGGGAATCACCCTAGGTCTTGAACTTCTCCTCAGAGCAAAAGAAGAAGAAACAGCACTCTTGCCATTACCTAAACCAGCAGGAGTAATACTCCCACCGCTGCTGTAAGAATGTGTACCAGTAGAAGAAACATCATGAGTAATTCTAACTTTAACAATTTTGCTGGCATTCCACCATTTACCTCCTTCCACTTGCACAGAGTTCCTACCCAACCTAGTGACAGATATAGGAGAACCAAATTTGCTTTCCCCCTTTCTTACGTGCACTGGCGATCTAACACGAACAAGATCTCCAACCTTTAGAGGCACACTTTTCACACCTCTCTTGCTGTCGAACCAAGATTTTTGTTTGGACTGAGAGTTGGAAACGTTCTCTTTGACTAACAGCATGAGACTGTCAATATCCGGCACAGTTTTAATCCACTTGTTCATCCAAGCTGGCTTAAAACTAGTATTAGGCTTCCTTCCTCTCAGTAGGTCGAAAGGAGACACTTTAGTCGTTGAATGCGGAGTGGTCCTGTAGAACCACAACATACTATTAAGGGAATTCAATATATCACAGTTACTTGACTTAGCCCATTTGATGCAATCACCCAAAACCCTGTTCAGTCTCTCAACCAAACCATTCGACTGGGGATGATAAAGTGAGCTCCTAGTGTGTTGAATGTTGCACGATTTTAGAAAAGAATCAAATTCACTGCTAGTGAATTGTGAACCATTATCTGTAACCATACAACCAGGAAAACCCTCCCTCAAAAACAAATCCTTCAAAAATAGAATAATGTTCTTGGTGGAAGCTTCTTTAACCAGTTTTATCTCAGGCCATTTCGAAGCATAATCAACAAGGACCAGGATAAAACGACATCCACCAGGAAGGATCTCTAGAGGTCCCATAACGTCTAAGCCAACCTTGGACCAAGGTTCTGATGGACATTCAATAGGCAAAAGAGGAGGAGTAAAAGTTTTTAAACCTTTGTCAGCAGACCTACAAATGTGACAGTGACTGACCACACTATCAATATCGCTATCCATAGCGGGCCACCAAAAAAACTCACGAACACGTCTTTTCGTGAGAGTGGAACCCAAATGTCCCTCACGAGCCTTAAGAACAATGTCATTCCTAAGACTTTGAGGAGCTATGAGCTTCTGCCCCCTTAACAAAATACCACCTTCAAGAGAAATCTCTGTTTCAATTTTCCAAAAGGGCTGTAAAGAATAAGGAAGAGACCGTTCCTTTGGCCAACCTGATTTAACAAAACCACACACACGTTGGAGGATATCGTCATCTGAAAGAGCTCTAATCCAACTTTCAGCAGATTGAACCCCATGTTCAACTAAATCAAGTGAGGCTACTAAGCAATCGTCGGAATCTTCTTCACCAATTTCAATAGAAGACTTCTCATGTTCCCCATCTTTAACAGGGAAACGAGAGAAAAAATCCGCTCTGAGATTCCTACCTCCAGCGATATGTACCACATCAAAATGGTACTGCATAAGACGTGAAACCATACGGAGGATCCTCGGGGAACAACATTTATTACTTCCACCCCCAAGAATAGAAATAAGCGGTTTATGGTCAGTTCTCAATAGGAACCGCTTACCCCAAATATATGTTCGAAATTTTTCAATTGCCCACAAACAAGCTAAAAGTTCTTTCTCTATAACTGAATACTGGAGCTCGCCATCTCTCAAAACCCTTGAAGCAAAGGCGATAGTGTTCTCCCCTTTTGAACTATTCTGTGTGAGCACAGCGCCTAGACCAACTTGACTGGCGTCGACCGTGATACAAGAGGATAACACCGGGTCAAAAGGCTTCAAAGCATTACTCTTAACGAGGGATTCCTTTACAAACTGTAAAGCCGTTTCACATTGAGGCGACCATTCGAAAGAACAACCTTTAGAAAGTAAGGAACTGATGGGCCTAACAATGGTCGCATAATTTGGTATAAACTTTGAGTAAAATTCCAATAAACCAAGAAGCGACTTTACACCACTTTTATCACACGGCGTTGGAGCGTTACTTATAGCATCAAGCAATCCTTGTCTTGGTTTGATCCCCTCACCTGAAATGAGATGACCTAGATATTCAATTTCCTCAGTAAGGAACATGCACTTCTCTGGCTTGACAACAACACCATGATTTTGGAAAGTCAACAATACCTTTTCAAGAATAGAGTTGTGAGTTATACTGTCTTTAGAATGTATCAGAACGTCGTCCTGAAAAACAAGTACACCGGATATCCCTCCTAACATGTTCTGCATGACCCGCTGAAAGACTGAAGCCGCAGAGGCCAGACCAAAGGGCATTCGTTTGTACTGAAAAGTACCTAGTGGAGATACAAACGCAGTAAGTGGACGAGATTCAGGTTCCAATTCAACCTGGTGGTAAGCACTTGCTAGATCTAGTTTCGAGAAAAACTTGGACCCTCTAACACTAGCAAACAGATCAGAGATCTTAGGTAATGGGTGAGAATCAACCCATATTTCTTTGTTAAGGGATCTCAAGTCAATGCAAACACGCAGTTTCCCACATCTCTTGCGTGCAACGACCAAAGGCGAAAGCCAAAGAGACGATTCAGTGGGCTCGATGATTCCATGATCGCACAATGACTTAAGTTCCCTCTCAAGATCTTCTCTCACACTGAAGGGCACACCTCTTAATTTATGTTTGATAGGTAGTGCACCATCTTTTACTAAAATCTTGTGCCTGAACCCTTTAATAGTACCTAATCCCCCACTAAAAACCGAGGGAAAACGTTTACTCCATTGACACAATTGTGAATCATCAGACACCAGGAGCACTTGCTCAGAAGCACCAGGCCTGAGCATCATCTTAAAAAGACCCTGATGGTACCACCCCAAAATATTGAGACCTTTTACTGCCACATACACCTTTCCGGTAATTGACCTATCTTTGAATACCAACTCATCCTCAAAAAACCCCAAGAGATCTATTTTCCGTCCCTCATAAGAGACAGGTGAACGGTCTGGAGGTTGGAGAGGTCTTTCTCCCCAAGTTTGAAGAAAAAGATCTTGCGTGATCATGGTAATTTTTGCACCAGAATCGACTAAGAGATTGAGTGTTTTTCCCCCCACAATGATTTCAGCAATAGGATCTACACATTCCTTTGATTCATCAATGGTGCCTACAAATTCATTAATGACGGATACCACAGATACAACTTCAGGATCTGAGTCTTGATCTGACTCCATAACACAAGCAACTGACCTTCTGCTAAATTTACGCTTCATGCAAACTTTTGCGAAGTGTCCAATCTTCTTGCAATAGTTGCAAGTTACATTAGCTCCGGGACACTTAGCACCCTTAATGTGGGGCGGATTACCACAACGATAGCACATATGTTTTTGATTTTGAAAATCAACATTACTTTTACCAGAATTTTGAAGTTTTTGAGCACTGCTCTTGGGCTTATTATCAATAGTTTTGACTTTACTATTAGAAGAAACAACATTAACAGCATCAGTGGGTTTATCTTCTAGCTCCTTCAAAGATGTTTGCGAAGTTTCAATGCTCTTCGCAATCTTCACTGTCTCATCCAGAGAAGGATTAGCTAACGAGAGTAGCTTTTGACGAATTTGCTTGTCTCTACAGTGGCAGACAAATTGATCACGTATGAGTTGATCAGTGAATGCTTCAAACTGGCAAACGGAAGCAAGTCTGCGTAAAGCAGAGATATAAGAGTCAACGTCTTCACCTTCATTTTGGTACCTTTTCAGAAACTTATGACGTAGAACCATTAAACTGGGTTGTTTGTCGAATCTGGTCTTTAACTTTGTTAATGCATCTTGATAAACATCGACTGGTTCATCAGGCACATAAACAATTTCTGGCAAGTGTTTGAAGATGGAGCGCCCCTCAAAACCAAGTGAATGAAGCAATAGCCATTTTTTCCGATCATTGCTAAATCTTGAAGCACCTATTGCTCCTAAATACGTTTCAAACGCATCAAACCAAATTTCCCATCTTACTGGTGGTTCCCCTGGAGATTCAAGGAAAGAGGGAGGAGGAGCAACAGATTGCATGGTGAAAACAGTGAACAAAAAAAAAATAACTTTGAGCTAAATGCTGATCTGACCAAAATGTAAACGAAGGTGAAAACACCAATGCTTAAAGAGGAGAAAACTAGGAACTAGATTCAGCGCGTGTAGGTATATAAAAAAAAAAAAAAAATAACCCTGAGCACTATCGCACTTAAATGAATATTTGTTTACTAGATTGTGAATTGTAAGAAAGGTGTGCGAATCACCGTAGATCGGTTAACCCACAACGAAATGTCTTAGTGTTGTAGAAAGGTGTGTGAATCACCGTAGATCGGTTCACCCACAACAAAATGTCTTAGGATTGTAGAAAGGTGTGTGAATCACCGTAGATGGGTTCACCCACAACGAAATGTCTCACGATTGTAAACGTAGACACAAAGATCAGCTGAGCGTTGATTTGAAGAGATGTAGCCTGGTAGAACTGTGACTCTATTGAACGAAACGTGGTTGGCAAAACCTTCGCGGATGGCAACTGTCTGTAAAAACAAAATGGCGGCACGTTTAGCACGTCGTACCGGGTGGCTCTCGGCACGCAGAAACAGCTTGAAGAACAAACAGCAGCAGTGAGGAATGCACGGACTGAAGCGGAGGACGCGATGCGTTGTCAGGCAACCACAAGAGTAACTCAGCGGTGAGGAATGCACGGACTGAAAGGATTCTTTGGAAGGACGTGATGCGTTGCCAGGCAACCACAAGAGTAACTCTGCGCATGCACCTGCGCGTGAGGGTAAGACGTTTAAATTTGTGAAAACTCCTTAAAACAGTAATAAATGTCTTATAACCGATGGGACTGCTGGGACTGCTGGCGCTTCTGCGAGACAAAAGAGCATGTACAAACGAGAAAAAAAAACAGTGTTCTTGCGATGAGACGTGAGACACCCTTTTCGTCCACACGGAACAGTTTTAACTTTTTTTCCCGAGAAAGACGCGTACAGCAGCTGATTTCCGTTTAGATTAAAATGAAAAACTTGAACAGTCTTACCGCCAGGCAGGTTGAAAACGAGGGTACATGGCCTTCACAGCTTCCGTTGCACGCAGGGTAGAGTGTGTTGCTGTGCAGTAGAAACGATCGTCGCCAATAAATTGTAGTAATCAAGACGAAGGTGAGTAGAGTTGAATTGAGGTTTATTAGAACAAAACTGCACAGCAGACAAGAGCCAGGACAACTGCCTCCCACACCAACCGCTTCTCCTCTCTTCTCAACTCCCCACAGTTCTATACCTCGTAACTAGGCAACCCAACATTCCACACTATTAATACAGGCACAGATAAACAGCTGTAAACAGGTGATAGATACAGGTGTAGAGTATAACATAGATGCATATGTGCTTCCAGTGGTCACGATGGCACATAGAATTGCGCATATCAGTGTGAAAGGGATTTGTAAGTTGTTGGCTCCAGTATGGCAGAATGCTGGAATTCCCAAGTGTGCAGAGAATGTGGTCAAAAATTGCATGGTATGTTTGAAATACAATCCTGGTAGGGGAACCCCAACTCCAGCTGGTCATTTTGCGCCTCCAACGTATCCGTTTGAGGTTTTGCAGCTAGATTTCATCCACATGGAAAGGTGCAACAATTTGAAATATGTACTTGTTGTTGTCTGCGCTTTTTCAAGGTGGATAGAAGCATATCCCCTAAAAGACAATACTGCCTTATCCACAGCTAAAGCCCTTGTCAAGGAATTTTTCCCCAGGTTTGGAATGCCAAGAATGGTATGGAGTGATAATGGGAGTGAATTTGTGGGACGAGTGATGAAGAATGTATGTGAGGGACTAGGAATAAAGCAGAAATTCCACGCTGCAAATCACCCCCAATCATCTGGACTAGTAGAGTGTTATAATGGCACATTGAAGCTCAAATTAGCCAAGATCCAAGCGAGTTCTGGTCTTAAATGGCCTGACGCTCTGCCCTTAGCACTCCTATCAACAAGAATGACTGTGCATTCACGAGTGGGACTTAGTCCCTACGAAATCGTGTTTGGCTGCCCGGCCAATATATGGGGAGTGCCCAGGCCGACAAAATTCAGTGAGATCGAACACCCAGTACTGCTTGATTATTTGTATGAATTGACGGCTAAATTGCGTGTTTTACACCAACAGGTGCATGATACTCTGCCCCAGGTCTCTGAAGCTCCAGGACATCCTATCAATCCTGGATCATGGGTGCTGGTCAAAAACTTTAAAAGGACAAACAATGATGAGCCCCGTTGGACCGGCCCCCATCTCGTCCTTCTTTCCACGAGATCGGCTGTCCGAGTAAAAGGGAAAAAGAACTGAATACTCGGCGTTCACTGCAAAAGGGTCCCTTTGCCTTTGCCTTACGACCAGTGGGTCCAGAAAGGGATCGCTGACTCAGAGACTGAGACTGTGCCTCGTTTCCTGCCGTTTAGCGATGCACGAGTAAAAGGAACGCTTTCTGAGAAGGAAAGCGATGACATCTTGCAAGAAACTGTGCCACCGTCAATTCAATTGGACACTACAGAGCCTGAACTCTTGTTTCAAGACCAAACAGTACCTACAAGAAGTCGCTACAATTTGAGGCCGAGAACTATGGACAAATAAAAATTCTTTTTCTTTGATATTTTTTGAGAAGTGCAGCTCTCTCTTCCATCTGAAAAACTTTCTTATTTTTGCTTTTTCGAACCACCATCCGGGTTCAGCTGCAGGGCCGCGGTGCCAAGACTTTGGGATACAAACCGGAGATGTTAGGTCAACGGTCTGGTTGGTCTAGGGCGTTCCCTGGACTGACAGGTGTACTCCTTAGCAGAAGACACTCATCCGCCGCGGACAGCACGATTAGAGGATGGAGTTTTTCGAGATGAAGAGACCCGCTGAGGAAATAAATTTTAAGAGCAGATAATGTAAAGTAATGAATAGCAAATGTTTTGTAATATTATGTCTGTTTGTCCTATTTAGCATGATGATGTTTTCTGTAGGTTATGTATTATTGTCTTTTCAAGTGCCATTTGCACCCACTATACAGCCCATACCTCCTCCTACTGTTTCCTCACACTCTTTCCACCCTCTGCCTGAACACGAACAAGCTAGACGTTCTGAGTTCGTAAAAAACTCGTTTATTCAACTTCTGCACCAGCACCAACTAGCTATGAATACGACAAATTGCTGGGTGTGTGGTTTGATGCCGCATACCACTAATAAGGGTATCCCATATCTAGTTCTGCCGTTTAGCTATAATGGGTCATCATGGGCATTCCAGACTATGTTTCTGTTTGCGCTTGAAACCTACTCCCCGCGACCACCGCGTTCCACTAGACCTAGCACGAACAATAAAGCCTTGATGAGAGGAATTGCTGATATGAGCAGAGATATCGATGCATATTCATCTATTCCCAAGGATGAGTTGCGAGCTTATGCGGGTTGGAACGCGACGGGGTATAACATTAGTCTGGGCGAGAAACAGCGTAAAAGTTCATCCCCGATTTGGGTCGTACCCCACATAGGTCGGTTTTGTTTACAAGGTAATGGTCAGAATCCAAGAGCTCAGTTAGGGAAGAGTGACTGTGCTGAAACGTAAATTTTCCCATCACAGTTTTCCCCTGCATTTTTGGCTGCCAAGGGTACATACTTTGTTTGTAATGATCGAGCATATACATGGTTGCCCCCTGATTTCTCGGGCACGTGTTATGTTGCAAATTTGCTACCGCCGACATTTACTGCCGCCTCTGACTATCACAAGACCAGAGTTGTGAGAGGCGTTGTTAGTAAGGAGTATGCTGCCGGTCAGGAAGCGGGAGACTTTTTCCTGGGTTTCCTGCCGTTTTGGGGACCAATGGTCAATAGTAGGAACCTGAGACAACTGACTCGTGTAGTTGAAACAAGTGTTAATGTAACGGCTGGGGCCCTTGGTAACTTGACAGCTGAGCTCCAAGCGGATCGCCTCATGACGTTGCAGAACCGTATGGTTCTAGATGTCATACTGGCAGACCCTGGTGGGGTATGCAAGGTTATCCAATCAAGCTGTTGTATTTTCATACCAGATAGCGCTCTGACAGTCTATCAAGCCATCTCCAAACTGCATAAGATTTCCGAATCCATTCATGTGGATAAAGGAGACTGGTCGATGATGGGGTGGTTCTGGGGACTGATATCAGCTTGGGGATGGAAGATTCTAATAGTCACTGGGACGATCTTAGCCATTCTTTTCCTGTTCTGTCTATGTGTACCAGAATGAGGTGATTAGATGCGCAAAAATGAGAGTTCACACAGAAATGGGCACTGTTCACTCTAATTTTAAATAGATCATTTTCTGATTGCCCAGAACTGTATGTTCTTTTTTCAGGTTCATCTGTACGCAGAGGACTCCCTGAACCCTTTTTACCACCTTCGCAAGTATATGTAGGTGGCACACAGACGCTCCAGGGTTGGATGCACCTTAGTGTGTGTAGACCGCCCGGTGTGTCGATAGGTCCTGACGAAAACCTGTGACTACACTCAAATGTTGAAACATGTAGACCATCAATATTTGGATAATACTTTAGGTCAAATCAAACCTACATTAGTATTACACCTCACCACTTTTTTAACCGTGACCCTGCTGCTCCATATTAAATTTATTAGGGAGTACAGTAGGATTACTTTTAACTTTATTTCACTCACTCACACACGTCACTTACACGTACTGACATAATAACAAACCTGCTCCGCTGTAATCAGGCGTCGAAGCACACCCGGGTGGTATTCGGCTGCTCGGGTGGACCCCGATGATGAAGCACGTCACCAACTAGGTTGGTGAGTGAGGGGTTTCATAAAAAAGAAATAATTTCTCTTTTTACTTCTCTGAGAACTCTCTAACAGACAGAAGGTTTTTACATTCTCTCATTTAAGGATACCCCCTTCTTTGTTTATTTTGTTTGTAGTGTAGCCATACCATATACTCTTAACCGTATTATAAGTCTATCGCGATAACGCGATAACTTGAGAATGGCTACACAGAACCATATCGTGTTTGGGGTCAAACATGTAGGAATCATACCCCCAGTCCAGCCATGGGCATGAGGGTACGATTCCCCCCTGCTAGAGGGGCGATATGGGAAAAGCGGTAGAATTTGGACACCAATTTAAAAGTGCACAAGTAACACAAAATGGCTACTGCCCGCCACCTACACGACCCTGGCTGGCTGTTGATGGGGAAAACCCCAGCCTCGCCAGCTGGACAAAAGGGCTCCTGTGGCAGGGAGGTGCTAGCATCTTTCCAGACAGGATAATGTGGATTGGAACAGGGTGGGTGCACCAAATGTCCTTTCAGAGTTGCACGTAGGCAGCTGCAGAAGCCTCATTCTGCATACACCGCTTGGAACTGGTTCAGGGGTATCCTGCCCTTGCCCAGGCGGGACACTCACAAAGGGGAGAGGGTGTAGCCACCCTTTCCCGCCTCACCTCTCATTGGTGGACACTACTCTGGACACTCCCCTAATCTTGGGGATAAAGGTGAATAACGTGGCCCCAGAGCCTCAGATTAATCTTGAACTTTACAGTCTTGACCTTCGACTTGCTGCTGCCCAGCTGACGGAAGAAATCTCCCTTGGGATAAAGGAATTATCCCCCTGCTTGGCAGGCACCTGAAACACTGCAAGTGACCCGGTTGGAACTTTGCTGCTCTCACGAACTTCGATGACTTCCAGAACCCTTGAGGTGGGTTTCCAGCACATCCCAGAGGCCAGTGAGTGTGTTCAACGAGTTTGGGCACCGTGGACCGCGTGGGTGCCGAGATCCCCAATACCCCAGGACACCGGCCACCTCTTGCATAGCACACGACCCTGACTAGTCGGGAAGTTGTGCTTTGGCCCGTTTTTGAGCCAATCACTCTACAGCAATGGTGCCAAAGTCCAGCACCCTAGCCCCCTCCGGTGGCCCGTGGGTGCCCTTTTACGCACTCCAAATTGCTGCCTCCCTCGGTCTCTTGTCTCTCGACTTGTGGGCCCTAGCAGAGGTCTATTTCAAGAAACAAGAGTTCCCCTGGTTGCTCCAGGCCTGCTCTACAGTCTCTCCAAAGGAGACCTCTCCCAGACCTCGTAGGTCTGCACTGTAGCAGGTTTGTTTATCCTTCGTGGGTTGCGGTTGCCAAGGCTTAGTGGATCCAATCCGGACACTAACACTGCAGCACCCCTCATCCGACGTGGGACAGTCACCGTCCAGAAGCTGGCCTTCCTTGAAGCCTCCCGGAGCCCGTGGCTGCAGATCCAAGCTACACCACCTTCCACCTGAAGCACCCGACATCGAAGGGCTCTTTGCTTTGAGCCTCCTGGTCACTTTGCTGTGACCCAGACTCTGTCCCCTCTGCTTTCAGGTTCTTCTCTACAATTTTCACATCTTTGATCTTCACGGAATCATCGACGCTTTTGGCTAGCAGAACTTTTGACTATTTTCCCATTGAAAATCAGCCCGCGACCCGACAGCAGAAACGACCTAATCACCCGGCTTCCCTGGGGCAGGTAACAGTGGTACCTCGGTACTCTTATGGTAGTGGGCTCTTCAAAAGCTTAAGTCTAAAGTTTTAACTTTGTACTCCTGCTGGAAGTATTTTTAAACTGTTTATTTCCAACCGCGACATTCTCCATAGGCTGTAATAGAGATCCCGATAGCAGCTACTTGCACTACACGCGCCTCCCGTGGGTCCCCTTCCTCATGACCTGGGGTGGATTCTTAAGGCCCTGAATGCCCTAGGCATTGCTTGTAGAATTGTCGTGGTTCTTATACCACTTTTTTAGTATATGGTTTGGTCCCCCCCCTGGGGCCCAATGTTAATAGTGCTATTTATTGTGTCTATCAATGCTTGTTTGATATTGTAACTTTGCCACAGGTTCATAAAGAGACTGTGGGATTCTGTCAAGAATAAATACATATATTTTATATCTATACCTGTGTGGGCTACTCTTTCATTTGGTTATTCAAAAGGTTATTATGGTAAAACAATAAGCTTAACACTCCTTCAAGACTTAGCCTGAAGGCTGCTCTCCACAGCTACCACTAGGATAGCTTTCTTTAAAGGTTGCCTTAAACCTATCATCAATAAGAGTCGAATTGGACTGGTGCAAGGTGTCCCTATAACTAGGAGACAGCATATGCTAGGCCAACTTCTCACAATAGATATATCTGGGTGGAGCCTAACCACACATCTCATCGTGAGATCTGATTGGCTGTCAGTACTTCATCCAAGAAGTGTTGGCAGCCATCTTGGGACCAATATACATGATAGCAGCTCATTAAAAAGCCTTGCAGTTAATAGAAGGTTTTAAGACTTTAGTTACATTATAAATCATTTGTTGATGGTACCATACTCATTTTAGGAATTGTGGTGTGTTCTAAGGTGATTTTACCATGTGAAAAAGCCTTCTGCTGTGATATCATGAATCATGTTTGAGAGAAAACAATTTTCTCATGCTTTTCCCACAGAGGTTTGGAAGGTGATCTATAAGCTAAACTGAGAGCATATTTTCTGTAAATTCACATTCTTTCTCAGTCATGTGAGAATGAAGTCTGACATTCTCAGTAAAACATGTACATCCAACAAGGGCAGAGACTGTCAATTGATTCCTTTGTGTTCTACTGCAGCTTCCTAGAGTGTTCTAACGAACAACTAGAGCGCTAACAGTCTTACTTATGACAAAAGTAAGGCACACCTGAAGCCATCTTGATTGGAATAAAGTGGTAACACTTAAAACATTTAATTTTCAAAGGAACAAAATGAGGGGGTTCATTTTGCCATAGAAATTATGATTACTGCTGAAGAAAGAAAAATTAGGGCACATTTTGAGTGACTTCTCAAATCCTCTTCTATTTCATAAAAAACTTCTGATATGCAGATTGGAACATGCACTTTCAATTCCAGCAGCAGACTTCCGTGGTGAGCAGTAGCTTTACTACAGTGATCTAATGAGCAACTAGAGTGCTAACATTCAGAATTTATGGCAAATGTGTGACATATCTGAATACCTTCTTGATGGAATCAAAGTAAAAAACTGAAAGCATTTCCTACTGAGGAGACTGCAGTAAATGAGGAAATTAGGAAACTTCATAACAAATAGATCTCCCAAGATGGCCACTAGAGACAAAAGAGCCCAAATGCAGCACAAATATCACCCAGATGTAGCCCACATGTAGCCCAATGACAGAAGTGTGAAAAACACTTATTTTTTGTGTATTTGCAGTTTTATATAGTGCAGACTTGTCAGGTATTGGAGTGCTTTACATGAGCATTTGTTACATCACACAAGATCAAATTCATTTTGGTTGTAGACATGGGGAGATTAAGTGATTTGACCAGAATTACAGAGTGTTGAGCTGAAGCAGAAACTCCAACCTGGTTCCCCAGTTGCAAAGTCTGCAGCTCTGGAAGTAACACCCCATCCTCTCCCCTAAGTGCAACATTTAATCAAGTGGTCAACTGGATAAAAAAAATAAAGATTACAAATAATTTAAAAGTTCTTTGTCGCTATTTGGAAACTCAGAAAATATGTCCTCATTTTAGTTTTTTAGAGCACTAACCATAATTTTGATGCAAATAAGACCCTCTCATATATGTAATTTCTAAAGAAAATGCTCTAGGTATTACAGTTTTGATTATATCAAGATGACGTCAGGCGTTCCACAGTTTTGTAATAAAAATAGAATGTTAGCAATCTAGTTGTTCATTGGGATACTGTTGAGAGGCAGAGGCCAGGGGCACGGACTCTGAAAATTGAAGGCAGGTGGGAGAGTGCAGAGGCAACAATGTGACCGCACTGGGCATGCAGGAAGGGCAGTGGCAGCACAACAGACTATGGAGGGCAGTGGAAAGGGGGACAGGGGCAACACACCAACAATACAGGACTGGCAAGAGAGGCTGTGGCAATATAATAGACCATTGTGGGCAGAAGGAAGAGGCAGTGGTAGTACAACCATACATGCCAACAGACCCGTTTCAGCCAGGAAATGTCCAATGTTTTTAAGCTCAAATGGGCTTTAGTTGATCTGTCTCCTGTCTACAATCTCCTCTTTTTCAATGTAACTCAAAGGGGAAAATCAATACCCCAGTTTTTTTTCAAAATCTCCCTCTTACCAAGTTCAAAATGTTCGCAAGTATGGTACATTGGATCATGGTAGGCAAGAGGAATTGGGGTAGGGACATGGACTTGGATAACAGAGGACAGGAGGGACATGGAGAGGTGCACCAAACTGACCCTACAGGGCAGGCATCAGGGTTTGCAGCAGCACACTACACCACACAGGGCATGCGGGACGGGAGTGCAGCACAACAATCCATAGAAAGCAATGGGGATGGGACAGGACCATGCACATAGACAACAGAGAACAGAGGGGAAAGAGGCAATGGTAGCTAGCTGACCATAATGGACTGACAGGAGAGAAAGCTGCAGCATAACAGACCATAAAGGGCAGGAGGGACAGATCAGGGGCATTACAATGGAACAGACAAGCCAGGAGGGAGGGAATAGGGGTCTGCACATGGAAAGGGCAGGAGCAGCAAGATGACCATGGAGGTCAGGCAGGATGGGCACTAGAAACAAGACACTCCATGGAGAGCAACAGTGAGACTATGATGGCATACACACAGACCATGGAGGGAAGGTGGGAGGGGTCAGGGGCAGCTAGCTGACCACACAGGGAAGGTGGGAGGGGCCATGGCAGCACAGAAGACCATGCATGGCAAGCGGTAGGGTTAGTGGCAGCACAATGGCTATGATGGGCAAGAAGGAGGGTGCAGGGGCATGCACAAAGGACCATGGAGGATAGAAGGGAGGGTCAGGACCTGGGCACAGACAAGAGAGTTCAGGGGAAGGGGCCTCACAACAGACCGCGCGGGGCAGGCAGGAGGAGCAGTTGCAGCACAACAGACCAGGGAAGGCAGAAGGGTGTGGCAGTAAAATGGACCATGGAGGACAGGAGGAAGGGGATAGGGGCATGGCATTTGGACAGGCAGGGTGGAGTTGGCAGGGACAGGTTACAGTCATCTGACAATGCTAGGCAGGTGGGAGGGGAGTGGCAGCTCAACAGAACACTCAGAGTAGATAGGAGGGGCAGGTCCATGGAACATGGTGGGCAAAAAGAATGGAGCAGGGGCATGCACAAAGACATCGGAGGGCAGGGGGAAGGAGAATAGGGGCAGTAAGCTAAGCACAGAGGCTAAGCAGGAAGTCAATGATGGGCCATAGAATTGGGCAATGGAGGGCAGGAGGAGTGGACTGGTACATCATGCTGAATGGAGGGCAGTGGCAGCACATCAGACCATGCATGGCAGGAGGGAGGAGGCTAGTCCATGGATTCAGACAACAGAGGATAGGGAGGAGGTGGATGGGGCAGCAAGCTAACTGTTCAGAGAAGGTGGGTAGTAGGAACTTTATTGTTTTTAAAATGTGTGTCTGTGCGAACTACTTAAAATATGAACAAGTATGCAGCATAATCTCACTTTTATTCAGGAAGAAGAGGACGTTTGTGACTGTGACTCCGGGCTCACTTGGCAGAAACACCCCCTGACCCTCCACCCCCATCGCAAAATGTAATGCCCGTGAAAAGGGTAGGTGGACGCAGTGTTATATAGAACATAGTCCTGAGAGCACGATTGAAAATGAAAACTAGATATAGTATATGGTATACACTATGCACCAAAAAGTGTGATATAAGATGAACCGGGCGTGAAATATAATATGCAATACATTGTGCGCAATGACAGATTCATTGGAGAGCGCGAGATAGCACAGGCACTAGCGCGTGCTATGCGATATGCGCCTTGGAGTGTAATATGCACAGGGCAGTGTTGTGTAACCTAACTAGTCTCTAAAGTTGTAATATAAAATATGTGCTGGGGAGTGTAACATTGCATATGCACTGTGACAAAGATATGGATCCCAGATTGTAATATGTATGGCATAGCGCTGTGTGTTATAACATAGGCATCGAGGAAGGCACGTTAGATGGGGCAATATAACCCGTGCGAAGGCAAGGGTGGCATGACATATTCACGGGGTGGTGTTACAGTGCACATGGGCTAGAGAGTGTCATAGCATACGCACTAGCTGGTGGAATACAACACAGAGGTGTGTGGCACTCGGCGGGCACTGGTGGGTGTAACACAGCATTGGGCTCAGCCAGGAGCACGCTGTGACTCTCAAGTGAGGTTCGTCTCCTTTCCAGAGAGTAAAATAAAAAGTATTACACATCCGGCGGTGGATGTGTGTTTTATTAACCGTGAGGGGGGTTTCTTGCATAGTTTGGTCGAATTTTTGTCAAATCCCCTTTGAATGGCTTGGTGTGCGTGTGTATTAAATGTGCCCGTCAATAGCTACCCATGTTTGTATAAATAAACGACAAGGGTGTCTACTTGGAGAGTACCCACCGGCGGGGGCGCCGGGATTAGGCACGGTAGGGCGTCAGACATGTCAGAGCTTCATTAGTGGTGTAAATACATTCCACGTGGATTCATTGTATGAATAGTCGCCTTTTAATGAATATCACGCAAATGGTCATGGTGATAGGTACATACGGTTTGTCCAGCATGTCCTAGGTGTTTCTATAAATATATATTTTTTTTAAATAATAAAAAACAAAGGCCGGCCCCGGGGGATAGGGTCCCCGGGGCCATAAGTGGCCTGAGGAGGGGGGCAACGCAGCCCCCTCCTAAAGAATTTTTTTAACAAAAAAAGCCAAGACCCGGGGGTTGGGGTCCCCAGGGCCGAGTAAGGCCTTGGGAGTGGGGCCACGCGGCCCTCTTCCAAATGTATTTCTTTCAACAAAACAAATTAGGGTGCAGGCCCTGGGGGATGGGGTCCCCAGGGCCAATAAATTAGAATAAGAAGGGGGGCCACACAGCCCTCCTTCTTAAAAAAATGAAATAAATAAAAGACCGGCATCGCGCCGGAGGCCACGCCCCCTCCTTGCAGCACTCTGCAAACGCGCCCCCTGGCCAGTTGTAAGTTGGGGAATTAATTCCCCTTCAATACTGAGGTTCCCTGAGGGCCAACTAGCCCAACTGGTATCTCCTGTATGCGCCAGGGAGCTGCGTTGCAGACAGGTGTTCTGAGGCCACGCCCCTTTTTACACCTCTATGCAACGCAGCTCTGTGGTGCTTACTGGAGGTACCTAGTGGGCTAGTTTGACCCTAGGGACCCTTAGGATTCAAGGAGACTTAATTTCTCAACTTAGAATGGCCAGAGGGCGCGTTTACACAGTGGTGAAGGGAGGGGACGGGGTATGAGGTGACGTGTGCAAACACACCCTGTGGCGCAATTTAAATTGGGGAAATAATTCCCTTTAAATCTTGAGGGACCTTGGGGGCCAACTAGCCCACCAGGGGCTTCCAGTAAGCGCCACTGCTCTGCGTTGCAGAGAGGTGGTGCAGGCTGTGCCCCTTTTTACACCTCTCTGCAATGGCGCGTACTGGACGTACCTAGTGGGCTATTTTGCCCCTAGGGACCCTCAGGATTTAAGGGGACTTAATCTCCCAACTTAAAACGGCCACAGGGCGTGTTTACACAGTGGGGAAGGGAGGGTACGGGGCCTGAGGTGACGTGTGCAAACACGCCCTATGGCGCGTTTCAAGTTGGGGAAATAATTCCCCTTCAATCCAGAGGGCCCCTGGGGGCTAACTAGCCCACCAGGTGCTTCCAGTAAGCGCCACTAAGCTGCGTTGCAGAGAGGTGGTCCAGGTCGTGACACTTTTTACACCTCTCTGCAACGCAGCTCTGTGGCGCTTACTGGAGGTACCTAGTGGGCTAGTTGGACCCCAGGGACCCTCAGGATTCAAATGAACTTAATCTCCCAACTAAAAACAGCCACAGGGCGTGTTTACACAGTGGTGAAGGGAGGGGACGGGGCCTGAGTTAACGTGTGCAAACACGCCCTGTGGCGCGTTTTAAGTTGGGGAAATAATTCCCCTTCATTCCTGAGGGACCCTGGAGAAGAGGATTCAAGCTTATCTTATAAACCTGGCCCAGTTAAAAGTCATCAATGAAGGGAGGACTCTATTTTTCTCATCTGAAATCAAAGCGAAGGAGCATTTGGACTCTCTGGGCAAATAGTCTGACTCTTCGCGGGAATGGTCACTCGGTAGAAAACAATCAGACATGAGTTGGGTGCGGGGGGGTTCTAGTAGCTGTGATTTGAGTAATATTCAAAATGGGCTAAGGGGCTTTAAAGGGGATCATATATTCTGGTTCTATTGTGCTTGTCCTCACTGTGTTTACTGCAGCTCCATTATATGCACAGACTAGATCTGAGCGCTTCACTAAGGTGAGCTTGGGTGAGGGCCTGCGAGCCGGGTGGGGTTCGCAGTGGAGGGGAGGGAGTTAGGGGTAGTAGGAGGGGTGGTAGGGGTTCGGGGGTCAAGGGGGGAAAAAACAGGGGAAAAAATTGCATTTTGTATCATCTTGCTTACCTTTCTAGTCAGCTTATGGCCTTAGAGATGGCAAAGCAGTCTAAAGCGCAGGTTTACTGCGATGTTCAAATAGCCCGTCAAGATGGCAAGCATTAGGGTATGCTCTGTTAATATAGGTGGGTTAAACGATTGGAGGAAACGTCTAAGGTTGGCTCACTTTGTCAAAAATAACAGAATTGATATTCTATGTCTTCAGGAGACCCACCTTCCCTGGTCCAAAAGGAACCTTATGTCCCTCAGCGGTTTTGAGCTGGTGGCTTGCTCAACCCAATCGTCAACAAACAGGGGAGTCGCGATCTTAATAAAAACATTTCTAGGAGGGGTCAGGCGGATAAAGTCGGACAGTCACGGTAGATGGGTCTTAGCGGAATTGGAAAGGGGCCTGACACTCTGTGTAGTGTATGGGTCAATTGAAGATGATCCGGAGATCTTCGACTCCCTAGAACTAGAGCTTGCAAGCTGGCCAACTCCCATAATATTGTGTGGCGATCTAAATATTTCTGCAGATTGGGGCGACACTGCTTTGTATCAGGGTCGGAAACCAAGAGTTCTTAGGGCAGTAAAAGCCCTTATTAATTCCCACGGGTTGAAGGATGTGTGGGGGGAAAAAGAACCATCAAAGCCTGGCTATACATATTATTCAAACCCCTACCAGAAGTTCACCAAGCTGGATTATTTCTTTATATCTTCAACCGAAATAAATAGAGTAGGAATAATTAAACTCCCGAAATTATTGTCGGATCACAACCCTTTGATATTGTCTTACGAAATATCTGGATCCGATAGGGTTAGGACCAGATGGACATTCGAAAGACGTTTATTGGCAGACAGAAGATTTACGGAACATATTTTGAAATGGGTAGCTGAATTTTTTGCGGCCAATAGGTATAGTGCATCCAGAAATGGCGTTTGGGAGGCATTTAAAGCCGCTCTAAGGGGTGAATCTATAAGCTATGGGGCCAGGATAAGAAAGGAGGACAGGAGGGAGGTGGAGAGGTTAATGGGGAACTTGTCGGACGCAGAAGAACAGCATATGAAAGATATAATTAATGGAGGGGACAGCAGTGAGAGCCAGAGAGAGATGCTGAAAATTAGAGCAGAACTTCAGAAGACGATCACCCAGAAGGCTACAGGAGATTATCAAATATCAAGGGCCAAACGCTATGAAACGGGAGAACAGGCAGGTAGAGTGTTAGCTTTGCAAATAAGACAGGGTAAAGCAAGGAATATAATTTCCTTGATCGAAGAAAACGGGGAGGAATTCATGCAGGCTAACGAGATAATACAGGCTTTTAAGAATTTCTACCAACGCCTGTACAATGAGGAAACCCGGGATGGTTATCAGGGGGAGGAGGTGGTGGATAATGGTCCCCGACTTAACGCCTTCGGGAAGGATGAACTGGACAGGGATATTAGTGGGAGTGAGATAATAGAGGCTTTGCGAGAGCTAGCCTCGGGCAAGGCCGCAGGCCCAGATGGTATCCCTCTGGAGGTGTACAAATGTATTGAACCAGAGATCATTCCTTTATTAGTGGATCTATTTAACGGTATATTATGTACAGGAGTGGTCCCAGATTCTTGGCGGGAAACTAACATCGTAGTCTTCCATAAGAAGAGTAAACCTCGGGAGAAATTAGGCTCCTACCGCCCAATATCGCTAATTAATGTGGATACAAAGCTTTATTCGAAGAACTGGGCGAAAAGGTTGGGCAGGATCATTGGCGGTCTTGTCTCCCCTTGGCAACATGGGTTCATACCGGGGCGCAGTACTACGGACCATATTAGAAGAGCAATAGCGCTGTTTGATGCCCAGGTCGCCGGGGGAGGGTAGATGGCCATGATCCTGCTCGACGCAGAAAAGGTCTTCGACCAGGTGGTTTGGGATTTTTTATGGGGAGTGCTGGCAGGGAGAGGATTTGGGGAGAAAGCCATCAGAGCTCTCAAAGCTATGTATGTAGATCCTGTAGCGAGGGTTGTGGTTATGGGGGAGAGCTCTGAGAAGATAGTCATAAAGAGAGGCACACGACAAGGGTACCCCTGCTCCCCGATCCTTTTCGTTCTGTATATCGACCCACTTATACAGAAGATACTAGGGTCCTCCAGGATTAGTCCGGTGGTTTGTAATGGTCATATTAGCAAAATCTTGGCCTATGCTGACGACCTGGCAATCATCACAACCAACCCTCAGCAGGCGCTTACGGCCCTGGTTGAAATAGCAGAGGATTTCGGTAGTCGTTCCGGTTATCTCTTAAACGAATCCAAAACGCAAATAATCTGCACCGGGAACATAGTCAAAAGTGATACGAGATAGGTGGATTTGGCGATCTATCTAAGGATCAAGATTAATGCCTCAGTGGAGAAAATAGTAGCGGAGAATTATCCCCCACTCATGAAATCTATTGAAATAGAGCTAAAGAGAATAGACGTGTTACATCTTTCTTTGATTGGGAGGGTAAATGTTTTAAAAATGACAATGTTTCCAAAAGTCTTATATTTGTTCCGAGCCATACCCCTTTTATTGGAGGAAAAATAAATCAAAAATCTGGATTCCATTTTTATAAGATTCATCTGGCGGTATGGCAAGGTCAGGCGCTCTACTAACCTCATGTCACTCCCTAGGGAAAGGGGAGGGCTGGCCCTACCAAACCTAAGACTATATCACTGGTCCTGTCTTCTGACCCAAATGTGTACTCTGTTTCAGCGTGAGGTAAATAGTGGTGTCACTAATCCAGCAGCCCAGGTCCCACCTTCCATCTTCGAGTTATTAATTGGGGGAAAGGCCATTGGGCTGCTGTTGCGCGAAGTTGATCGTAGGTACTACAAGACGCCCCGCCTGAAGATCTTGGAAGGGGCATGGGGGTTTGGCGGTCCACTTTAAGGTTAAGTAAAATACCAAAGGTAAACCGATATCTCCATTTGTGTAATTCCAGCCTGCTCCCTTATGTGGGTGCTGATAGGAACCTGCAGGTATGGAGGGACCTTGGTATTAAGACTTTCGGGGATATATGGGGAGGACATGAACCGCTTGGGTCTGATGCCCTCCAACAGAGGTTTGATATTCCGGACAATCATTGGCTTTTGTATGGTCAAGTAGCACGGTCATTAAAGGCACTGAGACCAAAGCCTTCATTATTGGAGGACGCCCCCGTGATTGAAATGTTAATAAAGGGGTGTAAGAAGATCAAATTGGTCTATAAGCAGCTCATGGCAGGACTTCAAGATGATATGGAAAAAACAGAGTCCTCTTTGACTATTAAATTGGGAGACCCCGATGTCGATCTCGACCTGGCCCTCACCTTGAATACATTTTTCTTTAGATCTACAAATCTGAGGGCCCAGCACTATAAAACCATATTCAATCTATATCATTCTCCCGCTAAATTATTCGCCTGGGGGGTCAGGGAAGACGATAGATGCCCTAGGTGTAACGCAGGGCAAGCCGATCTTCTGCATATGTTTTTTTACTGCAGTTCACTGACTTCAATCCAGAGGGAATTGGGAAAGTTTTGGGAGGGGCTGCTAGGCCACAAGATCGACCTATCCCCTACCCTGATGCTATTGGGATGTGACCATAAGTTAAAAATGGTAAAGTCTGAAGAAGCTTTGGTCTTTATTTCTGTGGCTGTGCTTCGGATTTTAATCTCATCAGGTTGGAAGGACACTATGGCCCCCTCTTTCCAAATGTGGCTTTCAAGACTGCTGAGTATACATAATATCGAGAGATGTCTGTACGAGCAGAAGGGTAAAAGAATGCGGGATCTTGGAAATAGCTGTTGGGCCCCGATCTTAACTTGGAGGGAGATGGACAGTAGTCAGTCGAGCTAGCGTTACATGTTCTAAATCTGTATTTATTTATGTTTTTTTTTTCTTTCTATGTACTATTTTGCATACTGGCTCGACAAGGACTTATGGCCTAGGTTTTATAAGGTTAACATTATTGATTTTAAACATCTACATCTGCGCTGATTACGCATGTCTTTTTTTTTGTATTGATGTGTTCAAACTGCAAATAAAAAATAAATAAATAAATTTTAAAAAAACCAGTTCCACTAGAGTAGACTTTGTTAATTTATTGAAGCCATACATTCTCAGTAATCGTGGTGCACACTCAATTTCATGTGCATTTTTTCATTTAGGTGTCAGGACTTTCTTTGTCAAAATATCTGATATATTTCACTAACTGTCATCGTACCCTTCTTCAGCTTTTCCGAAGACCAAACTATTGTCCTAAAATGCCACTGAACCATCTATTTATTTGAGAGTTTCCTAAATTAATGGTTGGGAGACAGAAGCTGTGATTCAGAGACCTACTTATGAGACTAAATTGCATTCTGCTATATTGAAACATCATTCTGGGGTGAGAAATACAGTAAGATATTTGACTGCTTCTTCAAGACTACATAGTAGTAGGCACTCACCAATTCTATTGTAAAAAAACAGCGGTGCCTTCCTTGGGGGAATACCATCTCATGTAAATTTGTTAGCATGTGTTGTTCTACCCAATTTGCTTCCTTTAATTTTTGTCAAGCAGTTTTATTGATGTTTCTTCTTTTCCATTTTTATAAATAGGACATGGCATAACCATCACAATAACATACACCGCTTCATATTCAACATTAGTACTCCATCATTATAGACATATTGCACTCATTGTACCATCATTGGTTAGTGGTGAATCTACTAATGCAGCAGTGGTCATGTAGATAATTTCCACATCCGTTTATTCCCTATTTGAGTGTGCTTACGGGGGCAACTATGGGCCTTATATATAGGGATTTCAAGTGTCATACAATGTTCAATGCCCCTCGTCCAGGTATATAAAGTTGATGGGTTTTTGGTTTCTCCATTAATTGCCAATATCGCGCTTACAACAACCAAGCCCAAGTGCCATAGCATTAGCTGATATCTTCTGGCGTCTATAGTCGATGTGATGTGTGAAAGCGTAAAAAAGGAGCTTAGGTCAGAGGTTGTCTGGTAACTTCTGTCAATGTATTCAGTACCCCTTGTTAGTATGGCTCATCTGTAAAACATGTCCGTACAATGTGAATAAAGTCAATGGGGGCTGCACAGCATCTCAAGCAATTAGTGGATTGAGCTCTACCAAACTTGCATAACTTGGTGCTCATAATATATATCCTGTGAAGGAATCCGAGTTGAATAGCTCTAAACTGGGTGGTAATCGCTACCTCTCTAGAAGCCACCTTGGCTTCCTGCCGTTCCATTTCATCAAGATCCTCACATCCTGCTCCTATGGGTGTCGAAGAGAGTCAAAAGTATCTGGAGTGCGAAGAACCAGGGAGAAATAAAGAGTAGATATCTTCGTGCCCCCCATATCTTGGCTTTTAGAGGAATTAGGTCATAGAGTTACATCTTTAGAATGTGCATGTAGGGCGTGGCCAATTGAAGGTAATTATAGAATTGATGCTTGTGCATATAATAATTTTCTTGCAGATCTGAAAATTAGCATATCTGAATGCTGGATACGACATACCCAAGCTTGTTTATTTTAATGGCGTCCCAGCTACACAACCTCTGGATGGAGTTTACTTCACATAACATATTGCCTACCCAAAATGGGGTCTTTTTTGTTAATCTTTTCTGCCATCTTATAGTTTGCAGTTATTCCCAACAAAGCCCCACCACACTTTCGATGGCAGGTGGAAGGCGTGTGGTTGTTATTCTCCTGTGTGTGAGGGCTGGGGGTAGAGGATGTCTCTCCCATGGCTCATCTCTCTGTCACATACGTGGGCTCAGATTGTGATATGTAGAGCCATTCATTTATCACTACTAAATGTGCTGATGAATGTGCAACATGGTAGTAAGCTCAAATGTCTTTGGCCCTGATACGCCCATCAAAAGGACATGTTAGCATTTTACCATTGCTATCCTAGATGCAACCCTCATTCCAGAAGAAATTTCTAAGCATGGAATTAATACAGGTGAAGAAGGCACCAGAGATCTTAAGTGGGTAGTACTGCAGTTGATAAAGGTAATGCAGTAGGCTGACAGTTTTAACACTGACAGCCTTTCCCATCATGGACAGCCCAAGAGGGGACAAAAATGAAAGGTCTCCCTGCAGTCTGCTCGGTTAAGAGAGTATATTGTACTCCCAGGCTTTAGTATTCTCTCTGGTTATGTACACCTCAAGATATTTAAAGCCATCTATGCCAATTCTCATACCTAAAGACCACTTTAAATCCAGCTTGCCTGCATTGATTGGGTACACCACTGACATAGATGCACAATCTAAGATCTCCAGTGGTTTTTAAAGAAATCACCACTGGTACGACCAACATTGCAAACTCTATCAGTTAATTATTTTTAGATCAAGCCTCAATAGCGCTTGTGCTGTTGTATCTCTTCTGCGGGCTTTTGGCACACCCACCGATTGCCATTGGTTGTTATGTGTGGCATTCAGAAATGCTAGGTTGTTATTGGTGCAAAAACAACAGTTGATGGTCAGAATGCAGAACAATGTCATACATTCACCCCAGTACAGAGATCTGGACCTAAATCCATCGTTTTCTTGCTCACCATACCATTCCAGTTTGAACCCAGCCATCTGCAAATCAGTCTTGACCCTGTGCCTCATGGGAACAGTCCAGCCCGAGCTGCCAAGCCAGGTCCTCCCTGGACTGGAACCAAGCATCCTAGGACCGGTTTCGGGGTTTCACCCCTCTTCAGCCAGGATAGCTTGATTCCAGTGGCATGGAGAGCACGGGACTCACGTCTGAGCATACCCTTCCCACTCGGGGTGACAAATGCAAAAAACACAGTTGATGGAAAGAATGCAGAACAATGTCCTACATTCACCCCAGAACAGAGATCTGGGCCTAAAGCCATCGTTATTTTGCTCATCATGCCATTCCAGTATGAACCCAGCCATATGCAAATCAGTCTTGACCCTGTAGTAAGGACTCCCTTAATACGTACATACATTGTTAAGTTAGCATAACCACGTCAGAAGTTAGAAAGCCATCTTGCTGCTTTTGCACACGACACTGCGTTCACATGTTATTGCTTAAACGAACTGCTGACTCGAGTTTTGCCTCACACGAGAGCAATCTGTTGTTACCATCCCGAGCTCTGCGAAGCGACCTTGGTCTGCACACGATGTGACAAACAGTCTGAGTTGTTAGACAATGCATGTTTTCCACTCTAGGTTGATCGACCCACTATTTAGTCATAACACACGAGCAGCTGCACATACCTGAAAGTTGGTGCTTTTAATATCACGGACATCATGTTTATTATTCAGACCGAAGACGAGCCTTCCTGCGAGAAGACTCCTGATGCTCCTGTGATGTGATTTCACTAAGCTGATCTTTGAGGTATGGGGTCCCCTATTCAAGCCTAAGAGACCTTCTGTTAGTCTAATAATAATATTAGCTTCTTAGTAAAGGGAAGGTGGTAGTATCCACTGTCATTATAACATGATCACCCCTTTTATATTCTATGGAATTGTAACTATGTTGATGGTTTTGATTTTAATCATTTGTCTGCTTGTATTAGCCAAAGTACTGCATATTAGGACACGTGGTTTATAAAAATAAACTCTTTTTATTTTAACCGTGTCTCTGTTGATTCTTGTTGTGGACTGATGTGAGAATAATATACGAACAGGTATTTCCGAGTCGCGTGTTCTGGGTTGTCTTTTCATTGGGACCGCCGAGCTAAATCTCGGATAACGAATGGGACTCTTATGCTAGCCGGATACTGGGTTCTGGGTTCTGAGGTGAGTTTCTGGTACACCACAACTCACTGAGGTCCTGGGGTTCTACGCATAGTTCTGTGTATAAGCAGAATCCCTGCAACATGGCGCACCTAACGTTTGGTCTATGAGTTGAAACGCCTTAGTAGTGCTCGCGTTTGTCCACAACACCCTCATTCTTGTTTCCGGATAACAAGTCTGACGGATTTAAAACCTACCTAGGTCTATTGATATAGGTTCTTTCAAGCTTGATAATTAAAAAGGTTAATGAACCCTTGTGCTACTGAATACTTCAAGTGTAGCTTGTCCTTATGGCGGTAGATATTGCGGCGCATAGCCGTGCAGCTCTGAAACGTCATTTGACGCAGTATGGGGTGCCGGACACTGGTATGAACGTCATCTTTGTGGTGGGAGCCGATGCGGCTCATCCCTATGAGTTGTTCTACTCTTGGGTGACGATTCCAGCGGTGGGGGATGATAACACCTTTCATTCTTACACTGCCGCTGCAGTGCCGGCGAACTATACACCGTATAGGACACAGGAAATACCAATATCTGCTTGGCAGCACCATATTTGGTTTAATGGCGCCCTTCCCCATGTGGTTATACCGCCGAGAATGGGCCCTTTAACAATAGCAGGGGCCACTTGGCCGGTACTAGCCGGATTTACGCCTCATCCCCGTTACCTCACGGTGACGGTGGCTGAGTTGCGTGTACTACACACTGCCCTCATTACGGTATATAGGGCGTTAGTGCAGTATGTGTCGCGCAATATGCAGGCGGGGGCACCTGCTGTTGCGGGACAGCCTACTGATCATCACGCGGTGGTCATTAGTCCTGTTATGGTTAATTCTGTTATGGGCAAGCGCCCCCAAAATAGGGATGATTTCCCCTTTTGGCTTGCTGAAAAATTTGACCAAATAGAAGCGGTTTACCCGAATACTACTCCTGTGGAGAAACACAGGATCCTCACCATTAGTTTGCCTAAAGACTTGGTCCCCCACATAGATGATTGCGTAAATTGGGGCAAGGTCTTTGCAGCAACGTACGCGCAGTGCTTTGGCACTCCGTCTATGTTGCAGCTGCCCTCCGTTATCAAAAGAGTTCAAGAGAACCATGGTGCGGAGTCTGCGATAGAGTTAGGGATGCGGCTCCTCGGGCAATTTGACCTGGTGGCTACCATGATAATTGGTAACCTGAAGGGTGATGCTTTGCATTTCCAGGTTCGTAATGAACTGAAACGAGTTGCTGAGGAGGACAAACCGCAGGAATTTGCGAAAATAATCGCAGAGGCATATCGGGATTTGGGTCGTAGCTCTTTAGGAGTTAAGCCTGTAATAAAGAATCCCGATCTAAAACAGCAGGGTAAGGCAGAAACGTCTGGTAAGGACGAACGGCCATTTTTTCCTAAACAAAAATGGCAGGTTAAACAACAGGGAAAGCAGCAGCAACAGAAACAGGGCTCTCGGCCTGCCTCTCCCGTACAGTCTAGTAGTGAACGCACTTATGATCTGCGCGATCGTGCTGCTATAAAGTCTCCTGATAGATTTCAGGTTTCTGAACAGCGCTCTCCTCGTTCTTCACAGGAAACATCGGCTACACAGTCCGGTGGCAGAGGCGGTGGCAAAGGTCGGGGTGCTCCACAACAGCGTGACCAGCCCCGACAGACTGAGGGTAAAGGCAAGCAGGACGAATTTGCACGACAAAGACCCCCGTTTCAGAAGAAGAAAGTGGCGGCTCTGACGGCAAGGTATGCCTCAGATAGTGCGGACACAGCTTCGGAACCGGACATGGGCGCTGACGCTCCTGGACAGCGCAGCGGAAATTACCATAGTCCGTCAAGCTCTGCGTCCATTTCTGGCGGTGACAGCAACTGATATATCGGTTACTGTTGAAACAGCTGACACCAGAGTGGCTCCCCCTGACAGACTTTATGAAATAGTCTTATTAATAGAGGGTGACATACAACGTACAATAAAAGGGATTTTTTGGGATAATCTGACCACCACCTATGATATCCTCCTAGCGGAGGCAGATTGGCCCCCAGCTTTCATTTTAGAGGCTCCTAGAGGGGAGGAAGTAATCCTCCCGTCCTTTGCGCACACAGTGCCGAAGGACCAAGCTGAAGTGTATGCTGAGGAGTGGGCGCTTGCGCTTGCGCCGGCGGTGTATCGTACTCAGGTGGGATGGGACAGATTGTCCCCCTGCCATGAGATTCCATTGCGGTCTATGCCCCAGCCTCAACCTCAATATCCCATGCGTCGTGAAGCTAGACCCCACGTCGCGGCAATCCTTGAACAATTGGAATATCTGGGTGTTATTGAAACATGTGTGTCCCCTATGAATAACCCTTTATTCACTGTAACGAAGCCTGACGGCTCGTACCGTTTAGTTTTGGATTACCGGCACCTAAACTCCCATTGCCGGACCTGCGCGGTACAAAATACACATAGCTCGGCTTTGGTCGACAGTCTCGTGCGTAAAAGATTTAAAACGACACTTGACATTTCCAATGGCTTTTTTAGCCACAACCTGTCCACACTGAGTAGCCAGTGGACAGCGTTTACTTCAGGCGGAAAACAAAAACAGTTTACAAGATTAGCCATGGGTTACAAAAATAGCCCTGGCGTCTTTTCTGCTCGCGTGGTTTCTCTCTTAGAAAGAATAGACCCCGAAGCATACTCCTATGTTGACGATATCTATCTTACGGATGATGAGCTGATGCCGCATCTGTCTCGGGTTGACAATATTATTGTGAGTTTTGCTGACTATGGCTACAAATTCAATTTTGCGAAGTCTCACATCGCAGAATATACGGTGTTGTTTTTGGGCTACGAGCTCAACAATGAAGGTAAGGGGTTAGCCCCCCACTTTCTGGAAAAGTGTGCACGCTTAAGTGCTCCTACGACACTGAAGAAATTACAATCTCTGCTGGGTTTTCTGAATTTCGGCCGTACGTACATTCCTGATTATGCCCAGCGTATCAAGCCGCTTTACGCCTTGGTACAGCCTTCGTTTTCGAAATCTAGCTGGCAGCTAGAACACTCTGCAATTTTACAGTCTTTACAGGCTGACCTTCTTGCTTCACAATACTTGCTGACACGTGATAACCGCACTAACCTGGTAATAAGAATAGTACCAGGCGCCGTGGGGTTCACGTATTTGACGTTTAATGAGGGCGACACAGTCCCCATTGCGTACAAATCCCACTTGTACACCTCTGCTGAATTACGTTTTTCCACGGTCGAAAAAGTTTTGACTGCTGTGCAGATGGCGATCCTCAAGGAACGCGCACTGTCGCATGGGAAACAGATTCTGGTTGTAACTCCATATCCTGCTTTAGAGGCAGTGACTAAAGCAAGTGTACCAAATTCTAAAGCTTTGCATCCACGGTGGATACAATGGGCCACAACACTGACGTCGCCAGACGTCACTTACATCTTTGATGCCTCATTACAGACTCAGGAGTACTTGCAGTATGAATTCGTTCATCCGGCACCTCTGTCTTTGCGCCCGCTCGAGGAATACCATTGTGTCATATACACTGACGGGTCTGCGCAACCCGCAATTGGATCGAAGCACGCTTATTCAGCGGCTTGCGCAATTGTCGTAGGTACATTCGTAAATGGTGAATTCCAATCTGATGCAGTGCATACGCAGTCATTGGGTGATTGTACCGCGCAATTAGCGGAGCTCCGGGCTCTGGTGCTTGCACTGGAGTTTGCTGATCCCCGAGTCACTACTCTTATAGTGAGTGACTCCTTCTACTGTGTCCAGTCCTACAATGACAATTTACACTTCTGGTCTCAGAATGATTATCGAGACACTAAAGGTAGCACAATTAAGCATAAAACGCTTTGGGTTCGAGTGGCAGACTTTAAAGAACGTCTCCCTCTCGTGAGTGTTATTCACACTCTGGGTCACCAACGACTTGGTGTCCATGCTGTCGGCAACAGCTTAGCTGACGAGGCAGCGAAAACAGCAGTGGCTACATACTTAGTGGCAGCAGTTCCAAGATCCAAAAGTAAGATTGATGATGACATCTTGGCAGCTATTGCTGCTACAGAGAAGGGAGGAGATTACCCGAAGGGTTTTCCCTCTCGGTATATTTATCATTTAAGTCCTGATAACGTCCCATTAGTGAGGATTAACGACGTTGGTGATAGAATTATTCCCAACGCGGACTGCAGACCAGCACTGATCTTGGCTGCGCACGAGGGGTTGGCGTCAGCCCACGCCGGTGTGTCAGCTACAATATCTCTGCTACAACAACGTTACTGGTGGTTTGGTTTATATAAACAAGCGCGCGCTTATGTTCTTGATTGTGACATTTGCCAACAGATTAAACCTTCTACTGTTGCGCGCCCACCACAGACACAGCTGTACATCTCTAATAAGCCATTTGGTTGTGTTTATTTAGATCACTGCGGTCCTTTTTCTTCTGATACTGCGTACAAGTACATCTTGGTTGCAGTGGATTCGTGCACACGTTTTCTATGGGTATGGCCACAAAGGAGTGCTGACTCGCGGACTGTCATCAGGGATTTGCGTGTCTTTGTGGGAACTTTTGCGTGTGGTACCATCCATTCTGATCAGGGCCCTGCGTTCGCCTCTAAGGCTTACAAGGAGGCTATGAAAAATTTGGGGGTCCTAGTCAAATTTTCGTCTCCCTACCGACCTGAGGGTAATAGTGTGGTGGAGCGAATGAACCGTGACTTAAAGCAATCATTGACAGCACGTGTTTTAGGCACAGGCCGGAACTGGCTAGCCCATTTGTATAACGTCCAACGTGCACTAAATAATCTCCCTAGAAGGTCTCTGGGTGGGCGGACCCCGTACATGATGCTCTTCGGAATCAGAATGTTTGTTCCGGACCTTGATGGTCTAGACATTGCGGCGTCGACCGCACCCTTTGACGTAGATGATCACTGTGCTGTTTTGCAGACTCTACAAGAAGCCAGAGACTCTCTTTCGAAAGAACATTTGCCCTCCACGTCTGAAGCTGAGGTTCAGATTCCGGTAGTCGGCTGGCTACCCCGAGTTGGAGATCTGGTCCGTGAGAAGGTGGAGAACAAGAAGGAGTTCGGCCCCTCTTATCGTGCACCAGTTCCAGTGCTTGGAGTGCAGGGTACAAGAACAGTCATTTTACCTCCACTTCCTGGTCGCAAAGAAAACAGGTACATCTCTATTGACAATGTCAAACTTCAGCGAGTGGCTGATACTTCTTAGTATGACTCCGGCAGTTTCATGCCAGACGATGCAAAGACATTCAATGTCGGTTCCTGCTTCTACCACCTTGTCTGATGTTGCCATCGAGATGCATTCAGTTACTGATCCCTTGCTGATACCACCGGCTGGTGGTTTGCCCGAAGAGACTGAGTATGCTTATCCTACACGTGGACCTTCGCCTGTTTTACAATCTACAGCACTTGGCCAGTCCCGTTTTTCCTTTGACACTAACTCTTTGCCCTCAACTCCCCCATCAAACATTGCTGTTTTTGTGAGCTGGTTTAAGAAACATTTTTTGATAGCCCCTTGGACATACATCTGGTTGATGCTTTTTGGTATTTTTTTGTTTATGTCCATTGGATTTGTTGTAGTTTTCTTCCGTTTGGTGGATGGCCGTTATCTCAAAGAGAGATCGACAATTAGACTTATCAATGGAACTTTGGCCCCCCACTCCTCATCCCACATCATGAAAAGGGACCAGACTTTTGTGAATATTACTGCCTGGCCCGTCATGGATGGAATCGCATGGGATGCGGTTAAATTTCAAATTCATGGGCCTACAGAGGTCATTAATGTGCCTAATGTATTTCGTGTTTCTATGGGTGAGGTAGTTAAGCAGAACATACGTTCTGATGATTGGGATGTACACGCCATTGAAGCACTGTTTTCAGATTTGAAATATTATGCCGCCTTTGATGCTGAGGATTTGTATGAAAATGCGGCTAATTACGCGGAACAGTATTGTTTTCAACATTATGGCAATCACTTCCTGCATAAATCGAATTCGTTTAGAAATTTTGTAAATTTTACCCAATGGGAACATTGTCCAACCCCCATTGTTTGGCAGTTCACATACATTAGTTGATAAGTTTACTTATTTTACTGATTTCGGTGTTTCGGCCCCAGCATCCTTTTATTTTAAAGTTAAGCCTGAGTCTGCCTCCAAGGTTAGACTGACACACACCAAATTGCTATATTCTAAGTCCTTTATGGATGAGTTGTCAATCAAAGGTTATGATCTATGGAAGGCTACTATTGATCTTAAGTCGGTTTGGGGTTCCAAACCGTGGCAGGTTCAGGGAACTGAAGCTTTACACCGTGCCTGTCTAATACCAAATCATATGTTGTTTTTAAATGCAACCATCTTCCAAACCACCTGTTTCGGATTGGCCACTTCTAAAAAACTAAATTCGCCTTCTGTGCCGGATGTGGGTGCTTACCCGAATTGGTATAATCACACAGATCTGTCCCTTCCTGCTTTGCAGTTATTGGTTTCTAATTCGTCTTTCAATATTTCGAAATTTAATAGTGAGGGATGGTTAATTTGGCAAAGCAGTTCTGATACCTGTCAACGTCGTTTTCTAGGACTGAAACCGGGGTATACTCAAGATCGCGTGGACCCCCGGTTTGAGTCGTCACATACAGTAACTACATACTCTGTAGGGAAATTATGTCAGTCCTGGCTGCGACATTCCACCTTGGCATCTGTCAAAGTTCATTTATCAAAGTTACATGACAAAATAGATTTGAATGATTTTGTTAAAGGTCCTGTGGGTGGCAGATCCAAGAGATGGGCGTATGCTATTTACAACGAAGTATGGAAACTGTCGCAAATTGAGGCAGCTTCAAGATTGAGAGCTATTGATCAGGCTAATATGGAAAAAGTATTAGCAGTTATTGATAACAGCATTAACACTCTTTCTTCTCGCATTTATACATTAGATAATATTGTTTCTTCAATTGTGGATATTGTGCAGGATGATATGTCTGTGTTGTATCATGGTCAAAACCAGTTGCGTTCTGTTATGCAGTTTGCATGGACATTACAAACATTGAAGGCAGGGAAGGTCCCTTGGGACTATCTGAATACAACATCGTTATTTCTTCCCTTTAACCTTACTGACAAACAGCAGTTCATGTCCATGAAGGATGCTACATATTCCTTGCTCCATATTGAGAAATTGGAGCCGTTACCTTTTTCTGTTGCGGAAGTCGACTCCGCTGTGTGGCGGATTGATAACTCTACCGTTTGCGCTTTTTAAGTTTACCTCTTGTATGAAACACTATGCTCTGGGTAGATATGAACAGCTGGGTACCGCTTTCATACATGAAGTCTGGTCCCTCCCCTTTACGTATAGATGTACAAGGGACGGTACTGAGGTTTATCTGAAGGGTGAAGAATGTACAACGTCACCTGATCATTCTGTTGTTTGTAGGCACATTCAATTGCACGGTGCTTGTAATGTACACGCTCCGAATTTGGCCTGCGTCCTCAAAGGTATCCCGGTACCAGTGATTACGCCATCTTTCACGCTGCTTGCAAACGGTAGTTATTTAATTTAAAACAATGAAGCTTGCTGCGGGATGTTAGTAGGGATCCCGTATATAGTAACTGTAACACAGAGGGTTGTCTGCTGCAATAACGTCCTGTTTCCACCCCCGCATGGGAGGCTGGATGCTTCCATCTGGCCTTCGATTCCAACCTTGAAAGCAGAGTTCAACAAGATGAGCAGAATAAGAGCGCTATTGTCCCAAAAGGAGGTGCCATTGACTTCCTCCCGGGAAACATTTGTCCTTCACGTAGCAAATACGCGCACCGAGGTACAGGCGCTTTTGAATACTGACCTCCCCCTGCATTTTGGAGCTTTGATCCAAACAATTTTCAATGCCTCGTCCACGACTGGCCTGGCTCATTTTTTTAAACTTGTGGGCTCGGGCCTCGTGACCTCTTTCCAAACTATTTTTTGTGTGATTCCGGCATTTTTTCATTCTATTTTCTCCAGCGTCTTTGGAGGTGTCCCGTTAATTCTGGCTCTAGTGGCAGGTGTGCTACTTTTACTTTTCATCTTGCGGAATGGCTGCTCTTTCTGTGCCACACGTCAGCCTGTCCCGTCTGCAGCTTCTTCGTGACAGGATGCTTGATTACTATGGTGTCCTGCCGTTGGCGACTTTGAGCCTGGCATATGGATTATCCTTCCGGTATTCCTACTTCACCTGCGTGCAACCTGTCTTCCACTGCCTAGATTGTCCCTTTGAATGGCCTATGGATTTGTGCTTAACCAACATGGTGTCTCCGGACCCGGATTTTGATCGACTGATGAGGCCCTTAGTGTCTCACGAGTCTGCCTGCTCTGGTGTTCGGATTATGGCCTGCGGTGCGGCACATGGTATCCTGGGTAATTGGGACGTCGTGAGAGCGGCATATGACTTCTTGGATATGAGTTACTTGGAAGTACACGCTGGTTGCCCTCTGATGGTGCTAGAGGCTCCGCTGATAGAAGAACACGTATGTTCCTTTTCTTTACTTAACTGGATGGCTGAAACCTTCAGTGGCCGTGCCAATGATTTTCTGCTGGAAGCAGTGGCCACATATGCTGCATATACTTTCATGGATTGAGTGAACTATCGTCCACTGTGTTTTCCTCACGTGTCTTGAACTGTCCCTGTACGTCTGCACTTCTGCCCGGTGAGGCGTTTTTTTCATTTTTTCACCCCCCACGGCACGTTTGAGGTTTTTTGTTTTTTCTTTCCATTTTTGGTTTTTTCCTGTTCGGGCTTTGCCTGAACTGATCAATGTTTTTTAAATTGGATACGCCTTGTTCTGCTCTGTCGCGCTTGAACTCTGCGTTCTCTCTTTTCTTGCATACTAAGTAGTGCTTCGATCAAGGGGGCATGTAGTAAGGACTCCCTTAATACGTACATACATTGTTAAGTTAGCATAACCACGTCAGAAGTTAGAAAGCCATCTTGCTGCTTTTGCACACGACACTGCGTTCACATGTTATTGCTTAAACGAACTGCTGACTCGAGTTTTGCCTCACACGAGAGCAATCTGTTGTTACCATCCCGAGCTCTGCGAAGCGACCTTGGTCTGCACACGATGTGACAAACAGTCTGAGTTGTTAGACAATGCATGTTTTCCACTCTAGGTTGATCGACCCACTATTTAGTCATAACACACGAGCAGCTGCACATACCTGAAAGTTGGTGCTTTTAATATCACGGACATCATGTTTATTATTCAGACCGAAGACGAGCCTTCCTGCGAGAAGACTCCTGATGCTCCTGTGATGTGATTTCACTAAGCTGATCTTTGAGGTATGGGGTCCCCTATTCAAGCCTAAGAGACCTTCTGTTAGTCTAATAATAATATTAGCTTCTTAGTAAAGGGAAGGTGGTAGTATCCACTGTCATTATAACATGATCACCCCTTTTATATTCTATGGAATTGTAACTATGTTGATGGTTTTGATTTTAATCATTTGTCTGCTTGTATTAGCCAAAGTACTGCATATTAGGACACGTGGTTTATAAAAATAAACTCTTTTTATTTTAACCGTGTCTCTGTTGATTCTTGTTGTGGACTGATGTGAGAATAATATACGAACAGGTATTTCCGATTCCCACCATTCCTGAGTATGTACTGAGTCGCGTGTTCTGGGTTGTCTTTTCATTGGGACCGTCGAGCTAAATCTCGGATAACGAATGGGACACTTATGCTAGCCGGATACTGGGTTCTGGGTTCTGAGGTGAGTTTCTGGTACACCACAACTCACTGAGGTCCTGGGGTTCTACGCATAGTTCTGTGTATAAGCAGAATCCCTGCAACAACCCTGTTCCTCATGGGAACAGTCCAGCCCGAACTGCTAAGCCAGGTCCTGACTGGACTGGAACCAAGCATCCTAGCACTAGTTGCGGGGTATCACACATCTTCAGCCAGGATAGCTTGATTCCAGTGGCATGGAGAGCACGGGACTCACGTCTGAGCATACCTGTCCTACTCGGGGTGACAAATGCAAAAGAAACAGTTGATGGACAGAATGCAGAACAATGTCATACATTCACCCCAGTACAGAGATCTGGGCCTAAATCCATTGTTTTTTTGCTCACCATGCCATTCCAGTATGAACCCAGCCATATGCAAATCAGTCTTGACCCTCTGCCACATGGGATCATTCCAGCCCGAACTGCTAAGCCAGGTCCTGCCTGGACTGGAACCAAGCATCCTAGGAACGGTTTCGGGGTTTTACCCCTCTTCAGCCAGGATAGCTTGATTCCAGTGGCACGGAGAGCACGGGACTCACGTCTGAGCATACCCGTCCCACTCGGGGTGACAAATGCAAAAAAAACAGTTGATGGACAGAATGCAGAACAATGTCATACATTCACCACAGTACAGAGATCTAGGCCTAAATCCATCGTTTTTTTGCTCACCATGCCATTCCAGTATGAACCCAACCATATGCAATTCAGTCTTTACCCTGTGCCTCATGGGAACAGTCCAGCCCGAACTGCTAAGCCAGGTCCTGCCTGGACTGGAACCATGCATCCTACAACCGGTTTTGGGGTATCACCCCTCTTCAGCCAGGATAGCTTGATTCCAGTGGCATGGAGAGCACGGGACTCACGTCTGAGCATACCCGTCCCACTCAGGGTGACAAATGCAAAAACAACTGTTGATGGACAGAATGCAGAACAATGTCATATATTCACCCCAGTACAGAGATCTGGGCCTAAATCCATCGTTTTTTACTCACCATGCCGTTCCAGTTTGAACTCATCCATATGCAACTCTGTCTTGACTCTGTGCCTCATGGGTACAGTCCAGCCCGAACTGCCAAGCCAGGTCCTCCCTGGACTGGAAACAAGCATCCTAGGACCGATTTCGGGGTTTAACCCCTCTTCAGCCAGGATAGCTTGATTCCAGTGGCATGAAGAGCACGGGACTCACGTCTGAGCATACCCGTCCCACTCGGGGTGACAAATGCAAAAACAACAGTTGATGGACAGAATGCAGAACAATGTCATACATTCACCCCTGTACAGAGATCGGGGCCTAAATCCATAGTTTTTTTGCTCATCATGCCATACCAGTTTGAACCCAGCCACATGCAAATCAGTCTTGACCCTGTACCTCATGGGAACAGTCCAGCCCAAACTGCCAAGCCAGGTCCTCCCTGGACTGGAACCAAGCATCCTAGGACCGGTTTCGGGGTTTTACCCCTCTTCAGACAGGATAGCTTGATTCCAGTGGCATGGAGAGCACGGGACCCACGTCTGGGCATTCCATTCCCACTCGGGGTGACTAATGCAAAAACAACAGATGATGAACAGAATGCAGAACAATGTCATACATTCACCCCAGTACAGAGATCTGGGCTTAAATCCATCGTTTTTTTGCTCACCATGCCGTTCCAGTTTGAACCCAGCCATATGCAAATCAGTCTTGACCCTGTGCCTCATGGGTACAGTCCAGCCCGAACTGCCAAGCCAGGTCCTCCCTGGACTGGAAACAAGCATTCTAGGACCGGTTTCGAGGTTTCAACCCTCTTCAGCCAGGATAGCTTGATTCCAGTGGCATGGAGAGCACGGGACCCACGTCTGAGCATACCCTTCCCACTCCGGTTGACAAATGCAAAAACAACAGTTGATGGACAGAATGCAGAACAATGTCATACATTCACCCCAGTACAGAGATCTGGGCCTAAATCCATTGTTTTTTTGCTCACCATGCCATTCCAGTATGAACCCAGCCATATGCAAATCAGTCTTGACCCTCTGCCACATGGGATCATTCCAGCCCGAACTGCTAAGCCAGGTCCTGCCTGGACTGGAACCAAGCATCCTAGGAACGGTTTCGGGGTTTTACCCCTCTTCAGCCAGGATAGCTTGATTCCAGTGGCACGGAGAGCACGGGACACACGTCTGAGCATACCCGTCCCACTCGGGGTGACAAATGCAAAAAAACCAGTTGATGGACAGAAGGCAGAACAATGTCATACATTCACCACAGTACAGAGATCTGGGCCTAAATCCATTGTTTTTTTTGCTCACCATGCCATTCCAGTATGAACCCAACCATATGCAATTCAGTCTTTACCCTGTGCCTCATGGGAACAGTCCAGCCCGAACTGCTAAGCCAGGTCCTGCCTGGACTGGAACCAAGCATCCTACAACCGGTTTTGGGGTATCACCCCTCTTCAGCCAGGATAGCTTGATTCCAGTGGCATGGAGAGCACGGGACTCACGTCTGAGCATACCCGTCCCACTCAGGGTGACAAATGCAAAAACAACTGTTGATGGACAGAATGCAGAACAATGTCATATATTCACCCCAGTACAGAGATCTGGGCCTAAATCCATCGTTTTTTACTCACCATGCCGTTCCAGTTTGAACTCATCCATATGCAAATCTGTCTTGACTCTGTGCCTCATGGGTACAGTCCAGCCCGAACTGCCAAGCCAGGTCCTCCCTGTACTGGAAACAAGCATCCTAGGACCGATTTCGGGGTTTAACCCCTCTTCAGCCAGGATAGCTTGATTCCAGTGGCATGGAGAGCACGGGACTCACGTCTGAGCATACCCGTCCCACTCGGGGTGACAAATGCAAAAACAACAGTTGATGGACAGAATGCAGAACAATGTCATACATTCACCCCTGTACAGAGATCTGGGCCTAAATCCATAGTTTGTTTGCTCATCATGCCATACCAGTTTGAACCCAGCCACATGCAAATCAGTCTTGACCCTGTACCTCATGGGAACAGTCCAGCCCAATCTGCCAAGCCAGGTCCTCCCTGGACTGGAACCAAGCATCCTAGGACCGGTTTCGGGGTTTTACCCCTCTTCAGACAGGATAGCTTGATTCCAGTGGCATGGAGAGCACGGGACCCACATCTGGGCATTCCATTCCCACTCGGGGTGACTAATGCAAAAACAACAGATGATGAACAGAATGCAGAACAATGTCATTCATTCACCCCAGTACAGAGATCTGGGCTTAAATCCATCCTTTTTTTGCTCACCATGCCTTTCCAGTTTGAACCCAGCCATATGCAAATCAGTCTTGACCCTGTGCCTCATGGGTACAGTCCAGCCCGAACTGCCAAGCCAGGTCCTCCCTGGACTGGAAACAAGCATTCTAGGACCGGTTTCGGGGTTTCAACCCTCTTCAGCCAGGATAGCTTGATTCCAGTGGCATGGAGAGCACGGGACCCACGTCTGAGCATACCCTTCCCACTCCGGTTGACAAATGCAAAAACAACAGTTGATGGACAGAATGCAGAACAATGTCATACATTCACCCCAGTACAGAGATCTGGGCCTAAATCCATCATTTTTTTTGCTCACCATGCCGTTCCAGTTTGAACCCAGCCATATGCAAATCAGTCTTGACCCTGTGCCTCATGGGTACAGTCCAGCCCGGACTGCCAAGCCAGGTCCTCCCTGGACTGGAAACAAGCATTCTAGGACCGGTTTCGGGGTTTCAACCCTCTTCAGCCAGGATAGCTTGATTCCAGTGGCATGGAGAGCACGGGACCCACGTCTGGGCATACCCTTCGCACTCCGGGTGACAAATGCAAAAACAACAGTTGATGGACAGAATGCAGAACAATGTCATACATTCACCCCAGTACAGAGATCTGGGCCTAAATCCATCGTTTTATTGCTCACCATGCCATTCCAGTTTGAACCCAGCCATATGCAAATCAGTCTTGACCCTGTGCCTCATGGGTACACTCCAGCCAGACCTGCCAAGCCAGGTCCTCCCTGGACTGGAAACAAGCATCCTACGACCGGTTTTGGGGTTTCACCCCTCTTCAGCCAGGATAGCTTGATTCCAGTGGCATGGAGAGCACGGGACCCACGTCTGGGCATACCCTTCCCACTCGGGGTGACAAATGCAAAAAACACAGTTGATGGACAGTATGCAGAACAATGTCATACATTCACCCCAGTACAGAGATCTGGGCCTAAATCCATAATTTTTTTGCTCACCATGCCATTTCAGTATGAACCCAGCCATATGCAAATCAGTTTTGACCCTGTGCCTCATGGGAACAGTCCTGCCCGAACTGCTTAGACAGGTCCTGCCTGGACTGGAATCAAGCATCCTAGCACCGGTTTCGGGGTTTCACCCCTCTTCAGCTAGGATAGCTTGATTCCAGTGTCATGGAGAGCACGGGACTCACGTCTGAGCATACCCGTCCCACTCGGGGTGACAAATGCAAAAACAACACCTGATGGACAGAATGCAGAACAATGTCATACATTCACCCCAGTACAGAGATCTGGGCCTAAATCCATCGTTTTTTTGCCCAGCATGCCATTCCAGTATGAACCCAGCCATATGCAAATCATTCTTGACCCTGTGCCTCATGGGAACAGTCCAGCCCGAACTGCTAAGCCAGGTCCTGCCTGGACTGGAACAAAGCATCCTAGGACCGGTTTTGGGGTTTCACCCCTCTTCAGCTAGGATAGCTTGATTTCAGTGGCATGGAGAGCACGGGACTCACGTCCGAGCATACCCGTCCCACTCGGCGTGACAAATGCAAAAACAACAGTTTATGGACAGAATGCAGAACAATGTCATACATTCACCCCAGTACAGAGATCTGGGCCTAAATCCATTGTTTTTTTGCTCACCATGCCATTCCAGTATGAACCCAGCCATATGCAAATCAATGTTGACCCTGTGCCTCATGGGAACAGTACAGCCCAGGTCCTGCCTGGACTGGAACCAAGCATCCTATTACCGGTTTCAGGGTTTCACCCCTCTTCAGCCAGGATAGCTTGATTCCAGTGGCATGGAGAGCACGGGACTCACGTCTGGGCATATCCGTCCCACTCGGGGTGACAATGTAAACACAACAGTTGATGGACAGAATGCAGAACAATGTCATACATTCACACCAGTACAGAGATCTGTGGCCTAAATCCATCGTTTTTTTGCTCACCATGCCATTCCAGTATAAAGTCAGCCATATGCAAATCAGTCTTCACCCTGTGCCTCATGGGAACAGTCCAGCCCGAACTGCTAAGCCAGGTCCTGCCAGGACTGGTATCAAGCATCCTAGGACCGTTTTCGGGGTTTCACACCTTTTCAGCCAGGATAGCTTGATTCCAGTGGCATGGAGAGCACGGGACTCACGTCTGAGCATACTCGTCCCACTCGGGGTGACAAATGCAAAACCAACAGTTGATGGACAGAATTCAGAACAATGTCATACATTCACCCCAGTACAGAGATCTGGGCCTAAATCCATAGTTTTTTTGCTCACCATGCCATTCCAGTATGAACCCAGCCATATGCAAATCAGTCTTGACCCTCTGCCTCATGGGAACAGTCCAGCCCGTACTGCTAAGCCAGGTCCTGCCTGGACTAGAACCAAGCATCCTAGGACTGGTTTCGGGGTTTTACCCCTCTTCAGCCAGGATAGCTTGATTCCAGAGTCATGGAGAGCACGGGACTCACGTCTGAGCATACTCGTCCCACTCGGGGTGACTAATGCAAAAACACCAGTTGATGGACAGAATGCAGAACAATGTCATACATTCACCCCAGTACAGAGATCTGGGCCTAAATCCATAGTTTTTTTGCTCACCATGCTATTCCAGTTTGAACCCAGCCATGTGCAAATCAGTCTTGACCCTGTGCCTCATGGGAACAGTCTAGCCCAAACTGCCAAGCCAGGTCCTCCCTGGACTGGAACCAAGCATCCTAGGACCGGTTACGGGGTTTCACCCCTCTTCAGACAGGATAGCTTGATTCCAGTGGCATGGAGAGCATGGGACCCACGTCTGGGCATTCCATTGCCACTCGGGGTGACAAATGCAAAAACAACAGATGATGAACAGAATGCAGAACAATGTCATACATTCACCCCAGTACAGAGATCTTGGCCTAAATCCATCGGTTTTTTTGCTCACCATTCCGTTCCAGTTTGAACCCAGCCATATGCAAAGCAGTTTTGACCCTGTGCCTCATGGGTACAGTCCAGCCCGAACTGCTAAGCCAGGTCCTGCCTGGACTGGAACCAAGCATCCTAGGATCGGTTTCGGGGTTTCACCCCTCTTCAGGCAGGATAGCTTGATTCCAGTGGCATAGAGAGCACGGGACTCACGTCTGAGCATACTTGTCCCACTCGGGGTGAGAAATGCAAAAACAACAGTTGATGGACAGAATGCAGAACAATGTCATACATTCACCCCAGCACAGAGATTTTGGCCTAAATCCATAGTTTTTTTGCTCACCATGCCATTCCAGTATGAACCCAGCCATATGTAAATTACTCTTGACCCTGTGCTTCATGGGAACAGTCCAGCCCAAACTGCTAAGCCAGGTCCTGCCTGGACTGGAACCAAGCATCCTAGGACCGGTTTCGAGGTTTTACCCCTCTTCAGCCAGGATAGCTTGATTCCAGTGGCAAGGAGAGCACGGGACTCACGTCTGAGCATACCCGTCCCACTCGGTGTGACAAATGCAAAAACAACAGTTGATGGACAGAATGCAGAACAATGTCATACATTCACCCCAGTACAGAGATCTGGGCCTAAATCTATAGTTTTTTTGCTCTCCATGCCGTTCCAGTTTGCAAACAGCCATATGCAAATCAGTCTTGACCCTGTGTCTCATGGATACAGTCCAGCGCGACCTGCCAAGCCAGGTCCTCCCTGGACTGGAAACAAGCATCCTAGGACCGGTTTCGGGGTTTCACCCCTCTTCAGCCAGGATAGCTTGATTCCAGTGGCATGGAGAGCACGGGACTCACGTCTGGTGCAAAAACAACAGTTGATGGACAGAATGCAGAACAATGTCATACATTCACCCCAGTACAGAGCTCTGGGCCTAAATTAATCGTTGTTTTGGTCATCATGCCATTCCAGTTTGAACCCAGCCATATGGAAATCAGTCTTGACCCTGTGCCTCATCGGTACAGTCCAGCCCGAACTGCCAAGCCAGGTCCTTCCTGGACTGGAACCAAGCATTCTAGGACCGGTGTCGGGGTTTCACCCCTCTTCAGCCAGGATAGCTTGATTCCAGTGGCATGGAGAGCACGGGACTCAAGTCTGGTGCACAAACAACAGTTGATGGACAGAATGCAGAACAATGTCATACATTCACCCCAGTACAGAGATCTGGGCTTCAATCCATCGTTTTTTTGCTCACCATGCCATTCCAGTATGAAACCAGCCATATGCAAATCAGTCTTGACCCTGTGCCTCATGGGAACAGTCCAGTCCGAACTGCTAAGCCAGGTCCTGCCTGGACTGGAACCAAGCATCCTAGGACAGGTTTTGGGGTTAAACCCCTCTTCAGCCAGGATAGGTTGATTCCAGTGGCATGGAGAGCACGGGACTCACGTCTGAGCATACCCGTCCCACTCGGGGTGACAAATGCAAAAACAACACTTGATGGACAGAATGCAGAACAATGTCATACATTCACCCCAGTACAGAGATCTGGCCCTAAATCCATCGTTTTTTTGCTCACCATGCCATTCCAGTATGAAATCAGCCATATGCAAATCAGTCTTGACCCTGTGCCTCATGGGAACAGTCCAGCCCGAACTGCCAAGCCAGGTCCTGCCAGGACTGGTACCAAGCATCCTAGGACCGGTTTCGGGGTTTCACCCCTCTTCAGCCAGGATAGCTTGATTCCAGTGGCATGGAGAACACGGGACTCACGTCTGAGCATTCCCGTCCCACTCGGGGTGACAAATGCAAAAACAACAGTTGATGGACAGAATGCAGAACAATGTCATACATTCACCCCAGTACATAGATCTGGGCCTAATTCCATCGTTTGTTTGCTCACCATGCCATTCCAGTTTGAACCCAGCCATATGCAATTCAGTCTTGACCCTGTGCCTCATGGGAACAGTCCAGCCCGAACTGCCAAGCCAGGTCCTGCCTGGAATGGAACCAAGCATCCTAGGACCGGTTTCGGGGATTCACCCCTCTTCCGCCAGGATAGCTTGATTCCAGTGTCATGGAGAGCACGAGACTCACGTCTGAGCATACCTTTCCCACTCGGGGTGACAAATGCAAAAACAACAGTTGATGGACAGAATGCAGAACAATGTCATACATTCACCCCAGTACAGAGATCTGGCCCTAAATCCATCGTTTTTTTGCCCACCATGCCATTCCAGTTTGAACCCAGCCATATGCAAATCAGTCTTGATCCTGTGCCTCATGGGAACAGTCCAGCCCGAACTGCCAAGCCAGGTCCTCCCTGGACTGGAACCAAGCATCCTAGGACCGGTTTCGGGGATTCACCCCTCTTCAGCCAGGGTAGCTTGATTCCAGTGGCATGGAGAGCACAAGACCCACGTCTGGGCATACCCTTCCCACTCGGTGTGACAAATGCAAAAACAACAGTTGATGGACAGAATGCAGAACAATGTCATACATTCACCCCAGTACAGAGATCTGGGCCTAAATCCATCGTTTTTTTGCTCTCCATGCCGTTCCCGTTTGCACCCAGCCATATGCAAATCAGTCTTGACTCTGTGTGTGATGGGTACAGTCTAGCCCGAACTGCCAAGCCAGGTCCTCCCTGGACTGGAAACAAGCATCCTAGGACCGGTTTTGGGGTTTCACCCCTCTTCAGCCAGGGTAGCTTGATTCCAGTGGCATGGAGAGCACGGGATCCACGTCTGGGCATACCCTTCCCACTCGGGTGACAAATGCAAAAACAACAGTTGATGGACAGAATGCAGAACAGTGTCATACATTCACCCCAGTTCAGAGATCTGGGCCTAAATCCATAGTTTTTTTGCTCACCATGCTGTTCCAGTTTGAACCCAGCCATATGCAAATCAGTCTTGACCCTGTGCCTCATGGGTACAGTCCAGCCCGGACTGCCAAGCCAGGTCCTCCCTGGACTGGAAACAAGCATCCCAGGACTGGTTTCAGGGTTTCACCCCTCTTCAGCCAGGATAGCTTGATTCCAGTGGTATGGAGAGCACGGGACCCACGTCTGGGCATACCCTTCCCACTCGGGGTGACAAATGCAAAAACAACAGTTGATGGACAGAACGCAGAACAATGTCATACATTCACCCCAATACAGAGATCTGAGCCTAAATCCATTGTTTGTTTGCTCACCATGCCGTTCCAGTTTGAACCCAGCCATATGCAAATCAGTCTTGACCCTGTGCCTCATGGGTACAGTCCAGCCCGAACTGCCAAGCCAGGTCCTCCCAGGACTGGAAACAAGCATCCTAGGACCGGTTTTGGGGATTCACCCCTCTTCAGCCAGGGTAGCTTGATTCCAGTGGCATGGAGAGCACAAGACCCACGTCTGGGCATACCCTTCCCACTCGGGTGACGAATGCAAAATCAACAGTTGATGGACAGAATGCAGATCAGTGTCATACATTCACCCCAGTACAGAGATCTGGGCCTAAATCCATCGTTTAATTGCTCACCATGCCGTTCCAGTTTGAACCCAGCCATATGGAAATCAGTCTTGACCCTGTGCCTCATGGGTACAGTCCAGCCCGAACTGCGAAGCCAGGTCTCCCTGGACTGGAAACAAGCATCCTAGGACCGGTTTCGGGGTTTCACCCATCTTCAGCCAGGATAGCTTGATTCCAGTGGCATGGAGAGCACGGGACCCACATATGGGCATACCCGTCCCACTCGGGGTGACAAATGCAAAAACAACAGTTGATGGACAGAATGCAGAACAATGTCATACATTCACTCCAGTACAGAGATCTGGGCCTAAATCCATCGTTTTATTTCTCACCATGCCATTCCAGTTTGAACCCAGCCATATGCAAATCAGTCCTGACTCTGTGCCTCATGGGAACAGTCCATCCCGAACTCCTAAGCCAGGTCCTCCCTGGACTGGAAACAAGCATCCTAGGACCGGTTTCGGGGTTTCACCCCTCTTCAGCTAGGATAGCTTGATTCCAGTGGCTTGGAGAGCATGGGACTCACGTCTGAGCATACCCGTCCCACTCGGGGTGACAAATGCAAAAACAACAGTGGATGGACAGAATGCAGGACAATGTCCTACATTCACCTCAATACAGAGATCTGGGCCTAAATCCATCGTTTTTTTCTCACCATGCCATTCCAGTATGAATCCAGCCATATGCAATTCAGTCTTGACCCTGTGCCTCATGGGAACAGTCCAGCCCGAACTGCCAAGCCAGGTCCTCCCTGGACTGGAAACAAGCATCCTAAGACCGGTTTCAGGGTTTCACCCCTCTTCAGCCAGGATAGCTTGATTCCAGTGGCATGGAGAGCACTGGACTCACGTCTGAGCATACTCGTCCCACTCGGGGTGACAAATGCAAAAAAAACAGTTGATGGACAGAATGCAGAACAATGTCATACATTCACCCCAGTACAGAGATCTGGGCCTAAATCCATCGGTTTTTTTGCTCACCATGCCATTCCAGTATGAACCCAGCCATATGCAATTCAGTCTTGACCCTGTGCCTCATGGGAACAGTCCAGCCCGAACTGCTAAGCCAGGTCCTGCCTGGACTGGAACCAAGCATCCTAGGACCGGTTTTGGGGTTTCACCCCTCATGAGCCAGGATAGCTTGATTCCAGTGGCATGGAGAGAACGGGACTCATGTCTGAGCATACCCGTCCCACTCGGGGTGACAAATGCAAAAACAACAGTTGATGGACAGAATGCAGAACAATGTCATACATTCTCCCCTGTACAGAGATCTGGGCCTAAATCCATAGTTTGTTTGCTCATCATGCCATTCCAGTTTGAACCCAGCCATATGCAAATCAGTCTTGACCCTGTACCTCATGGGAACAGTTCAGCCCAGACTGCCAAGCCAGGTCCTCCCTGGACTGGAACCAAGCATCCTAGGACCGGTTTTGGGGTTTCACCCCTCATGAGCCAGGATAGCTTGATTCCAGTGGCATGGAGAGAACGGGACTCATGTCTGAGCATACCCGTCCCACTCGGGGTGACAAATGCAAAAACAACAGTTGATGGACAGAATGCAGAACAATGTCATACATTCACCCCAGTACAGCTATCTGGGCCTAAATCCATCGTTTTTTAGCTCACCATGCCGTTCCAGTTTGAACCCAGCCATATGCAAATCAGTCTTGACCCTGTGCCTCATGGGTACAGTCCAGCCCGGACTGCCAAGCCAGGTCCTCCCTGGAGTGGAAACAAGCATTCTAGGACCGGTTTCGGGGTTTCAACCCTCTTCAGCCAGGAGAGCTTGATTCCAGTGGCATGGAGAGCACGGGACCCACGTCTGAGCATACCCTTCCCACTCTGGGTGACAAATGCAAAAACAACAGTTGATGGACAGAATGCAGAACAATGTCATACATTCACCCCAGTACAGAGATCTGGGCCTAAATCCATCGTTTTTTTTGCTCACCATGCCATTCCAGTATGAACCCAGCCATATGCAATTCAGTCTTGAACCTGTGCCTCATGGGAACAGTCCAGCCCGAACTGCTAAGCCAGGTCCTGCCTGGACTGGAACCAAGCATCCTAGGACCGGTTTTGGGGTTTCACCCCTCATGAGCCAGGATAGCTTGATTCCAGTGGCATGGAGAGCACGGGACTCATGTCTGAGCATACCCGTCCCACTCGGGGTGAGAAATGCAAAAACAACTGTTGATGGACAGAATTCAGAACAATGTCATACATTCACCCCAGTACAGAGATCTGGGCATAAATCCATCGTTTTTTGCTCACCATGCCTTTCCAGTTTGAACTCATCCATTTGCAAATCTGTCTTGACCCTGTGCCTCATGGGTACAGTCCAGCCCGAACTGCCAAGTCAGGTCCTCCCTGGACTGGAAACAAGCATCCTAGGACCGATTTCGTGGTTTAACCCCTCTTCAGCCAGGATAGCTTGATTCCAGTGGCATGGAGAGCACGGGACTCACGTCTGAGAGTACCTGTCCCACTCGGGATGACAAATGCAAAAACAACAGTTGATGGACAGAATGCAGAACAATGTCATACATTCGCCCCTGTACAGAGATCCGGGCCTAAATCCATAGTTTGTTTGCTCATCATGCCATTCCAGTTTGAACCCAGCCATATGCAAATCAGTCTTGACCCTGTACCTCATGGGAACAGTCCAGCCCAGACTGCCAAGCCAGGTCCTCCCTGGACTGGAACCAAGCATCCTAGGACCGGTTTCGGGGTTTTACCCCTCTTCAGACAGGATACCTTGATTCCAGTGGCATGGAGAGCACGGGACCCACGTCTGGGCATTCCATTCCCACTCGGGGTGACTAATGCAAAAACAACAGATGATGAACAGAATGCAGAACAATGTCATACATTCACCCCAGTACAGCGATCTGGGCCTAAATCCATCGTTTTTTAGCTCACCATGCCGTTCCAGTTTGAACCCAGCCGTATGCAAATCAGTCTTGACCCTGTGCCTCATGGGTACAGTCCAGCCCGGACTGCCAAGCCAGGTCCTCCCTGGACTGGAAACAAGAATTCTAGGACCGGTTTCGGGGTTTCAACCCTCTTCAGCCAGGAGAGCTTGATTCCAGTGGCATGGAGAGCACGGGACCCACGTCTGAGCATACCCTTCCCACTCTGGGTGACAAATGCAAAAACAACAGTTGATGGATAGAATGCAGAACAATGTCATACATTCACCCCAGTACAGAGATCTGGGCCTAAATCCATCGTTTTTTTTGCTCACCATGCCATTCCAGTATGAACCCAGCCATATGCAATTCAGTCTTGAACCTGTGCCTCATGGGAACAGTCCAGCCCGAACTGCTAAGCCAGGTCCTGCCTGGACTGGAACCAAGCATCCTAGGACCGGTTTTGGGGTTTCACTCCTCATGAGCCAGGATAGCTTGATTCCAGTGGCATGGAGAGCACGGGACTCATGTCTGAGCATACCCGTCCCACTCGGGGTGAGAAATGCAAAAACAACTGTTGATGGACAGAATTCAGAACAATGTCATACATTCACCCCAGTACAGAGATCTGGGCATAAATCCATCGTTTTTTGCTCACCATGCCTTTCCAGTTTGAACTCATCCATTTGCAAATCTGTCTTGACCCTGTGCCTCATGGGAACAGTCCAGCCCAGACTGCCAAGCCAGGTCCTCCCTGGACTGGAACCAAGCATCCTAGGACCGGTTTCGGGGTTTTACCCCTCTTCAGACAGGATAGCTTGATTCCAGTGGCATGGAGAGCACGGGACCCACGTCTGGGCATTCCATTCCCACTCGGGGTGACTAATGCAAAAACAACAGATGATGAACAGAATGCAGAACAATGTCATACATTCACCCCAGTACAGAGATCTGGGCCTAAATCCATCGTTATTTTGCTCACCATGCCGTTCCAGTTTGAACCCAGCCATATGCAAATCAGTCTTGACCCTGTGCCTCATGGGTACAGTCCAGCCCGGACTGCCAAGCCAGGTCCTTCCTGGACTGGAAACAAGCATCCTAGGACCACTTTCAGGGTTTTACCCCTCTTCAGCCAGGATAGCTTGATTCCAGTGGCATGGAGAGCACGGGACCCACGTCTGGGCATACCCTTCCCACTCGGGGTGACAAATGCAAAAAGAGCAGTTGATGGACAGAATGCAGAACAATGCCATACATTCACCCCAGTACAGAGATCTGGGCCTAAATCCATTGTTTGTTTGCTCACCATGCCGTTCCAGTTTGAACCCAGCCATATGCAAATCAGTCTTGACCCTGTGCCTCATGGGTACAGTCCAGCCCGAACTGCCAAGCCAGGTCCTCCCTGGACTGGAACCAAGCATCCTAGGACCGGTTTCGGGGTTTCACCCCTCTTCAGCCAGGATAGCTTGATTCCAGTGGCATGGAGACCACGGCACTCACGTCTGAGCATACTCGTCCCACTCGGGGTGGCTAATGCAAAAACAACAGTTGATGGACAGAATGCAGAACAATGTCATACATTCTACCCAGTACAGAGATCTGGGCCTAAATCCATCGTTTTTTTGCTCACAATGCTATTCCAGTTTGAATCCAGCCATATGCAAATCAGTCTTGACCCTGTGCCTCATGGGTACAGTCCAGCCCGAACTGCCAAGCCAGGTCCTCCCTGGACTGGAACCAAGCATCCTAGGACCGGTTTCAGGGTTTCACCCCTCTTCAGCCAGGATAGCTTGATTCCAGTGGCATGGAGAGCACGGCACTCACGTCTGAGCATACTCGTCCCACTCAAGGTGGCTAATGCAAAAACAACAGTTGATGGACAGAATGCAGAACAATGTCATACATTCTACCCAGTACAGAGATCTGGGCCTAAATCCATCGTTTTTTTGCTCACAATGCTATTCCAGTTTGAATCCAGCCATATGCAAATCAGTCTTGACCCTGTGCCTCATGGGTACAGTCCAGCCCGAACTGCCAATCCAGGTCCTCCCTGGACTGGAACCAAGCATCCTAGGACCGGTTTCGGGGTTTCACCCCTCTTCAGGCGGGATAGCTTGATTCCAGTGGCATGGAGAGCACGGGACCCGCGTCTGGGCATTCCATTCCCACTCGAGGTGACAAATGCAAAAACAACAGATGAGGAACAGAAGGCAGAACAATTTCATACATTCACCCCAGTACAGAGATCTGGGCCTAAATCCATCGTTTTTTAGCTCACCATGCCGTTCCAGTTTGAACCCAGCCATATGCAAATCAGTCTTGACCCTGTGCCTCATGGGTACAGTCCAGCCCGGACTGCCAAGCCAGGTCCTCCCTGGACTGGAAACAAGCATTCTAGGACCGGTTTCGGGGTTTCAACCCTCTTCAGCCAGGATAGCTTGATTCCAGTGGCATGGAGAGCACGGGACCCACGTCTGAGCATACCCTTCCCACTCCGGGTGACAAATGCAAAAACAACAGTTGATGGACAGAATGCAGAACAATGTCATACATTCACCCCAGTACAGAGATCTGGGCCTAAATCCATTGTTTTATTGCTCACCATGCCATTCCAGTTTGAACCCAGCCATATGCAAATCAGTCTTGACCCTGTGCCTCATGGGTACAGTCCAGCCCGAACTGCCAAGCTGGGTCCTCCCTGGACTGGAAACAAGCATCCTAAGACCGGTTTCATGGATTCACCCCTCTTCAGCCAGGATAGCTTGATTCCAGTGGCATGGAGAGCACGGGACCCACGTCTGGGCATACCCTTCCCACTCGGGGTGACAAATGCAAAAACAACAGTTGATGGACAGAATGCAGAACAATGTCATACATTCACCCCAGTACAGAGATCTGGGCCTAAATCCATCGTTTTTTTGCTCACCATGCCATTTCAGTATGAACCCAGCCATATGCAAATCATTCTTGACCCTGTGCCTCATGGGAACAGTCCAGCCCGAACTGCTAAGCCAGGTCCTGCCTGGACTGGAACAAAGCATCCTAGGACCGGTTTCGGGGTTTCACCCCTCTTCAGCCAGGATAGCTTGATTCCAGTGGCATGGAGAGCACGGGACTCACGTCTGAGCATACCCGTCCCACTCGGGGTGAAAAAAGCGAAAACAACAGTTGATGGACAGAATGCAGAACAATGTCATACATTCACCCCAGTACAGAGATCTGGGCCTAAATCCATCGTTGTTTTGCTCACCATGCTATTCCAGTTTGAACCCAGCCATATGCAAATCAGCCTTGACCCTGTGCCTCATGGGAACAGTCCAGCCCGAACTGCCAAGCCAGGTCCTCCCTGGACTGGAACCAAGCATCCTAGGACCGGTTTCGGGGTTTCACCCCTCTTCAGCCAGGATAGCTTGATTCCAGTGGCATGGAGAGCACGGCACTCACGTCTGAGCATACCCGTCCCACTCGGGGTGGCTAATGCAAAAACAACAGTTGATGGACAGAATGCAGAACAATATCATACATTCTACCCAGTACAGAGATCTGGGCCTAAATCCATCGTTTTTTTGCTCACCATGCTATTCCAGTTTGAATCCAGCCATATGCAAATCAGTCTTGACCCTGTGCCTCATGGGTACAGTCCAGCCCGAACTGCCAAGCCAGGTCCTCCCTGGACTGGAACCAAGCATCCTAGGACCGGTTTCGGGGTTTCAACCCTCTTCAGGCGGGATAGCTTGATTACAGTGACATGGAGAGCACGGGACCCGCGTCTGGGCATTCCATTCCCACTCGGGGTGACAAATGCAAAAACAACAGATGAGGAACAGAAGGCAGAACAATGTCATACATTCACCCCAGTACAGCGATCTGGGCCTAAATCCATCGTTTTTTAGCTCACCATGCCGTTCCAGTTTGAACCCAGCCATATGCAAATCAGTCTTGACCCTGTGCCTCATGGGTACAGTCCAGCCCGGACTGCCAAGCCAGGTCCTCCCTGGACTGGAAACAAGCATTCTAGGACCGGTTTCGGGGTTTCAACCCTCTTCAGCCAGGATAGCTTGATTCCAGTGGCATGGAGAGCACGGGACCCACGTCTGAGCATACCCTTCCCACTCCGGGTGACAAATGCAAAAACAACAGTTGATGGACAGAATGCAGAACAATGTCATACATTCACCCCAGTACAGAGATCTGGGCCTAAATCCATCGTTTTATTGCTCACCATGCCATTCCAGTTTGAACCCAGCCATATGCAAATCAGTCTTGACCCTGTGCCTCATGGGTACAGTCCAGCCCGAACTGCCAAGCCAGGTCCTCCCTGGACTGGAAACAAGCATCCTAAGACCGGTTTCAGGGTTTCACCCCTCTTCAGCCAGGATAGCTTGATTCCAGTGGCATGGAGAGCACGGGAACCACGTCTGGGCATACCCTTCCCACTTGGGGTGACAAATGCAAAAACAACAGTTGATGGACAGAATGCAGAACAATGTCATACATTCACCCCAGTACAGAGATCTAGGCCTAAATCCATTGTTTTTTTGCTCACCATGCCATTTCAGTATGAACCCAGCCATATGCAAATCAGTTTTGACCCTGTGCCTCATGGGAACAGTCCTGCCCGAACTGCTGAGACAGGTCCTGCCTGGACTGGAATCAAGCATCCTAGCACAGGTTTCGAGGTTTCACCCCTCTTCAGCTAGGATAGCTTGATTCCAGTGTCATGGAGAGCACGGGACTCACGTCTGAGCATACCTGTCCCACTCGGGGTGACAAATGCAAAAACAACACCTGATGGACAGAATGCAGAACAATGTCACACATTCACCCCAGTACAGAGATCTGGGCTTAAAGCCATTGTTTTTTTGCCCAGCATGCCACTCCAGTATGAACCCAGCCATATGCAAATCATTCTTGACCCTGTGCCTCATGGGAACAGTCCAGCCCGAACTGCTAAGCCAGGTCCTGCTTGGACTGGAACAAAGCATCCTAGGACCGGTTTCGGGGTTTCACCCCTCTTCAGCCAGGATAGCTTGATTCCAGTGGCATGGAGAGCACGGGACTCACGTCTGAGCATACCCGTCCCACTCGGGGTGAAAAAAGCGAAAACAACAGTTGATGGACAGAATGCAGAACAATGTCATACATTCACCCCAGTACAGAGATCTGGGCCTAAATCCATCGTTTTTTTGCTCACCATGCCATTCCAGTATGAACCCAGCCATATGCAAATCAGTGTTGACCCTGTGCCTCATGGGAACAGTCCAGCCCGAACTGCTAACCCTGGTCCTGCCTGGACTGGAACCAAGCATCCTATTACCGGTTTCGGGGTTTCACCCCTCTTCAGCCAGGATAGCTTGATTCCAGTGGCATGGAGAGCACAGGACTCACGTCTGGGCATACCCGTCCCACTCGGGGTGACAAATGCAAACACAACAGTTGATGGACAGAATGCAGAACAATGTCATACATTCACCCCAGTACAGAGATCTGGGCCTAAATCCATCGTTGTTTTGCTCACCATGCTATTCCAGTTTGAACCCAGCCATATGCAAATCAGCCTTGACCCTGTGCCTCATGGGAACAGTCCAGCCCGAACTGCCAAGCCAGGTCCTCCCTGGACTGGAACCAAGCATCCTAGGACCGGTTTCGGGGTTTCACCCCTCTTCAGCCAGGATAGCTTGATTCCAGTGGCATGGAGAGCACGGCACTCACGTCTGAGCATACCCGTCCCACTCGGGGTGGCTAATGCAAAAACAACAGTTGATGGACAGAATGCAGAACAATGTCATACATTCTACCCAGTACAGAGATCTGGGCCTAAATCCATCGTTTTTTTGCTCACCATGCTATTCCAGTTTGAATCCAGCCATATGCAAATCAGTCTTGACCCTGTGCCTCATGGGTACAGTCCAGCCCGAACTGCCAAGCCAGGTCCTCCCTGGACTGGAACCAAGCATCCTAGGACCGGTTTCGGGGTTTTAACCCTCTTCAGGCGGGATAGCTTGATTACAGTGACATGGAGAGCACGGGACCCGCGTCTGGGCATTCCATTCCCACTCGGGGTGACAAATGCAAAAACAACAGATGAGGAACAGAAGGCAGAACAATGTCATACATTCACCCCAGTACAGCGATCTGGGCCTAAATCCATCGTTTTTTAGCTCACCATGCCGTTCCAGTTTGAACCCAGCCATATGCAAATCAGTCTTGACCCTGTGCCTCATGGGTACAGTCCAGCCCGGACTGCCAAGCCAGGTCCTCCCTGGACTGGAAACAAGCATTCTAGGACCGGTTTCGGGGTTTCAACCCTCTTCAGCCAGGATAGCTTGATTCCAGTGGCATGGAGAGCACGGGACCCACGTCTGAGCATACCCTTCCCACTCCGGGTGACAAATGCAAAAACAACAGTTGATGGACAGAATGCAGAACAATGTCATACATTCACCCCAGTACAGAGATCTGGGCCTAAATCCATCGTTTTATTGCTCACCATGCCATTCCAGTTTGAACCCAGCCATATGCAAATCAGTCTTGACCCTGTGCCTCATGGGTACAGTCCAGCCCGAACTGCCAAGCCAGGTCCTCCCTGGACTGGAAACAAGCATCCTAAGACCGGTTTCAGGGTTTCACCCCTCTTCAGCCAGGATAGCTTGATTCCAGTGGCATGGAGAGCACGGGAACCACGTCTGGGCATACCCTTCCCACTTGGGGTGACAAATGCAAAAACAACAGTTGATGGACAGAATGCAGAACAATGTCATACATTCACCCCAGTACAGAGATCTAGGCCTAAATCCATCGTTTTTTTGCTCACCATGCCATTTCAGTATGAACCCAGCCATATGCAAATCAGTTTTGACCCTGTGCCTCATGGGAACAGTCCTGCCCGAACTGCTTAGACAGGTCCTGCCTGGACTGGAATCAAGCATCCTAGCACAGGTTTCGGGGTTTCACCCCTCTTCAGCTAGGATAGCTTGATTCCAGTGTCATGGAGAGCACGGGACTCACGTCTGAGCATACCTGTCCCACTCGGGGTGACAAATGAAAAAACAAAACCTGATGGACAGAATGCAGAACAATGTCATACATTCACCCCAGTACAGAGATCTGGGCTTAAAGCCATTGTATTTTTGCCCAGCATGCCACTCCAGTATGAACCCAGCCATATGCAAATCATTCTTGACCCTGTGCCTCATGGGAACAGTCCAGCCCGAACTGCTAAGCCAGGTCCTGCCTGGACTGGAACAAAGCATCCTAGGACCGGTTTTGGGGTTTCACCCCTCTTCAGCCAGGATAGCTTGATTCCAGTGGCATGGAGAGCACGGGACTCATGTCTGAGCATACCCGTCCCACTCGGGGTGAGAAATGCAAAAACAACTGTTGATGGACAGAATTCAGAACAATGTCATACATTCACCCCAGTACAGAGATCTGGGCATAAATCCATCGTTTTTTGCTCACCATGCCTTTCCAGTTTGAACTCATCCATTTGCAAATCTGTCTTGACCCTGTGCCTCATGGGAACAGTCCAGCCCAGACTGCCAAGCCAGGTCCTCCCTGGACTGGAACCAAGCATCCTAGGACCGGTTTCGGGGTTTTACCCCTCTTCAGACAGGATAGCTTGATTCCAGTGGCATGGAGAGCACGGGACCCACGTCTGGGCATTCCATTCCCACTCGGGGTGACTAATGCAAAAACAACAGATGATGAACAGAATGCAGAACAATGTCATACATTCACCCCAGTACAGAGATCTGGGCCTAAATCCATCGTTATTTTGCTCACCATGCCGTTCCAGTTTGAACCCAGCCATATGCAAATCAGTCTTGACCCTGTGCCTCATGGGTACAGTCCAGCCCGGACTGCCAAGCCAGGTCCTTCCTGGACTGGAAACAAGCATCCTAGGACCACTTTCAGGGTTTTACCCCTCTTCAGCCAGGATAGCTTGATTCCAGTGGCATGGAGAGCACGGGACCCACGTCTGGGCATACCCTTCCCACTCGGGGTGACAAATGCAAAAAGAGCAGTTGATGGACAGAATGCAGAACAATGCCACACATTCACCCCAGTACAGAGATCTGGGCCTAAATCCATTGTTTGTTTGCTCACCATGCCGTTCCAGTTTGAACCCAGCCATATGCAAATCAGTCTTGACCCTGTGCCTCATGGGTACAGTCCAGCCCGAACTGCCAAGCCAGGTCCTCCCTGGACTGGAACCAAGCATCCTAGGACCGGTTTCGGGGTTTCACCCCTCTTCAGCCAGGATAGCTTGATTCCAGTGGCATGGAGAGCACGGCACTCACGTCTGAGCATACTCGTCCCACTCGGGGTGGCTAATGCAAAAACAACAGTTGATGGACAGAATGCAGAACAATGTCATACATTCTACCCAGTACAGAGATCTGGGCCTAAATCCATCGTTTTTTTGCTCACAATGCTATTCCAGTTTGAATCCAGCCATATGCAAATCAGTCTTGACCCTGTGCCTCATGGGTACAGTCCAGCCCGAACTGCCAAGCCAGGTCCTCCCTGGACTGGAACCAAGCATCCTAGGACCGGTTTCAGGGTTTCACCCCTCTTCAGCCAGGATAGCTTGATTCCAGTGGCATGGAGAGCACGGCACTCACGTCTGAGCATACTCGTCCCACTCAAGGTGGCTAATGCAAAAACAACAGTTGATGGACAGAATGCAGAACAATGTCATACATTCTACCCAGTACAGAGATCTGGGCCTAAATCCATCGTTTTTTTGCTCACAATGCTATTCCAGTTTGAATCCAGCCATATGCAAATCAGTCTTGACCCTGTGCCTCATGGGTACAGTCCAGCCCGAACTGCCAATCCAGGTCCTCCCTGGACTGGAACCAAGCATCCTAGGACCGGTTTCGGGGTTTCACCCCTCTTCAGGCGGGATAGCTTGATTCCAGTGGCATGGAGAGCACGGGACCCGCGTCTGGGCATTCCATTCCCACTCGAGGTGACAAATGCAAAAACAACAGATGAGGAACAGAAGGCAGAACAATTTCATACATTCACCCCAGTACAGAGATCTGGGCCTAAATCCATCGTTTTTTAGCTCGCCATTCCAGTTTGAACCCAGCCATATGCAATTCAGTCTTGACCCTGTGCCTCATGGGAACAGTCCAGCCCGAACTGCCAAGCCAGGTCCTGCCTGGAATGGAACCAAGCATCCTAGGACCGGTTTCGGGGATTCATCCCTCTTCCGCCAGGATAGCTTGATTCCAGTGTCATGGAGAGCACGAGACTCACGTCTGAGCATACCTTTCCCACTCGGGGTGACAAATGCAAAAACAACAGTTGATGGACAGAATGCAGAACAATGTCATACATTCACCCCAGTACAGAGATCTGGCCCTAAATCCATCGTTTTTTTGCTCACCATGCCATTCCAGTTTGAACCCAGCCATATGCAAATCAGTCTTGATCCTGTGCCTCATGGGAACAGTCCAGCCCGAACTGCCAAGCCAGGTCCTCCCTGGACTGGAACCAAGCATCCTAGGACCGGTTTCGGGGTCACACCCCTCTTCAGCCAGGATAGCTTGATTCCAGTGGCATGGAGAGCACGGGACTCACGTCTGAGCATACCCGTCCCACTCGGTGTGACAAATGCAAAAACAACAGTTGATGGACAGAATGCAGAACAATGTCATACATTCACCCCAGTACAGAGATCTGGGCCTAAATCCATCGTTTTTTTGCTCTCCATGCCGTTCCCGTTTGCACCCAGCCATATGCAAATCAGTCTTGACTCTGTGTGTGATGGGTACAGTCTAGCCCGAACTGCCAAGCCAGGTCCTCCCTGGACTGGAAACAAGCATCCTAGGACCGGTTTTGGGGTTTCACCCCTCTTCAGCCAGGGTAGCTTGATTCCAGTGGCATGGAGAGCACGGGATCCACGTCTGGGCATACCCTTCCCACTCGGGTGACAAATGCAAAAACAACAGTTGATGGACAGAATGCAGAACAGTGTCATACATTCACCCCAGTTCAGAGATCTGGGCCTAAATCCATAGTTTTTTTGCTCACCATGCTGTTCCAGTTTGAACCCAGCCATATGAAAATCAGTCTTGACCCTGTGCCTCATGGGTACAGTCCAGCCCGGACTGCCAAGCCAGGTCCTCCCTGGACTGGAAACAAGCATCCCAGGACTGGTTTCAGGGTTTCACCCCTCTTCAGCCAGGATAGCTTGATTCCAGTGGTATGGAGAGCACGGGACCCACGTCTGGGCATACCCTTCCCACTCGGGGTGACAAATGCAAAAACAACAGTTGATGGACAGAACGCAGAACAATGTCATACATTCACCCCAATACAGAGATCTGAGCCTAAATCCATTGTTTGTTTGCTCACCATGCCGTTCCAGTTTGAACCCAGCCATATGCAAATCAGTCTTGACCCTGTGCCTCATGGGTACAGTCCAGCCCGAACTGCCAAGCCAGGTCCTCCCAGGACTGGAAACAAGCATCCTAGGACCGGTTTTGGGGATTCACCCCTCTTCAGCCAGGGTAGCTTGATTCCAGTGGCATGGAGAGCACAAGACCCACGTCTGGGCATACCCTTCCCACTCGGGTGACGAATGCAAAATCAACAGTTGATGGACAGAATGCAGATCAGTGTCATACATTCACCCCAGTACAGAGATCTGGGCCTAAATCCATCGTTTAATTGCTCACCATGCCGTTCCAGTTTGAACCCAGCCATATGGAAATCAGTCTTGACCCTGTGCCTCATGGGTACAGTCCAGCCCGAACTGCGAAGCCAGGTCTCCCTGGACTGGAAACAAGCATCCTAGGACCGGTTTCGGGGTTTCACCCATCTTCAGCCAGGATAGCTTGATTCCAGTGGCATGGAGAGCACGGGACCCACATATGGGCATACCCGTCCCACTCGGGGTGACAAATGCAAAAACAACAGTTGATGGACAGAATGCAGAACAATGTCATACATTCACTCCAGTACAGAGATCTGGGCCTAAATCCATCGTTTTATTTCTCACCATGCCATTCCAGTTTGAACCCAGCCATATGCAAATCAGTCCTGACTCTGTGCCTCATGGGAACAGTCCAGCCCGAACTGCTAAGCCAGGTCCTGACTGGACTGGAATCAAGCTTCCTAGCACCGGTTGCGGGATATCACCCCCCTTCAGCCAGGATAGCTTGATTCCAGTGGCATGGAGAGCACGGGACTCACGTCTGAGCTTACCCGTCCCACTCGGGGTGACAAATGAAAAAACAACAGTTGATGGACAGAATGCAGAACAATGTCATACATTCACCCCAGTACAGAGATCTGGGCCTAAATCCATCGTTTTTTTACTCACCATGCCATTCCAGTATGAACCCAGCCATATGCAAATCAGTCTTGACCCTGTGCCACCTGGGAACACTCCAGCCCGAACTGCTAAGCCAGGTCCTGCCTGGACTGGAACCAAGCATCCTAGGACCGGTTTCGGGGTTTTACCCCTCTTCAGCCAGGATAGCTTGATTCCAGTGGCAAGGAGAGCACGGGACTCACGTCTGAGCATACCCGTCCCACTCGGGGTGACAAATGCAAAAAAAACAGTTGATGGACAGAATGCAGAACAATGTCATACATTCACCCCAGTACAGAGATCTGGGCCTAAATCCATCGTTTTTTTTGCTCACCATGCCATTCCAGTATGAACCCAGCCATATGCAATTCAGTCTTGACCCTGTGCCTCATGGGAACAGTCCAGCCCGAACTGCTAAGCCAGGTCCTGCCTGGATTGGAACCAAGCATCCTAGGACCGGTTTTGGGGTTTCACCCCTCATGAGCCAGGATAGCTTGATTCCAGTGGCATGGAGAGAACGGGACTCATGTCTGAGCATACCCGTCCCACTCGGGGTGACAAATGCAAAAACAACAGTTGATGGACAGAATGCAGAACAATGTCATACATTCGCCCCTGTACAGAGATCTGGGCCTAAATCCATAGTTTGTTTGCTCATCATGCCATTCCAGTTTGAACCCAGCCATATGCAAATCAGTCTTGACCCTGTACCTCATGGGAACAGTTCAGCCCAGACTGCCAAGCCAGGTCCTCCCTGGACTGGAACCAAGCATCCTAGGACCGGTTTCGGGGTTTTACCCCTCTTCAGACAGGATACCTTGATTCCAGTGGCATGGAGAGCACGGGACCCACGTCTGGGCATTCCATTCCCACTCGGGGTGACTAATGCAAAAACAACAGATGATGAACAGAATGCAGAACAATGTCATACATTCACCCCAGTACAGCTATCTGGGCCTAAATCCATCGTTTTTTAGCTCACCATGCCGTTCCAGTTTGAACCCAGCCATATGCAAATCAGTCTTGACCCTGTGCCTCATGGGTACAGTCCAGCCCGGACTGCCAAGCCAGGTCCTCCCTGGACTGGAAACAAGCATTCTAGGACCGGTTTCGGGGTTTCAACCCTCTTCAGCCAGGAGAGCTTGATTCCAGTGGCATGGAGAGCACGGGACCCACGTCTGAGCATACCCTTCCCACTCTGGGTGACAAATGCAAAAACAACAGTTGATGGACAGAATGCAGAACAATGTCATACATTCACCCCAGTACAGAGATCTGGGCCTAAATCCATCGTTTTTTTTGCTCACCATGCCATTCCAGTATGAACCCAGCCATATGCAATTCAGTCTTGAACCTGTGCCTCATGGGAACAGTCCAGCCCGAACTGCTAAGCCAGGTCCTGCCTGGACTGGAACCAAGCATCCTAGGACCGGTTTTGGGGTTTCACCCCTCATGAGCCAGGATAGCTTGATTCCAGTGGCATGGAGAGCACGGGACTCATGTCTGAGCATACCCGTCCCACTCGGGGTGAGAAATGCAAAAACAACTGTTGATGGACAGAATTCAGAACAATGTCATACATTCACCCCAGTACAGAGATCTGGGCATACATACATCGTTTTTTGCTCACCATGCCTTTCCAGTTTGAACTCATCCATTTGCAAATCTGTCTTGACCCTGTGCCTCATGGGTACAGTCCAGCCCGAACTGCCAAGTCAGGTCCTCCCTGGACTGGAAACAAGCATCCTAGGACCGATTTCGTGGTTTAACCCCTCTTCAGCCAGGATAGCTTGATTCCAGTGGCATGGAGAGCACGGGACTCACGTCTGAGAGTACCTGTCCCACTCGGGATGACAAATGCAAAAACAACAGTTGATGGACAGAATGCAGAACAATGTCATACATTCGCCCCTGTACAGAGATCCGGGCCTAAATCCATAGTTTGTTTGCTCATCATGCCATTCCAGTTTGAACCCAGCCATATGCAAATCAGTCTTGACCCTGTACCTCATGGGAACAGTCCAGCCCAGACTGCCAAGCCAGGTCCTCCCTGGACTGGAACCAAGCATCCTAGGACCGGTTTCGGGGTTTTACCCCTCTTCAGACAGGATACCTTGATTCCAGTGGCATGGAGAGCACGGGACCCACGTCTGGGCATTCCATTCCCACTCGGGGTGACTAATGCAAAAACAACAGATGATGAACAGAATGCAGAACAATGTCATACATTCACCCCAGTACAGCGATCTGGGCCTAAATCCATCGTTTTTTAGCTCACCATGCCGTTCCAGTTTGAACCCAGCCATATGCAAATCAGTCTTGACCCTGTGCCTCATGGGTACAGTCCAGCCCGGACTGCCAAGCCAGGTCCTCCCTGGACTGGAAACAAGAATTCTAGGACCGGTTTCGGGGTTTCAACCCTCTTCAGCCAGGAGAGCTTGATTCCAGTGGCATGGAGAGCACGGGACCCACGTCTGAGCATACCCTTCCCACTCTGGGTGACAAATGCAAAAACAACAGTTGATGGACAGAATGCAGAACAATGTCATACATTCACCCCAGTACAGAGATCTGGGCCTAAATCCATCGTTTTTTTTGCTCACCATGCCATTCCAGTATGAACCCAGCCATATGCAATTCAGTCTTGAACCTGTGCCTCATGGGAACAGTCCAGCCCGAACTGCTAAGCCAGGTCCTGCCTGGACTGGAACCAAGCATCCTAGGACCGGTTTTGGGGTTTCACTCCTCATGAGCCAGGATAGCTTGATTCCAGTGGCATGGAGAGCACGGGACTCATGTCTGAGCATACCCGTCCCACTCGGGGTGAGAAATGCAAAAACAACTGTTGATAGACAGAATTCAGAACAATGTCATACATTCACCCCAGTACAGAGATCTGGGCATAAATCCATCGTTTTTTGCTCACCATGCCTTTCCAGTTTGAACTCATCCATTTGCAAATCTGTCTTGACCCTGTGCCTCATGGGAACAGTCCAGCCCAGACTGCCAAGCCAGGTCCTCCCTGGACTGGAACCAAGCATCCTAGGACCGGTTTCGGGGTTTTACCCCTCTTCAGACAGGATAGCTTGATTCCAGTGGCATGGAGAGCACGGGACCCACGTCTGGGCATTCCATTCCCACTCGGGGTGACTAATGCAAAAACAACAGATGATGAACAGAATGCAGAACAATGTCATACATTCACCCCAGTACAGAGATCTGGGCCTAAATCCATCGTTATTTTGCTCACCATGCCGTTCCAGTTTGAACCCAGCCATATGCAAATCAGTCTTGACCCTGTGCCTCATGGGTACAGTCCAGCCCGGACTGCCAAGCCAGGTCCTTCCTGGACTGGAAACAAGCATCCTAGGACCACTTTCAGGGTTTTACCCCTCTTCAGCCAGGATAGCTTGATTCCAGTGGCATGGAGAGCACGGTACCCACGTCTGGGCATACCCTTCCCACTCGGGGTGACAAATCCAAAAAGAGCAGTTGATGGACAGAATGCAGAACAATGCCATACATTCACCCCAGTACAGAGATCTGGGCCTAAATCCATTGTTTGTTTGCTCACCATGCCGTTCCAGTTTGAACCCAGCCATATGCAAATCAGTCTTGACCCTGTGCCTCATGGGTACAGTCCAGCCCGAACTGCCAAGCCAGGTCCTCCCTGGACTGGAACCAAGCATCCTAGGACCGGTTTCGGGGTTTCACCCCTCTTCAGCCAGGAAAGCTTGATTCCAGTGGCATGGAGAGCACGGCACTCACGTCTGAGCATACTCGTCCCACTCGGGGTGGCTAATGCAAAAACAACAGTTGATGGACAGAATGCAGAACAATGTCATACATTCTACCCAGTACAGAGATCTGGGCCTAAATCCATCGTTTTTTTGCTCACAATGCTATTCCAGTTTGAATCCAGCCATATGCAAATCAGTCTTGACCCTGTGCCTCATGGGTACAGTCCAGCCCGAACTGCCAAGCCAGGTCCTCCCTGGACTGGAACCAAGCATCCTAGGACCGGTTTCAGGGTTTCACCCCTCTTCAGCCAGGATAGCTTGATTCCAGTGGCATGGAGAGCACGGCACTCACGTCTGAGCATACTCGTCCCACTCAAGGTGGCTAATGCAAAAACAACAGTTGATGGACAGAATGCAGAACAATGTCATACATTCTACCCAGTACAGAGATCTGGGCCTAAATCCATCGTTTTTTTGCTCACAATGCTATTCCAGTTTGAATCCAGCCATATGCAAATCAGTCTTGACCCTGTGCCTCATGGGTACAGTCCAGCCCGAACTGCCAATCCAGGTCCTCCCTGGACTGGAACCAAGCATCCTAGGACCGGTTTCGGGGTTTCACCCCTCTTCAGGCGGGATAGCTTGATTCCAGTGGCATGGAGAGCACGGGACCCGCGTCTGGGCATTCCATTCCCACTCGAGGTGACAAATGCAAAAACAACAGATGAGGAACAGAAGGCAGAACAATTTCATACATTCACCCCAGTACAGAGATCTGGGCCTAAATCCATCGTTTTTTAGCTCACCATGCCGTTCCAGTTTGAACCCAGCCATATGCAAATCAGTCTTGACCCTGTGCCTCATGGGTACAGTCCAGCCCGGACTGCCAAGCCAGGTCCTCCCTGGACTGGAAACAAGCATTCTAGGACCGGTTTCGGGGTTTCAACCCTCTTCAGCCAGGATAGCTTGATTCCAGTGGCATGGAGAGCACGGGACCCACGTCTGAGCATACCCTTCCCACTCCGGGTGACAAATGCAAAAACAACAGTTGATGGACAGAATGCAGAACAATGTCATACATTCACCCCAGTACAGAGATCTGGGCCTAAATCCATTGTTTTATTGCTCACCATGCCATTCCAGTTTGAACCCAGCCATATGCAAATCAGTCTTGACCCTGTGCCTCATGGGTACAGTCCAGCCCGAACTGCCAAGCTGGGTCCTCCCTGGACTGGAAACAAGCATCCTAAGACCGGTTTCATGGATTCACCCCTCTTCAGCCAGGATAGCTTGATTCCAGTGGCATGGAGAGCACGGGACCCACGTCTGGGCATACCCTTCCCACTCGGGGTGACAAATGCAAAAACAACAGTTGATGGACAGAATGCAGAACAATGTCATACATTCACCCCAGTACAGAGATCTGGGCCTAAATCCATCGTTTTTTTGCTCACCATGCCATTTCAGTATGAACCCAGCCATATGCAAATCAGTTTTGACCCTGTGCCTCATGGGAACAGTCCTGCCCGAACTGCTGAGACAGGCCCTGCCTGGACTGGAATCAAGCATCCTAGCACAGGTTTCGAGGTTTCACCCCTCTTCAGCTAGGATAGCTTGATTCCAGTGTCATGGAGAGCACGGGACTCACGTCTGAGCATACCTGTCCCACTCGGGGTGACAAATGCAAAAACAACACCTGATGGACAGAATGCAGAACAATGTCACACATTCACCCCAGTACAGAGATCTGGGCTTAAAGCCATTGTTTTTTTGCCCAGCATGCCACTCCAGTATGAACCCAGCCATATGCAAATCATTCTTGACCCTGTGCCTCATGGGAACAGTCCAGCCCGAACTGCTAACCCTGGTCCTGCCTGGACTGGAACCAAGCATCCTATTACCGGTTTCGGGGTTTCACCCCTCTTCAGCCAGGATAGCTTGATTCCAGTGGCATGGAGAGCACAGGACTCACGTCTGGGCATACCCGTCCCACTCGGGGTGACAAATGCAAACACAACAGTTGATGGACAGAATGCAGAACAATGTCATACATTCACCCCAGTACAGAGATCTGGGCCTAAATCCATCGTTGTTTTGCTCACCATGCTATTCCAGTTTGAACCCAGCCATATGCAAATCAGCCTTGACCCTGTGCCTCATGGGAACAGTCCAGCCCGAACTGCCAAGCCAGGTCCTCCCTGGACTGGAACCAAGCATCCTAGGACCGGTTTCGGGGTTTCACCCCTCTTCAGCCAGGATAGCTTGATTCCAGTGGCATGGAGAGCACGGCACTCACGTCTGAGCATACCCGTCCCACTCGGGGTGGCTAATGCAAAAACAACAGTTGATGGACAGAATGCAGAACAATGTCATACATTCTACCCAGTACAGAGATCTGGGCCTAAATCCATCGTTTTTTTGCTCACCATGCTATTCCAGTTTGAATCCAGCCATATGCAAATCAGTCTTGACCCTGTGCCTCATGGGTACAGTCCAGCCCGAACTGCCAAGCCAGGTCCTCCCTGGACTGGAACCAAGCATCCTAGGACCGGTTTCGGGGTTTCAACCCTCTTCAGGCGGGATAGCTTGATTACAGTGACATGGAGAGCACGGGACCCGCGTCTGGGCATTCCATTCCCACTCGGGGTGACAAATGCAAAAACAACAGATGAGGAACAGAAGGCAGAACAATGTCATACATTCACCCCAGTACAGCGATCTGGGCCTAAATCCATCGTTTTTTAGCTCACCATGCCGTTCCAGTTTGAACCCAGCCATATGCAAATCAGTCTTGACCCTGTGCCTCATGGGTACAGTCCAGCCCGGACTGCCAAGCCAGGTCCTCCCTGGACTGGAAACAAGCATTCTAGGACCGGTTTCGGGGTTTCAACCCTCTTCAGCCAGGATAGCTTGATTCCAGTGGCATGGAGAGCACGGGACCCACGTCTGAGCATACCCTTCCCACTCCGGGTGACAAATGCAAAAACAACAGTTGATGGACAGAATGCAGAACAATGTCATACATTCACCCCAGTACAGAGATCTGGGCCTAAATCCATCGTTTTATTGCTCACCATGCCATTCCAGTTTGAACCCAGCCATATGCAAATCAGTCTTGACCCTGTGCCTCATGGGTACAGTCCAGCCCGAACTGCCAAGCCAGGTCCTCCCTGGACTGGAAACAAGCATCCTAAGACCGGTTTCAGGGTTTCACCCCTCTTCAGCCAGGATAGCTTGATTCCAGTGGCATGGAGAGCACGGGAACCACGTCTGGGCATACCCTTCCCACTTGGGGTGACAAATGCAAAAACAACAGTTGATGGACAGAATGCAGAACAATGTCATACATTCACCCCAGTACAGAGATCTGGGCCTAAATCCATCGTTTTTTTGCTCACCATGCCATTCCAGTATGAACCCAGCCATATGCAAATCAGTGTTGACCCTGTGCCTCATGGGAACAGTCCAGCCCGAACTGCTAACCCTGGTCCTGCCTGGACTGGAACCAAGCATCCTATTACCGGTTTCGGGGTTTCACCCCTCTTCAGCCAGGATAGCTTGATTCCAGTGGCATGGAGAGCACAGGACTCACGTCTGGGCATACCCGTCCCACTCGGGGTGACAAATGCAAACACAACAGTTGATGGACAGAATGCAGAACAATGTCATACATTCACCCCAGTACAGAGATCTGGGCCTAAATCCATCGTTGTTTTGCTCACCATGCTATTCCAGTTTGAACCCAGCCATATGCAAATCAGCCTTGACCCTGTGCCTCATGGGAACAGTCCAGCCCGAACTGCCAAGCCAGGTCCTCCCTGGACTGGAACCAAGCATCCTAGGACCGGTTTCGGGGTTTCACCCCTCTTCAGCCAGGATAGCTTGATTCCAGTGGCATGGAGAGCACGGCACTCACGTCTGAGCATACCCGTCCCACTCGGGGTGGCTAATGCAAAAACAACAGTTGATGGACAGAATGCAGAACAATGTCATACATTCTACCCAGTACAGAGATCTGGGCCTAAATCCATCGTTTTTTTGCTCACCATGCTATTCCAGTTTGAATCCAGCCATATGCAAATCAGTCTTGACCCTGTGCCTCATGGGTACAGTCCAGCCCAAACTGCCAAGCCAGGTCCTCCCTGGACTGGAACCAAGCATCCTAGGACCGGTTTCGGGGTTTCAACCCTCTTCAGGCGGGATAGCTTGATTACAGTGACATGGAGAGCACGGGACCCGCGTCTGGGCATTCCATTCCCACTCGGGGTGACAAATGCAAAAACAACAGATGAGGAACAGAAGGCAGAACAATGTCATACATTCACCCCAGTACAGCGATCTGGGCCTAAATCCATCGTTTTTTAGCTCACCATGCCGTTCCAGTTTGAACCCAGCCATATGCAAATCAGTCTTGACCCTGTGCCTCATGGGTACAGTCCAGCCCGGACTGCCAAGCCAGGTCCTCCCTGGACTGGAAACAAGCATTCTAGGACCGGTTTCGGGGTTTCAACCCTCTTCAGCCAGGATAGCTTGATTCCAGTGGCATGGAGAGCACGGGACCCACGTCTGAGCATACCCTTCCCACTCCGGGTGACAAATGCAAAAACAACAGTTGATGGACAGAATGCAGAACAATGTCATACATTCACCCCAGTACAGAGATCTGGGCCTAAATCCATCGTTTTATTGCTCACCATGCCATTCCAGTTTGAACCCAGCCATATGCAAATCAGTCTTGACCCTGTGCCTCATGGGTACAGTCCAGCCCGAACTGCCTAGCCAGGTCCTCCCTGGACTGGAAACAAGCATCCTAAGACCGGTTTCAGGGTTTCACCCCTCTTCAGCCAGGATAGCTTGATTCCAGTGGCATGGAGAGCACGGGAACCACGTCTGGGCATACCCTTCCCACTTGGGGTGACAAATGCAAAAACAACAGTTGATGGACAGAATGCAGAACATTGTCATACATTCACCCCAGTACAGAGATCTAGGCCTAAATCCATCGTTTTTTTGCTCACCATGCCATTTCAGTATGAACCCAGCCATATGCAAATCAGTTTTGACCCTGTGCCTCATGGGAACAGTCCTGCCCGAACTGCTTAGACAGGTCCTGCCTGGACTGGAATCAAGCATCCTAGCACAGGTTTCGGGGTTTCACCCCTCTTCAGCTAGGATAGCTTGATTCCAGTGTCATGGAGAGCACGGGACTCACGTCTGACCATACCTGTCCCACTCGGGGTGACAAATGAAAAAACAAAACCTGATGGACAGAATGCAGAACAATGTCATACATTCACCCCAGTACAGAGATCTGGGCTTACAGCCATTGTATTTTTGCCCAGCATGCCACTCCAGTATGAACCCAGCCATATGCAAATCATTCTTGACCCTGTGCCTCATGGGAACAGTCCAGCCCGAACTGCTAAGCCAGGTCCTGCCTGGACTGGAACAAAGCATCCTAGGACCGGTTTCAGGGTTTCACCCCTCTTCAGCCAGGATAGCTTGATTCCAGTGGCATGGAGAGCATGGGACTCACGTCTGAGCATACCCGTCCCACTCGGGGTGAAAAAAGCGAAAACAACAGTTGATGGACAGAATGCAGAACAATGTCATACATTCACTCCAGTACGGAGATCTGGGCCTAAATCCATCGTTTTTTTGCTCACCATGCTATTCCAGTACGAACCTAGCCATGTGCAAATCAGTGTTGACCCTGTGCCTCATGGGAACAGTCCAGCCCGAACTGCTAACCCAGGTCCTGCCTGGACTGGAACCAAGCATCCTATTACCGGTTTCGGGGATTCACCCCTCTTCAGCCAGGATAGCTTGATTCCAGTGGCATGGAGAGCACGGGACTCACGTCTGGACATACCCGTCCCACTCGGGGTGACAAATGCAAACACAACAGTTGATGGACAGAATGCAGAACAATGTCATACATTCACCCCAGTACAGAGATCTGGGCCTAAATCCATTGTTTTTTTGCTCACCATGCCATTCCAGTATGAACCCAGCCATATGCAATTCAGTCTTGAACCTGTGCCTCATGGGAACAGTCCAGCCCGAACTGCTAAGCCAGGTCCTGCCTGGACTGGAACCAAGCATCCTAGGACCGGTTTTGGGGTTTCACTCCTCATGAGCCAGGATAGCTTGATTCCAGTGGCATGGAGAGCACGGGACTCATGTCTGAGCATACCCGTCCCACTCGGGGTGAGAAATGCAAAAACAACTGTTGATGGACAGAATTCAGAACAATGTCATACATTCACCCCAGTACAGAGATCTGGGCATAAATCCATCGTTTTTTGCTCACCATGCCTTTCCAGTTTGAACTCATCCATTTGCAAATCTGTCTTGACCCTGTGCCTCATGGGAACAGTCCAGCCCAGACTGCCAAGCCAGGTCCTCCCTGGACTGGAACCAAGCATCCTAGGACCGGTTTCGGGGTTTTACCCCTCTTCAGACAGGATAGCTTGATTCCAGTGGCATGGAGAGCACGGGACCCACGTCTGGGCATTCCATTCCCACTCGGGGTGACTAATGCAAAAACAACAGATGATGAACAGAATGCAGAACAATGTCATACATTCACCCCAGTACAGAGATCTGGGCCTAAATCCATCGTTATTTTGCTCACCATGCCGTTCCAGTTTGAACCCAGCCATATGCAAATCAGTCTTGACCCTGTGCCTCATGGGTACAGTCCAGCCCGGACGCCCAAGCCAGGTCCTTCCTGGACTGGAAACAAGCATCCTAGGACCACTTTCAGGGTTTTACCCCTCTTCAGCCAGGATAGCTTGATTCCAGTGGCATGGAGAGCACGGGACCCACGTCTGGGCATACCCTTCCCACTCGGGGTGACAAATGCAAAAAGAGCAGTTGATGGACAGAATGCAGAACAATGCCATACATTCACCCCAGTACAGAGATCTGGGCCTAAATCCATTGTTTGTTTGCTCACCATGCCGTTCCAGTTTGAACCCAGCCATATGCAAATCAGTCTTGACCCTGTGCCTCATGGGTACAGTCCAGCCCGAACTGCCAAGCCAGGTCCTCCCTGGACTGGAACCAAGCATCCTAGGACCGGTTTCGGGGTTTCACCCCTCTTCAGCCAGGATAGCTTGATTCCAGTGGCATGGAGAGCACGGCACTCACGTCTGAGCATACTCGTCCCACTCGGGGTGGCTAATGCAAAAACAACAGTTGATGGACAGAATGCAGAACAATGTCATACATTCTACCCAGTACAGAGATCTGGGCCTAAATCCATCGTTTTTTTGCTCACAATGCTATTCCAGTTTGAATCCAGCCATATGCAAATCAGTCTTGACCCTGTGCCTCATGGGTACAGTCCAGCCCGAACTGCCAAGCCAGGTCCTCCCTGGACTGGAACCAAGCATCCTAGGACCGGTTTCAGGGTTTCACCCCTCTTCAGCCAGGATAGCTTGATTCCAGTGGCATGGAGAGCACGGCACTCACGTCTGAGCATACTCGTCCCACTCAAGGTGGCTAATGCAAAAACAACAGTTGATGGACAGAATGCAGAACAATGTCATACATTCTACCCAGTACAGAGATCTGGGCCTAAATCCATCGTTTTTTTGCTCACAATGCTATTCCAGTTTGAATCCAGCCATATGCAAATCAGTCTTGACCCTGTGCCTCATGGGTACAGTCCAGCCCGAACTGCCAATCCAGGTCCTCCCTGGACTGGAACCAAGCATCCTAGGACCGGTTTCGGGGTTTCACCCCTCTTCAGGCGGGATAGCTTGATTCCAGTGGCATGGAGAGCACGGGACCCGCGTCTGGGCATTCCATTCCCACTCGAGGTGACAAATGCAAAAACAACAGATGAGGAACAGAAGGCAGAACAATTTCATACATTCACCCCAGTACAGAGATCTGGGCCTAAATCCATTGTTTTATTGCTCACCATGCCATTCCAGTTTGAACCCAGCCATATGCAAATCAGTCTTGACCCTGTGCCTCATGGGTACAGTCCAGCCCGAACTGCCAAGCTGGGTCCTCCCTGGACTGGAAACAAGCATCCTAAGACCGGTTTCATGGATTCACCCCTCTTCAGCCAGGATAGCTTGATTCCAGTGGCATGGAGAGCACGGGAACCACGTCTGGGCATACCCTTCCCACTTGGGGTGACAAATGCAAAAACAACAGTTGATGGACAGAATGCAGAACAATGTCATACATTCACCCCAGTACAGAGATCTAGGCCTAAATCCATCATTTTTTTGCTCACCATGCCATTTCAGTATGAACCCAGCCATATGCAAATCAGTTTTGACCCTGTGCCTCATGGGAACAGTCCTGCCCGAACTGCTTAGACAGGTCCTGCCTGGACCGGAATCAAGCATCCTAGCACAGGTTTCGGGGTTTCACCCCTCTTCAGCTAGGATAGCTGATTCCAGTGTCATGGAGAGCACGGGACTCACGTCTGAGCATACCTGTCCCACTCGGGGTGACAAATGAAAAAACAAAACCTGATGGACAGAATGCAGAACAATGTCATACATTCACCCCAGTACAGAGATCTGGGCTTAAAGCCATTGTATTTTTGCCCAGCATGCCACTCCAGTATGAACCCAGCCATATGCAAATCATTCTTGACCCTGTGCCTCATGGGAACAGTCCAGCCCGAACTGCTAAGCCAGGTCCTGCCTGGACTGGAACAAAGCATCCTAGGACCGGTTTCAGGGTTTCACCCCTCTTCAGCCAGGATAGCTTGATTCCAGTGGCATGGAGAGCACGGGACTCACGTCTGAGCATACCCGTCCCACTCGGGGTGAAAAAAGCGAAAACAACAGTTGATGGACAGAATGCAGAACAATGTCATACATTCACTCCAGTACAGAGATCTGGGCCTAAATCCATCGTTTTTTTGCTCACCATGCTATTCCAGTATGAACCTAGCCATGTGCAAATCAGTGTTGACCCTGTGCCTCATGGGAACAGTCCAGCCCGAACTGCTAACCCAGTTCCTGCCTGGACTGGAACCAAGCATCCTATTACCGGTTTCGGGGATTCACCCCTCTTCAGCCAGGATAGCTTGATTCCAGTGGCATGGAGAGCACGGGACTCACGTCTGGACATACCCGTCCCACTCGGGGTGACAAATGCAAACACAACAGTTGATGGACAGAATGCAGAACAATGTCATACATTCACCCCAGTACAGAGATCTGGGCCTAAATCCATCGTTTTTTTGCTCACCTTGCTATTCCAGTTTGAACCCAGCCATATGCAAATCAGTCTTGACCCTGTGCCTCATGGGAACAGTCCAGCCCGAACTTCCAAGCCAGGTCCTCCCTGGTCTGGGCATTCCATTGCCACTCGGGGTGACAAATGCAAAAACAACAGATGATGAACAGAATGCAGAACAATGTCATATATTCACCCCAGTACAGAGATCTGGGCCTAAATCCATCGTTTTTTTGCTCACCATTCCGTTCCAGTTTGAACCCAGCCATATGCAAAACAGTCTTGACCCTGTGCCTCATGGGTACAGTCCAGCCCGAACTGCCAAGCCAGGTCCTGCCTGGACTGGAACCAAGCATCCTAGGACCGGTTTCGCGGTTTCACCCCTCTTCAGGCAGGATAGCTTGATTCCAGTGGCATAGAGAGCACGGGACTCACGTCTGAGCATACCCGTCCCACTCGGGGTGACAAATGCAAAAACAACAGTTGATGGACAGAATGCAGAACAATGTCCTACATTCACCTCAGTACAGAGATTTTGGCCTAAATCCATCGTTTTGTTGCTCACCCTGCCGTTCCAGTAGGAACCCAGCCGTATGCAAATCAGTCTTGACCCTGTGCCTCATGGGAACAGTCCAGCCCAAACTGTTAAGCCATGTCCTGCCTGGAATGGAACCAAGCATCCTAGGACCGGTTTCAGGGTTTCACCCCTCTTCAGCCAGGATAGCTTGATTCCAGTGGCATGAAGAGCACGGGACTCACGTCTGAGCATACCCGTCCCACTTGGGGTGACAAATGCAAAAACAACAGTTGATGGACAGAATGCAGAACAATGTCATACATTCACCCCAGTACAGAGATCTGGGCCTAAATCCATAGTTTTTTTGCTCACCATGCCATTCCAGTATGAACCCAGCCTGTGCCTCATGGGAACAGTCCAGCCCAAACTGCTAAGCCAGGTCCTGCCTGGACTGGAACCAAGCTTCCTAGGACCGGTTTCGGGGTTTCATCCCTCTTCAGCCAGGATAGCTTGATTCCAGTGGCATGGAGAGCACGGGACTCACGTCTGAGCATACCCGTCCCACTCGGTGTGACAAATGCAAAAACAACAGTTGATGGACAGAATGCAGAACAATGTCATACATTCATCCCAGTTCAGAGCTCTGGGCCTAAATCTATCGTTTTTTTGCTCTCCATGCCGTTCCAGTTTGCACACAGCCATATGCAAATCAGTCTTGACCCTGTGCCTCATGGGTACAGTCCAGCCCGAACTGCCAAGCCAGGTCCTTCCTGGACTGGAACCAAGCATCCTAGGACCGGTGTCAGGGTTTCACCCCTCTTCAGCCAGGATAGCTTGATTCCAGTGGCATGGAGAGCACGGGACTCACGTCTGAGCATACCCGTCCCACTCGGGGTGACAAATGCAAAAACAACAGTTGATGGACAGAATGCAGAACAATGTCATATATTCACCCCAGTACAGAGATCTGGGTTTAAATCCATCGTTTTTTTGCTCACCATGCCATTCCAGTATGAAACCAGCCATATGCAAATCAGTCTTGACCCTGTGCCTCATGGGAACAGTCCAGTCCGAACTGCTAAGCCAGGTCCTGCCTGGACTGGAACCAAGCATCCTAGGACCGGTTTTGGGGTTTCACCCCTCTTCAGCCACGATAGCTTGATTCCAGTGGCATGGAGAGCACGGGACTCACGTCTAAGCATACCCGTCCCACTCGGGGTGACAAATGCAAATACAACACTTGATGGACAGAATGCAGAACAATGTCATACATTCATCCCAGTACAGAGAGCTGGCCCTAAATCCATTGTTTTTTTGCTCACCATGCCATTCCAGTATGAACCCAGCCATATGCAAGTCAGTGTTTACCCTGTGCCTCATGGGAACAGTCCTGCCCGAACTGCTAAGCCAGGTCCTGCCTGGACTAGAACCAAGCATCCTAGGACTGATTTCGGGGTTTCACCCCTCTTCAGCCAGGATAGCGTGATTCCAGTGGCATGGAGAGCACGGGACTCACATCTGAGCATACCCGTCCCACTCGGGGTGAAAAATGCAAAAACAACAGATGAGGAACAGAAGGCAGAACAATGTCATACATTCACCCCAGTACAGCGATCTGGGCCTAAATCCATCGTTTTTTAGCTCACCATGCCGTTCCAGTTTGAACCCAGCCATATGCAAATCAGTCTTGACCCTGTGCCTCATGGGTACAGTCCAGCCCGGACTGCCAAGCCAGGTCCTCCCTGGACTGGAAACAAGCATTCTAGGACCGGTTTCGGGGTTTCAACCCTCTTCAGCCAGGATAGCTTGATTCCAGTGGCATGGAGAGCACGGGACCCACGTCTGAGCATACCCTTCCCACTCCGGGTGACAAATGCAAAAACAACAGTTGATGGACAGAATGCAGAACAATGTCATACATTCACCCCAGTACAGAGATCTGGGCCTAAATCCATCGTTTTATTGCTCACCATGCCATTCCAGTTTGAACCCAGCCATATGCAAATCAGTCTTGACCCTGTGCCTCATGGGTACAGTCCAGCCCGAACTGCCAAGCCAGGTCCTCCCTGGACTGGAAACAAGCATCCTAAGACCGGTTTCAGGGTTTCACCCCTCTTCAGCCAGGATAGCTTGATTCCAGTGGCATGGAGAGCACGGGAACCACGTCTGGGCATACCCTTCCCACTTGGGGTGACAAATGCAAAAACAACAGTTGATGGATAGAATGCAGAACAATGTCATACATTCACCCCAGTACAGAGATCTAGGCCTAAATCCATCGTTTTTTTGCTCACCATGCCATTTCAGTATGAACCCAGCCATATGCAAATCAGTTTTGACCCTGTGCCTCATGGGAACAGTCCTGCCCGAACTGCTTAGACAGGTCCTGCCTGGACTGGAATCAAGCATCCTAGCACAGGTTTCGGGGTTTCACCCCTCTTCAGCTAGGATAGCTTGATTCCAGTGTCATGGAGAGCACGGGACTCACGTCTGAGCATACCTGTCCCACTCGGGGTGACAAATGAAAAAACAAAACCTGATGGACAGAATGCAGAACAATGTCATACATTCACCCCAGTACAGAGATCTGGGCTTACAGCCATTGTATTTTTGCCCAGCATGCCACTCCAGTATGAACCCAGCCATATGCAAATCATTCTTGACCCTGTGCCTCATGGGAACAGTCCAGCCCGAACTGCTAAGCCAGGTCCTGCCTGGACTGGAACAAAGCATCCTAGGACCGGTTTCAGGGTTTCACCCCTCTTCAGCCAGGATAGCTTGATTCCAGTGGCATGGAGAGCACGGGACTCACGTCTGAGCATACCCGTCCCACTCGGGGTGAAAAAAGCGAAAACAACAGTTGATGGACAGAATGCAAAACAATGTCATACATTCACTCCAGTACAGAGATCTGGGCCTAAATCCATCGTTTTTTTGCTCACCATGCTATTCCAGTATGAACCTAGCCATGTGCAAATCAGTGTTGACCCTGTGCCTCATGGGAACAGTCCAGCCCGAACTGCTAACCCAGGTCCTGCCTGGACTGGAACCAAGCATCCTATTACCGGTTTCGGGGATTCACCCCTCTTCAGCCAGGATAGCTTGATTCCAGTGGCATGGAGAGCACGGGACTCACGTCTGGACATACCCGTCCCACTCGGGGTGACAAATGCAAACACAACAGTTGATGGACAGAATGCAGAACAATGTCATACATTCACCCCAGTACAGAGATCTGGGCCTAAATCCATCGTTTTTTTGCTCACCATGCCATTCCAGTATGAACCCAGCCATATGCAATTCAGTCTTGAACCTGTGCCTCATGGGAACAGTCCAGCCCGAACTGCTAAGCCAGGTCCTGCCTGGACTGGAACCAAGCATCCTAGGACCGGTTTTGGGGTTTCACTCCTCATGAGCCAGGATAGCTTGATTCCAGTGGCATGGAGAGCACGGGACTCATGTCTGAGCATACCCGTCCCACTCGGGGTGAGAAATGCAAAAACAACTGTTGATGGACAGAATTCAGAACAATGTCATACATTCACCCCAGTACAGAGATCTGGGCATAAATCCATCGTTTTTTGCTCACCATGCCTTTCCAGTTTGAACTCATCCATTTGCAAATCTGTCTTGACCCTGTGCCTCATGGGAACAGTCCAGCCCAGACTGCCAAGCCAGGTCCTCCCTGGACTGGAACCAAGCATCCTAGGACCGGTTTCGGGGTTTTACCCCTCTTCAGACAGGATAGCTTGATTCCAGTGGCATGGAGAGCACGGGACCCACGTCTGGGCATTCCATTCCCACTCGGGGTGACTAATGCAAAAACAAAAGATGATGAACAGAATGCAGAACAATGTCATACATTCACCCCAGTACAGAGATCTGGGCCTAAATCCATCGTTATTTTGCTCACCATGCCGTTCCAGTTTGAACCCAGCCATATGCAAATCAGTCTTGACCCTGTGCCTCATGGGTACAGTCCAGCCCGGACTGCCAAGCCAGGTCCTTCCTGGACTGGAAACAAGCATCCTAGGACCACTTTCAGGGTTTTACCCCTCTTCAGCCAGGATAGCTTGATTCCAGTGGCATGGAGAGCACGGGACCCACGTCTGGGCATACCCTTCCCACTCGGGGTGACAAATGCAAAAAGAGCAGTTGATGGACAGAATGCAGAACAATGCCACACATTCACCCCAGTACAGAGATCTGGGCCTAAATCCATTGTTTGTTTGCTCACCATGCCGTTCCAGTTTGAACCCAGCCATATGCAAATCAGTCTTGACCCTGTGCCTCATGGGTACAGTCCAGCCCGAACTGCCAAGCCAGGTCCTCCCTGGACTGGAACCAAGCATCCTAGGACCGGTTTCGGGGTTTCACCCCTCTTCAGCCAGGATAGCTTGATTCCAGTGGCATGGAGAGCACGGCACTCACGTCTGAGCATACTCGTCCCACTCGGGGTGGCTAATGCAAAAACAACAGTTGATGGACAGAATGCAGAACAATGTCATACATTCTACCCAGTACAGAGATCTGGGCCTAAATCCATCGTTTTTTTGCTCACAATGCTATTCCAGTTTGAATCCAGCCATATGCAAATCAGTCTTGACCCTGTGCCTCATGGGTACAGTCCAGCCCGAACTGCCAAGCCAGGTCCTCCCTGGACTGGAACCAAGCATCCTAGGACCGGTTTCAGGGTTTCACCCCTCTTCAGCCAGGATAGCTTGATTCCAGTGGCATGGAGAGCACGGCACTCACGTCTGAGCATACTCGTCCCACTCAAGGTGGCTAATGCAAAAACAACAGTTGATGGACAGAATGCAGAACAATGTCATACATTCTACCCAGTACAGAGATCTGGGCCTAAATCCATCGTTTTTTTGCTCACAATGCTATTCCAGTTTGAATCCAGCCATATGCAAATCAGTCTTGACCCTGTGCCTCATGGGTACAGTCCAGCCCGAACTGCCAAGCCAGGTCCTCCCTGGACTGGAAACAAGCATCCTAGGACCGGTTTCGGGGTTTCACCCCTCTTCAGGCGGGATAGCTTGATTCCAGTGGCATGGAGAGCACGGGACCCGCGTCTGGGCATTCCATTCCCACTCGAGGTGACAAATGCAAAAACAACAGATGAGGAACAGAAGGCAGAACAATTTCATACATTCACCCCAGTACAGAGATCTGGGCCTAAATCCATCGTTTTTTAGCTCACCATGCCGTTCCAGTTTGAACCCAGCCATATGCAAATCAGTCTTGACCCTGTGCCTCATGGGTACAGTCCAGCCCGGACTGCCAAGCCAGGTCCTCCCTGGACTGGAAACAAGCATTCTAGGCCCGGTTTCGGGGTTTCAACCCTCTTCAGCCAGGATAGCTTGATTCCAGTGGCATGGAGAGCACGGGACCCACGTCTGAGCATACCCTTCCCACTCCGGGTGACAAATGCAAAAACAACAGTTGATGGACAGAATGCAGAACAATGTCATACATTCACCCCAGTACAGAGATCTGGGCCTAAATCCATTGTTTTATTGCTCACCATGCCATTCCAGTTTGAACCCAGCCATATGCAAATCAGTCTTGACCCTGTGCCTCATGGGTACAGTCCAGCCCGAACTGCCAAGCTGGGTCCTCCCTGGACTGGAAACAAGCATCCTAAGACCGGTTTCATGGATTCACCCCTCTTCAGCCAGGATAGCTTGATTCCAGTGGCATGGAGAGCACGGGACCCACGTCTGGGCATACCCTTCCCACTCGGGGTGACAAATGCAAAAACAACAGTTGATGGACAGAATGCAGAACAATGTCATACATTCACCCCAGTACAGAGATCTGGGCCTAAATCCATCGTTTTTTTGCTCACCATGCCATTTCAGTATGAACCCAGCCATATGCAAATCAGTTTTGACCCTGTGCCTCATGGGAACAGTCCTGCCCGAACTTCTGAGACAGGTCCTGCCTGGACTGGAATCAAGCATCCTAGCACAGGTTTCGAGGTTTCACCCCTCTTCAGCTAGGATAGCTTGATTTCAGTGTCATGGAGAGCACGGGACTCACGTCTGAGCATACCTGTCCCACTCGGGGTGACAAATGCAAAAACAACACCTGATGGACAGAACGCAGAACAATGTCACACATTCACCCCAGTACAGAGATCTGGGCTTAAAGCCATTGTTTTTTTGCCCAGCATGCCACTCCAGTATGAACCCAGCCATATGCAAATCATTCTTGACCCTGTGCCTCATGGGAACAGTCCAGCCCGAACTGCTAAGCCAGGTCCTGCCTGGACTGGAACAAAGCATCCTAGGACCGGTTTCGGGGTTTCACCCCTCTTCAGCCAGGATAGCTTGATTCCAGTGGCATGGAGAGCACGGGACTCACGTCTGAGCATACCCGTCCCACTCGGGGTGAAAAAAGCGAAAACAACAGTTGATGGACAGAATGCAGAACAATGTCATACATTCACCCCAGTACAGAGATCTGGGCCTAAATCCATCGTTTTTTTGCTCACCATGCCATTCCAGTATGAACCCAGCCATATGCAAATCAGTGTTGACCCTGTGCCTCATGGGAACAGTCCAGCCCGAACTGCTAACCCTGGTCCTGCCTGGACTGGAACCAAGCATCCTATTACCGGTTTCGGGGTTTCACCCCTCTTCAGCCAGGATAGCTTGATTCCAGTGGCATGGAGAGCACAGGACTCACGTCTGGGCATACCCGTCCCACTCGGGGTGACAAATGCAAACACAACAGTTGATGGACAGAATGCAGAACAATGTCATACATTCACCCCAGTACAGAGATCTGGGCCTAAATCCATCGTTGTTTTGCTCACCATGCTATTCCAGTTTGAACCCAGCCATATGCAAATCAGCCTTGACCCTGTGCCTCATGGGAACAGTCCAGCCCGAACTGCCAAGCCAGGTCCTCCCTGGACTGGAACCAAGCATCCTAGGACCGGTTTCGGGGTTTCACCCCTCTTCAGCCAGGATAGCTTGATTCCAGTGGCATGGAGAGCACGGCACTCACGTCTGAGCATACCCGTCCCACTCGGGGTGGCTAATGCAAAAACAACATTTGATGGACAGAATGCAGAACAATGTCATACATTCTACCCAGTACAGAGATCTGGGCCTAAATCCATCGTTTTTTTGCTCACCATGCTATTCCAGTTTGAATCCAGCCATATGCAAATCAGTCTTGACCCTGTGCCTCATGGGTACAGTCCAGCCCGAACTGCCAAGCCAGGTCCTCCCTGGACTGGAACCAAGCATCCTAGGACCGGTTTCGGGGTTTCAACCCTCTTCAGGCGGGATAGCTTGATTACAGTGACATGGAGAGCACGGGACCCGCATCTGGGCATTCCATTCCCACTCGGGGTGACAAATGCAAAAACAACAGATGAGGAACAGAAGGCAGAACAATGTCATACATTCACCCCAGTACAGCGATCTGGGCCTAAATCCATCGTTTTTTAGCTCACCATGCTGTTCCAGTTTGAACCCAGCCATATGCAAATCAGTCTTGACCCTGTGCCTCATGGGTACAGTCCAGCCCGGACTGCCAAGCCAGGTCCTCCCTGGACTGGAAACAAGCATTCTAGGACCGGTTTCGGGGTTTCAACCCTCTTCAGCCAGGATAGCTTGATTCCAGTGGCATGGAGAGCACGGGACCCACGTCTGAGCATACCCTTCCCACTCCGGGTGACAAATGCAAAAACAACAGTTGATGGACAGAATGCAGAACAATGTCATACATTCACCCCAGTACAGAGATCTGGGCCTAAATCCATCGTTTTATTGCTCACCATGCCATTCCAGTTTGAACCCAGCCATATGCAAATCAGTCTTGACCCTGTGCCTCATGGGTACAGTCCAGCCCGAACTGCCAAGCCAGGTCCTCCCTGGACTGGAAACAAGCATCCTAAGACCGGTTTCAGGGTTTCACCCCTCTTCAGCCAGGATAGCTTGATTCCAGTGGCATGGAGAGCACGGGAACCACGTCTGGGCATACCCTTCCCACTTGGGGTGACAAATGCAAAAACAACAGTTGATGGACAGAATGCAGAACAATGTCATACATTCACCCCAGTACAGAGATCTAGGCCTAAATCCATCGTTTTTTTGCTCACCATGCCATTTCAGTATGAACCCAGCCATATGCAAATCAGTTTTGACCCTGTGCCTCATGGGAACAGTCCTGCCCGAACTGCTTAGACAGGTCCTGCCTGGACTGGAATCAAGCATCCTAGCACAGGTGTCGGGGTTTCACCCCTCTTCAGCTAGGATAGCTTGATTCCAGTGTCATGGAGAGCACGGGACTCACGTCTGAGCATACCTGTCCCACTCGGGGTGACAAATGAAAAAACAAAACCTGATGGACAGAATGCAGAACAATGTCATACATTCACCCCAGTACAGAGATCTGGGCTTAAAGCCATTGTATTTTTGCCCAGCATGCCACCCCAGTATGAACCCAGCCATATGCAAATCATTCTTGACCCTGTGCCTCATGGGAACAGTCCAGCCCGAACTGCTAAGCCAGGTCCTGCCTGGACTGGAACAAAGCATCCTAGGACCGGTTTCAGGGTTTCACCCCTCTTCAGCCAGGATAGCTTGATTCCAGTGGCATGGAGAGCACGAGACTCACGTCTGAGCATACCCGTCCCACTCGGGGTGAAAAAAGCGAAAACAACAGTTGATGGACAGAATGCAGAACAATGTCATACATTCACTCCAGTACAGAGATCTGGGCCTAAATCCATCGTTTTTTTGCTCACCATGCTATTCCAGTATGAACCTAGCCATGTGCAAATCAGTGTTGACCCTGTGCCTCATGGGAACAGTCCAGCCCGAACTGCTAACCCAGTTCCTGCCTGGACTGGAACCAAGCATCCTATTACCGGTTTCGGGGATTCACCCCTCTTCAGCCAGGATAGCTTGATTCCAGTGGCATTGAGAGCACGGGACTCACGTCTGGACATACCCGTCCCACTCGGGGTGACAAATGCAAACACAACAGTTGATGGACAGAATGCAGAACAATGTCATACATTCACCCCAGTACAGAGATCTGGGCCTAAATCCATCGTTTTTTTGCTCACCTTGCTATTCCAGTTTGAACCCAGCCATATGCAAATCAGTCTTGACCCTGTGCCTCATGGGAACAGTCCAGCCCGAACTTCCAAGCCAGGTCCTCCCTGGACTGGAACCAAGCATTCTAGGACCGGTTTCGGGGTTTCACCTCTTTTCAGACAGGATAGCTTGATTCCAGTGGCATGGAGAGCATGGGACCCACGTCTGGGCATTCCATTGCCACTCGGGGTGACAAATGCAAAAACAACAGATGATGAACAGAATGCAGAACAATGTCATATATTCACCCCAGTACAGAGATCTGGGCCTAAATCCATCGTTTTTTTGCTCACCATTCCGTTCCAGTTTGAACCCAGCCATATGCAAAACAGTCTTGACCCTGTGCCTCATGGGTACAGTCCAGCCCGAACTGCCAAGCCAGGTCCTGCCTGGACTGGAACCAAGCATCCTAGGACCGGTTTCGCGGTTTCACCCCTCTTCAGGCAGGATAGCTTGATTCCAGTGGCATAGAGAGCACGGGACTCACGTCTGAGCATACCCGTCCCACTCGGGGTGACAAATGCAAAAACAACAGTTGATGGACAGAATGCAGAACAATGTCCTACATTCACCTCAGTACAGAGATTTTGGCCTAAATCCATCGTTTTGTTGCTCACCCTGCCGTTCCAGTAGGAACCCAGCCGTATGCAAATCAGTCTTGACCCTGTGCCTCATGGGAACAGTCCAGCCCAAACTGTTAAGCCATGTCCTGCCTGGAATGGAACCAAGCATCCTAGGACCGGTTTCAGGGTTTCACCCCTCTTCAGCCAGGATAGCTTGATTCCAGTGGCATGGAAAGCACGGGACTCACGTCTGAGCATACCCGTCCCACTTGGGGTGACAAATGCAAAAACAACAGTTGATGGACAGAATGCAGAACAATGTCATACATTCACCCCAGTACAGAGATCTGGGCCTAAATCCATAGTTTTTTTGCTCACCATGCCATTCCAGTATGAACCCAGCCTGTGCCTCATGGGAACAGTCCAGCCCAAACTGCTAAGCCAGGTCCTGCCTGGACTGGAACCAAGCTTCCTAGGACCGGTTTCGGGGTTTCACCCCTCTTCAGCCAGGATAGCTTGATTCCAGTGGCATGGAGAGCACGGGACTCACGTCTGAGCATACCCGTCCCACTCGGTGTGACAAATGCAAAAACAACAGTTGATGGACAGAATGCAGAACAATGTCATACATTCATCCCAGTTCAGAGCTCTGGGCCTAAATCTATCGTTTTTTTGCTCTCCATGCCGTTCCAGTTTGCACACAGCCATATGCAAATCAGTCTTGACCCTGTGCCTCATGGGTACAGTCCAGCCCGAACTGCCAAGCCAGGTCCTTCCTGGACTGGAACCAAGCATCCTAGGACCGGTGTCAGGGTTTCACCCCTCTTCAGCCAGGATAGCTTGATTCCAGTGGCATGGAGAGCACGGGACTCACGTCTGAGCATACCCGTCCCACTCGGGGTGACAAATGCAAAAACAACAGTTGATGGACAGAATGCAGAACAATGTCATATATTCACCCCAGTACAGAGATCTGGGTTTAAATCCATCGTTTTTTTGCTCACCATGCCATTCCAGTATGAAACCAGCCATATGCAAATCAGTCTTGACCCTGTGCCTCATGGGAACAGTCCAGTCCGAACTGCTAAGCCAGGTCCTGCCTGGACTGGAACCAAGCATCCTAGGACCGGTTTTGGGGTTTCACCCCTCTTCAGCCACGATAGCTTGATTCCAGTGGCATGGAGAGCACGGGACTCACGTCTAAGCATACCCGTCCCACTCGGGGTGACAAATGCAAATACAACACTTGATGGACAGAATGCAGAACAATGTCATACATTCATCCCAGTACAGAGAGCTGGCCCTAAATCCATTGTTTTTTTGCTCACCATGCCATTCCAGTATGAACCCAGCCATATGCAAGTCAGTGTTTACCCTGTGCCTCATGGGAACAGTCCTGCCCGAACTGCTAAGCCAGGTCCTGCCTGGACTAGAACCAAGCATCCTAGGACTGATTTCGGGGTTTCACCCCTCTTCAGCCAGGATAGCGTGATTCCAGTGGCATGGAGAGCACGGGACTCACATCTGAGCATACCCGTCCCACTCGGGGTGACAAATGCAAAAACAACAGTTGATGGACAGAATGCAGAACAATGTCATACATTCACCCCAGTACAGAGATCTGGGCCTAAATCCATTGTTTGTTTGCTCACCATGCCGTTCCAGTTTGAACCCAGCCATATGCAAATCAGTCTTGACCCTGTGCCTCATGGTTACAGTCCAGCCCGAACTGCCAAGCCAGGTCCTCCCTGGACTGGAACCAAGCATCCTAGGACCGGTTTCGGGGTTTCACCCCTCTTCAGCCAGGATAGCTTGATTCCAGTGGCATGGAGAGCACGGCACTCACGTCTGAGCATACCCGTCCCACTCGGGGTGGCTAATGCAAAAACAACAGTTGATGGACAGAATGCAGAACAATGTCATACATTCTACCCAGTACAGAGATCTGGGCCTAAATCCATCGTTTTTTTGCTCACCGTGCCATTTCAGTATGAGCCCAGCCATATGCAAATCAGTTTTGACCCTGTGCCTCATGGGAACAGTCCTGCCCGAACTGCTTAGACAGGTCCTGCCTGGACTGGATTCAAGCATCCTAGGACCGGTTTCGGGGTTTTACCCCTCTTCAGACAGGATAGCTTGATTCCAGTGGCATGGAGAGCACGGGACTCACGTCTGAGCATACCCGTCCCACTCGGTGTGACAAATGCAAAAACAACAGTTGATGGACAGAATGCAGAACAATGTCATACATTCATCCCAGTTCAGAGCTCTGGGCCTAAATCTATCGTTTTTTTGCTCTCCATGCCGTTCCAGTTTGCACACAGCCATATGCAAATCAGTCTTGACCCTGTGCCTCATGGGTACAGTCCAGCCCGAACTGCCAAGCCAGGTCCTTCCTGGACTGGAACCAAGCATCCTAGGACCGGTGTCAGGGTTTCACCCCTCTTCAGCCAGGATAGCTTGATTCCAGTGGCATGGAGAGCACGGGACTCACGTCTGAGCATACCCGTCCCACTCGGGGTGACAAATGCAAAAACAACAGTTGATGGACAGAATGCAGAACAATGTCATATATTCACCCCAGTACAGAGATCTGGGTTTAAATCCATCGTTTTTTTGCTCACCATGCCATTCCAGTATGAAACCAGCCATATGCAAATCAGTCTTGACCCTGTGCCTCATGGGAACAGTCCAGTCCGAACTGCTAAGCCAGGTCCTGCCTGGACTGGAACCAAGCATCCTAGGACCGGTTTTGGGGTTTCACCCCTCTTCAGCCACGATAGCTTGATTCCAGTGGCATGGAGAGCACGGGACTCACGTCTAAGCATACCCGTCCCACTCGGGGTGACAAATGCAAATACAACACTTGATGGACAGAATGCAGAACAATGTCATACATTCATCCCAGTACAGAGAGCTGGCCCTAAATCCATTGTTTTTTTGCTCACCATGCCATTCCAGTATGAACCCAGCCATATGCAAGTCAGTGTTTACCCTGTGCCTCATGGGAACAGTCCTGCCCGAACTGCTAAGCCAGGTCCTGCCTGGACTAGAACCAAGCATCCTAGGACTGATTTCGGGGTTTCACCCCTCTTCAGCCAGGATAGCGTGATTCCAGTGGCATGGAGAGCACGGGACTCACATCTGAGCATACCCGTCCCACTCGGGGTGACAAATGCAAAAACAACAGTTGATGGACAGAATGCAGAACAATGTCATACATTCACCCCAGTACAGAGATCTGGGCCTAAATCCATTGTTTGTTTGCTCACCATGCCGTTCCAGTTTGAACCCAGCCATATGCAAATCAGTCTTGACCCTGTGCCTCATGGTTACAGTCCAGCCCGAACTGCCAAGCCAGGTCCTCCCTGGACTGGAACCAAGCATCCTAGGACCGGTTTCGGGGTTTCACCCCTCTTCAGCCAGGATATCTTGATTCCAGTGGCATGGAGAGCACGGCACTCACGTCTGAGCATACCCGTCCCACTCGGGGTGGCTAATGCAAAAACAACAGTTGATGGACAGAATGCAGAACAATGTCATACATTCTACCCAGTACAGAGATCTGGGCCTAAATCCATCGTTTTTTTGCTCACCGTGCCATTTCAGTATGAGCCCAGCCATATGCAAATCAGTTTTGACCCTGTGCCTCATGGGAACAGTCCTGCCCGAACTGCTTAGACAGGTCCTGCCTGGACTGGATTCAAGCATCCTAGGACCGGTTTCGGGGTTTTACCCCTCTTCAGACAGGATAGCTTGATTCCAGTGGCATGGAGAGCACGGGACCCACGTCTGGGCATTCCATTCCCACTCGGGGTGACTAATGCAAAAACAACAGATGAATAACAGAATGCAGAACAATGTCATACATTCACCCCAGTACAGCGATCTGGGCCTAAATCCATCGTTTTTTAGCTCACCATGCTATTCTAGTTTGAATCCAGCCATATGCAAATCAGGCTTGACCCTGTGCCTCATGGGTACAGTCCGGTTCTATTGGTTAGGGGTATACCCAGCTTGTGGGTCCATTTTAGAACCCTTGGCTAAATACGTGGATCATTTCCTGAAACCAATGGTCCCTGAGACAAAAGCATATATACGTGATACAATGGACTTTATCGCCAAGATTGAGGGCTCGATGTTTGACGGTAACCAGAACCTCTTGGTTACCTTCGACATCGAAAGCCTCTATACTAACATTCCTCAAGACGAGGCGCTGTTGATCATGACGGTGGTTTTAAACAACAGACCCAGACCACACCAAGTTCCGACTGATTTCTTAATTGCATTAGCTAAAATATGTCTCAAAAATAACTTTTTCAACTTCAAAGAAGATCTATTCCTACAGGTAAAAGGAGTAGCAATGGGTTGTAGCTTCGCCCCTGAGATAGCGAATTTGGTTATGGATCACTTCGAGACCCGGTTTATTTTCGATGAATCTGGTCCATACTTCGCCCACCTGGGAAGATGGGTGAGATTCATCGACAATATATTCCTGATATGGAATGGAGATATAGAAGAACTGGAAACATTCCATAATTGGTTAAATACACGAACACACGATCTTAAATTCACAGAAAAATGTAAGTGACAACCAAGTTAACTTTCTAGACGTGTGGATAAGAAACAATGAAGGTGTTCTTCAAGTGAGTCTTTTTACTAAACCCACCGATAGAAACACGCTAATGGCATATAACTCAGGACACCCCAGACACCTGAAGGACAATTTGCCCTACGGGCAGTTTCTTAGAATTCGCCGTAATTGTTCAAATAAAAATGATTTCTTTGACAATGCCGCAATCCTGAAGACCAAGCTTTGCAATAGAGGATACCCTAAGAAATTAGTTAGAAATTCCCTTAAACGAGCGTGGTTTACACCGCGAGAAACCTTACTGGTACCAAAAAACAAGGTTAAGGAAGATGTACTCACCTGCGTGCTAACATATAACCCGAAAGCCAACAAAGTGAGACAAATCATCCAGAGAAATTGGCGATTGGTTGATCATCTTGATCTTGGTACACCTTTGTTCGCCTTTCAGAAAGGAAAGAATCTGAGGGAACACTTAGTCAAAGCATTTAGACCGTCACCATCTAAAGATGTAAGAGCCATGATGGGTCTACCACCATTACAAGGACATTTTAGATGCCAGAATTGCGTTGTATGCCCACAGACAAGTGACTCCAAATTTATTATCATTGGAGACAAAAAGCATGTGCAACAGAGTCTCTCAAATTGTAACTCAAAGAACGTGATTTATTCAATTGAATGCCCGTGTAAGAAAACTTACATTGGCCAAACAACCCAAGCAGTCAAATCCCGAATCCAGCAACATAAATCACGGATTAGGTGCAAAATTCTTGGGGCTCCGCTGGTCCAACATTTTTTGGAACGGGGACACCAAGAAGATGAATTGAGGTGGACTGTTCTAACAGTCATGCGACCGATGAATAAAATTTTACTTCAGAATACCCTCAACCGCCTTGAAGCACGTTTAATTGAGAAATATCGCACAGTTAGCGATGGGTTAAACGACAAAGACGAAATATGGGCATTGATACAATAACATCCGGAAAAGAGAAAGAACTTTTTACTTTAATCAGGAAGGGTGATCTGATTTAGTCATCTCATATATGTGCACTCTTAATGTAAATATGTAATTTTGTAACATTGCTTTTATTTCATGCTCCATTAAGAATGTAAGCCGCAAAGTCTACAAGTTCTCTAACCTTTTTTTACACATATATGGTGTAATGGTGGTGGTTAACCGATTTGTTTTATCGATTTTTGATTTATTCCCTTATTCATAATTTTTTGATTCTTTCCACAACTTTTCTGTTCTTTCCAGTATGTTTGCCACCCTAATCAGTCAGTCAAAGCTTTTATTTCGGTAAAATACCATAAAAAGACATAAATACATAAATACATTTAAAACAAGATTAAATAGCATTGTATAGAGTGAAATCCATTAAAACATTAAAACAGTTCTATGGAACTTACACAATAAAAAGAAGATCTTTTCCACAAACGGGAAAAAAGTTAAAATTAATCCAGGGCCAGAGATATACACATAATACCTCAAAGAACTAAGATGATGATATAGGTAGTACTGAATCAGGGGGGTGAGTAGCAGAAGACAAAAATTTGGACCTAACAAACCACATTGAGAGGAGGAATTTAGCCATTGCAAACACTACCAAAGGGGTGGTGTCATATTTCAGAATTCTGAACACCTCCATATAGTCCCTAAGACCCCTAGACTTGCATAGCTGGATGATCCACTTTTTCCGTGCAATGGTATATGAAGGACAAAAGAGAACAACATGCAGCTCTGTTTCGCAAGTAGCAGAGCATAGGGGGCACGAGCTAACGGGGTTTGCAACATTAGACCATCTATGGGTGAAATCTCTCAGTGGGAGCGAACCGTGTCTAAACTGCATGTAAAGTTTCTTAGCCAGAGGAGGTTGGATCACGTCTAGGAAGACTTCGAATTTGGGACTGCACTTAATATCCAGAAAAGTGTCAGTAAGCCTGCCCAGGGAGGAATGGAGTAAGATACCCTTCCTAAAAGATTTCAAAACCTCCCTCAATAAGTTCTTCGAAAGTGTACGACAGGTCACTTCCGGGGCAGACCATAAATTCCTCATCCCAATTAGGTTGCAAAGGTTCTTTATGTAGGCAAGCCAGGGGATCTTATCCGATTTTCCCCTTGCCATAATGTCACCGAGATCAAACCTATAGCTTTCCAACTCGGGCGTTGACCAAAGACGCCTCCAGAACTGAAGAGGACGGTCCAGGGCAATCTCTTCGATGGGGATCAAACCCAGATCCCATCTCAGGGGGATTAGTGGGGTGCTGACAGGTAGTTTCAGCAATCTCCTGATAAAGGAATTCTCAATAGATGAGAGGGAAGCGGGGGTAGAGTATCCCCATAATTCAGCACCATAAAGTGCTCCTCCCCTGGCTTGGGATTTGTAGATTTCCAATGGGGGGCCCAGAGGTTTGCACGAAGAGTTATTAAACACCTTCAGGATACCCCCCACTGATTGGGCTAGTCTCAAATTTGCCTTTGCCAAATGGGATCCCCAATTCATTTTATCATTAAGGGTCACCCCCAAATAGTCAAACGCGGCAACCCTGTCCAACTCAACCTCTCCCAGTTTAGGGTGGGGGCAATTAAGTGAATTAGAACCAAAAACCATAAATTTGGTCTTAGAGAGGTTCAGTTCCAGATCCCTGATTTTACAAAAGGAGCAAAAGGCCTCTAGTGTACGCTGTATGCCCATGTAAGATTGGGATAACAAGAGCGTATCATCAGCGAACATCAGGGCCGGGACCTTACGCCCCGCCAAAACAGGGGAGTCCAGGTTAGCGGAGCGCAAAAGATACTCAATCAGCCCATTGATGAAAAGGGAGAAAAGGGTGGGGGCCAGGACACAGCCCTGCCTCACACCCTTCTCTACCGGGAATGGCCTGGAAATTTCCCCGCCTCTCCCATATCTCACCCTTGCATAGGTGCCTAGGTGGAGTCGTTTGAATAAGTGGCAAAGGTAGGGGGGGGCCCCCATCTCTAGCAAAATGGCCCAAAGTTTTTCCCTTTGCACCATATCAAAAGCGGACCGAAGGTCCACAAAGATCAGATACAAATTACCAGCACCCATGCTGACTGTCTTCCAATAGATCAAGAGTAATCTAAATAGTTGATCAATAGTAGAAACCTTAGCTCGGAACCCCGCCTGTAGGGAGGTTAGGATGTGTTGATCCTCCATCCAGATCTGCAGTCTGGATAAGAGGACTCGGGCGAACAGCTTCTGAAGAACATCAATCAGGCTTATGGGACGGTAATTGGCTGGGTCCAGTGGGGAAGATTTTTTGTGAATGGGTATGATTTCTGCACCCAACCAGGTGTCCGGGATTCTAAGGCCCTGCAAAATGGCATTAAAATATACACGTATATAAGGTGCCCAAATTTTTACATCACTTCGGTAGAGATCACCGGGGATCTTGTCGAGCCCCGGAGCTTTCCCTACTGAAAGGGAATTGAGGGCCAATTCGATTTCTGGGAGAGAAAAGAGGCTAGACTCAATGTCTTCCTGGCACAGCAAGTCCATTGCAGTATCAATCTGTGAGAGGCCTGCATCGTTGCTACCCGGAGGGTTACTGGCCGAGAAGAGGGGTTGGAAATGGGCGAGCCAGACCTCCTCACTGAGATTAGGAATAATTGCTGGGGTACTAGCTACAGTGCCCGATCGAACAATGTTCCAAAACGCCCTCGAGTCACGGTCAGCTAGAGCTTGGAGTAAATTTTGCCACCTTAGATCCTCCCACTCAGCTTTTGCTTCCTTGATCAGGTCTTTATAGGTGGCCCTAGCCGCCCGGACACTGGACAAGGTACCCTCTTTCACTTCTATTAACAGGGCAGACTTAGCCCGCCTACAGGTACCATTGAACCAGTGCTCGGGCCTAAAGGGCCTTTGTTTTGAGGCCGTAGGGTTGTAAAAGAAGAAGCTAGCCAAACTACCAAGAAAATCCTTATGGATAGTCTGGAGTTCGAGAAAGCGGGACTGCGGGATATCCCCAGCAGGACTCAAAAGATGAAAGACTGCTTCCAAGGAGCGGGTCACAGTACTATATATATCGGCCAGCTTTAAGTCGTCAGACGCTACCCTTTCCCACCTGATCCGTCTGCCACCTGCCGCTAGAACCAAATTCTCACTATGTAATGGAGATTGGGGCCTAAAAGATTCACTACCACCTAGATTGGTAATCAATTCCAGAGACAATAGGTTGTGATCGCTATCGACCCGTGGAATAATAGAAAAGGAGGCCAAATGGCCCCAGAATTCCACGTTCACCAAAACATAGTCGATAGTCGAACAGCTCCCTGCTCTGTTAAAGGTGAAAGACCCCGGCACGTCCGGGCAGAGTCTACCATTGCAGGCCCGCAAGGAGTGTGCAATGGTAAGCCTATTAATCTCAAGGGCAAGAGGGGAAAGACGTTTGGCCGGATAGGATATAAGATCTGGGATTAGATAGATTTCATCCTCCTCGCACGAGGGGGAAGGAATCCCTGGGAGGGGTTCAAAGTGGCAATTAAGATCTGCTCCAATTAGTTTATGGTACGCCGGTGGAAGAGAATGTAATACATTTTCCAGGGCGCCCAGGATAGACAGACCTAACTGAACCGGCTGGGGGCGCAAGTATACATTTATAACTACTAGTGAATAGCTAGCAGGAAAGGTTAGTAGCAGGCATAGAATATCAGGGGACTTTGGATCCAGTGACTTTACTGAACACCCCAAGTGTGTTGCAACCCATACAACTAGCCCCCCTGAAGGTCTCCCTCGCGTCCCCTGGACTGCTGGGACTGCGAATGATGCGTAACCCACCCTCCGTGGTATAGACCGTAGACAGGTCTCTTGGAATATACAGATGTCATATTTGTCCATTAACTCTCCCCACTCGGGATCAGAGAGTTTGGACTCTAAACCGGCCACATTCCAGGACCCAACTAATGGTTTCCGGGAAGGTATACGGGGTGGGTTGTCCACCAAAGGGATGGGAGAGGGGGGGCTGTGGGAAGCAAAATGCACAAGGGGGTTCGACCCTGAAGAACCCACTGATGCGCTGGGGGACAGAGACGATGGGGAGGGGGGCCCAGGGCCACTCTCCGTACTCGGAGCTACCGAGGGCACCATCGTCAATATATCATGAACATCCTCATCCTGGATCCCCCCCACGGGCAAAAACTCACCCTTTCGAGGACTCAGATGTGATGGTCAGTCCACCGCATTAAGCACACCAAAACGGTTTTCAACCGGGATGTTAAAGTAGGAATTGTGTGGGGCCTGGTGGAAGTAAGGTAAATCAACTGGGTCCAGGGTATTGGAGATGGAATAGAAGTACCCCAAATGCGATGCCTCAATAGTACCCCTTCTGTGGTGCCCTCCCTGCGCCAGAATGTGATCTACTACTCTGGGGTCCCTAAAATTAATCAGGACACAGTCCCCCCCTAAGTCCTTTAAACGGGTCCCAAGCCAGCTAACCCTCCTAACATGAAGGATCTCCCCTCTCCCTGCTCCCTTCAGTGGTCTATTTTTGGACAGCCAGTGGATGACTTTATTTTTTAGTTCAAGATAGGATTCCCCCCTTCCATTCATTACCGGTGGAACTCCTGTGAGCACGATCACATAAGGTGCTGCCTCCGGAGGAAGCTGGACTAAAAGATGTGAATCATCCACGCTCCGGTGGAGTCGGTTCCCCCCCCCATGTAGGCGGGATCCATCCCCGTCTATATTCCGAGAACCTGAATCCCTGCATCGGGTTAGCTGCTCATTTGATGGAACGACAGTAGGGACTCGGGGCATAGTCAGGGACAAATGAGGACCAGCGTTAAGGGAGGAGGCAGTTGGATGCACCATAGAAGGCTGGCCCGGATCCGTGGCCACCTGGATCGGGGGTAAAGGTGGCTGTGATTGGGGGGTGGAATTGGTAAGATTTACTTGAGAACTAGCACCCTCCGAACTGCCCAAGATGGGCATAGGATCCTGGGTTGGCTGCTTCTTCCCAAATCCTTTAGAATTAACTAAGGATACCAACCTGTCAATTTTAGATGACAGGGATTTAACCAGAAGGTTTAAAGACTGGTCTATGTGGGACTGGAGATCAATTAGTAGGGTAGTCACCCAGGTCGGAGGGATAGAAGTAGGGGGATGGTGGGTCGGGGCCAAGAGGGGAGAGCTATCTACAGCAGGGGCTGGTAAAAATCTCCTTTTTCTCTGTTTCTGTTTGGTTTGTTTTTTCCTTGGCTTAACCTGCTTTATGGGGGCTACAATAGAAACAAAGGAGGATGATGATAACCCCTCATCCACTAGAGCTGGCTCATCAATTTGCGCCTGAGCGCACGGTAGTTGCGTAAATGAGGGCAACATGGAAGACATAGCTTCAGGATCCACCTGATAAGAAGAAAAATCAGACAATCCATCTACAGGGGGGGCCATGTTGAATGCCGGTGTGATCGACAGCCGTTTTTCAGTATTTTCAATGGCTGTAGCCACCACCCCGATTGTCTTTTGCAGCATCTTGTCTATCGCTGTAAGACTAGGGATCTGAGAAGTAGAGTTGGCTAGCTGTCTAGTCATCGGACGACTAGCTGTAGATTTGGAGTGCTTCCCCATGCTTCTAAAGAGCCCCCAACAATAAGCAATGAAAAACTTATGGCACAACTCTCTAAAACCAACAATACTAGGTAAAAGGAACACCCTCTAATCCAAGACAATGACTGACTATTATAATTAAAATGGAATTGGCCAATGGGAGTTCAATCACTACTAATCCGAGGAGCAGTACTTAGAGGGGCGGCCCAGCCCGGCCTCCTCCGGCCCCGGACGGCCACAGACGGTCCCGCCCTTGTCCCGGGCTTCTCCCGGCGCTGCCCGCGCGCTTCCCGCGTCGCGGGGGGCAGGGTCCGTTATATAGCGCCTCCGGGCGCGCTGAAAGCGTGTTTCCTGCTTCCGTTCCCAGGGAATCCTGGGTGATGTAGTTTCGTCGGGTGCTCCCCCCACACAGCGGTCGCGGCGGCAGGCGACGGCGGGAGGGAGACGCCACAGCCAGCAAGGAGTCCACAGCGCCAAAGAACTCAAGCCCACTCAGGTGCGTGGCAGTGATTCCCCCAAACTCTTTTGCAGGTTTCTGACTCGGCCCCCGCTCTGCCGGGGGCAGGGTCCGTTATATAGCGCCTCCGGGCGCGCTGAAAGCGTGTTTCCTGCTTCCGTTCCCAGGGAATCCTGGGTGATGTAGTTTCGTCGGGTGCTCCCCCCACACAGCGGTCGCGGCGGCAGGCGACGGCGGGAGGGAGACGCCACAGCCAGCAAGGAGTCCACAGCGCCAAAGAACTCAAGCCCACTCAGGTGCGTGGCAGTGATTCCCCCAAACTCTTTTGCAGGTTTCTGACTCGGCCCCCGCTCTGCCGGGGGCAGGGTCCGTTATATAGCGCCTCCGGGCGCGCTGAAAGCGTGTTTCCTGCTTCCGTTCCCAGGGAATCCTGGGTGATGTAGTTTCGTCGGGTGCTCCCCCCACACAGCGGTCGCGGCGGCAGGCGACGGCGGGAGGGAGACGCCACAGCCAGCAAGGAGTCCACAGCGCCAAAGAACTCAAGCCCACTCAGGTGCGTGGCAGTGATTCCCCCAAACTCTTTTGCAGGTTTCTGACTCGGCCCCCGCTCTGCCGGGGGCAGGGTCCGTTATATAGCGCCTCCGGGCGCGCTGAAAGCGTGTTTCCTGCTTCCGTTCCCAGGGAATCCTGGGTGATGTAGTTTCGTCGGGTGCTCCCCCCACACAGCGGTCGCGGCGGCAGGCGACGGCGGGAGGGAGACGCCACAGCCAGCAAGGAGTCCACAGCGCCAAAGAACTCAAGCCCACTCAGGTGCGTGGCAGTGATTCCCCCAAACTCTTTTGCAGGTTTCTGACTCGGCCCCCGCTCTGCCGGGGGCAGGGTCCGTTATATAGCGCCTCCGGGCGCGCTGAAAGCGTGTTTCCTGCTTCCGTTCCCAGGGAATCCTGGGTGATGTAGTTTCGTCGGGAGCTCCCCCCACACAGCGGTCGCGGCGGCAGGCGACGGCGGGAGGGAGACGCCACAGCCAGCAAGGAGTCCACAGCGCCAAAGAACTCAAGCCCACTCAGGTGCGTGGCAGTGATTCCCCCAAACTCTTTTGCAGGTTTCTGACTCGGCCCCCGCTCTGCCGGGGGCAGGGTCCGTTATATAGCGCCTCCGGGCGCGCTGAAAGCGTGTTTCCTGCTTCCGTTCCCAGGGAATCCTGGGTGATGTAGTTTCGTCGGGTGCTCCCCCCACACAGCGGTCGCGGCGGCAGGCGACGGCGGGAGGGAGACGCCACAGCCAGCAAGGAGTCCACAGCGCCAAAGAACTCAAGGCCACTCAGGTGCGTGGCAGTGATTCCCCCAAACTCTTTTGCAGGTTTCTGACTCGGCCCCCGCTCTGCCGGGGGCAGGGTCCGTTATATAGCGCCTCCGGGCGCGCTGAAAGCGTGTTTCCTGCTTCCGTTCCCAGGGAATCCTGGGTGATGTAGTTTCGTCGGGAGCTCCCCCCACACAGCGGTCGCGGCGGCAGGCGACGGCGGGAGGGAGACGCCACAGCCAGCAAGGAGACCACAGCGCCAAAGAACTCAAGCCCACTCAGGTGCATGGCAGTGATTCCCCCAAACTCTTTTGCAGGTTTCTGACTCGGCCCCCTAATCAAGATACACCCCTAACCAACGATGGTTTTGTCTGTGTGAAGATTATTGTTTTCTATTAGCAATTGATGTCTTTATTCAACTTTTCCTCCCTGCCCTGCTATGCAAGTAATTCACGACTTAAACACAATAATTCCTGCATGATCCTAATGAATAGAGCCCCATTCCAATGGTGCGTTAGCTCTTTACATAATTTATGGGTTTAGTTCTATAGTTTCATACTTCACTGCAAAATGGCCGATTCGCTTCCACACTATAGAGGGTGGTTGAGTTAGTCCTTCGTCTCTTTTTCAAAGTGGTTGTTTAATAGAGTTCCGGATACACTTGGTGTACACGGAGCTGAGGCAGGACAGCTTAGTCGGGGGGACGACACTCGGTTCGCAGTCTGACAGTAGATCCTAGAAGGTGAGGATAGCAGGGACTTGCCAGCGTGCGTGGCCCTCACTTGGGTTTTGATTTCCCTCCGTTTTCCATCACGTTCTAAGTAGGGCATTGTCATTATTATTTTTTAGTTTGTATACAGCGATGGACGACACTCTACATAGGTGACCAGTTGGGAGCCTTTTGAATTGTATTCCCGTACTGCAGAAGTACTCACTGTCCCTGGAGATACGGTTTTTACCTTCTAGGATTAAAGAAATAATGCAGAAGGTAAGACCACTGAGATTCAGTACTGAATTTGTATTTATTGTCGAGCTATGGGCAGTTAGTTACACGCTTCCTCCCACCATAGCGGCCACTTCGTGATTGAAGCTCACCTCTCCCTGTAGACCTGACATTAGCAGAGTCTTCACCTCTTCACGTTCAGGCAGACCAGTCTAACCCTATCAGGCGGTAAAGTATCTTTATGCTTTAATTTCTCTCCCCCTATGTTATAAATGCGCCTCACGTGAGCCCGAGGGTTATTGTTTAAGGATAGATTCTTTTTCCATATCCCTGCATGGCCTAATAGGATGGTCCAATTTTTTCAGTATGTTGGCTGAAATGAACAATATGAAAGGCCGTTGCCGAACCCACACATAAGTATTCGCGCGTCTCTGACCGTTTAAACACAGCCATATAGTGATGGCGTTAGGCATCAGAGATAGGGATGTAGATTGCTTTGTTATTGGCATACTGATTTGCCCGTAGAAATTGAGATCATTCGATTATCATGTTCTTAGTAATGTGCACCACTTTTTCGGTGAGTTTCTGTGGTGGTGGACCTATCTATTAGTTTCACAGGGAAAGAGACCTGTATACAAACCGGCAAGGATAATTGTGTAGTCATTTTTGGTTAGTATATGTTACTGGAGCTCATTATTTGTTTTTTGTAGAATGCTGCTGTTGCTTTTGTCCTGAAGAAGCCGTAAGAAATAGACCGGCTGAAACGCGACCGCGTCGACAGTTGTTTTATAGAAGGATCACAAAGTTATTAATTGTTTGTGGATGTCACTATCCTACATTGCCTCTTATGAATAATTTGGAAAAGTAATGTTCACTTATGCAATGTTTGCACCTTCTAGGTAGTCCACACTATTGAAAGGTGGCCCCACAATAAGAAAATTCTTTCGTTGGACAGTAGCTTTAGTTTGTTGTCTTTTTAGCCGTAGAGGTGTTAAGTGTAAATATATGTTTTTTGTATATGCTCAATGATAAAATGTTCAAATAACGAAAATGCGATTTTTTTGACGCAGAAGACAGGATAATTAAAGGTATCCGTGTCTAAAAACATTTGTTTATCTTTTCCTCCTTACCAATTGTTTATATATCATGGGTACAGTCCAGCCCGAACTGCCAAGCCAGGTCCCTCTGGACTGGAAACAAGCATCCTAAGACCGGTTTCAGGGTTTCACCCCTCTTCAGCCAGGATAGCTTGATTCCAGTGGCATGGAGAGCACGGGACTCACATCTGAGCATACCCGTCCCACTCGGGGTGACAAATGCAAAAACAACAGTTGATGGACAGAATGCAGAACAATGTCATACATTCACCCCAGTACAGAGATCTGGGCCTAAATCCATCGTTTTTTTGCTCACCATGCCATTTCAGTATGAACCCAGCCATATGCAAATCAGTTTTGACCCTGTGCCTCATGGGAACAGTCCTGCCCGAACTGCTTAGACAGGTCCTGCCTGGACTGGAATCAAGCATCCTAGCACAGGTTTCGGGGTTTCACCCTCTTCAGCTAGGATAGCTTGATTCCAGTGTCATGGAGAGCACGGGACTCACTTCTGAGCATACCTGTCCCACTCGGGGTGACAAATGCAAAAACAACACCTGATGGACAGAATGCAGAACAATGTCATACATTCACCCTAGTACAGAGATCTGGGCTTAAAGCCATCGTTTTTTTGCCCAGCATGCCACTCCAGTATGAACCCAGCCATATGCAAATCATTCTTGAGCCTGTGCCTCATGGGAACAGTCCAGCCCAAACTGCTAAGCCAGGTCCTGCCTGGACTGGAACCAAGCATCCTAGGACCGGTGTCGGGGTTTCACCCCTCTTCAGCCAGGATAGCTTGATTCCAGTGGCATGGAGAGCACGGGACTCACGTCTGAGCATACCCGTCCCACTCGGGGTGACAAATGCAAAAACAACAGTTGATGGACAGAATACAGAACAATGTCATACATTCACCCCAGTACAGAGATCTGGGCTTAAATCCATCATTTTTTTGCTCACCATGCCATTCCAGTATGAAACCAGACATATGCAATCAGTCTTGACCCTGTGCCTCATGGGAACAGTCCAGCCCGAATTGCCAAGCCAGGTCCTCCCTGGACTGGAACCAAGCATCCTAGGACCGGTTTCGGGGTTTCACCCCTCTTCAGACAGGATAGTTTGTTTCCAGTGGCATGGAGAGCATGGGACCTACGTCTGGGCATTCCATTGCCACTCGGGGTGACAAATGCAAAAACAACAAATGATGAACAGAATGCAGAACAATGTCACATATTCACCCCAGTACAGAGATCTGGGCCTAAATCCTTCGTTTTTTTGCTCACCATTCCGTTCCAGTTTGAACCCAGCCATATGCAAAGCAGTCTTGACCCTGTGCCTCATGGGTACAGTCCAGCCCGAACTGCCAAGCCAGGTCCTGCCTGGACTGGAACCAAGCATCCTAGGACCGGTTTCGCGGTTTCACCCCTCTTCAGGCAGGATAGCTTGATTCCAGTGGCATGGAGAGCACGGGACTCACGTCTGAGCATACCCGTCCCACTCGGGGTGACAAAGGCAAAAACAACAGTTGATGGACAGAATGCAGAACAATGTCATACATTCATCCCAGTACAGAGATCTGGGTCTAATTCCATCGTTTGTTTGCTCACCATGCCATTCCAGTTTGAACCCAGCCATATGCAAATCAGTCTTGACCCTGTGCATCATGGGAGCAGTCCAGCCCGAACTGCCAAGCCAGGTCCTGCCTGGAATGGAACCAAGCATCCTAGGACCACTTTCGGGGTTTCACCCCTCTTCAGCTAGGATAGCTTGATTCCAGTGGCATGGAGAGCACGGGACCCACGTCTGGGCATACCCTTCCCACTCGGGGTGACAAATGCAAAAAGAGCAGTTGATGGATAAATTGCAGAACAATGTCATACATTCACCCCAGTACAGAGATCTGGGCCTAAATCCATTGTTTGTTTGCTCACCATGCCGTTCCAGTTTGAACCCAGCCATATGCAAATCAGTCTTGACCCTGTGCCTCATGGGTACAGTCCAGCCCGAACTGCCAAGCCAGGTCCTCCCTGGACTGGAACCAAGCATCCTAGGACCGGTTTCGGGGTTTCACCCCTCTTCAGCCAGGATAGCTTGATTCCAGTGGCATGGAGAGCACGGCACTCACGTCTGAGCATACTCGTCCCACTCGGGGTGGCTAATGCAAAAACAACAGTTGATGGACAGAATGCAGAACAATGTCCTACATTCTACCCAGTACAGAGATCTGGGCTTAAATCCATCGTTTTTTTGCTCACAATGCTATTCCAGTTTGAATCCAGCCATATGCAAATCAGTCTTGACCCTGTGCCTCATGGGTACAGTCCAGCCCGAACTGCCAAGCCAGGTCCTCCCTGGACTGGAACCAAGCATCCTAGGACCGGTTTAGGGGTTTCACCGCTCTTCAGGCGGGATAGCTTGATTCCAGTGGCATGGAGAGCACGGGACCCACGTCTGAGCATACCCTTCCCACTCTGGGTGACAAATGCAAAAACAACAGTTGATGGACAGAATGCAGAACAATGTCATACATTCACCCCAGTACAGAGATCTGGGCCTAAATCCATCGTTTTTTTTGCTCACCATGCCATTCCAGTATGAACCCAGCCATATGCAATTCAGTCTTGAACCTGTGCCTCATGGGAACAGTCCAGCCCGAACTGCTAAGCCAGGTCCTGCCTGGACTGGAACCAAGCATCCTAGGACCGGTTTTGGGGTTTCACCCCTCATGAGCCAGGATAGCTTGATTCCAGTGGCATGGAGAGCACGGGACTCATGTCTGAGCATACCCGTCCCACTCGGGGTGAGAAATGCAAAAACAACTGTTGATGGACAGAATTCAGAACAATGTCATACATTCACCCCAGTACAGAGATCTGGGCATAAATCCATCGTTTTTTGCTCACCATGCCTTTCCAGTTTGAACTCATCCATTTGCAAATCTGTCTTGACCCTGTGCCTCATGGGAACAGTCCAGCCCAGACTGCCAAGCCAGGTCCTCCCTGGACTGGAACCAAGCATCCTAGGACCGGTTTCGGGGTTTTACCCCTCTTCAGACAGGATAGCTTGATTCCAGTGGCATGGAGAGCACGGGACCCACGTCTGGGCATTCCATTCCCACTCGGGGTGACTAATGCAAAAACAACAGATGATGAACAGAATGCAGAACACTGTCATACATTCACCCCAGTACAGAGATCTGGGCCTAAATCCATCGTTATTTTGCTCACCATGCCGTTCCAGTTTGAACCCAGCCATATGCAAATCAGTCTTGACCCTGTGCCTCATGGGCACAGTCCAGCCCGGACTGCCAAGCCAGGTCCTTCCTGGACTGGAAACAAGCATCCTAGGACCACTTTCAGGGTTTTACCCCTCTTCAGCCAGGATAGCTTGATTCCAGTGGCATGGAGAGCACGGGACCCACGTCTGGGCATACCCTTCCCACTCGGGGTGACAAATGCAAAAAGAGCAGTTGATGGACAGAATGCAGAACAATGCCATACATTCACCCCAGTACAGAGATCTGGGCCTAAATCCATTGTTTGTTTGCTCACCATGCCGTTCCAGTTTGAACCCAGCCATATGCAAATCAGTCTTGACCCTGTGCCTCATGGGTACAGTCCAGCCCGAACTGCCAAGCCAGGTCCTCCCTGGACTGGAACCAAGCATCCTAGGACCGGTTTCGGGGTTTCACCCCTCTTCAGCCAGGATAGCTTGATTCCAGTGGCATGGAGAGCACGGCACTCACGTCTGAGCATACTCGTCCCACTCGGGGTGGCTAATGCAAAAACAACAGTTGATGGACAGAATGCAGAACAATGTCATACATTCTACCCAGTACAGAGATCTGGGCCTAAATCCATCGTTTTTTTGCTCACAATGCTATTCCAGTTTGAATCCAGCCATATGCAAATCAGTCTTGACCCTGTGCCTCATGGGTACAGTCCAGCCCGAACTGCCAAGCCAGGTCCTCCCTGGACTGGAACCAAGCATCCTAGGACCGGTTTCAGGGTTTCACCCCTCTTCAGCCAGGATAGCTTGATTCCAGTGGCATGGAGAGCACGGCACTCACGTCTGAGCATACTCGTCCCACTCAAGGTGGCTAATGCAAAAACAACAGTTGATGGACAGAATGCAGAACAATGTCATACATTCTACCCAGTACAGAGATCTGGGCCTAAATCCATCGTTTTTTTGCTCACAATGCTATTCCAGTTTGAATCCAGCCATATGCAAATCAGTCTTGACCCTGTGCCTCATGGGTACAGTCCAGCCCGAACTGCCAATCCAGGTCCTCCCTGGACTGGAACCAAGCATCCTAGGACCGGTTTCGGGGTTTCACCCCTCTTCAGGCGGGATAGCTTGATTCCAGTGGCATGGAGAGCACGGGACCCGCGTCTGGGCATTCCATTCCCACTCGAGGTGACAAATGCAAAAACAACAGATGAGGAACAGAAGGCAGAACAATTTCATACATTCACCCCAGTACAGAGATCTGGGCCTAAATCCATCGTTTTTTAGCTCACCATGCCGTTCCAGTTTGAACCCAGCCACATGCAAATCAGTCTTGACCCGGTGCCTCATGGGTACAGTCCAGCCCGGACTGCCAAGCCAGGTCCTCCCTGGACTGGAAACAAGCATTCTAGGACCGGTTTCGGGGTTTCAACCCTCTTCAGCCAGGATAGCTTGATTCCAGTGGCATGGAGAGCACGGGACCCACGTCTGAGCATACCCTTCCCACTCCGGGTGACAAATGCAAAAACAACAGTTGATGGACAGAATGCAGAACAATGTCATACATTCACCCCAGTACAGAGATCTGGGCCTAAATCCATTGTTTTATTGCTCACCATGCCATTCCAGTTTGAACCCAGCCATATGCAAATCAGTCTTGACCCTGTGCCTCATGGGTACAGTCCAGCCCGAACTGCCAAGCTGGGTCCTCCCTGGACTGGAAACAAGCATCCTAAGACCGGTTTCATGGATTCACCCCTCTTCAGCCAGGATAGCTTGATTCCAGTGGCATGGAGAGCACGGGACCCACGTCTGGGCATACCCTTCCCACTCGGGGTGACAAATGCAAAAACAACAGTTGATGGACAGAATGCAGAACAATGTCATACATTCACCCCAGTACAGAGATCTGGGCCTAAATCCATCGTTGTTTTGCTCACCATGCCATTTCAGTATGAACCCAGCCATATGCAAATCAGTTTTGACCCTGTGCCTCATGGGAACAGTCCTGCCCGAACTGCTGAGACAGGTCCTGCCTGGACTGGAATCAAGCATCCTAGCACAGGTTTCGAGGTTTCACCCCTCTTCAGCTAGGATAGCTTGATTCCAGTGTCATGGAGAGCACGGGACTCACGTCTGAGCATACCTGTCCCACTCGGGGTGACAAATGCAAAAACAACACCTGATGGACAGAATGCAGAACAATGTCACACATTCACCCCAGTACAGAGATCTGGGCTTAAAGCCATTGTTTTTTTGCCCAGCATGCCACTCCAGTATGAACCCAGCCATATGCAAATCATTCTTGACCCTGTGCCTCATGGGAACAGTCCAGCCCGAACTGCTAAGCCAGGTCCTGCCTGGACTGGAACAAAGCATCCTAGGACCGGTTTCGGGGTTTCACCCCTCTTCAGCCAGGATAGCTTGATTCCAGTGGCATGGAGAGCACGGGACTCACGTCTGAGCATACCCGTCCCACTCGGGGTGAAAAAAGCGAAAACAACTGTTGATGGACAGAATGCAGAACAATGTCATACATTCACCCCAGTACAGAGATCTGGGCCTAAATCCATCGTTTTTTTGCTCACCATGCCATTCCAGTATGAACCCAGCCATATGCAAATCAGTGTTGACCCTGTGCCTCATGGGAACAGTCCAGCCCGAACTGCTAACCCTGGTCCTGCCTGGACTGGAACCAAGCATCCTATTACCGGTTTCGGGGTTTCACCCCTCTTCAGCCAGGATAGCTTGATTCCAGTGGCATGGAGAGCACAGGACTCACGTCTGGGCATACCCGTCCCACTCGGGGTGACAAATGCAAACACAACAGTTGATGGACAGAATGCAGAACAATGTCATACATTCACCCCAGTACAGAGATCTGGGCCTAAATCCATCGTTGTTTTGCTCACCATGCTATTCCAGTTTGAACCCAGCCATATGCAAATCAGCCTTGACCCTGTGCCTCATGGGAACAGTCCAGCCCGAACTGCCAAGCCAGGTCCTCCCTGGACTGGAACCAAGCATCCTAGGACCGGTTTCGGGGTTTCACCCCTCTTCAGCCAGGATAGCTTGATTCCAGTGGCATGGAGAGCACGGCACTCACGTCTGAGCATACCCGTCCCACTCGGGGTGGCTAATGCAAAAACAACAGTTGATGGACAGAATGCAGAACAATGTCATACATTCTACCCAGTACAGAGATCTGGGCCTAAATCCATCGTTTTTTTGCTCACCATGCAATTCCAGTTTGAATCCAGCCATATGCAAATCAGTCTTGACCCTGTGCCTCATGGGTACAGTCCAGCCCGAACTGCCAAGCCAGGTCCTCCCTGGACTGGAACCAAGCATCCTAGGACCGGTTTCGGGGTTTCAACCCTCTTCAGGCGGGATAGCTTGATTACAGTGACATGGAGAGCACGGGACCCGCGTCTGGGCATTCCATTCCCACTCGGGGTGACAAATGCAAAAACAACAGATGAGGAACAGAAGGCAGAACAATGTCATACATTCACCCCAGTACAGCGATCTGGGCCTAAATCCATCGTTTTTTAGCTCACCATGCCGTTCCAGTTTGAACCCAGCCATATGCAAATCAGTCTTGACCCTGTGCCTCATGGGTACAGTCCAGCCCGGACTGCCAAGCCAGGTCCTCCCTGGACTGGAAACAAGCATTCTAGGACCGGTTTCGGGGTTTCAACCCTCTTCAGCCAGGATAGCTTGATTCCAGTGGCATGGAGAGCACGGGACCCACGTCTGAGCATACCCTTCCCACTCCGGGTGACAAATGCAAAAACAACAGTTGATGGACAGAATGCAGAACAATGTCATACATTCACCCCAGTACAGAGATCTGGGCCTAAATCCATCGTTTTATTGCTCACCATGCCATTTCAGTTTGAACCCAGCCATATGCAAATCAGTCTTGACCCTGTGCCTCATGGGTACAGTCCAGCCCGAACTGCCAAGCCAGGTCCTCCCTGGACTGGAAACAAGCATCCTAAGACCGGTTTCAGGGTTTCACCCCTCTTCAGCCAGGATAGCTTGATTCCAGTGGCATGGAGAGCACGGGAACCACGTCCGGGCATACCCTGCCCACTTGGGGTGACAAATGCAAAAACAACAGTTGATGGACAGAATGCAGAACAATGTCATACATTCACCCCAGTACAGAGATCTGGGCCTAAATCCATCGTTTTTTTGCTCACCATGCCATTTCAGTATGAACCCAGCCATATGCAAATCAGTTTTGACCCTGTGCCTCATGGGAACAGTCCTGCCCGAACTGCTTAGACAGGTCCTGCCTGGACTGGAATCAAGCATCCTAGCACAGGTTTCGGGGTTTCACCCCTCTTCAGCTAGGATAGCTTGATTCCAGTGTCATGGAGAGCACGGGACTCACGTCTGAGCATACCTGTCCCACTCGGGGTGACAAATGAAAAAACAAAACCTGATGGACAGAATGCAGAACAATGTCATACATTCACCCCAGTACAGAGATCTGGGCTTAAAGCCATTGTATTTTTGCCCAGCATGCCACTCCAGTATGAACCCAGCCATATGCAAATCATTCTTGACCCTGTGCCTCATGGGAACAGTCCAGCCCGAACTGATAAGCCAGGTCCTGCCTGGACTGGAACAAAGCATCCTAGGACCGGTTTCAGGGTTTCACCCCTCTTCAGCCAGGATAGCTTGATTCCAGTGGCATGGAGAGCACGGGACTCACGTCTGAGCATACCCGTCCCACTCGGGGTGAAAAAAGCGAAAACAACAGTTGATGGACAGAATGCAGAACAATGTCATACATTCACTCCAGTACAGAGATCTGGGCCTAAATCCATCGTTTTTTTGCTCACCATGCTATTCCAGTATGAACCCAGCCATGTGCAAATCAGTGTTGACCCTGTGCCTCATGGGAACAGTCCAGCCCGAACTGCTAACCCAGGTCCTGCCTGGACTGGAACCAAGCATCCTATTACCGGTTTCGGGGATTCACCCCTCTTCAGCCAGGATAGCTTGATTCCAGTGGCATGGAGAGCACGGGACTCACGTCTGGACATACCCGTCCCACTCGGGGTGACAAATGCAAACACAACAGTTGATGGACAGAATGCAGAACAATGTCATACATTCACCCCAGTACAGAGATCTGGGCCTAAATCCATCGTTTTTTTGCTCACCTTGCTATTCCAGTTTGAACCCAGCCATATGCAAATCAGTCTTGACCCTGTGCCTCATGGGAACAGTCCAGCACGAACTGCCAAGCCAGGTCCTCCCTGGACTGGAACCAAGCATTCTAGGACCAGTTTCGGGGTTTCACCTCTTTTCAGACAGGATAGCTTGATTACAGTGGCATGGAGAGCATGGGACCCACGTCTGGGCATTCCATTGCCACTCGGGGTGACAAATGCAAAAACAACAGATGATGAACAGAATGCAGAACAATGTCATATATTCACCCCAGTACAGAGATCTGGGCCTAAATCCATCGTTTTTTTGCTCACCATTCCGTTCCAGTTTGAACCCAGCCATATGCAAAACAGTCTTGACCCTGTGCCTCATGGGTACAGTCCAGCCCGAACTGCCAAGCCAGGTCCTGCCTGGACTGGAACCAAGCATCCTAGGACCGGTTTCGCGGTTTCACCCCTCTTCAGGCAGGATAGCTTGATTCCAGTGGCATAGAGAGCACGGGACTCACGTCTGAGCATACCCGTCCCACTCGGGGTGACAAATGCAAAAACAACAGTTGATGGACAGAATGCAGAACAATGTCCTACATTCACCTCAGTACAGAGATTTTGGCCTAAATCCATCGTTTTGTTGCTCACCCTGCCGTTCCAGTAGGAACCCAGCCGTATGCAAATCAGTCTTGACCCTGTGCCTCATGGGAACAGTCCAGCCCAAACTGTTAAGCCATGTCCTGCCTGGAATGGAACCAAGCATCCTAGGACCGGTTTCAGGGTTTCACCCCTCTTCAGCCAGGATAGCTTGATTCCAGTGGCATGGAGAGCACGGGACTCACGTCTGAGCATACCCGTCCCACTCGGGGTGACAAATGCAAAAACAACAGTTGATGGACAGAATGCAGAACAATGTCATACATTCACCCCAGTACAGAGATCTGGGCCTAAATCCATCGTTTTATTGCTCACCATGCCATTCCAGTTTGAACCCAGCCGTATGCAAATCAGTCTTGACCCTGTGCCTCATGGGAACAGTCCAGCCCAAACTGCTAAGCCAGGTCCTGCCTGGACTGGAACCAAGCTTCCTAGGACCGGTTTCGGGGTTTCACCCCTCTTCAGCCAGGATAGCTTGATTCCAGTGGCATGGAGAGCACGGGACTCACGTCTGAGCATACCCGTCCCACTCGGTGTGACAAATGCAAAAACAACAGTTGATGGACAGAATGCAGAACAATGTCATACATTCACCCCAGTTCAGAGCTCTGGGCCTAAATCTATCGTTTTTTTGCTCTCCATGCCGTTCCAGTTTGCACACAGCCATATGCAAATCAGTCTTGACCCTGTGCCTCATGGGTACAGTCCAGCCCGAACTGCCAAGCCAGGTCCTTCCTGGACTGGAACCAAGCATCCTAGGACCGGTGTCAGGGTTTCACCCCTCTTCAGCCAGGATAGCTTGATTCCAGTGGCATGGAGAGCACGGGACTCACGTCGGAGCATACCCGTCCCACTCGGGGTGACAAATGCAAAAACAACAGTTGATGGACAGAATGCAGAACAATGTCATATATTCACCCCAGTACAGAGATCTGGGTTTAAATCCATCGTTTTTTTGCTCACCATGCCATTCCAGTATGAAACCAGCCATATGCAAATCAGTCTTGACCCTGTGCCTCATGGGAACAGTCCAGTCCGAACTGCTAAGCCAGGTCCTGCCTGGACTGGAACCAAGCATCCTAGGACCGGTTTTGGGGTTTCACCCCTCTTCAGCCACGATAGCTTGATTCCAGTGGCATGGAGAGCACGGGACTCACGTCTAAGCATACCCGTCCCACTCGGGGTGACAAATGCAAATACAACACTTGATGGACAGAATGCAGAACAATGTCATACATTCATCCCAGTACAGAGAGCTGGCCCTAAATCCATTGTTTTTTTGCTCACCATGCCATTCCAGTATGAACCCAGCCATATGCAAGTCAGTGTTTACCCTGTGCCTCATGGGAACAGTCCTGCCCGAACTGCTAAGCCAGGTCCTGCCTGGACTAGAACCAAGCATCCTAGGACTGATTTCGGGGTTTCACCCCTCTTCAGCCAGGATAGCGTGATTCCAGTGGCATGGAGAGCACGGGACTCACATCTGAGCATACCCGTCCCACTCGGGGTGACAAATGCAAAAACAACAGTTGATGGACAGAATGCAGAACAATGTCATACATTCACCCCAGTACAGAGATCTGGGCCTAAATCCATTGTTTGTTTGCTCACCATGCCGTTCCAGTTTGAACCCAGCCATATGCAAATCAGTCTTGACCCTGTGCCTCATGGTTACAGTCCAGCCCGAACTGCCAAGCCAGGTCCTCCCTGGACTGGAACCAAGCATCCTAGGACCGGTTTCGGGGTTTCACCCCTCTTCAGCCAGGATAGCTTGATTCCAGTGGCATGGAGAGCACGGCACTCACGTCTGAGCATACCCGTCCCACTCGGGGTGGCTAATGCAAAAACAACAGTTGATGGACAGAATGCAGAACAATGTCATACATTCTACCCAGTACAGAGATCTGGGCCTAAATCCATCGTTTTTTTGCTCACCGTGCCATTTCAGTATGAGCCCAGCCATATGCAAATCAGTTTTGACCCTGTGCCTCATGGGAACAGTCCTGCCCGAACTGCTTAGACAGGTCCTGCCTGGACTGGATTCAAGCATCCTAGGACCGGTTTCGGGGTTTTACCCCTCTTCAGACAGGATAGCTTGATTCCAGTGGCATGGAGAGCACGGGACCCACGCCTGGGCATTCCATTCCCACTCGGGGTGACTAATGCAAAAACAACAGATGAATAACAGAATGCAGAACAATGTCATACATTCACCCCGTACAGCGATCTGGGCCTAAATCCATCGTTTTTTAGCTCACCATGCTATTCTAGTTTGAATCCAGCCATATGCAAATCAGGCTTGACCCTGTGCCTCATGGGTACAGTCCGGTTCTATTGGTTAGGGGTATACCCAGCTTGTGGGTCCATTTTAGAACCCTTGGCTAAATACGTGGATCATTTCCTGAAACCAATGGTCCCTGAGACAAAAGCATATATACGTGATACAATGGACTTTATCGCCAAGATTGAGGGCTCGATGTTTGACGGTAACCAGAACCTCTTGGTTACCTTCGACATCGAAAGCCTCTATACTAACATTCCTCAAGACGAGGCGCTGTTGATCATGACGGTGGTTTTAAACAACAGACCCAGACCACACCAAGTTCCGACTGATTTCTTAATTGCATTAGCTAAAATATGTCTCAAAAATAACTTTTTCAACTTCAAAGAAGATCTATTCCTACAGGTAAAAGGAGTAGCAATGGGTTGTAGCTTCGCCCCTGAGATAGCGAATTTGGTTATGGATCACTTCGAGACCCGGTTTATTTTCGATGAATCTGGTCCATACTTCGCCCACCTGGGAAGATGGGTGAGATTCATCGACGATATATTCCTGATATGGAATGGAGATATAGAAGAACTGGAAGCATTCCATAATTGGTTAAATACACGAACACACGATCTTAAATTCACAAAAAAATGTAAGTGACAACCAAGTTAACTTTCTAGACGTGTGGATAAGAAACAATGAAGGTGTTCTTCAAGTGAGTCTTTTTACTAAACCCACCGATAGAAACACGCTAATGGCATATAACTCAGGACACCCCAGACACCTGAAGGACAATTTGCCCTACGGGCAGTTTCTTAGTATTCGCCGTAATTGTTCAAATAAAAATGATTTCTTTGACAATGCCGCAATCCTGAAGACCAAGCTTTGCAATAGAGGATACCCTAAGAAATTAGTTAGAAATTCCCTTAAACGAGCGTGGTTTACACCGCGAGAAACCTTACTGGTACCAAAAAACAAGGTTAAGGAAGATGTACTCACCTGCGTGCTAACATATAACCCGAAAGCCAACAAAGTGAGACAAATCATCCAGAGAAATTGGCGATTGGTTGACCATCTTGATCTTGGTACACCTTTGTTCGCCTTTCAGAAAGGAAAGAATCTGAGGGAACACTTAGTCAAAGCATCTAGACCGTCACCATCTAAAGATGTAAGAGCCATGATGGGTCTACCACCATTACAAGGACATTTTAGATGCCAGAATTGCGTTGTATGCCCACAGACAAGTGACTCCAAATTTATTATCATTGGAGACAAAAAGCATGTGCAACAGAGTCTCTCAAATTGTAACTCAAAGAACGTGATTTATTCAATTGAATGCCCGTGTAAGAAAACTTACATTGGCCAAACAACCCAAGCAGTCAAATCCCGAATCCAGCAACATAAATCACGGATTAGGTGCAAAATTCTTGGGGCTCCGCTGGTCCAACATTTTTTGGAACGGGGACACCAAGAAGATGAATTGAGGTGGACTATGTTCTAACAGTCATGCGACCGATGAATAAAATTTTACTTCAGAATACCCTCAACCGCCTTGAAGCACGTTTAATTGAGAAATATCGCACAGTTAGCGATGGGTTAAACGACAAAGACGAAATATGGGCATTGATACAATAACATCCGGAAAAGAGAAAGAACTTTTTACTTTAATCAGGAAGGGTGATCTGATTTAGTCATCTCATATATGTGCACTCTTAATGTAAATATGTAATTTTGTAACATTGCTTTTATTTCATGCTCCATTAAGAATGTAAGCCGCAAAGTCTACAAGTTCTCTAACCTTTTTTTACACATATATGGTGTAATGGTGGTGGTTAACCGATTTGTTTTATCGATTTTTGATTTATTCCCTTATTCATAATTTTTTGATTCTTTCCACAACTTTTCTGTTCTTTCCAGTATGTTTGCCACCCTAATCAAGATACACCCCTAACCAACGATGGTTTTGTCTGTGTGAAGATTATTGTTTTCTATTAGCAATTGATGTCTTTATTCAACTTTTCCTCCCTGCCCTGCTATGCAAGTAATTCACGACTTAAACACAATAATTCCTGCATGATCCTAATGAATAGAGCCCCATTCCAATGGTGCGTTAGCTCTTTACATAATTTATGGGTTTAGTTCTATAGTTTCATACTTCACTGCAAAATGGCCGATTCGCTTCCACACTATAGAGGGTGGTTGAGTTAGTCCTTCATCTCTTTTTCAAAGTGGTTGTTTAATAGAGTTCCGGATACACTTGGTGTACACGGAGCTGAGGCAGGACAGCTTAGTCGGGGGGACGACACTCGGTTCGCAGTCTGACAGTAGATCCTAGAAGGTGAGGATAGCAGGGACTTGCCAGCGTGCGTGGCCCTCACTTGGGTTTTGATTTCCCTCCGTTTTCCATCACGTTCTAAGTAGGGCATTGTCATTATTATTTTTTAGTTTGTATACAGCGATGGACGACACTCTACATAGGTGACCAGTTGGGAGCCTTTTGAATTGTATTCCCGTACTGCAGAAGTACTCACTGTCCCTGGAGATACGGTTTTTACCTTCTAGGATTAAAGAAATAATGCAGAAGGTAAGACCACTGAGATTCAGTACTGAATTTGTATTTATTGTCGAGCTATGGGCAGTTAGTTACACGCTTCCTCCCACCATAGCGGCCACTTCGTGATTGAAGCTCACCTCTCCCTGTAGACCTGACATTAGCAGAGTCTTCACCTCTTCACGTTCAGGCAGACCAGTCTAACCCTATCAGGCGGTAAAGTATCTTTATGCTTTAATTTCTCTCCCCCTATGTTATAAATGCGCCTCACGTGAGCCCGAGGGTTATTGTTTAAGGATAGATTCTTTTTCCATATCCCTGCATGGCCTAATAGGATGGTCCAATTTTTTCAGTATGTTGGCTGAAATGAACAATATGAAAGGCCGTTGCCGAACCCACACATAAGTATTCGCGCGTCTCTGACCGTTTAAACACAGCCATATAGTGATGGCGTTAGGCATCAGAGATAGGGATGTAGATTGCTTTGTTATTGGCATACTGATTTGCCCGTAGAAATTGAGATCATTCGATTATCATGTTCTTAGTAATGTGCACCACTTTTTCGGTGAGTTTCTGTGGTGGTGGACCTATCTATTAGTTTCACAGGGAAAGAGACCTGTATACAAACCGGCAAGGATAATTGTGTAGTCATTTTTGGTTAGTATATGTTACTGGAGCTCATTATTTGTTTTTTGTAGAATGCTGCTGTTGCTTTTGTCCTGAAGAAGCCGTAAGAAATAGACCGGCTGAAACGCGACCGCGTCGACAGTTGTTTTATAGAAGGATCACAAAGTTATTAATTGTTTGTGGATGTCACTATCCTACATTGCCTCTTATGAATAATTTGGAAAAGTAATGTTCACTTATGCAATGTTTGCACCTTCTAGGTAGTCCACACTATTGAAAGGTGGCCCCACAATAAGAAAATTCTTTCGTTGGACAGTAGCTTTAGTTTGTTGTCTTTTTAGCCGTAGAGGTGTTAAGTGTAAATATATGTTTTTTGTATATGCTCAATGATAAAATGTTCAAATAACGAAAATGCGAATTTTTTGACGCAGAAGACAGGATAATTAAAGGTATCCGTGTCTAAAAACATTTGTTTATCTTTTCCTCCTTACCAATTGTTTATATATCATGGGTACAGTCCAGCCCGAACTGCCAAGCCAGGTCCTCCCTGGACTGGAAACAAGCATCCTAAGACCGGTTTCAGGGTTTCACCCCTCTTCAGCCAGGATAGCTTGATTCCAGTGGCATGGAGAGCACGGGACTCACATCTGAGCATACCCGTCCCACTCGGGGTGACAAATGCAAAAACAACAGTTGATGGACAGAATGCAGAACAATGTCATACATTCACCCCAGTACAGAGATCTGGGCCTAAATCCATCGTTTTTTTGCTCACCATGCCATTTCAGTATGAACCCAGCCATATGCAAATCAGTTTTGACCCTGTGCCTCATGGGAACAGTCCTGCCCAAACTGCTTAGACAGGTCCTGCCTGGACTGGAATCAAGCATCCTAGCACAGGTTTCGGGGTTTCACCCTCTTCAGCTAGGATAGCTTGATTCCAGTGTCATGGAGAGCACGGGACTCACGTCTGAGCATACCTGTCCCACTCGGGGTGACAAATGCAAAACCAACACCTGATGGACAGAATGCAGAACAATGTTATACATTCACCCTAGTACAGAGATCTGGGCTTAAAGCCATCGTTTTTTTGCCCAGCATGCCACTCCAGTATGAACCCAGCCATATGCAAATCATTCTTGACCCTGTGCCTCATGGGAACAGTCCAGCCCAAACTGCTAAGCCAGGTCCTGCCTGGACTGGAACCAAGCATCCTAGGACCGGTGTCGGGGTTTCACCCCTCTTCAGCCAGGATAGCTTGATTCCAGTGGCATGGAGAGCACGGGACTCACGTCTGAGCATACCCGTCCCACTCGGGGTGACAAATGCAAAAACAACAGTTGATGGACAGAATACAGAACAATGTCATACATTCACCCCAGTACAGAGATCTGGGCTTAAATCCATCATTTTTTTACTCACCATGCCATTCCAGTATGAAACCAGACATATGCAATCAGTCTTGACCCTGTGCCTCATGGGAACAGTCCAGCCCGAACTGCCAAGCCAGGTCCTCCCTGGACTGGAACCAAGCATCCTAGGACCAGTTTCGGGGTTTCACCCCTCTTCAGACAGGATAGCTTGTTTCCAGTGGCATGGAGAGCATGGGACCTACGTCTGGGCATTCCATTGCCACTCGGGGTGACAAATGCAAAAACAACAAATGATGAACAGAATGCAGAACAATGTCATATATTCACCCCAGTACAGAGATCTGGGCCTAAATCCATCGTTTTTTTGCTCACCATTCCGTTCCAGTTTGAACCCAGCCATATGCAAAGCAGTCTTGACCCTGTGCCTCATGGGTACAGTCCAGCCCGAACTGCCAAGCCAGGTCCTGCCTGGACTGGAACCAAGCATCCTAGGACTGGTTTCGCGGTTTCACCCCTCTTCAGGCAGGATAGCTTGATTCCAGTGGCATGGAGAGCACGGGACTCACGTCTGAGCATACCCGTCCCACTCGGGGTGACAAAGGCAAAAACAACAGTTGATGGACAGAATGCAGAACAATGTCATACATTCATCCCAGTACAGAGATCTGGGCCTAAATCCATAGTTTTTTTGCTCACCATGTCATTCCAGTATGAACCCAGCCATATGTAAATCACTCTTGACCCTGTGCCTCATGGGAACAGTCCAGCCCAAACTGCTAAGCCAGGTCCTGCCTGGACTGGAACCAAGCATCCTAGGACCGGTTTCGGGGTTTCACCCCTCTTCAGCCAGGATAGCTTGATTCCAGTGGCATGGAGAGCACGGGACTCATGTCTGAGCATACCCATCCCACTCGGTGTGACAAATGCAAAAACAACAGTTGATGGACAGAATGCAGAACAATGTCATATATTCACCCCAGTTCAGAGCTCTGGGCCTAAATCTATCGTTTTTTTGCTCTCCATGCCGTTCCAGTTTGCACACAGCCATATGCAAATCAGTCTTGACCCTGTGCCTCATGGGTACAGTCCAGCCCGAACTGCCAAGCCAGGTCCTTCCTGGACTGGAACCAAGCATCCTAGGACCGGTGTCGGGGTTTCACCCCTCTTCAGCCAGGATAGCTTGATTCCAGTGGCATGGAGAGCACGGGACTCACGTCTGAGCATACCCGTCCCACTCGGGGTGACAAATGCAAAAACAACAGTTGATGGACAGAATGCAGAACAATGTCATACATTCACCCCAGTACAGAGATCTGGGCTTAAATCCATCATTTTTTTGCTCACCATGCCATTCCAGTATGAAACCAGCCAGATGCAATCAGTCTTGACCCTGTGCCTCATGGGATCAGTCCAGTCCGAACTGCTAAGCCAGGTCCTCCCTGGACTGGAACCAAGCATCCTAGGACCGGTTTTGGGGTTTCACCCCTCTTCAGCCAGGATAGCTTGATTCCAGTGGCATGGAGAGCACGGGACTCACGTCTAAGCATACCCGTCCCACTCGGGGTGACAAATGCAAATACAACACTTGATGGACAGAATGCAGAACAATGTCATACATTCATCCCAGTACAGAGAGCTGGCCCTAAATCCATCGTTTTTTTGCTCACCATGCCATTCCAGTATGAACCCAGCCATATGCAAGTCAGTGTTTACCCTGTGCCTCATGGGAACAGTCCTACCCGAACTGCTAAGCCAGGTCCTGCCTGGACTGGAACCAAGCATCCTAGGACCGGTTTCGGGGTTTCACCCCTCTTCAGCCAGGATAGCTTGATTCCAGTGGCATGGAGAGCACGGGACTCACATCTGAGCATACCCGTCCCACTCGGGGTGACAAATGCAAAAACAACAGTTGATGGACAGAATGCAGAACAATGTCATACATTCACCCCAGTACAGAGATCTGGGCCTAAACCCATCGTTTTTTTGCTCACCATGCCATTCCAGTATGAAATCAGCCATATGCAAATCAGTCATTACCCTGTGCTTCATGGGAACAGTCCAGTCCGAACTGCCAAGCAAGGTCCTGCCAGGACTGGTACCAAGCATCCTAGGACCGGTTTCGGGGTTTCACCCCTCTTCAGCCAGGATAGCTTGATTCCAGTGGCATGGAGAGCACGGGACTTACGTCTGAGCATTTCCGTCCCACTCGGGGTGACAAATGCAAAAACAACAGTTGATGGACAGAATGCAGAACAATGTGATACATTCACCCCAGTACATAGATCTGGGTCTAATTCCATCGTTTGTTTGCTCACCATGCCATTCCAGTTTGAACCCAGCCATATGCAAATCAGTCTTGACCCTGTGCCTCATGGGAGCAGTCCAGCCCGAACTGCCAAGCCAGGTCCTGCCTGGACTGGAACCAAGCATCCTAGGACCGGTTTCGGGGTTTCACCCCTCTTCAGCCAGGATAGCTTGATTCCAGTGGCATGGAGAGCACGGGACTCATGTCTGAGCATACCCATCCCACTCGGTGTGACAAATGCAAAAACAACAGTTGATGGACAGAATGCAGAACAATGTCATACATTCACCCCAGTTCAGAGCTCTGGGCCTAAATCTATCGTTTTTTTGCTCTCCATGCCGTTCCAGTTTGCACACAGCCATATGCAAATCAGTCTTGACCCTGTGCCTCATGGGTACAGTCCAGCCCGAACTGCCAAGCCAGGTCCTTCCTGGACTAGAACCAAGCATCCTAGGACCGGTGTCGGGGTTTCACCCCTCTTCAGCCAGGATAGCTTGATTCCAGTGGCATGGAGAGCACGGGACTCACGTCTGAGCATACCCGTCCCACTCGGGGTGACAAATGCAAAAACAACAGTTGATGGACAGAATGCAGAACAATGTCATACATTCACCCCAGTACAGAGATCTGGGCTTAAATCCATCATTTTTTTGCTCACCATGCCATTCCAGTATGAAACCAGCCATATGCAATCAGTCTTGACCCTGTGCCTCATGGGATCAGTCCAGTCCGAACTGCTAAGCCAGGTCCTCCCTGGACTGGAACCAAGCATCCTAGGACCGGTTTTGGGGTTTCACCCCTCTTCAGCCAGGATAGCTTGATTCCAGTGGCATGGAGAGCACGGGACTCACGTCTAAGCATACCCGTCCCACTCGGGGTGACAAATGCAAATACAACACTTGATGGACAGAATGCAGAACAATGTCATACATTCATCCCAGTACAGAGAGCTGGCCCTAAATCCATCGTTTTTTTGCTCACCATGCCATTCCAGTATGAACCCAGCCATATGCAAGTCAGTGTTTACCCTGTGCCTCATGGGAACAGTCCTACCCGAACTGCTAAGCCAGGTCCTGCCTGGACTGGAACCAAGCATCCTAGGACCGGTTTCGGGGTTTCACCCCTCTTCAGCCAGGATAGCTTGATTCCAGTGGCATGGAGAGCACGGCACTCACGTCTGAGCATACTCGTCCCACTCGGGGTGGCTAATGCAAAAACAACAGTTGATGGACAGAATGCAGAACAATGTCATACATTCACCCCAGTACAGAGATCTGGGCCTAAACCCATCGTTTTTTTGCTCACCATGCCATTCCAGTATGAAATCAGCCATATGCAAATCAGTCTTGACCCTGTGCTTCATGGGAACAGTCCAGTCCGAACTGCCAAGCAAGGTCCTGCCAGGACTGGTACCAAGCATCCTAGGACCGGTTTCGGGGTTTCACCCCTCTTCAGCCAGGATAGCTTGATTCCAGTGGCATGGAGAGCACGGGACTTACGTCTGAGCATTTCCGTCCCACTCGGGGTGACAAATGCAAAAACAACAGTTGATGGACAGAATGCAGAACAATGTGATACATTCACCCCAGTACATAGATCTGGGTCTAATTCCATCGTTTGTTTGCTCACCATGCCATTCCAGTTTGAACCCAGCCATATGCAAATCAGTCTTGACCCTGTGCATCATGGGAGCAGTCCAGCCCGAACTGCCAAGCCAGGTCCTGCCTGGAATGGAACCAAGCATCCTAGGACCACTTTCGGGGTTTCACCCCTCTTCAGCTAGGATAGCTTGATTCCAGTGGCATGGAGAGCACGGGACCCACGTCTGGGCATACCCTTCCCACTCGGGGTGACAAATGCAAAAAGAGCAGTTGATGGATAAATTGCAGAACAATGTCATACATTCACCCCAGTACAGAGATCTGGGCCTAAATCCATTGTTTGTTTGCTCACCATGCCGTTCCAGTTTGAACCCAGCCATATGCAAATCAGTCTTGACCCTGTGCCTCATGGGTACAGTCCAGCCCGAACTGCCAAGCCAGGTCCTCCCTGGACTGGAACCAAGCATCCTAGGACCGGTTTCGGGGTTTCACCCCTCTTCAGCCAGGATAGCTTGATTCCAGTGGCATGGAGAGCACGGCACTCACGTCTGAGCATACTCGTCCCACTCAGGGTGGCTAATGCAAAAACAACAGTTGATGGACAGAATGCAGAACAATGTCCTACATTCTACCCAGTACAGAGATCTGGGCCTAAATCCATCGTTTTTTTGCTCACAATGCTATTCCAGTTTGAATCCAGCCATATGCAAATCAGTCTTGACCCTGTGCCTCATGGGTACAGTCCAGCCCGAACTGCCAAGCCAGGTCCTCCCTGGACTGGAACCAAGCATCCTAGGACCGGTTTCGGGGTTTCACCCCTCTTCAGGCGGGATAGCTTGATTCCAGTGGCATGGAGAGCACGGGACCCGCGTCTGGGCATTCCATTCCCACTCGAGGTGACAAATGCAAAAACAACAGATGAGGAACAGAAGGCAGAACAATGTCATACATTCACCCCAGTACAGAGATCTGGGCCTAAATCCATCGTTTTTTAGCTCACCATGCCGTTCCAGTTTGAACCCAGCCATATGCAAATCAGTCTTGACCCTGTGCCTCATGGGTACAGTCCAGCCCGGACTGCCAAGCCAGGTCCTCCCTGGACTGGAAACAAGCATTCTAGGACCGGTTTCGGGGTTTCAACCCTCTTCAGCCAGGATAGCTTGATTTCAGTGGCATGGAGAGCACGGGACCCACGTCTGAGCATACCCTTCCCACTCCGGGTGACAAATGCAAAAACAACAGTTGATGGACAGAATGCAGAACAATGTCATACATTCACCCCAGTACAGAGATCCGGGCCTAAATCCATCGTTTTATTGCTCACCATGCCATTCCAGTTTGAACCCAGCGATATGCAAATCAGTCTTGACCCTGTGCCTCATGGGTACAGTCCAGCCCGAACTGCCAAGCCAGGTCCTCCCTGGACTGGAAACAAGCATGCTAAGACCGGTTTCAGGGTTTCACCCCTCTTCAGCCAGGCTAGCTTGATTCCAGTGGCATGGAGAGCACGGGACCCACGTCTGGGCATACCCTTCCCACTCGGGGTGACAAGTGCAAAAACAACAGTTGATGGACAGAATGCAGAACAATGTCATACATTCACCCCAGTACAGAGATCTGGGCCTAAATCCATCGTTTTTTTGCTCACCATGCCATTTCAGTATGAACCCAGCCATATGCAAATCAGTTTTGACCCTGTGCCTCATGGGAACAGTCCTGCCCGAACTGCTTAGACAGGTCCTGCCTGGACTGGAATCAAGCATCCTAGCACAGGTTTCGGGGTTTCACCCCTCTTCAGCTAGGATAGCTTGATTCCAGTGTCATGGAGAGCACGGGACTCATGTCTGAGCATACCTGTCCCACTCGGGGTGACGAATGCAAAAACAACACCTGATGGACAGAATGCAGAACAATGTCACACATTCACCCCAGTACAGAGATCTGGGCTTAAAGCCATCGTTTTTTTGCCCAGCATGCCACTCCAGTATGAAGCCAGCCATATGCAAATCATTCTTGACCCTGTGCCTCATGGGAACAGTCCAGCCCGAACTGCTAAGCCAGGTCCTGCCTGGACTGGAACAAAGCATCCTAGGACCGGTTTCAGGGTTTCACCCCTCTTCAGCCAGGATAGCTTGATTCCAGTGGCATGGAGAGCACGGGACTCACGTCTGAGCATACCCGTCCCACTCGGGGTGAAAAAAGCGAAAACAACAGTTGATGGACAGAATGCAGAACAATGTCATACATTCACCCCAGTACAGAGATCTGGGCCTAAATCCATCGTTTTTTTGCTCACCATGCCATTCCAGTATGAACCCAGCCATATGCAAATCAGTGTTGACCCTGTGCCTCATGGGAACAGTCCAGCCCGAACTGCTAACCCAGGTCCTGCCTGGACTGGAACCAAGCATCCTATTACCGGTTTCGGGGTTTCACCCCTCTTCAGCCAGGATAGCTTGATTCCAGTGGCATGGAGAGCACGGGACTCACGTCTGGGCATACCCGTCCCACTCGGGGTGACAAATGCAAACACAACAGTTGATGGACAGAATGCAGAACAATGTCATACATTCACCCCAGTACAGAGATCTGGGCCTAAATCCATCGTTTTTTTGCTCACCATGCTATTCCAGTTTGAACCCAGCCATATGCAAATCAGCCTTGACCCTGTGCCTCATGGGAACAGTCCAGCCCGAACTGCCAAGCCAGGTCCTCCCTGGACTGGAACCAAGCATCCTAGGACCAGTTTCGGGGTTTCACCCCTCTTCAGCCAGGATAGCTTGATTCCAGTGGCATGGAGAGCACGGGACTCACGTCTGAGCATACCCGTCCCACTCGGGTGAAAAAAGCGAAAACAACAGTTGATGGACAGAATGCAGAACAATGTCATACATTCACCCCAGTACAGAGATCTGGGCCTAAATCCATCGTTTTTTTGCTCACCATTCCGTTCCAGTTTGAACCCAGCCATATGCAAAGCAGTCTTGACCCTGTGCCTCATGGGTACAGTCCAGCCCGAACTGCCAAGCCAGGTCCTACCTGGACTGGAACCAAGCATCCTAGGACCGGTTTCGCGGTTTCACCCCTCTTCAGGCAGGATAGCTTGATTCCAATGGCATAGAGAGCACGGAACTCACGTCTGAGCATACCCGTCCCACTCGGGGTGACAAATGCAAAAACAACAGTTGATGGACAGAATGGAGAACAATGTCATACATTCTCCTCAGTACAGAGATTTTGGCCTAAATCCATCGTTTTGTTGTTCACCCTGCCATTCCAGTATGAACCCAGCCATATGCAAATCAGTCTTGACCCTGTGCCTCATGGGAACAGTCCAGCCCAAACTGTTAAGCCATGTCCTGCCTGGAATGGAACCAAGCATCCTAGGACCGGTTTCGGGGTTTCACCCCTCTTCAGCCAGGATAGCTTGATTCCAGTGGCATGGAGAGCACGGCACTCACGTCTGAGCATACCCGTCCCACTCGGGGTGGCTAATGCAAAAACAACAGTTGATGGACAGAATGCAGAACAATGTCATACATTCTACCCAGTACAGAGATCTGGGCCTAAATCCATCGTTTTTTTGCTCACCATGCTATTCCAGTTTGAATCCAGCCATATGCAAATCAGTCTTGACCCTGTGCCTCATGGGTACAGTCCAGCCCGAACTGCCAAGCCAGGTCCTCCCTGGACTGGAACCAAGCATCCTAGGACCGGTTTCGCGGTTTCAACCCTCTTCAGGCGGGATAGCTTGATTCCAGTGGCATGGAGAGCACGGGACCCGCGTCTGGGCATTCCATTCCCACTCGGGGTGACAAATGTAAAAACAACCGATGAGGAACAGAAGGCAGAACAATGTCATATATTCACCCCAGTAAAGAGATCTGGGCCTAAATCCATCGTTTTTTAGCTCACCATGCCAATCCAGTTTGAACCCAGCCATATGCAAATCAGTCTTGACCCTGTGCCTCATGGGTACAGTCCAGCCCGGACTGCCAAGCCAGGTCCTCCCTGGACTGGAAACAAGCATTCTAGGACCGGTTTCGGGGTTTCAACCCTCTTCAGCCAGGATAGCTTGATTCCAGTGGCATGGAGAGCACGGGACCCACGTCTGAGCATACCCTTCCCACTCCGGGTGACAAATGCAAAAACAACAGTTGATGGACAGAATGCAGAACAATGTCATACATTCACCCCAGTACAGAGATCTGGGCCTAAATCCATCGTTTTATTGCTCACCATGCCATTCCAGTTTGAACCCAGCCATATGCAAATCAGTCTTGACCCTGTGCCTCATGGGTACAGTCCAGCCCGAACTGCCAAGCCAGGTCCTCCCTGGACTGGAAACAAGCATCCTAAGACCGGTTTCAGGGTTTCACCCCTCTTCAGCCAGGATAGCTTGATTCCAGTGGCATGGAGAGCACGGGACCCACGTCTGGGCATACCCTTCCCACTTGGGGTGACAAATGCAAAAACAACAGTTGATGGACAGAATGCAGAACAATGTCATACATTCACCCCAGTACAGAGATCTGGGCCTAAATCCATCGTTTTTTTGCTCGCCATGCCATTTCAGTATGAACCCAGCCATATGCAAATCAGTTTTGACCCTGTGCCTCATGGGAACAGTCCTGCCCGAACTGCTTAGACAGGTCCTGCCTGGACTGGAATCAAGCATCCTAGCACAGGTTTCGGGGTTTCACCCCTCTTCAGCTAGGATAGCTTGATTCCAGTGTCAGGGAGAGCACGGGACTCACGTCTGAGCATACCTGTCCCACTCGGGGTGACAAATGCAAAAACAAAACCTGATGGACAGAATGCAGAACAATGTCATACATTCACCCCAGTACAGAGATCTGGGCTTAAAGCCATTGTTTTTTTGCCCACCATGCCATTCCAGTATGAACCCAGCCATGTGCAAATCAGTGTTGACCCTGTGCCTCATGGGAACAGTCCAGCCCGAACTGCTAACCCAGGTCCTGCCTGGACTGGAACCAAGCATCCTATTACCGGTTTCGGGGTTTCACCCCTCTTCAGCCAGGATAGCTTGATTCCAGTGGCATGGAGAGCACGGGACTCACGTCTGGGCATACCCGTCCCACTCGGGGTGACAAATGCAAACACAACAGTTGATGGACAGAATGCAGAACAATGTCATACATTCACCCCAGTACAGAGATCTGGGCCTAAATCCATCGTTTTTTTGCTCACCTTGCTATTCCAGTTTGAACCCAGCCATATGCAAATCAGTCTTGACCCTGTGCCTCATGGGAACAGTCCAGCCCGAACTGCCAAGCCAGGTCCTCCCTGGACTGGAACCAAGCATCCTAGGACCGGTTTCGGGGTTTCACCCCTCTTCAGACAGGATAGCTTGATTCCAGTGGCATGGAGAGCACGGGACTCACGTCTGAGCATACCCGTCCCACTCGGGGTGAAAAAAGCGAAAACAACAGTTGATGGACAGAATGCAGAACAATGTCATACATTCACTCCAGTACAGAGATCTGGGCCTAAATCCATCGTTTTTTTGCTCACCATGCCATTCCAGTATGAACCCAGCCATGTGCAAATCAGTGTTGACCCTGTGCCTCATGGGAACAGTCCAGCCCGAACTGCTAACCCAGGTCCTGCCTGGACTGGAACCAAGCATCCTATTACCGGTTTCGGGGTTTCACCCCTCTTCAGCCAGGATAGCTTGATTCCAGTGGCATGGAGAGCACGGGACTCACGTCTGGGCATACCCGTCCCACTCGGGGTGACAAATGCAAACACAACAGTTGATGGACAGAATGCAGGACAATATCATACATTCACCCCAGTACAGAGATCTGGGCCTAAATCCATCGTTTTTTTGCTCACCTTGCTATTCCAGTTTGAACCCAGCCATATGCAAATCAGTCTTGACCCTTTGCCTCATGGGAACAGTCCAGCCCGAACTGCCAAGCCAGGTCCTCCCTGGACTGGAACCAAGCATCCTAGGAACGGTTTCGGGGTTTCACCCCTCTTCAGACAGGATAGCTTGATTCCAGTGGCATGGAGAGCATGGGACCCACGTCTGGGCATTCCATTGCCACTCGGGGTGACAAATGCAAAAACAACAGATGATGAACAGAATGCAGAACAATGTCATATATTCACCCCAGTAAAGAGATCTGGGCCTAAATCCATCGTTTTTTTGCTCACCATTCCGTTCCAGTTTGAACCCAGCCATATGCAAAGCAGTCTTGACCCTGTGCCTCATGGGTACAGTCCAGCCCGAACTGCCAAGCCAGGTCCTGCCTGGACTGGAACCAAGCATCCTAGGACCGGTTTCGCAGTTTCACCCCTCTTCAGGCAGGATAGCTTGATTCCAGTGGCATAGAGAGCACAGGACTCATGTCTGAGCATACCCGTCCCACTCGGGGTGACAAATGCAAAAACAACAGTTGATGGACAGAATGCAGAACAATGTCCTACATTCACCTCAGTAGAGAGATTTTGGCCTAAATCCATCGTTTTGTTGCTCACCCTGCCATTCCAGTAGGAACCCAGCCATATGCAAATCAGTCTTGACCCTGTGCCTCATGGGTACAGTCCAGCCCGAACTGCCAAGCCAGGTCCTTCCTGGACTGGAACCAAGCATCCTAGGACCGGTGTCGGGGTTTCACCCCTCTTCAGCCAGGATAGCTTGATTCCAGTGGCATGGAGAGCACGGGACTCACGTCTGAGCATACCCGTCCCACTCGGGGTGACAAATGCAAAAACAACAGTTGATGGACAGAATGCAGAACAATGTCATACATTCACCCCAGTACAGAGATCTGGGCCTAAATCTATCATTTTTTTGCTCTCCATGCCGTTCCAGTTTGCACACAGCCATATGCAAATCAGTCTTGACCCTGTGCCTCATGGGTACAGTCCAGCCCGAACTGCTAAGCCAGGTCCTGCCTGGACTGGAACCAAGCATCCTAGGACCAGTTTTGGGGTTTCACCCCTCTTCAGCCAGGATAGCTTGATTCCAGTGGCATGGAGAGCACGGGACTAACGTCTAAGCATACCCGTCCCACTCGGGGTGACAAATGCAAATACAACACTTGATGGACAGAATGCAGAACAATGTCATACATTCATCCCAGTACAGAGAGCTGGCCCTAAATCCATTGTTTTTTTGCTCACCATGCCATTCCAGTATGAACCCAGCCATATGCAAGTCAGTGTTTACCCTGTGCCTCATGGGAACAGTCCTGCCCGAACTGCTAAGCCAGGTCCTGCCTGGACTGGAACCAAGCATCCTAGGACCGGTTTCGGGGTTTCACCCCTCTTCAGCCAGGATAGCTTGATTCCAGTGGCATGGAGAGCACGGGACTCACATCTGAGCATACCCGTCCCACTCGGGGTGACAAATGCAAAAACAACAGTTGATGGACAGAATGCAGAACAATGTCATACATTCACCCCAGTACAGAGGGCTGGGCCTAAATCCATTGTTTGTTTGCTCACCATGCCGTTCCAGTTTGAACCCAGCCATATGCAAATCAGTCTTGACCCTGTGCCTCATGGGTACAGTCCAGCCCGAACTGCCAAGCCAGGTCCTCCCTGGACTGGAACCAAGCATCCTAGGACCGGTTTCGGGGTTTCACCCCTCTTCAGCCAGGATAGCTTGATTCCAGTGGCATGGAGAGCACGGCACTCACGTCTGAGCATACCCGTCCCACTCGGGGTGGCTAATGCAAAAACAACAGTTGATGGACAGAATGCAGAACAATGTCATACATTCTACCCAGTACAGAGATCTGGGCCTAAATCCATCGTTTTTTTTGCACACCATGCTATTCTAGTTTGAATCCAGCGATATGCAAATCAGTCTTGACCCTGTGCCTCATGGGTACAGTCCAGCCCGAACTGCCAAGCCAGGTCCTCCCTGGACTGGAAACAAGCATCCTAAGACCGGTTTCAGGGTTTAACCCCTCTTCAGCCAGGATAGCTTGATTCCAGTGGCATGGAGAGCACGGGACCCACGTCTGGGCATACCCTTCCCACTCGGGGTGACAAATGCAAAAACAACAGTTGATGGACAGAATGCAGAACAATGTCATACATTCACCTCAGTACACAGATCTGGGCCTAAATCCATCGTTTTTTTGCTCACCATGCCATTTCAGTATGAACCCAGCCATATGCAAATCAGTTTTGACCCTGTGCCTCATGGGAACAGTCCTGCCCGAACTGCTTAGACAGTTCCTGCCTGGACTGGAATCAAGCATCCTAGCACAGGTTTCGGGGTTTCACCCCTCTTCAGCTAGGATAGCTTGATTCCAGTGTCATGGAGAGCACGGGACTCACGTCTGAGCATACTTGTCCCAATCGGGGTGACAAATGCAAAAACAACACCTGATGGACAGAATGCAGAACAATGTCATACATTCACCCTAGTACAGAGATCTGGGCTTAAAGCCATCGTTATTTTGCCCAGCATGCCACTCCAGTATGAACCCAGCCATATGCAAATCATTCTTGACCCTGTGCCTCATGGGAACAGTCCAGCCCAAAATGCTAAGCCAGGTCCTGCCTGGACTGGAACAAAGCATCCTAGGACCGGTTTCGGGGTTTCACCCCTCTTCAGCCAGGATAGCTTGATTCCAGTGGCATGGAGGGCACGGGACTCACGTCTGAGCATACCCGTCCCACTCGGGGTAAAAAAATCGAAAACAACAGTTGATGGACAGAATGCAGAACAATGTCATACATTCACCCCAGTACAGAGATCTGGGCCTAAATCCATCGTTTTTTTGCTCACCATGCCATTCCAGTATAAACCCAGCCATGTGCAAATCAGTGTTGACCCTGTGCCTCATGGGAACAGTCCAGCCCGAACTGCTAACCCAGGTCCTGCCTGGACTGGAACCAAGCATCCTAGGACCGGTTTCGGGGTTTCACCCCTCTTCAGACAGGATAGCTTGATTCCAGTGGCATGGAGAGCATGGGACCCACGTCTGGGCATTCCATTGCCACTCGGGGTGACAAATGCAAAAACAACAGATGATGAACAGAATGCAGAACAATGTCATATATTCACCCCAGTACAGAGATCTGGGCCTAAATCCATCGTTTTTTTGCTCACCATTCCGTTCCAGTTTGAACCCAGCCATATGCAAAGCAGTCTTGACCCAGTGCCTCATGGGTACAGTCCAGCCCGAACTGCCAAGCCAGGTCCTGCCTGGACTGGAACCAAGCATCCTAGGACCGGTTTTGCGGTTTCACCCCTCTTCAGGCAGGATAGCTTGATTCCAGTGGCATAGAGAGCACGGGACTCACGTCTGAGCATACCCGTCCCACTCGGGGTGACAAATGCAAAAACAACAGTTGATGGACAGAATGCAGAACAATGTCATACATTCACCCCAGTACAGAGATCTGGGCCTAAATCCATCGTTTTTTTGCTCACCATGCCATTTCAGTATGAACCCAGCCATATGCAAATCAGTTTTGACCCTGTGCCTCATGGGAACAGTCCTGCCCGAACTGCTTAGACAGGTCCTGCCTGGACTGGAATCAAGCATCCTAGCACAGGTTTTGGGGTTTCACCCCTCTTCAGGTAGGATAGCTTGATTCCAGTGGCATGGAGAGCACGGGACTCACGTCTGAGCATACCCGTCCCTCTCGGGGTGAAAAAATCGAAAACAACAGTTGATGGACAAAATGCAGAACAATGTCATACATTCACCCCAGTACAGAGATCTGGGCCTAAATCCATTGTTTTTTTGCCCAGCATGCCACTCCAGTATGAACCCAGCCATATGCAAATCATTCTTGACCCTGTGCCTCATGGGAACAGTCCAGCCCAAACTGCTAAGCCAGGTCCTGTCTGGACTGGAACAAAGCATCCTAGGACCGGTTTCGGGGTTTCACCCCTCTTCAGCCAGGATAGCTTGATTCCAGTGGCATGGAGAGCACGGGACTCACGTCTGGGCATACCCGTCCCACTCGGGGTGACAAATGCAAACACAACAGTTGATGGACAGAATGCAGAACAATGTCATACATTCACCCCAGTACAGAGATCTGGGCCTAAATCCATAGTTTTTTTGCTCACCATGCTATTCCAGTTTGAACCCAGCCATATGCAAATCAGTCTTGACGCTGTGCCTCATGGGAACAGTCCAGCCCGAACTGCCAAGCAAGGTCCTCCCTTGACTGAAACCAAGCATCCTAGGACCGGTTTCGGCGTTTCACCCCTCTTCAGACAGGATAGCTTGATTCCAGTGGCATAGAGAGCACGGGACTCACGTCTGAGCATACCCGTCCCACTCGGGGTGACAAATGCAAAAACAACAGTTGATGGACAGAATGCAGAACAATGTCATACATTCACGTCAGTACAGAGATTTTGGCCTAAATCCATCGTTTTGTTGCTCACCCTGCCATTCCAGTAGGAACCCAGCCATATGCAAATCAGTCTTGACCCTGTGCCTCATGGGAACAGTCCAGCCCAAACTGCTAAGCCATGTCCTGCCTGGAATGGAACCAAGCATCCTAGGACCGGTTTCAGGGTTTCACCCCTCCTCAGCCAGGATAGCTTGATTCCAGTGGCATGGAGAGCACGGGACTCACGTCTGAGCATACCCGTCCCACTCGGGGTGACAAATGCAAAAACAACAGTTGATGGACAGAATGCAGAACAATGTCATACATTCACCCCAGTACAGAGATCTGGGCCTAAATCCATAGTTTTTTTGCTCACCATGCCATTCCAGTATGAACCCAGCCATATGTATATCACTCTTGACCCTGTGCCTCATGGGAACAGTCCAGCCCAAACTGCTAAGTCAGGTCCTGCCTGGACTGGAACCAAGCATCCTAGGACCAGTTTCGGGGTTTCACCCCTCTTCAGCCAGGATAGCTTGATTCCAGTGGCATGGAGAGCACGGGACTCATGTCTGAGCATACCCATCCCACTCGGTGTGACAAATGCAAAAACAACAGTTGATGGACAGAATGCAGAACAATGTCATACATTCACCCCAGTTCAGAGCTCTGGGCCTAAATCCATCGTTTTTTTGCTCACCATGCCATTCCAGTATGAACCCAGCCATGTGCAAATCAGTGTTGACCCTGTGCCTCATGGTAACAGTCCAGCCCGAACTGCTAACCCAGGTCCTGCCTGGACTGGAACCAAGCATCCTATTACCGGTTTCGGCGTTTCACCCCTCTTCAGACAGGATAGCTTGATTCCAGTGGCATAGAGAGCACGGGACTCACGTCTGAGCATACCCGTCCCACTCGGGGTGACAAATGCAAAAACAACAGTTGATGGACAGAATGCAGAACAATGTCATACATTCACGTCAGTACAGAGATTTTGGCCTAAATCCATCGTTTTTTTGCTCACCCTGCCATTCCAGTAGGAACCCAGCCATATGCAAATCAGTCTTGACCCTGTGCCTCATGGGAACAGTCCAGCCCAAACTGCTAAGCCATGTCCTGCCTGGAATGGAACCAAGCATCCTAGGACCGGTTTCAGGGTTTCACCCCTCCTCAGCCAGGATAGCTTGATTCCAGTGGCATGGAGAGCACGGGACTCACGTCTGAGCATACCCGTCCCACTCGGGGTGACAAATGCAAAAACAACAGTTGATGGACAGAATGCAGAACAATGTCATACATTCACCCCAGTACAGAGATCTGGGCCTAAATCCATAGTTTTTTTGCTCACCATGCCATTCCAGTATGAACCCAGCCATATGTATATCACTCTTGACCCTGTGCCTCATGGGAACAGTCCAGCCCAAACTGCTAAGTCAGGTCCTGCCTGGACTGGAACCAAGCATCCTAGGACCGGTTTCGGGGTTTCACCCCTCTTCAGCCAGGATAGCTTGATTCCAGTGGCATGGAGAGCACGGGACTCATGTCTGAGCATACCCATCCCACTCGGTGTGACAAATGCAAAAACAACAGTTGATGGACAGAATGCAGAACAATGTCATACATTCACCCCAGTTCAGAGCTCTGGGCCTAAATCTATCGTTTTTTTGCTCTCCATGCCATTCCAGTTTGCACACAGCCATGTGCAAATCAGTCTTCACCCTGTGCCTCATGGGTACAGTCCAGCCCGAACTGCCAAGCCAGGTCCTTCCTGGACTGGAACCAAGCATCCTAGGACCGGTGTCGGGGTTTCACCCCTCTTCAGCCAGGATAGCTTGATTCCAGTGGCATGGAGAGCACGGGACTCACGTCTGAGCATACCCGTCCCACTCGGGGTGACAAATGCAAAAACAACAGTTGATGGACAGAATGCAGAACAATGTCATACATTCACCCCAGTACAGAGATCTGGGCTTAAATCCATCATTTTTTTGCTCACCATGCCATTCCAGTATGAAACCAGCCATATGCAATCAGTCTTGACCCTGTGCCTCATGGGATCAGTCCAGTCCGAACTGCTAAGCCAGGTCCTGCCTGGACTGGAACCAAGCATCCTAGGACCGGTTTTGGGGTTTCACCCCTCTTCAGCCAGGATAGCTTGATTCCAGTGGCATGGAGAGCACGGAACTCACGTCTAAGCATACCCGTCCCACTCGGGGTGACAAATGCAAATACAACACTTGATGGACAGAATGCAGAACAATGTCACACATTCATCCCAGTACAGAGAGCTGGCCCTCAATCCATCGTTTTTTTGCTCACCATGCCATTCCAGTATGAACCCAGCCATATGCAAGTCAGTGTTTACCCTGTGCCTCATGGGAACAGTCCTACCCGAACTGCTAAGCCAGGTCCTGCCTGGACTGGAACCAAGCATCCTAGGACCGGTTTCGGGGTTTCACCCCTCTTCAGCCAGGATAGCTTGATTCCAGTGGCATGGAGAGCACGGCACTCACGTCTGAACATACTCGTCCCACTCGGGGTGGCTAATGCAAAAACAACAGTTGATGGACAGAATGCAGAACAATGTGATACATTCACCCCAGTACATAGATCTGGGTCTAATTCCATCGTTTGTTTGCTCACCATGCCATTCCAGTTTGAACCCAGCCATATGCAAATCAGTCTTGACCCTGTGCATCATGGGAGCAGTCCAGCCCGAACTGCCAAGCCAGGTCCTGCCTGGAATGGAACCAAGCATCCTAGGACCACTTTCGGGGTTTCACCCCTCTTCAGCTAGGATAGCTTGATTCCAGTGGCATGGAGAGCACGGGACCCACGTCTGGGCATACCCTTCCCACTCGGGGTGACAAATGCAAAAAGAGCAGTTGATGGATAAATTGCAGAACAATGTCATACATTCACCCCAGTACAGAGATCTGGGCCTAAATCCATTGTTTGTTTGCTCACCATGCCGTTCCAGTTTGAACCCAGCCATATGCAAATCAGTCTTGACCCTGTGCCTCATGGGTACAGTCCAGCCCGAACTGCCAAGCCAGGTCCTCCCTGGACTGGAACCAAGCATCCTAGGACCGGTTTCGGGGTTTCACCCCTCTTCAGCCAGGATAGCTTGATTCCAGTGGCATGGAGAGCACGGCACTCACGTCTGAGCATACTCGTCCCACTCGGGGTGGCTAATGCAAAAACAACAGTTGATGGACAGAATGCAGAACAATGTCCTACATTCTACCCAGTACAGAGATCTGGGCCTAAATCCATCGTTTTTTTGCTCACAATGCTATTCCAGTTTGAATCCAGCCATATGCAAATCAGTCTTGACCCTGTGCCTCATGGGTACAGTCCAGCCCGAACTGCCAAGCCAGGTCCTCCCTGGACTGGAACCAAGCATCCTAGGACCGGTTTCGGGGTTTCACCCCTCTTCAGGCGGGATAGCTTGATTCCAGTGGCATGGAGAGCACGGGACCCGCGTCTTTGCATTCCATTCCCACTCGAGGTGACAAATGCAAAAACAACAGATGAGGAACAGAAAGCAGAACAATGTCATACATTCACCCCAGTACAGAGATCTGGGCCTAAATCCATCGTTTTTTAGCTCACCATGCCGTTCCAGTTTGAACCCAGCCATATGCAAATCAGTCTTGACCCTGTGCCTCATGGGTACAGTCCAGCCCGGACTGCCAAGCCAGGTCCTCCCTGGACTGGAAACAAGCATTCTAGGACCGGTTTCGGGGTTTCAACCCTCTTCAGCCAGGATAGCTTGATTCCAGTGGCATGGAGAGCACGGGACCCACGTCTGAGCATACCCTTCCCACTCCGGGTGACAAATGCAAAAACAACAGTTGATGGACAAAATGCAGAACAATGTCATACATTCACCCCAGTACAGAGATCTGGGCCTAAATCCATCGTTTTATTGCTCACCATGCCATTCCAGTTTGAACCCAGCGATATGCAAATCAGTCTTGACCCTGTGCCTCATGGGTACAGTCCAGCCCGAACTGCCAAGCCAGGTCCTCCCTGGACTGGAAACAAGCATCCTAAGACCGGTTTCAGGGTTTCACCCCTCTTCAGCCAGGATAGCTTGATTCCAGTGGCATGGAGAGCACGGGACCCACGTCTGGGCATACCCTTCCCACTCGGGGTGACAAATGCAAAAACAACAGTTGATGGACAGAATGCAGAACAATGTCATACATTCACCCCAGTACAGAGATCTGGGCCTAAATCCATCGTTTTTTTGCTCACCATGCCATTTCAGTATGAACCCAGCCATATGCAAATCAGTTTTGACCCTGTGCCTCATGGGAACAGTCCTGCCCGAACTGCTTAGACAGGTCCTGCCTGGACTGGAATCAAGGATCCTAGCACAGGTTTCGGGGTTTCACCCCTCTTCAGCTAGGATAGCTTGATTCCAGTGTCATGGAGAGCACGGGACTCATGTCTGAGCATACCTGTCCCACTCGGGGTGACGAATGCAAAAACAACACCTGATGGACAGAATGCAGAACAATGTCACACATTCACCCCAGTACAGAGATCTGGGCTTAAAGCCATCGTTTTTTTGCCCAGCATGCCACTCCAGTATGAACCCAGCCATATGCAAATCATTCTTGACCCTGTGCCTCATGGGAACAGTCCAGCCCGAACTGCTAAGCCAGGTCCTGCCTGGACTGGAACAAAGCATCCTAGGACCGGTTTCAGGGTTTCACCCCTCTTCAGCCAGGATAGCTTGATTCCAGTGGCATGGAGAGCACGGGACTCACGTCTGAGCATACCCGTCCCACTCGGGGTGAAAAAAGCGAAAACAACAGTTGATGGACAGAATGCAGAACAATGTCATACATTCACCCCAGAACAGAGATCTGGGCCTAAATCCATCGTTTTTTTGCTCACCATGCCATTCCAGTATGAACCCAGCCATATGCAAATCAGTGTTGACCCTGTGCCTCATGGGAACAGTCCAGCCCGAACTGCTAACCCAGTTCCTGCCTGGACTGGAACCAAGCATCCTATTACCGGTTTCGGGGTTTCACCCCTCTTCAGCCAGGATAGCTTGATTCCAGTGGCATGGAGAGCACGGGACTCACGTCTGGGCATACCCGTCCCACTCGGGGTGACAAATGCAAACACAACAGTTGATGGACAGAATGCAGAACAATGTCATACATTCACCCCAGTACAGAGATCTGGGCCTAAATCCATCGTTTTTTTGCTCACCATGCTATTCCAGTTTGAACCCAGCCATATGCAAATCAGCCTTGCCCCTGTGCCTCATGGGAACAGTCCAGCCCGAACTGCCAAGCCAGGTCCTCCCTGGACTGGAACCAAGCATCCTAGGACTAGTTTCGGGGTTTCACCCCTCTTCAGCCAGGATAGCTTGATTCCAGTGGCATGGAGAGCACGGGACTCACGTCTGAGCATACCCGTCCCACTCGGGGTGAAAAAAGCGAAAACAACAGTTGATGGACAGAATGCAGAACAATGTCATACATTCACCCCAGTACAGAGATCTGGGCCTAAATCCATCGTTTTTTTGCTCACCATTCCGTTCCAGTTTGAACCCAGCCATATGCAAAGCAGTCTTGACCCTGTGCCTCATGGGTACAGTCCAGCCCGAACTGCCAAGCCAGGTCCTACCTGGACTGGAACCAAGCATCCTAGGAGCGGTTTCGCGGTTTCACCCCTCTTCAGGCAGGATTGCTTGATTCCAATGGCATAGAGATCACGGAACTCACGTCTGAGCATACCCGTCCCACTCGGGGTGACAAATGCAAAAACAACAGTTGATGGAAGAGAATGGAGAACTATGTCATACATTCTCCTCAGTACAGAGATTTTGGCCTAAATCCATCGTTTTGTTGTTCACCCTGCCATTCCAGTATGAACCCAGCCATATGCAAATCAGTCTTGACCCTGTGCCTCATGGGAACAGTCCAGCCCAAACTGTTAAGCCATGTCCTGCCTGGAATGGAACCAAGCATCCTAGGACCGGTTTCGGGGTTTCACCCCTCTTCAGCCAGGATAGCTTGATTCCAGTGGCATGGAGAGCACGGCACTCACGTCTGAGCATACCCGTCCCACTCGGGGTGGCTAATGCAAAAACAACAGTTGATGGACAGAATGCAGAACAATGTCATACATTCTACCCAGTACAGAGATCTGGGCCTAAATCCATCTTTTTTTTGCTCACCATGCTATTCCAGTTTGAATCCAGCCATATGCAAATCAGTCTTGACCCTGTGCCTCATGGGTACAGTCCAGCCCGAACTGCCAAGCCAGGTCCTCCCTGGACTGGAACCAAGCATCCTAGGACCGGTTTCGGGGTTTTAACCTTCTTCAGGCGGGATAGCTTGATTCCAGTGGCATGGAGAGCACGGGACCCGCGTCTGGGCATTCCATTCCCACTCGGGGTGACAAATGCAAAAAGAACCGATGAGGAACAGAAGGCAGAACAATGTCATACATTCACCCCAGTACAGAGATCTGGGCCTAAATCCATCGTTTTTTAGCTCACCATGCCAATCCAGTTTGAACCCAGCCATATGCAAATCAGTCTTGACCCTGTGCCTCATGGGTACAGTCCAGCCCGGACTGCCAAGCCAGGTCCTCCCTGGACTGGAAACAAGCATTCTAGGACCGGTTTCGGGGTTTCAACCCTCTTCAGCCAGGATAGCTTGATTCCAGTGGCATGGAGAGCACGGGACCCACGTCTGAGCATACCCTTCCCACTCCGGGTGACAAATGCAAAAACAACAGTTGATGGACAGAATGCAGAACAATGTCATACATTCACCCCAGTACAGAGATCTGGGCCTAAATCCATCGTTTTATTGCTCACCATGCCATTCCAGTTTGAACCCAGCCATATGCAAATCAGTCTTGACCCTGTGCCTCATGCGTACAGTCCAGCCCAAACTGCCAAGCCAGGTCCTCCCTGGACTGGAAACAAGCATCCTAAGACCGGTTTCAGGGTTTCACCCCTCTTCAGCCAGGATAGCTTGATTCCAGTGGCATGGAGAGCACGGGACCCACGTCTGGGCATACCCTTCCCACTTGGGGTGACAAATGCAAAAACAACAGTTGATGGACAGAATGCAGAACAATGTCATACATTCACCCCAGTACAGAGATCTGGGCCTAAATCCATCGTTTTTTTGCTCGCCATGCCATTTCAGTATGAACCCAGCCATATGCAAATCAGTTTTGACCCTGTGCCTCATGGGAACAGTCCTGCCCGAACTGCTTAGACAGGTCCTGCCTGGACTGGAATCAAGCATCCTAGCACAGGTTTCGGGGTTTCACCCCTCTTCAGCTAGGATAGCTTGATTCCAGTGTCATGGAGAGCACGGGACTCACGTTTGAGCATACCTGTCCCACTCGGGGTGACAAATGCAAAAACAAAACCTGATGGACAGAATGCAGAACAATGTCATACATTCACCCCAGTACAGAGATCTGGGCTTAAAGCCATTGTTTTTTTGCCCAGCATGCCACTCCAGTATGAACCCAGCCATATGCAAATCATTCTTGACCCTGTGCCTCATGGGAACAGTCCAGCCCGAACTGCTAAGCCAGGTCCTGCCTGGACTGGAACAAAGCATCCTAGGACCGGTTTCGGGGTTTCACCCCTCTTCAGCCAGGATAGCTTGATTCCAGTGGCATGGAGAGCACGGGACTCACGTCTGAGCATACCCGTCCCACTCGGGGTGAAAAAAGCGAAAACAAAGGTTGATGGACAGAATGCAGAACAATGTCATACATTCACTCCAGTACAGAGATCTGGGCCTAAATCCATCGTTTTTATGCTCACCATGCCATTCCAGTATGAACCCAGCCATGTGCAAATCAGTGTTGACCCTGTGCCTCATGGGAACAGTCCAGCCCGAACTGCTAATCCAGGTCCTGCCTGGACTGGAACCAAGCATCCTATTACCGGTTTCGGGGTTTCACCCCTCTTCAGCCAGGATAGCTTGATTCCAGTGGCATGGAGAGCACGGGACTCACGTCTGGGCATACCCGTCCCACTCGGGGTGACAAATGCAAACACAACAGTTGATGGACAGAATGCAGAACAATGTCATACATTCACCCCAGTACAGAGATCTGGGCCTAAATCCATCGTTTTTTTGCTCACCTTGCTAATCCAGTTTGAACCCAGCCATATGCAAATCAGTCTTGACCCTGTGCCTCATGGGAACAGTCCAGCCCGAACTGCCAAGCCAGGTCCACCCTGGACTGGAACCAAGCATCCTAGGACCGGTTTCGGGGTTTCACCCCTCTTCAGACAGGATAGCTTGATTCCAGTGGCATGGAGAGCACGGGACTCACGTCTGAGCATACCCGTCCCACTCGGGGTGGAAAAAGCGAAAACAACAGTTGATGGACAGAATGCAGAACAATGTCATACATTCACTCCAGTACAGAGATCTGGGCCTAAATCCATCGTTTTTTTGCTCACCATGCCATTCCAGTATGAACCCAGCCATGTGCAAATCAGTGTTGACCCTGTGCCTCATGGGAACAGTCCAGCCCGAACTGCTAACCCAGGTCCTGCCTGGACTGGAACCAAGCATCCTAAGACCGGTTTCGGGGTTTCACCCCTCTTCAGCCAGGATAGCTTGATTCCAGTGGCATGGAGAGCACGGGACTCACGTCTGGGCATACCCGTCCCACTCGGGGTGACAAATGCAAACACAACAGTTGATGGACAGAATGCAGAACAATGTCATACATTCACCCCAGTACAGAGATCTGGGCCTAAATCCATCGTTTTTTTGCTCACCTTGCTATTCCAGTTTGAACCCAGCCATATGCAAATCAGTCTTGACCCTTTGCCTCATGGGAACAGTCCAGCCCGAACTGCCAAGCCAGGTCCTCCCTGGACTGGAACCAAGCATCCTAGGACCGGTTTCGGGGTTTCACCCCTCTTCAGACAGGATAGCTTGATTCCAGTGGCATGGAGAGCATGGGACCCACGTCTGGGCATTCCATTGCCACTCGGGGTGACAAATGCAAAAACAACAGATGATGAACAGAATGCAGAACAATGTCATATATTCACCCCAGTAAAGAGATCTGGGCCTAAATCCATCGTTTTTGTGCTCACCATTCCGTTCCAGTTTGAACCCAGCCATATGCAAAGCAGTCTTGACCCTGTGCCTCATGGGTACAGTCCAGCCCGAACTGCCAAGCCAGGTCCTGCCTGGACTGGAACCAAGCATCCTAGGACCGGTTTCGCAGTTTCACCCCTCTTCAGGCAGGATAGCTTGATTCCAGTGGCATAGAGAGCACAGGACTCACGTCTGAGCATACCCGTCCCACTCGGGGTGACAAATGCAAAAACAACAGTTGATGGACAGAATGCAGAACAATGTCCTACATTCACCTCAGTAGAGAGATTTTGGCCTAAATCCATCGTTTTGTTGCTCACCCTGCCATTCCAGTAGGAACCCAGCCATATGCAAATCAGTCTTGACCCTGTGCCTCATGGGAACAGTCCAGCCCAAACTGTTAAGCCATGTCCTGCCTGGAATGGAACCAAGCATCCTAGGACCGGTTTCAGGGTTTCACCCCTCTTCAGCCAGGATAGCTTGATTCCAGTGGCATGGAGAGCACGGGACTCACGTCTGAGCATACCCGTCCCACTCGGGGTGACAAATGTAAAAACAACAGTTGATGGACAGAATGCAGAACAATGTCATACATTCACCCCAGTACAGAGATCTGGGCCTAAATCCATAGTTTTTTTGCTCACCATGCCATTCCAGTATGAACCCAGCCTGTGCCTCATGGGAACAGTCCAGCCCAAACTGCTAAGCCAGGTCCTGCCTGGACTGGAACCAAGCTTCCTAGGACCGGTTTCGGGGTTTCACCCCTCTTCAGCCAGGATAGCTTGATTCCAGTGGCATGGAGAGCACGGGACCCACGTCTGGGCATACCCTTCCCACTTGGGGTGACAAATGCAAAAACAACAGTTGATGGACAGAATGCAGAACAATGTCATACATTCACCCCAGTTCAGAGCTCTGGGCCTAAATCTATCATTTTTTTGCTCTCCATGCCGTTCCAGTTTGCACACAGCCATATGCAAATCAGTCTTGACCCTGTGCCTCATGGGTACAGTCCAGCCCGAACTGCCAAGCCAGGTCCTTCCTGGACTGGAACCAAGCATCCTAGGACCGGTGTCGGGGTTTCACCCCTCTTCAGCAAGGATAGCTTGATTCCAGTGGCATGGAGAGCACGGGACTCACGTCTGAGCATACCCGTCCCACTCGGGGTGACAAATGCAAAAACAACAGTTGATGGACAGAATGCAGAACAATGTCATACATTCACCCCAGTACAGAGATCTGGGCTTAAATCCATCGTTTTTTTGCTCAGCATGCCATTCCAGTATGAAACCAGCCATATGCAAATCAGTCTTGACCCTGTGCCTCATGGGAACAGTCCAGTCCGAACTGCTAAGCCAGGTCCTGCCTGGACTGGAACCAAGCATCCTAGGACCGGTTTTGGGGTTTCACCCCTCTTCAGCCAGGATAGCTTGATTCCAGTGGCATGGAGAGCACGGGTCTAACGTCTAAGCATACCCGTCCCACTCGGGGTGACAAATGCAAATACAACACTTGATGGACAGAATGCAGAACAATGTCATACATTCATCCCAGTACAGAGAGCTGGCCCTAAATCTATTGTTTTTTTGCTCACCATGCCATTCCAGTATGAACCCAGCCATATGCAAGTCAGTGTTTACCCTGTGCCTCATGGGAACAGTCCTGCCCGAACTGCTAAGCCAGGTCCTGCCTGGACTGGAACCAAGCATCCTAGGACCGGTTTCGGGGTTTCACCCCTCTTCAGCCAGGATAGCTTGATTCCAGTGGCATGGAGAGCACGGGACTCACATCTGAGCATACCCGTCCCACTCGGGGTGACAAATGCAAAAACAACAGTTGATGGACAGAATGCAGAACAATGTCATACATTCACCCCAGTACAGAGGGCTGGGCCTAAATCCATTGTTTGTTTGCTCACCATGCCGTTCCCGTTTGAACCCAGCCATATGCAAATCAGTCTTGACCCTGTGCCTCATGGGTACAGTCCAGCCCGAACTGCCAAGCCAGGTCCTCCCTGGACTGGAACCAAGCATCCTAGGACCGGTTTCGGGGTTTCACCCCTCTTCAGCCAGGATAGCTTGATTCCAGTGGCATGGAGAGCACGGCACTCACGTCTGAGCATACCCGTCCCACTCGGGGTGGCTAATGCAAAAACAACAGTTGATGGACAGAATGCAGAACAATGTCATAAATTCTACCCAGTACAGAGATCTGGGCCTAAATCCATCGTTTTTTTTGCTCACCATGCTATTCTAGTTTGAATCCAGCCATATGCAAATCAGTCTTGACCCTGTGCCTCATGGGTACAGTCCAGCCCGAACTGCCAAGCCAGGTCCTCCCTGGACTGGAAACAAGCATCCTAAGACCGGTTTCAGGGTTTCACCCCTCTTCAGCCAGGATAGCTTGATTCCAGTGGCATGGAGAGCACGGGACCCACGTCTGGGCATACCCTTCCCACTCGGGGTGACAAATGCAAAAACAACAGTTGATGGACAGAATGCAGAACAATGTCATACATTCACCTCAGTACACAGATCTGGGCCTAAATCCATCGTTTTTTTGCTCACCATGCCATTTCAGTATGAACCCAGCCATATGCAAATCAGTTTTGACCCTGTGCCTCATGGGAACAGTCCTGCCCGAACTGCTTAGACAGGTCCTGCCTGGACTGGAATCAAGCATCCTAGCACAGGTTTCGGGGTTTCACCCCTCTTCAGCTAGGATAGCTTGATTCCAGTGTCATGGAGAGCACGGGACTCACGTCTGAGCATACCTGTCCCACTCGGGGTGACAAATGCAAAAACAACACCTGATGGACAGAATGCAGAACAATGTCATACATTCACCCTAGTACAGAGATCTGGGCTTAAAGCCATTGTTATTTTGCCCAGCATGCCACTCCAGTATGAACCCAGCCATATGCAAATCATTCTTGACCCTGTGCCTCATGGGAACAGTCCAGCCCAAACTGCTAAGCCAGGTCCTGCCTTGACTGGAACAAAGCATCCTAGGACCGGTTTCGGGGTTTCACCCCTCTTCAGCCAGGATAGCTTGATTCCAGTGGCATGGAGAGCACGGGACTCACGTCTGAGCATACCCGTCCCACTCGGGGTGAAAAAATCGAAAACAACAGTTGATGGACAGAATGCAGAACAATGTCATACATTCACCCCAGTACAGAGATTTGGGCCTAAATCCATCGTTTTTTTGCTCACCATGCCATTCCAGTATAAACCCAGCCATGTGCAAATCAGTGTTGACCCTGTGCCTTATGGGAACAGTCCAGCCCGAACTGCTAACCCAGGTCCTGCCTGGACTGGAACCAAGCATCCTATTACCGGTTTCGGGGTTTCACCCCTCTTCAGCCAGGATAGCTTGATTCCAGTGGCATGGAGAGCACGGGACTCACGTCTGGGCATACCCGTCCCACTCGGGGTGACAAATGCAAACACAACAGTTGATGGACAGAATGCAGAACAATGTCATACATTCACCCCAGTACAAAGATCTGGGCCTAAATCAATCGTTTTTTTGCTCACCATGCTATTCCAGTTTGAACCCAGCCATATGCAAATCAGTCTTGACCCTGTGCTTCATGGGAACAGTCCAGCCCGAACTGCCAAGCCAGGTCCTCCCTGGACTGGAACCAAGCATCCTAGGACCGGTTTCGGGGTTTCACCCCTCTTCAGACAGGATAGCTTGATTCCAGTGGCATGGAGAGCATGGGACCCACGTCTGGGCATTCCATTGCCACTCGGGGTGACAAATGCAAAAACAACAGATGATGAACAGAATGCAGAACAATGTCATATATTCACCCCAGTACAGAGATATGGGCCTAAATCCATCGTTTTTTTGCTCACCATTCCGTTCCAGTTTGAACCCAGCCATATGCAAAGCAGTCTTGACCCTGTGCCTCATGGGTACAGTCCAGCCCGAACTGCCAAGCCAGGTCCTGCCTGGACTGGAACCAAGCATCCTAGGACCGTTTTTGCGGTTTCACCCCTCTTCAGGCAGGATAGCTTGATTCCAGTGGCATAGAGAGCACGGGACTCACGTCTGAGCATACCCGTCCCACTCGGGGTGACAAATGCAAAAACAACAGTTGATGGACAGAATGTAGAACAATGTCATACATTCACCCCAGTACAGAGATCTGGGCCTAAATCCATCGTTTTTTTGCTCGCCATGCCATTTCAGTATGAACCCAGCCATATGCAAATCAGTTTTCACCCTGTGCCTCATGGGAACAGTCCTGCCCGAACTGCTTAGACAGGTCCTGCCTGGACTGGAATCAAGCATCCTAGCACAGGTTTCGGGGTTTCACCCCTCTTCAGCTAGGATAGCTTGATTCCAGTGTCATGGAGAGCACGGGACTCACGTTTGAGCATACCTGTCCCACTCGGGGTGACAAATGCAAAAACAAAACCTGATGGACAGAATGCAGAACAATGTCATACATTCACCCCAGTACAGAGATCTGGGCTTAAAGCCATTGTTTTTTTGCCCAGCATGCCACTCCAGTATGAACCCAGCCATATGCAAATCATTCTTGACCCTGTGCCTCATGGGAACAGTCCAGCCCGAACTGCTAAGCCAGGTCCTGCCTGGACTGGAACAAAGCATCCTAGGACCGGTTTCGGGGTTTCACCCCTCTTCAGCCAGGATAGCTTGATTCCAGTGGCATGGAGAGCACGGGACTCACGTCTGAGCATAACCGTCCCACTCGGGGTGAAAAAAGCGAAAACAACAGTTGATGGACAGAATGCAGAACAATGTCATACATTCACTCCAGTACAGAGATCTGGGCCTAAATCCATCGTTTTTTTGCTCACCATGCCATTCCAGTATGAACCCAGCCATGTGCAAATCAGTGTTGACCCTGTGCCTCATGGGAACAGTCCAGCCCGAACTGCTAACCCAGGTCCTGCCTGGACTGGAACCAAGCATCCTATTACCGGTTTCGGGGTTTCACCCCTCTTCAGCCAGGATAGCTTGATTCCAGTGGCATGGAGAGCACGGGACTCACGTCTGGGCATACCCGTCCCACTCGGGGTGACAAATGCAAACACAACAGTTGATGGACAGAATGCAGAACAATGTCATACATTCACCCCAGTACAGAGATCTGGGCCTAAATCCATCGTTTTTTTGCTCACCTTGCTATTCCAGTTTGAACCCAGCCATATGCAAATCAGTCTTGACCCTGTGCCTCATGGGAACAGTCCAGCCCGAACTGCCAAGCCAGGTCCTCCCTGGACTGGAACCAAGCATCCTAGGACCGGTTTCGGGGTTTCACCCCTCTTCAGACAGGATAGCTTGATTCCAGTGGCATGGAGAGCACGGGACTCACGTCTGAGCATACCCGTCCCACTCGGGGTGAAAAAAGCGAAAACAACAGTTGATGGACAGAATGCAGAACAATGTCATACATTCACTCCAGTACAGAGATCTGGGCCTAAATCCATCGTTTTTTTGCTCACCATGCCATTCCAGTATGAACCCAGCCATGTGCAAATCAGTGTTGACCCTGTGCCTCATGGGAACAGTCCAGCCCGAACTGCTAACCCAGGTCCTGCCTGGACTGGAACCAAGCATCCTAAGACCGGTTTCGGGGTTTCACCCCTCTTCAGCCAGGATAGCTTGATTCCAGTGGCATGGAGAGCACGGGACTCACGTCTGGGCATACCCGTCCCACTCGGGGTGACAAATGCAAACACAACAGTTGATGGACAGAATGCAGAACAATGTCATACATTCACCCCAGTACAGAGATCTGGGCCTAAATTCATCGTTTTTTTGCTCACCTTGCTCTTCCAGTTTGAACCCAGCCATATGCAAATCAGTCTTGACCCTTTGCCTCATGGGAACAGTCCAGCCCGAACTGCCAAGCCAGGTCCTCCCTGGACTGGAACCAAGCATCCTAGGACCGGTTTCGGGGTTTCACCCCTCTTCAGACAGGATAGCTTGATTCCAGTGGCATGGAGAGCATGGGACCCACGTCTGGGCATTCCATTGCCACTCGGGGTGACAAATGCAAAAACAACAGATGATGAACAGAATGCAGAACAATGTCATATATTCACCCCAGTAAAGAGATCTGGGCCTAAATCCATCGTTTTTTTGCTCACCATTCCGTTCCAGTTTGAACCCAGCCATATGCAAAGCAGTCTTGACCCTGTGCCTCATGGGTACAGTCCAGCCCGAACTGCCAAGCCAGGTCCTGCCTGGACTGGAACCAAGCATCCTAGGACCGGTTTCGCAGTTTCACCCCTCTTCAGGCAGGATAGCTTGATTCCAGTGGCATAGAGAGCACAGGACTCACGTCTGAGCATACCCGTCCCACTCGGGGTGACAAATGCAAAAACAACAGTTGATGGACAGAATGCAGAACAATGTCCTACATTCACCTCAGTAGAGAGATTTTGGCCTAAATCCATCGTTTTGTTGCTCACCCTGCCATTCCAGTAGGAACCCAGCCATATGCAAATCAGTCTTGACCCTGTGCCTCATGGGAACAGTCCAGCCCAAACTGTTAAGCCATGTCCTGCCTGGAATGGAACCAAGCATCCTAGGACCGGTTTTAGGGTTTCACCCCTCTTCAGCCAGGATAGCTTGATTCCAGTGGCATGGAGAGCACGGGACTCACGTCTGAGCATACCCGTCCCACTCGGGGTGACAAATGCAAAAACAACAGTTGATGGACAGAATGCAGAACAATGTCATACATTCACCCCAGTACAGAGATCTGGGCCTAAATCCATAGTTTTTTTGCTCACCATGCCATTCCAGTATGAACCCAGCCTGTGCCTCATGGGAACAGTCCAGCCCAAACTGCTAAGCCAGGTCCTGCCTGGACTGGAACCAAGCTTCCTAGGACCGGTTTCGGGGTTTCACCCCTCTTCAGCCAGGATAGCTTGATTCCAGTGGCATGGAGAGCACGGGACTCACGTCTGAGCATACCCGTCCCACTCGGTGTGACAAATGCAAAAACAACAGTTGATGGACAGAATGCAGAACAATGTCATACATTCACCCCAGTTCAGAGCTCTGGGCCTAAATCTATCATTTTTTTGCTCTCCATGCCGTTCCAGTTTGCACACAGCCATATGCAAATCAGTCTTGACCCTGTGCCTCATGGGTACAGTCCAGCCCGAACTGCCAAGCCAGGTCCTTCCTGGACTGGAACCAAGCATCCTAGGACCGGTGTCGGGGTTTCACCCCTCTTCAGCCAGGATAGCTTGATTCCAGTGGCATGGAGAGCACGGGACTCACGTCTGAGCATACCCGTCCCACTCGGGGTGACAACTGCAAAAACAACAGTTGATGGACAGAATGCAGAACAATGTCATACATTCACCCCAGTACAGAGATCTGGGCTTAAATCCATCGTTTTTTTGCTCACCATGCCATTCCAGTATGAAACCAGCCATATGCAAATCAGTCTTGACCCTGTGCCTCATGGGAACAGTCCAGTCCGAACTGCTAAGCCAGGTCCTGCCTGGACTGGAACCAAGCATCCTAGGACCGGTTTTGGGGTTTCACCCCTCTTCAGCCAGGATAGCTTGATTCCAGTGGCATGGAGAGCACGGGTCTAACGTCTAAGCATACCCGTCCCACTCGGGGTGACAAATGCAAATACAACACTTGATGGACAGAATGCAGAACAATGTCATACATTCATCCCAGTACAGAGAGCTGGCCCTAAATCCATTGTTTTTTTGCTCACCGTGCCATTCCAGTATGAACCCAGCCATATGCAAGTCAGTGTTTACCCTGTGCCTCATGGGAACAGTCCTGCCCGAACTGCTAAGCCAGGTCCTGCCTGGACTGGAACCAAGCATCCTAGGACCGGTTTCGGGGTTTCACCCCTCTTCAGCCAGGATAGCTTGATTCCAGTGGCATGGAGAGCACGGGACTCACATCTGAGCATACCCGTCCCACTCGGGGTGACAAATGCAAAAACAACAGTTGATGGACAGAATGCAGAACAATGTCATACATTCACCCCAGTACAGAGGGCTGGGCCTAAATCCATTGTTTGTTTGCTCACCATGCCGTTCCCGTTTGAACCCAGCCATATGCAAATCAGTCTTGACCCTGTGCCTCATGGGTACAGTCCAGCCCGAACTGCCAAGCCAGGTCCTCCCTGGACTGGAACCAAGCATCCTAGGACCGGTTTCGGGGTTTCACCCCTCTTCAGCCAGGATAGCTTGATTCCAGTGGCATGGAGAGCACAGCACTCACGTCTGAGCATACCCGTCCCACTCGGGGTGGCTAATGCAAAAACAACAGTTGATGGACAGAATGCAGAACAATGTCATAAATTCTACCCAGTACAGAGATCTGGGCCTAAATCCATCGTTTTTTTTGCTCACCATGCTATTCTAGTTTGAATCCAGCCATATGCAAATCAGTCTTGACCCTGTGCCTCATGGGTACAGTCCAGCCCGAACTGCCAAGCCAGGTCCTCCCTGGACTGGAAACAAGCATCCTAAGACCGGTTTCAGGGTTTCACCCCTCTTCAGCCAGGATAGCTTGATTCCAGTGGCATGGAGAGCACGGGACCCACGTCTGGGCATACCCTTCCCACTCGGGGTGACAAATGCAAAAACAACAGTTGATGGACAGAATGCAGAACAATGTCATACATTCACCTCAGTACACAGATCTGGGCCTAAATCCATCGTTTTTTTGCTCACCATGCCATTTCAGTATGAACCCAGCCATATGCAAATCAGTTTTGACCCTGTGCCTCATGGGAACAGTCCTGCCCGAACTGCTTAGACAGGTCCTGCCTGGACTGGAATCAAGCATCCTAGCACAGGTTTCGGGGTTTCACCCCTCTTCAGCTAGGATAGCTTGATTCCAGTGTCATGGAGAGCACGGGACTCACGTCTGAGCATACCTGTCCCACTCGGGGTGACAAATGCAAAAACAACACCTGATGGACAGAATGCAGAACAATGTCATACATTCACCCTAGTACAGAGATCTGGGCTTAAAGCCATTGTTATTTTGCCCAGCATGCCACTCCAGTATGAACCCAGCCATATGCAAATCATTCTTGACCCTGTGCCTCATGGGAACAGTCCAGCCCAAACTGCTAAGCCAGGTCCTGCCTTGACTGGAACAAAGCATCCTAGGACCGGTTTCGGGGTTTCACCCCTCTTCAGCCAGGATAGCTTGATTCCAGTGGCATGGAGAGCACGGGACTCACGTCTGAGCATACCCGTCCCACTCGGGGTGAAAAAATCGAAAACAACAGTTGATGGACAGAATGCAGAACAATGTCATACATTCACCCCAGTACAGAGATTTGGGCCTAAATCCATCGTTTTTTTGCTCACCATGCCATTCCAGTATAAACCCAGCCATGTGCAAATCAGTGTTGACCCTGTGCCTTATGGGAACAGTCCAGCCCGAACTGCTAACCCAGGTCCTGCCTGGACTGGAACCAAGCATCCTATTACCGGTTTCGGGGTTTCACCCCTCTTCAGCCAGGATAGCTTGATTCCAGTGGCATGGAGAGCACGGGACTCACGTCTGGGCATACCCGTCCCACTCGGGGTGACAAATGCAAACACAACAGTTGATGGACAGAATGCAGAACAATGTCATACATTCACCCCAGTACAAAGATCTGGGCCTAAATCAATCGTTTTTTTGCTCACCATGCTATTCCAGTTTGAACCCAGCCATATGCAAATCAGTCTTGACCCTGTGCTTCATGGGAACAGTCCAGCCCGAACTGCCAAGCCAGGTCCTCCCTGGACTGGAACCAAGCATCCTAGGACCGGTTTCGGGGTTTCACCCCTCTTCAGACAGGATAGCTTGATTCCAGTGGCATGGAGAGCATGGGACCCACGTCTGGGCATTCCATTGACACTCGGGGTGACAAATGCAAAAACAACAGATGATGAACAGAATGCAGAACAATGTCATATATTCACCCCAGTACAGAGATATGGGCCTAAATCCATCGTTTTTTTGCTCACCATTCCGTTCCAGTTTGAACCCAGCCATATGCAAAGCAGTCTTGACCCTGTGCCTCATGGGTACAGTCCAGCCCGAACTGCCAAGCCAGGTCCTGCCTGGACTGGAACCAAGCATCCTAGGACCGTTTTTGCGGTTTCACCCCTCTTCAGGCAGGATAGCTTGATTCCAGTGGCATAGAGAGCACGGGACTCACGTCTGAGCATACCCGTCCCACTCGGGGTGACAAATGCAAAAACAACAGTTGATGGACAGAATGCAGAACAATGTCATACATTCACCCCAGTACAGAGATCTGGGCCTAAATCCATCGTTTTTTTGCTCGCCATGCCATTTCAGTATGAACCCAGCCATATGCAAATCAGTTTTGACCCTGTGCCTCATGGGAACAGTCCTGCCCGAACTGCTTAGACAGGTCCTGCCTGGACTGGAATCAAGCATCCTAGCACAGGTTTCGGGGTTTCACCCCTCTTCAGCTAGGATAGCTTGATTCCAGTGTCATGGAGAGCACGGGACTCACGTTTGAGCATACCTGTCCCACTCGGGGTGACAAATGCAAAAACAAAACCTGATGGACAGAATGCAGAACAATGTCATACATTCACCCCAGTACAGAGATCTGGGCTTAAAGCCATTGTTTTTTTGCCCAGCATGCCACTCCAGTATGAACCCAGCCATATGCAAATCATTCTTGACCCTGTGCCTCATGGGAACAGTCCAGCCCGAACTGCTAAGCCAGGTCCTGCCTGGACTGGAACAAAGCATCCTAGGACCGGTTTCGGGGTTTCACCCCTCTTCAGCCAGGATAGCTTGATTCCAGTGGCATGGAGAGCACGGGACTCACGTCTGAGCATACCCGTCCCACTCGGGGTGAAAAAAGCGAAAACAACAGTTGATGGACAGAATGCAGAACAATGTCATACATTCACTCCAGTACAGAGATCTGGGCCTAAATCCATCGTTTTTTTGCTCACCATGCCATTCCAGTATGAACCCAGCCATGTGCAAATCAGTGTTGACCCTGTGCCTCATGGGAACAGTCCAGCCCGAACTGCTAACCCAGGTCCTGCCTGGACTGGAACCAAGCATCCTATTACCGGTTTCGGGGTTTCACCCCTCTTCAGCCAGGATAGCTTGATTCCAGTGGCATGGAGAGCACGGGACTCACGTCTGGGCATACCCGTCCCACTCGGGGTGACAAATGCAAACACAACAGTTGATGGACAGAATGCAGAACAATGTCATACATTCACCCCAGTACAGAGATCTGGGCCTAAATCCATCGTTTTTTTGCTCACCTTGCTATTCCAGTTTGAACCCAGCCATATGCAAATCAGTCTTGACCCTGTGCCTCATGGGAACAGTCCAGCCCGAACTGCCAAGCCAGGTCCTCCCTGGACTGGAACCAAGCATCCTAGGACCGGTTTCGGGGTTTCACCCCTCTTCAGACAGGATAGCTTGATTCCAGTGGCATGGAGAGCACGGGACTCACGTCTGAGCATACCCGTCCCACTCGGGGTGAAAAAAGCGAAAACAACAGTTGATGGACAGAATGCAGAACAATGTCATACATTCACTCCAGTACAGAGATCTGGGCCTAAATCCATCGTTTTTTTGCTCACCATGCCATTCCAGTATGAACCCAGCCATGTGCAAATCAGTGTTGACCCTGTGCCTCATGGGAACAGTCCAGCCCGAACTGCTAACCCAGGTCCTGCCTGGACTGGAACCAAGCATCCTAAGACCGGTTTCGGGGTTTCACCCCTCTTCAGCCAGGATAGCTTGATTCCAGTGGCATGGAGAGCACGGGACTCACGTCTGGGCATACCCGTCCCACTCGGGGTGACAAATGCAAACACAACAGTTGATGGACAGAATGCAGAACAATGTCATACATTCACCCCAGTACAGAGATCTGGGCCTAAATTCATCGTTTTTTTGCTCACCTTGCTCTTCCAGTTTGAACCCAGCCATATGCAAATCAGTCTTGACCCTTTGCCTCATGGGAACAGTCCAGCCCGAACTGCCAAGCCAGGTCCTCCCTGGACTGGAACCAAGCATCCTAGGACCGGTTTCGGGGTTTCACCCCTCTTCAGACAGGATAGCTTGATTCCAGTGGCATGGAGAGCATGGGACCCACGTCTGGGCATTCCATTGCCACTCGGGGTGACAAATGCAAAAACAACAGATGATGAACAGAATGCAGAACAATGTCATATATTCACCCCAGTAAAGAGATCTGGGCCTAAATCCATCGTTTTTTTGCTCACCATTCCGTTCCAGTTTGAACCCAGCCATATGCAAAGCAGTCTTGACCCTGTGCCTCATGGGTACAGTCCAGCCCGAACTGCCAAGCCAGGTCCTGCCTGGACTGGAACCAAGCATCCTAGGACCGGTTTCGCAGTTTCACCCCTCTTCAGGCAGGATAGCTTGATTCCAGTGGCATAGAGAGCACAGGACTCACGTCTGAGCATACCCGTCCCACTCGGGGTGACAAATGCAAAAACAACAGTTGATGGACAGAATGCAGAACAATGTCCTACATTCACCTCAGTAGAGAGATTTTGGCCTAAATCCATCGTTTTGTTGCTCACCCTGCCATTCCAGTAGGAACCCAGCCATATGCAAATCAGTCTTGACCCTGTGCCTCATGGGAACAGTCCAGCCCAAACTGTTAAGCCATGTCCTGCCTGGAATGGAACCAAGCATCCTAGGACCGGTTTTAGGGTTTCACCCCTCTTCAGCCAGGATAGCTTGATTCCAGTGGCATGGAGAGCACGGGACTCACGTCTGAGCATACCCGTCCCACTCGGGGTGACAAATGCAAAAACAACAGTTGATGGACAGAATGCAGAACAATGTCATACATTCACCCCAGTACAGAGATCTGGGCCTAAATCCATAGTTTTTTTGCTCACCATGCCATTCCAGTATGAACCCAGCCTGTGCCTCATGGGAACAGTCCAGCCCAAACTGCTAAGCCAGGTCCTGCCTGGACTGGAACCAAGCTTCCTAGGACCGGTTTCGGGGTTTCACCCCTCTTCAGCCAGGATAGCTTGATTCCAGTGGCATGGAGAGCACGGGACTCACGTCTGAGCATACCCGTCCCACTCGGTGTGACAAATGCAAAAACAACAGTTGATGGACAGAATGCAGAACAATGTCATACATTCACCCCAGTTCAGAGCTCTGGGCCTAAATCTATCATTTTTTTGCTCTCCATGCCGTTCCAGTTTGCACACAGCCATATGCAAATCAGTCTTGACCCTGTGCCTCATGGGTACAGTCCAGCCCGAACTGCCAAGCCAGGTCCTTCCTGGACTGGAACCAAGCATCCTAGGACCGGTGTCGGGGTTTCACCCCTCTTCAGCCAGGATAGCTTGATTCCAGTGGCATGGAGAGCACGGGACTCACGTCTGAGCATACCCGTCCCACTCGGGGTGACAACTGCAAAAACAACAGTTGATGGACAGAATGCAGAACAATGTCATACATTCACCCCAGTACAGAGATCTGGGCTTAAATCCATCGTTTTTTTGCTCACCATGCCATTCCAGTATGAAACCAGCCATATGCAAATCAGTCTTGACCCTGTGCCTCATGGGAACAGTCCAGTCCGAACTGCTAAGCCAGGTCCTGCCTGGACTGGAACCAAGCATCCTAGGACCGGTTTTGGGGTTTCACCCCTCTTCAGCCAGGATAGCTTGATTCCAGTGGCATGGAGAGCACGGGTCTAACGTCTAAGCATACCCGTCCCACTCGGGGTGACAAATGCAAATACAACACTTGATGGACAGAATGCAGAACAATGTCATACATTCATCCCAGTACAGAGAGCTGGCCCTAAATCCATTGTTTTTTTGCTCACCGTGCCATTCCAGTATGAACCCAGCCATATGCAAGTCAGTGTTTACCCTGTGCCTCATGGGAACAGTCCTGCCCGAACTGCTAAGCCAGGTCCTGCCTGGACTGGAACCAAGCATCCTAGGACCGGTTTCGGGGTTTCACCCCTCTTCAGCCAGGATAGCTTGATTCCAGTGGCATGGAGAGCACGGGACTCACATCTGAGCATACCCGTCCCACTCGGGTGACAAATGCAAAAACAACAGTTGATGGACAGAATGCAGAACAATGTCATACATTCACCCCAGTACAGAGGGCTGGGCCTAAATCCATTGTTTGTTTGCTCACCATGCCGTTCCAGTTTGAACCCAGCCATATGCAAATCAGTCTTGACCCTGTGCCTCATGGGTACAGTCCAGCCCGAACTGCCAAGCCAGGTCCTCCCTGGACTGGAACCAAGCATACTAGGACCGGTTTCGGGGTTTCACCCCTCTTCAGCCAGGATAGCTTGATTCCAGTGGCATGGAGAGCACGGCACTCACGTCTGAGCATACCCGTCCCACTCGGGGTGGCTAATGCAAAAACAACAGTTGATGGACAGAATGCAGAACAATGTCATACATTCTACCCAGTACAGAGATCTGGGCCTAAATCCATCGTTTTTTTTGCTCACCATGCTATTCTAGTTTGAATCCAGCCATATACAAATCAGTCTTGACCCTGTGCCTCATGGGTACAGTCCAGCCCGAACTGCCAAGCCAGGTCCTCCCTGGACTGGAAACAAGCATCCTAAGACCGGTTTCAGGGTTTCACCCCTCTTCAGCCAGGATAGCTTGATTCCAGTGGCATGGAGAGCACGGGACCCACGTCTGGGCATACCCTTCCCACTCGGGGTGACAAATGCAAAAACAACAGTTGATGGACAGAATGCAGAACAATGTCATACATTCACCTCAGTACACAGATCTGGGCCTAAATCCATCGTTTTCTTGCTCACCATGCCATTTCAGTATGAACCCAGCCATATGCAAATCAGTTTTGACCCTGTGCCTCATGGGAACAGTCCTGCCCGAACTGCTTAGACAGGTCCTGCCTGGACTGGAATCAAGCATCCTAGCACAGGTTTCGGGGTTTCACCCCTCTTCAGCTAGGATAGCTTGATTCCAGTGTCATGGAGAGCACGGGACTCACGTCTGAGCATACCTGTCCCACTCGGGGTGACAAATGCAAAAACAACACCTGATGGACAGAATGCAGAACAATGTCATACATTCACCCTAGTACAGAGATCTGGGCTTAAAGCCATCGTTATTTTGCCCAGCATGCCACTCCAGTATGAACCCAGCCATATGCAAATCATTCTTGACCCTGTGCCTCATGGGAACAGTCCAGCCCAAACTGCTAAGCCAGGTCCTGCCTGGACTGGAACAAAGCATCCTAGGACCGGTTTCGGGGTTTCACCCCTCTTCAGCCAGGATAGCTTGATTCCAGTGGCATGGAGAGCACGGGACTCACGTCTGAGCATACCCGTCCCACTCGGGGTGAAAAAATCGAAAACAACAGTTGATGGACAGAATGCAGAACAATGTCATACATTCACCCCAGTACAGAGATTTGGGCCTAAATCCATCGTTTTTTTGCTCACCATGCCATTCCAGTATAAACCCAGCCATGTGCAAATCAGTGTTGACCCTGTGCCTTATGGGAACAGTCCAGCCCGAACTGCTAACCCAGGTCCTGCCTGGACTGGAACCAAGCATCCTATTACCGGTTTCGGGGTTTCACCCCTCTTCAGCCAGGATAGCTTGATTCCAGTGGCATGGAGAGCACGGGACTCACGTCTGGGCATACCCGTCCCACTCGGGGTGACAAATGCAAACACAACAGTTGATGGACAGAATGCAGAACAATGTCATACATTCACCCCAGTACAAAGATCTGGGCCTAAATCAATCGTTTTTTTGCTCACCATGCTATTCCAGTTTGAACCCAGCCATATGCAAATCAGTCTTGACCCTGTGCCTCATGGGAACAGTCCAGCCCGAACTGCCAAGCCAGGTCCTCCCTGGACTGGAACCAAGCATCCTAGGACCGGTTTCGGGGTTTCACCCCTCTTCAGACAGGATAGCTTGATTCCAGTGGCATGGAGAGCATGGGACCCACGTCTGGGCATTCCATTGCCACTCGGGGTGACAAATGCAAAAACAACAGATGATGAACAGAATGCAGAACAATGTCATATATTCACCCCAGTACAGAGATATGGGCCTAAATCCATCGTTTTTTTGCTCACCATTCCGTTCCAGTTTGAACCCAGCCATATGCAAAGCAGTCTTGACCCTGTGCCTCATGGGTACAGTCCAGCCCGAACTGCCAAGCCAGGTCCTGCCTGGACTGGAACCAAGCATCCTAGGACCGGTTTTGCGGTTTCACCCCTCTTCAGGCAGGATAGCTTGATTCCAGTGGGATAGAGAGCACGGGACTCACGTCTGAGCATACCCGTCCCACTCGGGGTGACAAATGCAAAAACAACAGTTGATGGACAGAATGCAGAACAATGTCATACATTCACCCCAGTACAGAGATCTGGGCCTAAATCCATCCTTTTTTTGCTCACCATGCCATTTCAGTATGAACCCAGCCATATGTAAATCAGTTTTGACCCTGTGCCTCATGGGAACAGTCCTGCCCGAACTGCTTAGACAGGTCCTGCCTGGACTGGAATCAAGCATCCTAGCACAGGTTTTGGGGTTTCACCCCTCTTCAGCTAGGATAGCTTGATTCCAGTGTCATGGAGAGCACGGGACTCACGTCTGAGCATACCTGTCCCACTCGGGGTGACAAATGCAAAAACAACACCTGATGGACAGAATGCAGAACAATGTCATACATTCACCCTAGTACAGAGATCTGGGCTTAAAGCCATCGTTTTTTTGCCCAGCATGCCACTCCAGTATGAACCCAGCCATATGCAAATCATTCTTGACCCTGTGCCTCATGGGAACAGTCCAGCCCAAACTGCTAAGCCAGGTCCTGTCTGGACTGGAACAAAGCATCCTAGGACCGGTTTCGGGGTTTCACCCCTCTTCAGCCAGGATAGCTTGATTCCAGTGGCATGGAGAGCACGGGACTCACGTCTGAGCATACCCGTCCCACTCGGGGTGAAAAAATCGAAAACAACAGTTGATGGACAAAATGCAGAACAATGTCATACATTCACCCCAGTACAGAGATCTGGGCCTAAATCCATCGTTTTTTTGCTCACCATGCCATTCCAGTATGAACCCAGCCATGTGCAAATCAGTGTTGACCCTGTGCCTCATGGGAACAGTCCAGCCCGAACTGCTAACCCAGGTCCTGCCTGGACTGGAACCAAGCATCCTATTACCGGTTTCGGGGTTTTACCCCTCTTCAGCCAGGATAGCTTGATTCCAGTGGCATGGAGAGCACGGGACTCACGTCTGGGCATACCCGTCCCACTCGGGGTGACAAATGCAAACACAACAGTTGATGGACAGAATGCAGAACAATGTCATACATTCACCCCAGTACAGAGATCTGGGCCTAAATCCATCGTTTTTTTGCTCACCATGCTATTCCAGTTTGAACCCAGCCATATGCAAATCAGTCTTGACGCTGTGCCTCATGGGAACAGTCCAGCCCGAACTGCCAAGCCAGGTCCTCCCTTGACTGAAACCAAGCATCCTAGGACCGGTTTCGGCGTTTCACCCCTCTTCAGACAGGATAGCTTGATTCCAGTGGCATAGAGAGCACGGGACTCACGTCTGAGCATACCCGTCCCACTCGGGGTGACAAATGCAAAAACAACAGTTGATGGACAGAATGCAGAACAATGTCATACATTCACGTCAGTACAGAGATTTTGGCCTAAATCCATCGTTTTGTTGCTCACCCTGCCATTCCAGTAGGAACCCAGCCATATGCAAATCAGTCTTGACCCTGTGCCTCATGTGAACAGTCCAGCCCAAACTGCTAAGCCATGTCCTGCCTGGAATGGAACCAAGCATCCTAGGACCGGTTTCAGGGTTTCACCCCTCCTCAGCCAGGATAGCTTGATTCCAGTGGCATGGAGAGCACGGGACTCACGTCTGAGCATACCCGTCCCACTCGGGGTGACAAATGCAAAAACAACAGTTGATGGACAGAATGCAGAACAATGTCATACATTCACCCCAGTACAGAGATCTGGGCCTAAATCCATAGTTTTTTTGCTCACCATGCCATTCCAGTATGAACCCAGCCATATGTAAATCACTCTTGACCCTGTGCCTCATGGGAACAGTCCAGCCCAAACTGCTAAGTCAGGTCCTGCCTGGACTGGAACCAAGCATCCTAGGACCGGTTTCGGGGTTTCACCCCTCTTCAGCCAGGATAGCTTGATTCCAGTGGCATGGAGAGCACGGGACTCATGTCTGAGCATACCCATCCCACTCGGTGTGACAAATGCAAAAACAACAGTTGATGGACAGAATGCAGAACAATGTCATACATTCACCCCAGTTCAGAGCTCTGGGCCTAAATCTATCGTTTTTTTGCTCTCCATGCCATTCCAGTTTGCACACAGCCATATGCAAATCAGTCTTGACCCTGTGCCTCATGGGTACAGTCCAGCCCGAACTGCCAAGCCAGGTCCTTCCTGGACTGGAACCAAGCATCCTAGGACCGGTGTCGGGGTTTCACCCCTCTTCAGCCAGGATAGCTTGATTCCAGTGGCATGGAGAGCACGGGACTCACGTCTGAGCATACCCGTCCCACTCGGGGTGACAAATGCAAAAACAACAGTTGATGGACAGAATGCAGAACAATGTCATACATTCACCCCAGTACAGAGATCTGGGCTTAAATCCATCATTTTTTTGCTCACCATGCCATTCCAGTATGAAACCAGTGAGGTTCCGTATGACACGGGACCGCAGTTTTGAGTGGTAACGAATATGGATGAGTTTGGTATCTACGAACCGCAAATGACGAATATAATGGGTGTACGCAGTTTCGCTATGCAGCCACGTATGGTTCGTCTCATTTTTGGGTTCGTTCATCTGGAACCTCGGGTTCCATTTTAGATACAGCATCCATTTTGTTTCTTGCCCTCAGGTAGCCAGCGAACGGGCTTCTTGTCCGCTCCGTGACCCTAGGACTCTCAAACTTACACGAAGGACACGTGTTTCTTTGAGGTGACTTTTACGATGAGGGGAACGACACGACTAAGGCAGATGGCCCCGCTCGAGGCTCATCTTGCCGCGCCGGTCTATTGTTTCAGCCATGCATACATTAGACATGAGGTCTTTGACCCCTCTATCAAGTTTCCTTTATTGCCCCCAACACTCTTTTCTAACCCGTTGTGCATCCTTGTCCTTTCCTTGCATCTGTTTTTCGTCCTTCCTCTTAATGTGTTTATGGTTAGGATGGAATGTGTTTATTGCGGAGGAAATATGTTTTTACAGTTGGGAACCGGCAAGACTGTCGTAATTATGTTCCGGCCTCCTGAGACATGAACGCGACCCTTTTGAAGTTTATTGTGGGAACTGAGTTGTAACCTTTGTTCGCCATACTGCGCTATGGCAAAAACCTGTATAAAAGGACCGACCCACTTCTACGAATTTGAAGCAGTCTCCGAGAACCTACACGTTGTGTACTTCTTGTGACCTCTGTATCCCTGCAGTAAATAAACGCTGATCTCTGACGTTGCTGGAAGTGTTCCGTGTCTCTGTGTTTAGTACGCCAGAACAGGTAACCCACGAAGGTTTCAGGTGTTGTTCCCTGGCACCGCTGGGTCTTAAGAATAACCCAGTCCTTCAGTTGGCGCCCTCGTGGGGCGACATCAACGGTACCGGTCCAAAGCCCGACGATCGTGAGGAACTTCGTGTGAAATCTCCGAGGGAAGGTGCACCCCGCTTCATCGATCCAGTTGTCGAAATAAGTGGCCCGACGTCTTTTCCCGCGAAGATCCCTGCCTCCTGACGGCTGCGACGGACCGATGCCCTGACTGTCGACCTGTTTTGGCGCCTGGCGTAGTCCTTTGTACGGCGAGACGATCGACGGGCCTTCCTGGTGACGCCATTGTTCTCTCAGTTAAGTATTTGTGGGTCGCTCCCAGTGTTGCTTTGTTGTTTGCATGGTTCCATAGCATTCGTGGTTCTTAGTAGTTGGGTTTTATTTGACGATTGCAATTGCCAAAACCGAGGGTCTTGCATTTTTGTGAGGACATCGTAATTCGATAAACCCTTGAAGTTTGTAAACTCGGTTAGTGTGCACGATGCCTGGCCGTAGTACTTTGTTTGGGTTTCTCAAATGTTGCAGCATGGATTCCCGGCTGGAGGATTCATGTCCGATACCTCCGGTTGGAACTCCGATTTACGAGCTCTATAGTCGTCATGGCGTGGGTCCTATCGTATATAATGAATATTGGGTCCGCTACACTAAAAAGGATGGCGTCCTCAGTTGGCCATCTCATGGTAGTTTCGAGACTGCCGTTTTAGATAATTTGGAAGCTAAATTGTTTAAAAAGAAAGCTAGGCCGGCCATGTTTGATTCCTTCCGGTTGTGGCGGAAAGAGGCCAAGCAGAAGGAAATCAAACAGAATAAGAAAAATAAAAGAGAAGGTGTTATTGCAGTGATGCGAAATGCAGAACAATATCAATTAGACAAAGATGAGAAAGAGCAGGAAGTTAGTGCTACACCATATGGCAGTGGATAAGTGTTATCCGGTGCTACCTTCTAATATCGATAAGACAGGAGAAGAAGCGATGGAGGATCCGCTCTTGTCTTATCTGATGAAATCGCCACCTCCCTATGCTCCCGATGTTATGGGTCCCGTGCGTCCACCTCTTCCTCAACCCGCTGTTTTTGCGGCTGCTGGTCAGCCCGCCGTTCCTCTCGTACTCCCGAATCCCCTTGGGCCCCAGATCGTACATCCTCTTGTTCCGGCTTCTCTCCCTACTGCGCTTTTCCAAGTCCCTCCTCAGCCTGCTGTTCCCGCTGCTCCTGCTGCTGCGTCTACTTCTACTGTTTCCACCCCTATTGTTGCTGCGCCCGCATCTTCTTCCTCTTCTCCTTCTGTTCGTAGTCGTCTTTTGACTGCTGTTGCTTCTCTTTATTCTCCGCTTTTTGGGCCGATACTTGGCTCGACTCTTTCAGATGTCGCTCAAAGGCGCAGTCAGCTTCCTGATGGTAGGGAACGTGAATCGTTGGTGAAAACGGCACGTAGATGGATTCGTAACCCTGTTAAATACACCTCACGTGTAGTGTTTGAAACGTTCTCCCAGTTTAATGTGCCTACGCAACGATTTGTGTTTGAAGAACTGTGTAACTCGTTGAAGGAGGAGTGGGACAATGATGTGACAGATAATGTACCGTCAGAGGTTTCTGAGCTGCAGCATCGGTTTGCCTCGGGTGTAATCGTAGGCGACAAAGTTCGAGAGGCTTTAGAGCGCTTGTTATCCTTTCGATGTACAGTGCAACCTCGTGCGTTGTTTAAGGACGAGACTGCAGAATGGATGGCACAACCTGGTCAATATCCTATGCGAGAAGTTCCTCCGGTATGGATGCCAGGTGATCCTGCTGCTAACCCTCCTGTTCCAGGCCGTTTCCAGAGAGTGTGGATACACCTCCCTTGGAAACGATCGGAAGTTTTACAAGTGAAGCAATCTTTGCCCGATCCCCGTAAGAATCCTGCAGGTTATTATAAGGAGCTGTCCCAATTGGTGGATGCTACTGTTATGAACCTAGCCGATATTGATATGTTGTTTGGCAATGTGGTGCCTCAGCCGATTTGGGCAAAAATTCGTCACGAGAATCACGCAGCCGAGTTAGGTGGTGACTGGGCTGCCCTTACGGCGGCAGATGCCCAGCAGGTCGGTGGGGCTAAACCTGAACAGCTTATTGTGGCTTTGCCTCAGAGGATAATTACCCTCATGAAAACGCTTATGCCAGCGATGCGCGTCAATTGGGACAAATTATCAGCATGCAAGCAAAAGAGGGATGAAAGCGTTTCTGATTTCTTTACGAGATTCGAGGAAGCGTTTGTTGATCATAGTGGTCAGGACATGGGATCTGAGGGTGGTCAGCGGCTGTTTGTTGATAAGTTTGTATCGAACTTGCTGCCCGACCTTAGCAACAAGTTGAAGAATTCTGAGAGTTCGTGGGCTGTTTCTACCACTGCCCAAATATTGGCTACGGCCCAATATTATGAAAACAGAGAAAAAGAGGAAAGTGAGCGTGCAGATAAGAAAACGAAGGATCTTAAAACTAAGGTCTTATTGCAGCAAGCCTATCCTCCGCGTTCGCATTTCAGTGATATACAACAGCAAAATAGATCACAATCACAGTTCTCCAGATCGCAGACGCGAAATGCTTCCCCCGCACCTCGTTTTGTGCTGGGATATAATCAATGCGCATATTGTCATGGGGAGGGCCATCTGAAGTTTGATTGTCCGGTTCTCCGTGATAGGAACAATGGTGTGTCGGCTCGAGGAGGACGTAGTGGCCCTCAACAGGCTTCCCGTGGTAGAGGTCGTGGAGTTACCCAGAATCAGGCCGAACGCTTTGCAACGTCTTCGGACTCGCAAAATTGTTTCGATAGGCGCGAACCATCGTCCGGTCGGTCTGCACAGTATCATGTGGATGACTGTTATGTTGAGTGTGATGTTGATACGGATGGTATCTACTAGGACAGCCATAGACAAAGGAAGGGAGAAGTATCAGTTCCGGTTGATCAGAGAGGGCCTTATGTTGCAGTAGCCACTTTGGGCGTCGTCGAGCCTTTTCTGTTGGACACTGGTGCAGCAAAAAGTTCCATCATGCATTTGAAACTCCCTGGCGCGCCTTTGTCTGGCTTAACGAATGTTTCCGTTGGATTTTCTGGCGCCCCCGTTAGCAATCCAGTTTCTAGCCCTTTGCCCCTTACAATTGGGTCTCATGAGCTAGAAGCTCCTTTGATTTTGACTACTGGTTGTGGTGAGAATCTTTTGGGTCTGGATTTGTTGAAAAGGTTACATGCGACTTTGTACTGTTCTCCTACGGGTGTGGAGCTTACGTTGGGTAAGAGCGTGATTTCCCCTATGTATTTATCGATCGACAAGCTCCCACCAGAATTGAGATCTCTTCCGGACTCCTTGTGGGCGACAGGTCCCAATGACGTGGGCCTGTTGGATATACCACCTTATGTTGTCCAACTGAAAGTTGGTGCGCGTTTGCCACGCATACCCCAGTATCGTATTTCCCTTGATGGTGAAAGGGCACTATTAGCGATCATTTACGACTTGATCGGTAAAGATGTTATTGAGGAGACACGGGGTAATGTGTGCAATAGTCCCGTGTTGCCTATTCTGAAACGAACGGATCCCTCCAAGCCACCTGTGTACCGTCTAGTTATCGACTTACGGGAGGTGAATAAAGTCGTTGTTCCGCAGTTTCCTGTGGTGCCAGACATTACAGCTTTACTGACTCTGATTCCAGCCACTGCGTCATGGTTCTCGGTCATCGATCTGAAGAATGCGTTCTTTAGCATTCCGATTGCTGAGGAAAGCAGAGACTTGTTCGGTTTCTCATTAGGTGGTCGCAGCTTCAGATTCAAGCGCGCACCACAGGGCTACTGTGAGAGTCCATCAATCTACAGCCAAGCTCTTAAGAGCCAACTTGATGCGTTTGTGTTACCGGCTGGTGCAGCCTTGATTCAGTACGTTGACGATCTGTTGATCGCTGCTGACACCGAACAGCTTTGTAGGACTGCTACAGTGTCACTGTTACAGCATCTTTGTGACTTACATCATAAAGTGTCACCTTCCAAACTGCAATATTGTTGTCCAGAAGTAACCTATCTAGGTCACTTATTGTCAAAGGCGGGAAGAAGGTTGACCCCTGAAAGAATTGCAGCAATTGCTCGAATGTCTGTGCCAACAACTCAGAGAGATGTGCGTGCCTTTCTAGGTATCACGTCATACTGCAGACAGTGGATCCCGAACTTTTCACTGTTAGCGAAGCCATTGGTAGCTCTCACGTGCAAGGACGTTTCGACTCCTTTGCCTTGGACGGAGGAATGTCAGAAAAGTTTTTCTGAATTACGTGATTCATTGTGTTCGGCTCCTGTGTTAGGTACTCCTGATTACAGTAAGCCTTTCACATTATACGTCCATGAGAGGGACGGTTGTGCGTTGAGTGTTTTAACGCAACAATTTGGTGATAAACAGCGTCCGTGTGCATATTTTTCCTCGACCTTAGACCCGGTAGCTAGAGCGTTGCCGAGTTGCTTGAGGGCGACAGCGGCAGCGGCGGCGTCTATTCGACAGTCCGCAGGCCTGGTCATGGATAATATGCTCATAGTAATGGTTCCGCATGCAGTTGATACGCTCTTGAATCGGACAAAGACTCAACATCTGACGAGTGCAAGGTTGTCTGGGTACGAGCTGACCCTTTTGGCAAGTCATATACAGATTAAACGTTGTAATGTACTGAATCCGGCGACATTGTTGCCGATTAATATGGCATCAGATGATGTGCTGCCACATGATTGTTATTTACGGACTGAGGAAGAAACAAAAGGTCGTGTGGACCTGAAAAACACTCCCTTGGCAGATCCCGATGGTACTTTGTATGTGGATGGTTCTTGCTTCAAATTGCCGAATGGCGATGTGACGACTGCGTATGCTGTAGTGACGTTGAGCACGGTTGTGGAAACTGCGAGATTGAATCAGAATTCCGCACAAGCGGCAGAGTTAATTGCATTGACAAGAGCGTGTGTTTTGTACTTTCCTAGGTACGGAATGCCACGGATTGTGTGGTCGGATAATGGAAGCGAGTTTGTGGGAAGTGTGATGCAGAGTGTGTGTAAGGGCCTTGGAATTCGGCAGAAATTCCACAGTGCTAATCATCCTCAGGCAGCGGGTTTGGTTGAAGGGTACAATGGTACCCTGAAGCTGAAACTCGCTAAGATTCAAGCTACGACTGGTCTGTCATGGCCTGATGCCTTGCCTCTGGCTCTCCTATCGACCAGAGCAACCGTACACTCTCGAGTAGGGCTTAGCCCATATGAGATTGTGTTCGGTCGCCCTGCGAATATTTGGGGAGTCCCGAGGCCTAGGGCTTTTGATAGTCTTGAGTATCCAATGTTGATTGATTATCTGCATGATTTGACCACTAAACTACGGTTAATCCATCAACAGGTCTTTGAAGCTCTACCGGCGCAGACAGAGGGTTCTGGACACCAGCTCCGGCCAGGGGACTGGGTGGTTACCCGAAATTTTGGTCGGAAACGTAACTTGGAGCCAAGATTCGTTGGACCCTTTCAAGTTTTGTTGACGACGAGGACAGCGGTTCGACTGGAGGGCCGGAAAAACCGGGTCCATGCCAGCCACACAAAGAAGGTACCGATCCCTTTACCAACTGACGGTTGGGTGAGGACTGGGATTTCGGCCACAGAAACTGAGACTCCTTTGCACTTTGTGCCGTTTAGTGACGCTCAACTTGTGGATGAGGATTCGTCACTGCCAAACCCATATGTGGAGTCATCAGTAGCAGAAAACCCAAGGTCTGACTCGTTGTCCACTTCATCGAATCCTGTTGCGCCAGCTGAACAATTGTTTGTAGAGCAAACTCGACCTGGAAGAAATCGATACTTTCTTCGTTCAAGGACTAATAAAAATTAATAGTACGGTGGTTTTTGACGTTACGAATATTATGGACAATTACATCCTTTCTTTTTGAGTTTTTATGTGCCTTTCCACTGCTAAGAGATTTGTAATAAATTTGAAAGTTTCGAGGAAACCTCTCCATCCGGGTTACCGTAGGGCCGTGCGGGTACTTCTTTCTGTTTAGCAGGTTTCTGACGCTAGGTCGGTTACTTTTGTCGATCTCTGGGAACTCCTGGGGATTGATAATCGCTATTCAGAACGAAGTGCGTCAAGTACGTCACGGACGGTTTGTAGAGGATGGCATTCTCTAAGCTGTTGGAAGAAGAAAGGGTGTCGGCACAGAGATTAGAGTTATGGAGGGTTGTACGAACAAAATGTTTTTTGTTTCAGGTGTTTCTACTGTTTCTGACTTTATCTATGCTATTGGTGGGTGGAGTGTATTTTGGAGTATCGTTGTTCTTGCCTTCTGTTTCGCCTACCTTTTCTCCTAACCTAAGTTCCCTCACCACTGTCTCCCCACATTCCTTTCATCCTTTGCCTCAGCATGAGCAGATTAGACGTGCGGAATTCATGAATAATTCCTTTGTTCAACTTCTACATCAGCATCAGTTGGTGGTGAATACTACCAATTGTTGGGTATGTGGTTTAATGCCACACACTATGGATAGGGGTATTCCGTATTTGGTCCTTCCTTACAGCTCCCAGGGTTCAGCTCGAGCATTCCAAACTATGTTCCGTAGTGCACTAGATTCCTACCCTAGTCGAGAGCCACGGTCTGTCAATTTTGGTCCTGGGCCGTACCACAAGCCTTTGGCGATAGCCATAGCAGATCTGGATAGAGATGTTTTTGATGCATCACTCATTCCAGATGAAGAAGTGCAGGCCTATAAGGATCTGAGTGAGACTGAGTATAGTATGTCAGTGGGTGATAGACAGCTTAAGAGCTCGTCCCCGATATGGATTGTACCGCACCTTGGTAATTTCTGCTTGAAAGGTTTGGGTCGAAATCTGAGAGCACAACTTGGGAACAGTGCTTGCACTGATACGTATGTTCTACCCATGCTCTCCTCCCCTGTTTTTCTGACTGCTAAGGGCACCTATTTTGTATGTTATGAACACGCATATACATGGTTACCCCGCGACTTTTCGGGCTCCTGTTATATTGCGAATCTTTTACCTCCGACTTTCACAGTTGCTTCAGACTACCACAGAACTAGAGTCGTGAGAGGCGTTATTAGCAAAGAGGACACTGCTGGTCAAGAAGCAGGAGACTTCTTTAAAGGTTTCTTGCCGTTTTGGGGACCTATGGTTAATAGTAGGAACCTAAGACAGTTGACCCGTGTAGTTGAGTCGACTGCTAATATTACTGCAAATGCCCTTGGTAATCTAACAGCTGAACTACAGGCGGATAGACTCATGACGTTGCAGAACCGTATGGTTCTAGACGTTGTTCTTGCAGATAGAGGGGGTGTGTGTAAAATTATCCATTCGAGTTGTTGCATTTTTATTCCTGACAATGCTCCAACTGTATACCAAGCCATCTCGAAGTTGCACAAGATTTCCGAGTCCATACACGTGGACGAAGGTAATTGGACGCTCCTAGGATGGTTGTGGGGCCTAATGTCAACCTGGGGTTGGAAGATTCTAATGATCGTAGGGGCTGTTGTAACGTTTCTGTTCACGTGTTGTCTTTGTGTACAGTGTGGTCCTGCCTTATGTGGCCTATGTGCTGCGACGTGTATAAGGCGGCCATCTGTTACCAAGGAGACATTGATGAATAGGATGATGATCCAGCAGCAGCTGAACGATCTGATGAATATTGACATAGATTCAGATCTTGACTAGTGCTTGCCTACATGAGGGCAAAAGGAGGGTCTGAGGTTCCGTATGACACGGGACCGCAGTTTTGATTGGTAACGAATATGGATGAGTTTGGTATCTACGAACCGCAAATGACGAATATAATGGGTGTACGCAGTTTCGCTATGCAGCCACGTATGGTTCGTCTCATTTTTGGGTTCGTTCATCTGGAACCTCGGGTTCCATTTTAGATACAGCATCCATTTTGTTTCTTGCCCTCAGGTAGCCAGCGAACGGGCTTCTTGTCCGCTCCGTGACCCTAGGACTCTCAAACTTACACGAAGGACACGTGTTTCTTTGAGGTGACTTTTACGATGAGGGGAACGACACGACTAAGGCAGATGGCCCCGCTCGAGGCTCATCTTGCCGCGCCGGTCTATTGTTTCAGCCATGCATACATTAGACATGAGGTCTTTGACCCCTCTATCAAGTTTCCTTTATTGCCCCCAACACTCTTTTCTAACCCGTTGTGCATCCTTGTCCTTTCCTTGCATCTGTTTTTCGTCCTTCCTCTTAATGTGTTTATGGTTAGGATGGAATGTGTTTATTGCGGAGGAAATATGTTTTTACAGTTGGGAACCGGCAAGACTGTCGTAATTATGTTCCGGCCTCCTGAGACATGAACGCGACCCTTTTGAAGTTTATTGTGGGAACTGAGTTGTAACCTTTGTTCGCCATACTGCGCTATGGCAAAAACCTGTATAAAAGGACCGACCCACTTCTACGAATTTGAAGCAGTCTCCGAGAACCTACACGTTGTGTACTTCTTGTGACCTCTGTATCCCTGCAGTAAATAAACGCTGATCTCTGACGTTGCTGGAAGTGTTCCGTGTCTCTGTGTTTAGTACGCCAGAACAGGTAACCCACGAAGGTTTCAGGTGTTGTTCCCTGGCACCGCTGGGTCTTAAGAATAACCCAGTCCTTCACCAGCCATATGCAATCAGTCTTGACCCTGTGCCTCATGGGATCAGTCCAGTCCGAACTGCTAAGCCAGGTCCTGCCTGGACTGGAACCAAGCATCCTAGGACCGGTTTTGGGGTTTCACCCCTCTTCAGCCAGGATAGCTTGATTCCAGTGGCATGGAGAGCACGGAACTCACGTCTAAGCATACCCGTCCCACTCGGGGTGACAAATGCAAATACAACACTTGATGGACAGAATGCAGAACAATGTCATACATTCATCCCAGTACAGAGAGCTGGCCCTCAATCCATCGTTTTTTTGCTCACCATGCCATTCCAGTATGAACCCAGCCATATGCAAGTCAGTGTTTACCCTGTGCCTCATGGGAACAGTCCTGCCCGAACTGCTAAGCCAGGTCCTGCCTGGACTGGAACCAAGCATCCTAGGACCGGTTTCGGGGTTTCACCCCTCTTCAGCCAGGATAGCTTGATTCCAGTGGCATGGAGAGCACGGGACTCACATCTGAGCATACCCGTCCCACTCGGGGTGACAAATGCAAAAACAACAGTTGATGGACAGAATGCAGAACAATGTCATACATTCACCCCAGTACAGAGATCTGGGCCTAAACCCATCGTTTTTT